>NC_081409.1:899392651-900056401 GCF_030272615.1 Cryptomeria japonica | reverse complement strand
TTAACCCCTAACTCAACCCTCATGTAACTCATGTGTCTCCTCAAACATTTATTGCTTTGACCATGGTTATCCCTTTAACTTTTGTACAAGAGTTTATCCATTGGATAAAAGATTTATTCTTTGAATAAAGAATTTATTCACTCAACCCAACCTTGACCTTAACTCCCAAGTTAACTCTCAAGTCATGTCAAACATTTAATGCTTATTCCCTCTCCTCTCAACCCCTCTCATGCTGACACTTGTCATCCTCTGATTGGTTTGAAAGTCCTCACATGGATTGAATATCATTCAATCCTGACCCTTGTTGAGATTATTCAATTTCAACCATCCATTGCTCCATTTTTCCTATAAATAGAGCTCATTTCTTCATAATCCAAATCCTGAAAACTTGTATGTATTTAACCTATAGTGAATTTTAGAGAGCATTTAGCACAAGAATTTACATTTACTCTTTTGGACTAAAATCAATACGAGATTAGATAATAATCTCATTTCGAGTTTGTTCTTGTTTGCATTTCATGAGCTTTTTATTTCATAATCTTGAATCTCCATAAGACATCAATAGTGTAAAAAGTTGTTGAGAGCTACACTAATTTGGAACTTGGAGATGAGAGGAACAAGGGAGGAGCCACTATGAACGTTTTGGTCAGCATTTGGAGGAATTTAATTTACTTCTTGTGTCTTTGCATGCTTTCCATTTCTTATTTAGTATCTCTCTTGATATGCTTGATTAGGCTATTGTTTAAATTCTAATTTGCTAACACTAACGCTTTTTGTTTGTGTTTTGTCATCCTAACAATCTCCTTTTTGTAGAGCATCAGGTTCAATCTCGACAGTTAGAAATCATAACAATCTCTTCACATTCTTCAAGACAATTTCAACCGCTACATGATCACCACTCCATTGGACTTTGTAACTCATCACACGATGTGCATTAAATGCAGTCCACTTTGCTCCCTCCCTCGACAAGAACAAACACGCCAAGACAATTTGAATAAATCTTCAATCAAATGATCACACGTGTCTCCATCATTACTGTTTATCAGAAAATAAACCAACAAACTTGGTCGGTTAGGGTTTAACAGCTGATAGTGTTTTACCGGTTACATTACATAGAAAGGTTTAACCCTTTAAATACCGGTTCACCGGTTTACAACATGTTCCACAAAGCTCTTTTACCGATTACTAGCCAATATTAAAATCAACAATATCAATAGTATCATGAATACCATTACCGGTTCAATTGACATCAATGACAACATATCATTAATGCAATCTCTATGCAAAATACCAGTAATCTCCAAATGCTAACACACGTGACCAAGATTAGTCATTTATATGCAATTTTTAGTAGTTTTCTTAGTCATATATTGTAGTTTTTGTACTAGTGTTGGTCATGAGATAGGGAATTTTAGAATGATAATAAAGCTACTACTGCATTTGGGGCCATTGGAAAGGGTGTTTTTGTTTCTCTCGGGGCAGGAAAAAGTAACCCCAGTCAAGCTTTCTCTGCACCTCTTATAATTCCACTCTTGGTAACGAGGCACCCTGGATTACTACTGTGGGTGCAAACAACATCAATAAAAAATTTCTTGCATCTATTAATTTGGGAAACCAAGAGATATATAAAGGCACTGTTGGTGATTTTTCTTGCAACCCTCGGTCCTAAAGATAAATAAACTCCTAGGTTATGGGATTAAAGACCTCAAACATTTGATTTGCATTGTCAATAGTGTAAAGACAAAAAAATGCAACATAACAAGGCTCTCATAGCCTTTTTCACTTCAAGCTCCATCATGCTTAGGAGGGTATTCCTATTTGTTGTGCCCGTATTTGACAATAACCTCCTAGCAACAATTACCTATAGGCCTAATGGAGATGGATTATTCTCAGATACAGTATCCCACATGCTTTGTAAACAACTGAGAACAAATAACTAAAAAAGCACCTTATAAAACAGTAAATTACTTCAGATTAGTGGGATTTCAAAACACTAATGCCTTACATTAACGTAGCTCCCTTTGCTATTACATAAACCATTCTTGTTAATCCATAGCATATTTCTCAGATTCACTTTAATTAGCACATAGACTTTAATTCCTTTCTTGAAGGAAACCCATATGCACAATCATTCATTGATAGAAAAATGTCAAGTCAAACCAAAACATCTTGAATATTTTGATTTATATGAAATCTGGAGATACAGAATGGAGATAATATTTGCAACAATTTTACAGTATACTTGTGAACTAACTAAGATTATGTCAGACACAATGCACCACTAAGAGGGGGAGGGGGTGAATCAGTGGTTCTCAAAACTTTCCCTTTTAGCTATCCTTTGTGAGCAACATCGGTTTGTGAATCAAGAATAGTTCAGGCTTACCGGTTAGTAAAGAGACTAACTCAAATACACACACACACAAGGAGACATCACATAACAATAGTATATACGAGGAAACCCCAAGATGGGAAAAATCTCGGTGAGCAATGTTGCTCGAGACTACTGCTCCAATCCAACCTCACAGTAAAACACAGTTACAAAGTTTAGGGCACCAACCCAAGGAGCACCAACCCCTGACTTTAGGGCACCAACCCAAGGAGCTACAACCCCTATCAGTTTTATGGGCTACAACGCAAAGGAGCTTCAACCCCTGCACCGAGCTATGACTCAGTGTTCACAATGCAAACTTCAAATACATAAGTTGTTATCATGTTACAAGGGACTCTTGCAACCTTATCAAATGCCTTACTTTGTCGGCGGAGTACCCTTTCCTTTACAGACTCACGCTTCTTCCTTCTCTGCACCTGCTGCTTCTCTACTGGATCTATAGCTTACTCTCTACACATCACTGGTATCACACTCTTTTAGTGTAAGAACTACAGGTTCTTCTCTCTAACTGGTTGAAGGCTTCAACCAGGTTTTCTCTCACTCTCTTCGTAGATGATCATTAAACACTCGGCTAATCTTGTTCTTACTTGCATAAATCTTCCACTTCGCAACAACAAAATATTCATCTCTCAGCAGCACAAACAATCTCTTTGGCCTTTTTACTTATAGCCCAAATTTCTTGCCAAAAGCTAATTCAAAGTTTAGGTGGTTAGGGTTTCCTCACCATCCTCGAGGAAAACCAAATCCAATCAGATCTTGCATGATCTAATCTTTCTAACATCTAAATGCACATCTTTGCCATAGTCGTATCTCCTCGATCATGCCTTTCATTCCCAGTGATTTGCTTTTTACCTTCACAGCAAATCCTTCAATTAGAGGCGAAAGATTTGTCGGGTTGTTTCCTTCATCGCCTCGATCTTCTCAATATCTCTTAGCTGGCTCATAGCTGTCTTCCAGATCTTGAGCCTCAAACCCCTGCAATCGTTCTGCAGCAAGTCCTTGATTTGTGGGGTCTTTCATTAAAGCTTACCAAACCTGCAACAACCCTATCGTTGTACATTCTATCTTTATCCAACTGCGGATTTGCCATGTTGACTCCATGTCGACTATCTGCCAGCTTGGCACTTCAAGTTGGTCCAAGTAGGATTACTGACCAACCACCCTACCGGTTCCTTAATTCGACTGGTTTTCTAACCCTTCTGGGTCTCAACCATTCTACCGGTTACCTTGTCATATCTTCTCTTGACTTTAACAATCGATGGACACACTCAAACTGGTCACCAGACTGATAAGTCCTAAGTATGCTCATTCCCACAACGGGGAGGTCTTCTACATCTGCACCTTGCTTTATATAACTGGTAGAATTACATACCGGTTACCACTCTTGATGAGACCATGTCATCATTCTTTCTCAAGCCTCCATCTTCTTTCAGTTAGGCCAGATTCCTCTGTTTGCATCTACTCAGCCTTGCCTTTTCCCTGATTAGCGTTGACCATATCACAACCAGTTTGTCAAGATGACAAACACTTCACACTTCCTCTATACTTATCTTTCCAAACTATAGTGCACTCAATGCATAATAGGAGATAAGCTCCACTTGCTAGATGAGATAACACTTTGTCTTCCGCATCCTGTAATGTTCTTCATGTGATCTAATATGAGCACATTTACTGTCAGTCAATGCTTCGCATGATGACTGCTTCTTCATTTAGTCGGAGTCCTACTGTTTTGCAACCTCTTAGTAGACCAATTCATTCTTCTCTTCCAGTGCAGATGTAATTCAGATAACACTCTACCTCTTCATCACAAACAACTACTCAAACAACTTTCTATCTCATCATACAAGCCAGGTGCTAACTTGTGTACTGATGACCTTTGTGATCATCTTCTTTACCTTTACTGGTGTTCAACAACACAAGGTGATATCCAAGCTATCACATATCATACTCCTTCATATCAGTGTTGCACATACATCTCATTTACCGGTGGTCATCTCATACCGATTGACATCAATGACAACACAATGCCAATAGATTACTGAGAAATTTTTACATTCAATCCTTTAAGGAATTTTCTACAAGCATTAGACTATACGCAACCCTATTCTACCTCTCCAAAAAATGAGAAAATTCAAAACCCCTAATATAACCTTGGTATTCCTTTTATATTGGTTAGGAATGTGACAAGCTTCAGGTTATCTACATGTGTCTATCCCATTCTTCTAATCAACCTTTTCTTTCCAAAAGTTACCGAATGGATCCGGTAGCCTCTATTTTGTCCTGATGTGTAACTGTCTAGATGGCCATGTGTGGTAGACATCATGTGTAACTCAGAGAGCATCAATGGGAACCTACCACCACACCAACCACATCACCAGTGACCATGGGTGGTTATATATGCAGAAGATACCAATTCGATTGGCTTCCACTACTTATCCTGGTGGGGGAGAACTCTAAGTGTGTGGGTTTGTGACGCTACCAGCCCAATTCCTTACTTTCCACATTGTCCACTGTCTCCCTACACTTCTACATCCAAAGGGAAAATTTTGCTACCAAAGGAAATCTAGTCAAATGCAAACTGTAAAACAATATTGCATATGCACATTAATCATCGTGTTCCTCTCTGACACTGGTGTATTTTCAAGCCCCCTTTGGTTGTATGATGGAGTTTTCACAGGTTTTCCTTCTAGACCTCAACACCTGTTCTACAACATGATCCATTTCTCACAAGGTCTTGACATAGCTGTAAGCATCTACAAAGCTCAATCCTTTAGCCGAGCTAGTCATATGAATAAATGACTTATCCATCCTTACGTTGATCTGTATTTAAGAATATCCCTATTGTCCTTTCAAGCTCTAATGTATACTAATTACTAAATCTCTGGCTTCACACATATCATCATGATCATGAAAATCAACCTTTCATGATTATTTTCCTTTAGATGTGTGTGAACCATCCTACATATCCCTACAATTCTGACATCTGTTTTGAGTATAAAACCGACATTTTTGGCATGTTTGACTGACCCTAAACCACATTAATGGTCATGATACATTTATATCATGGGCTTAACAACTGGTGAATCACCCACCTCAACATATTTTAATACAACTCAGGCCTCGCTAAAGATATTCTAAATATCTCACCATGTGTTGAGTTGACAACTTACTTTTCCCATAGTCAACACACGGTCCACTTCTTTTCTTTACTCGGCTCTCGGTGAAAGTATCCTACGCACCTCACCAAGTTCTAATTTGTTAGCTAGATCTTTGTTCAACACATAGCGCTTGTTCTCGTATCTTCTCGGGACTCACTGAAGTGGGAAAAATATTCCCACCGATTCCTACATGGTCCCATACTCATGACCACAAAATATGGAACTCGAGCAACCAAAAAAGCGGGATCCACCGAAGGTCGAAATATCTAATTCTCCGCTTTATGACTTGGGACTAGGTCAGAACTAAAAAAACATTCTGTCAAGTGTCGAGTTTCTTCCTAGGGAACACCTTAGAATAACATGTACACTGAGTGGCCCCACAATTCTCGAGACCGACTTTCTAATTAAATCCTGAAAAGGATTTATTTTTCTTTTGTAAGTTATTGGCTGAACAATATAGACCAAGGTCGAGGGCCAATGACATTTCTCCTCCTCAAATTGAAATTTTAAAATAGTGTTGATTGGGCACCAAGTTTAGCAATTTAAAAAAACATTCCCGCCAGTTCAAAATTCAAAAAGATTGTAGGAATTCAATGTTTTATTTTATTTTATTAAGAGCTAACAATGGTTCTTGTTGGGGATGTATGCCCCCTGCGGGCATAACAAGAATCTAGATCTTTGGGAGAAGTATACCGGGTGTATATTTGAAAGGGCTCATAACCATTGTACACATTGTTTCCAAGAATCAGATCCAAACTTTGTTTGGTGGCCCCAGGCCACCAAAAATGTAGAATTGAAGTTTACCTCTGTCAAATATCTGATTCTCATTTAAACATGTGATCACCAATCTAAAAAAACCATTGCGAATAGGCTGATCACATACACAATCCTTGGCACATTTAATCATATGATTGAATATTCTACCATAACTATTAAATGTACCATTCTTATGTTCAATACTAGGTAGTGAACTCTTTCTCCTGATTTCTACTCCATCATCCACAGATGAATATGTGCTACATTCAATAGTTAATGCATCTGTGTACAATATGTAGCAGTTTTCATATGCAATCATATAACCATTTAGTTGTTAGCAGAGTCACCATCTTTTTGGTGTTTCCAAATGACTTCTCGAGTTTCTCTAAGAATTAGCCTTCTTCCTTCAACAAGAACTTAAGATCATTGGCCAATTGACAAGGACATCATGACAAGATGGAAAATCCTTCTACACTTCAAGCTCTGCAAGACCCAAGTGGGTTAACCTACAACAATACTTAAAATTACAATGTATTAGATTTGCATTTCCATTTAAAATAGATGATTCTTAGTGATACAAAATTAATACAAACAAGCGCTTAGAAATGGACCTATTCCACTTATTTCATAAGATATCATCAACTGAGGACCCTAATCATATCATAAACAAAAGTAAAATGGAAGAACAATTTCTTGAAAAATATTGTGGTTACTGAACGAACATATAATCAGACCAATGTGTTATTCAATGGCACAAAGTCATATTCCTGACAAACTGATAAGAGTCACATCTAATTTCCTAAATATAAATGCCTTACAAATATATAATGTAGAAATCCCTTATGAATCATACTAAGATAATCGTCGAACTATTTCTTAATTGTTGTAATAGTATATCATAATCTAATTTCTTCCTTAAATAAAACCTTAATATCATATCACGCATCTACAGTAAACCCATAGAGATGTTTTCATTTGTATTTAACACGTAAAATCATTCAATTGAGAAACAACAGATACGAAACAATTCATTGAGATATTTCTATTAATTTTTGTTGGTGTAAATAATTATTCATCTTGGATTTTATTACACTATACTTAAGTTTATTTAGGAAATGTATTTCATAGTAGTTTGGGTATGAGACACTTGGGTGTTTGTGCCACATTGTGATAGTGTGTGTAGGAGAATTTCCACCTTTTGTGGACTTATCTTGTTGTTACATTCTGCATTTTGTGGGTGATCCACCTCATGTGGAATATTATATTATTTCTCCTACCTACCCACACCTATTTCCTACCTACCCTTGTTTCTTATTGAGCCATATGTCATGTTTGTGTGCTCACATATCCATATAGCCTTGCCTATATAAGCAGGCACATATTCATTGTATGTAACGCTTGATGATCCAGCTGATTAGTATTTTCATCTTGATAGAATACAGCTTATTCCTATCATATATTTTTCTCTCTTATTTGTGCTTTCCATTGCCTCTTGATCTTGGCAAAATCTCACATGGTATCAGAGCCATTAGAATGCCATTGGTTTGCCAATAGAGAGAAATTTGGAGTTTTGCATTTTGGAGCTTTCTATTGCAGGTTATTATTGGAGCTTGTTAGGTCAAATTTGAGGTCACCATTGGATTGAGGAGGTTTGAGCAATTAATAATCGCCTTTTGTTTCATCCAAATCCGACATCCGAGGCCAAATCTAGAGTCGTTTGAAGGTGGAGGGTGGTGACTTGTCCCGGCACCGATCTGCAATTTTGGAGCATTTTTGGCCAAATCCATCATCACCATTGTGCTCAGAAGGCCCCAAAACCCCAAGATTGACTATCATTTCATCTAAATTGGCCTATATTAACCCGAGTTGAAAAAATCTCCCCTCTTAGCCTGCCGTATGGACTTGCATGTACAGGTCTAAGAAAAAAAAAATCCATTTTTTATTAATTTTTGGAAAATTAAAAAAATAAATAAAAATCTATTTGTTTATTAAGGGGGGGAGCATTTTTTTTTGTTTTGACTTTTTAGGAAAGTGAATTTTTTTTTTAAAAAAGGGGGAGGGGGGTCCTTTTTGGCCCGCAGGCCACCTACAGGTACCGCAGGCACTGCGGGTCACCATAGGGTACTTGCGGCCCTGCAATCCTGCAATGTACCTGCGGGCCCCTCCCCGTGTGGGGGGGTACCAATATTATTTTTTTGTTTTTGTTTTTGAAGTTTTTAAATTTTTTTAATAAATAAAAAAAATTGAGTTTTTCTTATTTTTTAAAATAAGTTTTTTTTAATAATAAAAAAAATAAAGTTTTTTATAAAGTTTTTTTTATCTTTAATAAATTTTTATTAAAGTTTTTTTTTTTAAAAATGACTCACCTTTTTTAATTTTTTAATAAAGTTTTTTATGGGCTTTAATCAATTGTTTTTATTTAGATTTTTAAAATCTTTTAAAAACACAAACATCATTTAATAAGTCAAATTGGGAACACTTTTTTTCTTGTCACTTCACACCTGTCTTGTAGTGCTTCTAGCTGACAGTCAAGGGTGGGGGTTGATTTGTTCCTTTATATCTCTTGGCCACATCCCAATCGGAGGCTTCTTTTTTTGCAATATTCTACAGGGCTTCTTGGTGGCATCATTTTCATGTTTCCAGATTTGCACTATCATGTTATATGTTTTTGCATGAGCAATGTTGTACTCACACTATCATAAAGTGCCAGACCTCTTTGTATCTTGTCATTGTTGACTATTTGATGTAATCCTCTTGTACACATAGATTAGGAATATATTGTGAGACTTGGTGCATGGCTTCAGTTGAGACTTAGATTGTACACATTTGTGCATGGCTCCCATGAGACTTTGATTGTACCACTATTTCTGCTATTTTTGAGTATCCAGATAATGCTCAAAGTAGGTTGTCTCCATGTCGGATCTTTCTTTTGTTGTAGCAAGTGATTCATCGTCATCGACTTGGTACCTTGTTTTGTCACACTTTGACATTATTGGTGCAACATTGGCTCTCTTTCTTCCTTATGGGAAGGTATTTTGGTCATCATCATTGGACCATCCTTGTAGGAGATTCAACATTGAGGGATGGCTTCATGGTCTCTTCTTCTCTCTTATGGGGGGGACATTTTTTGTTCTTCTCATTCATCATTGAGAGCATTGTGTGCTTTCATCATCTCTCTTTTGGGGGAGGGTTTTTTCCCATTGGGTTTTTTTCTCTTTCTCCATTTATGGGAGATTGCATTTACATTTGTACATGGGTACCTAACATGGCCTAGTAGCCAAGACCCATTTTGCATTTCTTAGTTGCATTGTAGAATTAAGTGCATTCCCGTAAGTTGCACTCAAGGGGGGGTGTTGGTGTAAATAATTATTCAGCTTGGATATTATTACACTATACTTAAGTTTACTTAGGAAATGCATTTCATAGTAGTTTGGGTATGAGACACTTGGGTGTTTGTGCCACATTGGGATAGTGTGTGTAGGAGAATTTCCACCTTTTGTAGACTTATCTTGTTGTTGCATTCCACATTCAGTGGGTGATCCACCTCATGTGGAATATTATATTGTTTCTCCTACCTACCCACACCTATTTCCTACCTACCCTTGTTTCTTATTGAGCCATATGTCATGTTTGTGTGCTCACATATCCATATAGCCTTTCCTATATAAGCAGACACATATTCATTGTATGTAATACTTGATGATCCAATTGATCAGTATTTTCATCTTGATAGAATACACTTTATTCCTATCATATATTTTTTCTCTCTTATTTGTGCTTTCCATTGCCTCTTGATCTTGGCAAAATCTCACAATTTTTATATATGCAACAGTTTCATACGCTAGAAAAGTATAACATTGTATTGAGAAAAAACCCAACTAAACCACTTCCATATTACAATCTTAGAACCCCTACAAAATTACCATGAATTCCCTTTTATAGAAAAACAAGGGAGGACAAAGCTTATAGCCAATACTAAATTACATGCCACCATTTAACTTAATCATGAGATGAAACATGACAGTTACTTCAAAGAAAAATATGGATAATAAATATTTGTAACAAACCATGATTCAAAAGGAATCACTACCCATTTTAGGTTTGACTTCTTTGACTAGTCATATTACAAACAAGAGACAAATTAACCAAGTTGCAACAAAATTCCATGAAAGTGAAAGAACATTCTCCAGCTGGAAGAATTATCTCTCATGACTCATTTCTCTCTAGAAAATAAACTTTGACATGCATCCATATGTGTGTTGTATGAAGGAGTCACTAATGTTCCATTCGCTTTATTCAATATCCTAGCACTATACTCCAACTAATACAAGGCACTTACTTGTAACTTGTTGGTAAATGGATTTGTTGCTTTAAGAAACTTTCTTGAAAAACTCTGTTTTGCCCTGTAATTAGCAACAAAGCATTCACAACAGTTGAAGAATCACAAAGAAATGGTAATTCTTCTCTGCGTTTGAGAGGGGAAGCTCCCTCGTATAATGGGGGTATTTGGATTTTTCAAAAATTTAAAGAATGAACAATAAAGAAAGATTGAACGCCATATAAGGTATGAATCTAGATTAAAATAAATTCCATATAATCAAGTTTGAGATACCACAACTTGAAATAAACTTCTTCACATTCAATGTTAAAGGGAAAGCATTAGGTAATCATCAATTAAACATAAGAACATTGATAATAACCCACGAGAATAAGTTGAACACACATCCAAATTGATCTCTATTTCTTAATTGCTTGAATAACACTATCCAAGTCTCTTATACAAAGCTTGTGAAAAAGTGGAATCCCCAGATTGAATGATAATGAGGTATATATAGGTGAAGTGGTAACCACCTAAGGTAACTACCCTAACCACCTTTATAACTACTTTATAACTTCCTCAACTACTTGAAATAACTTCCTCAACTACTTGAAATAACTTCCTCAACTTTGGGAAAAATAACTACTTAGAATAACTACCCAAAATGAGAACTTAGGATAACTACCTCATATGAAAAGAGCCAAGATTATCTTTTATTACAATACAGAAATAGAGATGAGAGAAAGGAAACTCGATCATGAGAGTTATTTACAAAGAAAGACAAAAACATGATGCGAGTAACACAACAAAAATGAAGACTATACAAAATGCAACTCTGCACTTATTCTAAGCTAACTCCTTGCGCTGCCGATGAGGCTTTCGCTTCTGTAGGCACATTATGTTGTCCAGGTCCTTTGTCTCTGAAGATTCTGAAAAGTCGGATCGCTGAAGTGACAGATTTTCCTTTGGGAATTAGGATGTTGGCTATCCTCATTTTCCATGTCTTCAAGTTTCTATGAATGCCACTTAGTTTTGTCACCATGCTGAGTATCTGAGACATAGAGACTCTCAAGGAAGAGTAAATATCAATCAATTTTTCCATGGTATTTTCATTGAATTTTGTCCTATTAAAAAGCTGCTGATCTACCATGTTCTGGAAGCTATTCTGTAACACCTGCAAATCTTCCATCAATGTCACATCTGGGAAAAGAGTAGTGAGTTGTCCCTAGAGTTTGGTACACACTTGATCACATAAAAGCATGAGCTTTTCTAATTCTGATGAAACTTGATCTATGATCACTAGTTTCCAGTTAATGCTTTCTATCCATATTTCTAGATAATCTTTTTCATTACTAGGTAGGATTTTCTCAGTTGCAAGGGTGTCCATTCCAATTTCTATCATTTGTTTGAAATCATTCACAATTTCCTTCCAAGCTGTTTCCTCTTTCTTGACATTCTTCAAGTCTTTCTCAATAGTATTTTTCTTTATTAAGGCCTCATCATGGATAGATTTTGCTTGAACTAGGAAATCACATGCAAGAGTTTTGACCTTTTCTACCCAACCTTCAATTACCTTTCCATAGGCTTGGTACTTTTGAAGATTATCCATAACATTCCTTTCAATTACTCCTTCTGGTGTCAATATAATCAGCTGGCGATCTACACTTAGTGGCATAGTGGAGGTATCAACTACGGATTTCAAGTAAGAAGGCAAAGTGTGCACTTGTTGTTTCAATTGATCCTTGGATTGCTTATCCTTTTCACTTCTCTCCACCATTCTGGCTGCCATCACATTAAAGTTCTGAATATCAGACTCATGAGAAGAAGGTCCCATATCAATCTTTGTCACAACAAAGTCCGTAGAGGTGGCCTCATTTGTATCTTTCTTAGATATGGGTTGAGAAATCTCTAAGCACATATTCTTTGAATTTGGATTAGTCTTTATTCTTGAGGATACTTTGAGTTTCTTCGGTTTTTCAGCTCTTCCAAAGAGATCAGATATGCTACTAAATTCAGGTACCACTAGCTTTTGTACCTTCCTCTTCTTCAATAGACTTTGTTCTAACCATGGGAAAGAAGAATTTTCTATAGACTCTTGGATGATTTCTTGTCTTGCTACCATTGTTGTTGTCACCTCTCTGATTTCTTCAAATTGATCGCTTGGATTGCTTGGAAATGATGAATCCATGACTAAAGTATTTTGTTGTGCTTCTTGTCATAGGGATTCAATAGGAATTGAGGGAGATATGGAATGCATTCCATCATCAAATCTTGTGTCATCTATAATTTCCACTAGAACTTGATCCTTTACTTGACTTGCAATAGAATTTTCTTCTATGTCTTTTGCTCTGGATTTCTTCCTCTTTTGTCAAGGTTCATCACCACATGTGTTCTGAAGATTGTTCCTCCTTGGAGGGTCTTCATCTCCATCACTTCCTTGAGTATTCTAGTAAGAAGGAGTATCCCTAGCTGGAGTATGGGAAGAATGCAGTGACGTAGAGCTCTCAAGCTAACTTCCTTTCCTTCTTGGAGTTTCCTTTGTTGGTCTGGTAGCAGTCATTTGAGTAATCTTCTTCTTAATCCAGGCTTCAGAATTCTTGATTACAAAACTCGTTCTTTCTCTAACATCTCTCTCTTCTGGATCTGCCCAATTCAAATTGGGAAGTGGCTGGGACTGGACTTGCTCAAAATAGATAGGATCAATCAAATCAGATCCATAATCCTCAATGCTTTCTATGGTCCAATCCATCTTGAAATCATTCATTTGCTTCAAAGTCAACCTTGTCCAATCTCTTTTTCTAACCTTGAACTCATCTTCACAATCCTCCCAAAATTCTTCAAGATTAGGAAAATGAAAATAGCCAGGACCTAACTTTAAGCTGTTCTTGACATAATCCTTACTATCAAAAGGAAACCTCATATGATATGGATACAAGTTGACCTTGGATAAATCTTTTTCTGTCTCATCTGCTCTTGAACTTGACTCACATCTATAGTTCCTGAGACAAATGGGAAAGGCTACCCCTTTATTCTTTCTATCTCTACATTTCTTTTGAACTGAAACCAATTGCCAACAAAGCTCAACTAAAATGAGCTTATCATCAATATATCTCGGTAACTTGTGTGGATAACCTTCAAATCCTCCTACTCGAAGATAGGTAAATCTCAGAAACCGGATGAAGAAACTTCCATATTTCTTTATCAATTTAGCGGCTTCCTTTGATATTCTGGTGGCAATGTCTCCTTGTAATAACCTTATTGCCCACATTATGAAAGCATCATTCACCCGCCTGAAATACACAAAGCTTTCCTCAAGTTGAAATTGCTTGTAATAATGGTAAACTTGAGTTTCTTGATTTAGGACACCATTAGTACTTAACCCTGGCCATGACCTCAAATTAGCAATAGCATATATCAAGTAAGAGATCATATGGAAGCGTTGACTTGTTTTGAAGTGCACTAACTGGTCATGTATGCAGTTGCTGATGAGATGGCCCCAATCAATGAATTGCTTACCGGTAGAGATGACTGTTATGAAGAGGTACATCCACATTTCGAACTCAGTGGAATCAGGACTTCCTGTCACTCTATGGAGTAAGATAATCAAGTAACAAATCTCTTTGATGAAAAGAGAATGATGGAGTGTTTTTGGAAGCTGAGACTATCCTCCTCGGGATCCATTCTTTAGCTAGATTATTGAGGCATTTGCTTCTATTATCGCTGAAGTATTTGTAAGCTTTTTGCTTATTGATGTGAGTGAACTTTTCCTTATATGGCAAACGAAAAATAATAGCTATTGAAATTCCATCAAGTTTGGCCATTAAGGATCCATCTGTAGCTCTTATCTCTCTTGCATCTAGATTATATCTTTTTGAGCATTCTATCATCAAATCTATACATTGAATTGCTATGGGAAAACATGCTGCTTCAATCAAGCCGCTTCCTGCCACTCTACGGGACAACTTTGATCTGTCACCTTCCATGAAGACCTTTTTGATTTCCTGCAAATTAATATGCCCAATCTTGGTATCATGAACCTCTAGAATCATGGTGGTGATCATCGGGGCGTACTCATACTCTTGAGCCTTGTATTCCATGATGATGTGTTTTGCAGATTCTTATATTGAAAATTGTTTGCAATATGTGAGTGAAATGGTTTAATAACTGGTTTGAACTTAGAATTTCAAATTTGTATTATCCTGCTTCAACCTTCTAGAGCATCCTCCTTTCAAGACTGCATAGACTTGCTTATCTTTCTACAGCTTGTTGACGTATCTTCTTTGTCAAACACATCAAGTGTTAAGTCTCTGCTCCTTATGTGTGGATATTTGAGGGACCTTGTCAAACAACTCACAGCCTCCTTTTTTTTTTATACACCTCCACATTTTGCATATAAGTTTACTAAATCATTTCGACTCATAACATCTGATAAAAACATTTTGTGCATATCTTGCAATCACTGCGATATATGCATTTCATTCGCTGAGATGACATCTCCTCAAGGCATGCTATGGGAGCAAGGAGATTACTGGCAGAAAATCATGGAATTCGGTTGTAGGCTGACGGAATATTATTCACAACTATTTTTATTGCAATGACAGGCATTTAAACTTTGGTGTTTATACTTTACATTGCTCTGAAGAGAACCATCTGATACACATACCACGTATCTACAGAATACAAGGCACTCAAACATTTCATCTTCAATACCTGCGAGTGGAGTTAGGGAGCATGATAGCAAGCATATCTATCGGCATGCAAAGTAAATGGTGAAGGTAGTTACAAACCGACTTCCGCCTTCCTTCCTGGCCACGTGGTAGGTTCCTTCCGCCAACTGGGGTTTCAGGCAAGCTTGGTGGAGGTGCGATTTTTCAATTAGAGAAGTATCGACATGTTGATCAACTTTGCCAAGTTGCCGATAACAACCAAAACATGACTTAAATTTGAAAGTTGGTTGCTGATATTTGTATTGGCTTGTTTATCTTTTTGGTCAACTTACCGATATCTTTCATGCATAAGTGAGTTTGATGCAGTTACCGATTTGAATGGAGAGAGAACTTCGGGTTTGAATGCAAATTGAATACTCAGCATACGTATCAACCAATGCTCAACTTGAACAATTTGATAAGACGTAACATGATAAAAGAGCTATCGGCTACTTCAACTTGAACAATTTGTGGATGCTTGGGCATTATCAGCAACGTGTGTCTTTCTTCCAAATGACCGATGAAAGAATGTATCGCGGCTCACTTGCAATTTTACCAAAAAAAATAAAAAATGAACCCTTTGATGAGCGAGAGTATGTGATCGGCCACTTAATAATTTGTTCCAACTTGCCGATTTGAACATCATAATGCCATTTTGAGTGCTTAACACTTCATTACCGACCTTACAAATATTTGTTCTATAGCAGAAAGCGGGCAGATAGAATGTTAGCGAAGTTTGATGCATTATGGTTTTATGCCTTTGACTTTGTATTTGCATCTGATTCAAAGTTTTCGAAGTCTTTTCTCCAAGTTTGTTTAGTGCATGTTATATTTCAAGGCTTCGAATAACATCGAGTCATATGCTTGTCTACGCTTCCTTATTGTGCACACAACATCTAACAAGATTTCCCTTTTGTCATTTTAGTACAATACACATGGTCGTTGATTTGCATCAGCTAAATGACTTGAGCTCTCAACTCATCCCTGCTTCATGGATGTTTGCATGTCATGAGAGAGGCAGGTGGATTTGGCTTTATACTTGCAGATTGTATTCACTTGAAAGTCTCTGAACTCCAACATTTTTGTCACAACAATTCATGCGAGACTAATACATCTGTATTTGGAATCGTTTTAAGAGATTTGAAATTTCAATTCATACATTTTGTGAGAAGCCTGCAATCATTTTATTCCATTCTGCACACACATCTACAAATGATCTATTACACTTGTACACTTGGCTGCTATAGGCCGAACTCTCATGTGGATGATATGGCTTTGGGTTTGTTTAATATGAGTGATCAGAGTAAGTGTTGATATTGATAGTAATGAATATCAATGTTTGTGATGACATGAGAATGCCATAAGTCTTCATTGTCAATACTTTCAAAACATTAGTCGTCTCTTATACGAAAAATGAATATCATTTATTACCTTTGTTTGCCACCATTTCCTCTACAAACCTAAATTTGGATCACTCTAAGGACTTCGATTAAAATGGAAGATAGCCCTCTTTCAACCATTGTACCCTCCAAAATAAATTGAAATAACCATGACCATTTGAAGATGCATGAAGACAATGAAACCACATGAAATGCATGCGAGTATCTTCCATCAACTTGTGAAAATTTTCAATGGTTAACAATATTTAACTTCTGTCGCCCAAAGTTTAAACTTTCACTATTTCACAAATGGGACAAACATAACTACAAATTTTTTACCACCCTATCAGAATCATCTAGAACTTTATCTAATATCTTGCGGAAAAGGAAGTCTCTAAGTTCTATCTTCCAATCATGTTCTATTTTAAGTTTTCCACCTTCTTTTATAAATGGAGGGAGGGGAGTGCCTTGTAACTTGGTGAATCTTCTCAAATCTTGTATAATATGTCCATGGAATCTATGATGATTGTTCAACAACTCAATAGCTTCATAAAGTATGCGTTCTAATTCATCTAACATATCCCTCTATGTTTGAGTATCTTGACCACCAACAAATTCGATAAACCCATAGATACAATAGAGTAATTGTTTCTTCTGAAACAAGTGTTGCATGATAAGTTTTAATTGGATCTCTACTGCCCTTTGCCTCTACATAACATGAAGCAAGTCTTGATATATTATCCATGTGATTTGTAAATAGGGTAACATCTATTCAACCTTGCTCTTGATATAATATTGGGCCCATGTGAATCTATTCATTCTGAGATTTTTTTCAAACACATTACCTCATATTGCAACTTCAACACCTATTTTCAGCTTCTTCTCTTTTATTTCTTTCACATATGAGGCTAGTTTGCAACTTTGAAATATTTCTCATGTTCCAATAGAAATACCTTTCCTTTGAAATCTCCTAATGCTTCTTTTAACTCAATGTTTTCTTGGGTAACCTGTGCAATTATTTCATTTAGTTCCTCAACTTTGGCCTGAGTAAATAGGGTAGTATTCACATTTAAGTCAGCTACATCACTAGCTAGAGTATCTTTAAGCCTATAGACCATAAAATATCCTATTACTTCATTCATATCATTAATCAACTTTGGCCTTTGTCCCTTAGGATACATGCACCATGTTGAAAGAGTTTTATCAAAAGGTCTAAATTCTGAACCAAAATAGAGTTTCACATATCCTTCATCTGTGAGGATGACCACATTCAAATTTATGATCTCTCCTCAGATTATCCAAAAAAATATTAGAAGATAAGTCCATCTCAAGAATGATTAGGCATCCAACCTTTTTAAGCAACTGCCTCCCTTTCTCGAGTGTCATTTGGTCAAATTCCTCTTTGATCTTTGCATAAAAATTCTTGCTGCATTCATCGCGCTGCTCATTAGGAATTTCTTTTAATCCCCTAGCAATTTATTTTCCTTTCCACTTGTACATAAATAATCTAAATTCTTGGGATTTAATTAATTTGCCATCAAATATAAAAGACCCTAAAGATTTTCTTCTCACATCTTCTGTTAAATAGATACTTATTAGAATTGAATAATCATATATTCTCATCAGGTGGAATACAAGGTTGCAACCTTACTTCTTGGGTTACTTCCACTTCCTCTTAAGATTTACTTGTACCTTCATCTTCTTGGGAAAAATTAGAACATGAAGATGATGTTGGAGACATTCTAGCCAAAGGAGAAACCTCAATTGGTCCTCTTATTGCAAAAGATGATGGACTTGGAGATGGGGATGGAGGAATAGATAAGTTGGCAAGGAAAACAGGTGAATAATATTTTCTACCCTTACTACCCTATCATAATCATTCGAGAAAATTCCTTCGTAAGAAGGGTCTTCCAACCTTTTCCTGCTTTCAATCTTTTGTACTTTGAAGTATATTGATCTCCTTGCCTGCACCTATTCATAAGAATCAAAATTCCTCATTAATTCTTCTTTTAGTTCAAACTCATGTTGAACTTTCCCAAATGTCATTGCCCTCTTAGCAGAAGTGTAATACTCTTCCGGGTCAAATTCCTTAGTTTTTAATCCTAATGGTAGATGAAATAACATAAGTTAATAGCTTCCTCAAAAACTTTATTTAAATTGATTTCAAAATCATCAATTGCTAGACACATGGGTAGAAAGGATCCCTTTTGGCTGGCCCTAAAAGAAGCAGAGTCTTCATACATTTTCCACAAAATCTCTGAAGCATCCAATTTGTTGGAAACTATGAATGGTAAAATATGTGTCATTCCCTTGAATCCATATACCCTAATGTATATATATTACTCATCCAAGTACCAATCAACCTAATTATGGTCAATATTTACTTTGATTTCCTATTCCTTCTCCTTTGGTCTCAAGAAATTCATTACTTGCTTTGTTAATTGGGGAACCTCTATACCACATGCAGCATATACCTTTTTGAGAAAATAATGTTCAAACACAAGAGTTTGAGAATGTTGATATCCACTATCCCAAATAGCAGCCCATAACTAGACTGACATCTTAACACCTTGTTGGTGTAATTATTTATTCTTATAGGATATAATTACACTTTACTTAAGTTGACTCAGGACAATGCATCTCATCGAATTTTGGATATAAGACACTTAGGGAAGTGTGCACATAGGGATGATGCTTGTAGGGGAAATTCCACCTTTTGTGGTCTTATCTTGTTGTTACATTCCACATTGGGTGGGTGATCCACCTCTTGTGGAATATTATATTATTTCTCCTACCTACCCCTACTTTTTCTTACCTACCTTTGTTTCTCACTGAGCCACATGTCATGATTGTGTGCTCACATATCCATTTGGCCTTGCCTATATAAGCAGGCCCATATTCATTGTATTGGTTAATCCAATTGATCACTTTTGCATATTGATGAGAATATAGTTTGTTCTTGTCAAACTATTGTCTCTCTTTTGTGTGCTTTCGATTGTGCCCTTGATCTTGAAAAAATCTCACATGGTATCAGAGCCATTGGAGCTTCATTGATTGGTTTTGGGAGACATCTTGGAAGGCTCCTAATTTCAAATCTAAGGTATTGCGTATTTTGGAGGCATCCTAGAGTGTTTTTTACCTCACCATTGCGTCTGAGAGGCCATTTCCCTAAAAATTGAATTTAAACTCGTCCATATTTGGCAAAAGTTGAATTTTAGGTGTTGGAGGAATTTTTTACCCAATTTGGGTAGTACAGTACAAAAAAAATTTCTGCGAATTTTTTTTTGTTAATTATTAAATTTGCAGATTTTTTTTAATTAAAAAATAAAAATAAAAAATCATTTTTTATATATTCGAGGGAGTACTGTGACCCCACCCCTTGTTCTTAGTACCTTGTACAGTCTACAAGGACCGTACCAGCGGTGACCTTTGTATTTTCTGCTAGCCCCGACGTCAACTGTCAGCCCCGATGCCTCCTGTTGTCGTCACCACTCCACCGCCCTCGACACCTCCTGCCGACGCCTCCTGCCGCCATCGCCACTCCACTGCCCCTAATGCCTCTTTCTGCACTCCTACCAGCGACCTCTAACAGCTATCGTCGGTGACTGCAGCCTCCACTAGCGACTATAGCTTCAATCAGCCGCTTCCCACCGCTCACCACGCTCCACATAGCCTACCACGCGGTCGGCCACGTGAGCTCCACACGGACTGCCATGTGCGCTCCATGCAACCTGCCAGGGGGACTACCATGCGAGCTCCATGCGGACTACCCCATCATCTCCCAACTATGCACCTAGTCAGCCTGCCACGTCAGCTTTCCGTATAGTTAGCAAGGAGGTGTGATATTTTTTTGATGGGCATACGACCATCAAATTTAACATAGTGAATTTATAACGTTATCCTGCGTCAACACCTTTTTGGAAAATTTTAGACCCCTCACCATTGAGCAGTTTGAATTTTTGGGTCAACGTTGAAGGCCCATATCTTTCTCATTTTTGCTTCTTTTTGGGTGCAATATTTTTTTATTTGGGCTAATTTTTTGTGCTCTTTGCAGTGGTGTGGTTGTATTATAATTTTGGTGAACAATTATTTCTGAATTTGTAGATTTTCTTAGTTGTACCTATCTAATCCTCAATATTGCAACTTCAAAGGCTTCGTTTGGGCTCGTACGACCTCCTTTTAAGGTGCCATTTTTTTTGAAAGTGCATATTTGTTTTTTCTACTTTCATAATCTATCATCACTTTACAGAGATTTTGTGTGGATATTTTATTTTCATAAATTAGTCCTTTTTGGCTTACTCAGTACTTGTAATTTGTTTGGATCTTAGTTTAGATCTCTTGCATTATCAATTGAGTCCTTTTTGGCCTATTTGAGGCAGTTGTAAAATTGAAATCAGAAGTATACTTTGCTATTTCTGCAAGTGCCCATTATACACGCACTAAGTATAAAGTGCCAAATCATCATTTTGGGGGGGGGGTTCTTTGATTGAGTCAATTTGGGGGGGTGTCTTATGTGATTGTGCCTCTCTTTCCTTGTGCTCTTTCATTTTTGTTGCTATGAGTCCTCAGAAATTTCCACCTTTAACTCCACATAAGTGTGCATCTTGGAAAATTAGAGCACGAAGGAAACTAATGGAAAAAGGACTCACACATTACATAGATGGAACAATAGCAACACCAACAAATCCTAAGGCTGATCCTAACACTCAATTATAATGGCTCACTAAAAATTGCATGGCTCTTGGAACTTTGCGTAAGTATGTATGAGATGACCTCATTTTTCACATTGAGAAGTGTACTACAATCAAAGAGGCTTGGGATATCTTTCAGAAATTGTATGGTCAAGTTGATGAAATCAGAGGCTACAAGATTGGCAATTAGATCACCAACTTGGATCCCAAGAATTTTGATACAATCCAAGATTATTTCACCAAGGCAAATGAGCTAAGAGAAAAACTTAAGGATTATGGAATTGACAAAAAGGATGCTCAATTGATATTCAACTTGTTGGACAAGCTTTCACCTGAATATGCAGCATTTGTTTCTAGCTTTGCCTTCATTTGATGCTTTCACAGAAATGTTGATGTTGGAATAATCTAAATTGTTGAACATGGGGATTCTCAAGTCTTCAAAGTCTAAGGCTTTGATGGCTAATCAAGGGAGTCAAGGGAATCAAGGAAAATAATCTAATAATAAGAAGAAGCAATCTAAGTCAAAGCCACAACAGCAGAAAGGACAATCATCCACTCCATCACAAGGCGATTTTTCATTCTCTTCCTAGAAGGGGAATCCATCTAAGAAGGAAAAACCAACTCGTTCTTATTGCAAGAAGTATGGTCATGATGAGCATCGATGCCACACTAAGCAAGTTGATGAGCTGAAAAATATCTTTAAGAAGAACAACATCAATTTGGCTTTTGCCTAAATCAAGAAGGAATCATCTCCTTCCACTTCCTCACAGTCTAAAAGAAAAGGGAAATCATTTATGGCTACTGTGTAGGTTCTTCAGAGTAGTGGATACTTCACTTAGGTGCCTCTTATTACATGGGTTCTACAAAGGAGCATTTTTCTTCATTGGAGCCATCAAAGGTACCTCACATTTACATAGGTGATGATACACAAGTTGAGGTAGAAGGAAAAGGTTTTGTTGCCATGGATGATGAAACATTTGATAATATTAATTATGTTCCTAACTTGTCTACCAAACTTCTCTCTATCTACCAAATCACTCACTATGGGAATGGGAAAAAGGTTGAGTTTACACTTGATTCAGTTGTGGTAAAAGAAATTGATTATGATGCCTTGGTAGCAATGGGACAAGTCAATGATAATTTAAGGCTTTATTCATTCTCTAACTTTGTGCCAAGTTCTCCTTCTATAGCCTTGCTTATTCATTCATATTCAGAAAGTAAGCTATGGCATGAGCAGTTTGGTCACCTCAACTACCAATATCTTCAACACCTTAGCACTAAAGATATGGTCATAGGTCTACCTCAAATCAGTTTTTTAGAGGGTTTATGTTCATGATGTTCCATGGGCAAGCATCCCAAGGAGAAGTTTGATAAGGGGAAAGCTTGGAGAGCTTTGGAAAATCTTCAACTTGTTCATAGTGATGTAGTAGGTCCATTTCCATCACCTTTATTTAGTAGGGCCAGCTATTTCCTCACCTTCATTGATGACTACTCCCACTTCACTTGGGTCTATTTTCTTGTTCATAAGAGCAAAGTGTTTGATAAATTTCTATCCTTCAAGGCTCACATGGAGGAGCAATCAAGGAAATTGGTCAAGATCCTTCGCATAGATAATGAAAGGGAATATGTGAATAAAAGACTTGAGGATTTTAATACATTTGAGGGGATTGATATTCAGCATTCATTTGCCTACACTCCACAACAGAATGGAGTTGCAGAACGAAAGAATAGAACTCTCAAGGAAATGGCTAATTGTATGATACATGTATGTTCTCTTGATCCCGCCTTTTGGGCAGAGGCTATCAATTGTGCTACACACATCCAAAATTGGGTTACTTGCAAATCTTTGATGGGTATTGCTCCTTTTGAGGCTTGGGCTAGTAGGAAACCGACTGTGAGAAATTTCAGAGTCTTTGGGTGTCTAACATGGGCTCACATTCCTCTGTAGAAACGTAAGGCATTGGAACCTTAGAGTAGGCCTTGTGTTTTTGTTGGATATCTTGAGGGTGTTAAGGCATATCGATTGTTGGATCCAGAGACACATGAGGTGTTTATTGAGAGGAGTGTTCATTTTGAGGAAATCTCTCCTATCTTAGACTAAATTACTCCTCTACCTTCCTCCATTATGGATAGTGATGAGAGTGACTCAAATGATGAGACTCCTTCAACTCTAACTCATAGGGTTACACCTCTGCAGGGTCCACTAGCAGTTGAAGAGCTTTTTCCTCCACCTCCACCTAGACCTCGTTGGGCTCAATAAACACTTGAGTTTGCGGGTTCTCTTGTTGGGTATCCTTCAAATACATGGAGGACTCACTCATAGCATCAGGACCTTCCACATGCATACATTGTTGGCGCTTCTGATCCACATATATTTTAGGAAGCATCAGGGGATCCTGAGTGGGACCTAGGTATGGAGGAAGAGTATAGTTCCTTGATGAGGAACAACACTTGGGAGTTAGTCCCTCTCCCTAAGGGGAGAAATATGGTTCAATGTAAGTGGATCTATCGGACCAAGTTTGTAGTGGATGGTAGTGTGGATAAGTATAAGGCTCAACTTGTTGCGAAAGGTTTGTCATATGTTCTAGGTATTAACTATACTAAGACCTTTATGCCCATAGCCAAGATGAACTACATTCACTTGACACTTACTATTGCAACAGCTCATGGTTGGGTTGTCCATCAAATGGATGTCAAGAGTGATTATCTTCATGGGGATCTTGATGAGGAGATATATATGGAGCAGCCACAGGGTTTCATCTAGGATTCTTCATTAGTTTGTCGACTAAGGAAATCTCTTTATGGCCTTAAGCAGGTCTCTAGGACTTGGTGCGCCAAGATGGATTCCTTCCTTCTCTCCATAGGGTTCACCATGTGTCATTATAATTGGAATGTCTACATTTTGCGATAGGATGACTCGCACTTGATACTTGTTCTCTATGTTGATGATTTGATCATTATAGGGAGCACCTCATCTATCATTAGCAATGTCAAATCTTCTTTGCATGACAAATTTTCTATGACTGAATTGGGTCTTTTGCACTACTTTGTTGGGATAGAGATTTCACACTCACCTTCCAGGATTACACTTGCGCAACCCAAGTATGCTCTTGATCTACTTGCATGCTTTCATATGGTTGATTGTAATCTTGCATCGACTCCCTTTCTTTCAGGAGTCAAACTTGAGGCTAAGTGCTCTTCTCCACCAGTTGATGCTACCTTGTATCATCAACTTGTGGGTAGTCTCATCTACTTGACTCATACATGCCCCGACATTTCATTTAAGGTTGCATGGTTTCTCGCTTCATGCAGGAACCACATGAGCTTCATTAGAAAGATGCCAAATGCATCCTACACTACATCCATGGTACACATCATTATGGGATCCACTATGTAGGAGGTACAAGACTTTGCTTGGTTGGATACACAGACTTTGATTGGGCTGGTGATCTTGATGATCATAATTCTACTTCCGGTTACAACTTTCACCTTGGTTTGGGCTGCATTTGTTGGCAGAGCAAGAAGCAACATACTACTGCTCTCTCTTTGATTGAGGTTGAGTATTGAGGGGTTGTTAGTGCAACAATTGAGACTATTTGGCTTCAACATATTCTCATAGATTTCGGGTTCTCCACTCCATGACCATTAGTTTTGCATTGTGAGAATTAGAGTACTATTTCAATCTCAAAGAACTTGGTCCAACATCAGCAAACTAAACACATTGAGATTCATATCCACTACATTCAGGAGCTAATTCAAGAGCAGGACATTGATTTGCAATATTGTCCTACAACAGAGTAGATTGCAGACATATTCACCAAACCCTTCACTGAGAGTAAGCTCCAGCAGTTGTGAGCTCTCTTGGGCATGCAAGATGTTTCATTAGGGGGGATCAGCTGACTCCTCCTTCCTCTCTTCTCGGGGGAGTTTTTCTTCTTTGAGGCTTTGTCCTTCTTCTTTGAGAGTCTCTTTGTACATTTCTCTCTCTTTTGGGGGGGATTTTTTTCCCACTGGGTTTTCTCCCTTTCTCTGTATGTGAGAGATTGCATTATATAGGTTTGCATGCTTTTGCATATTGTACATGGGTACCTATCATGGCCTAGTAGTCAGGACCCATCTTGCACTATTGACTTGAGTCTTCATTCCCCTAAGTTGCACTTAATGGGGGTGTTGGTGTAATTATTTATTCTTATAGGATATAATTACACTTTAGTTAAGGTGACTTAGGATAATGCATCTCATCGTAGTTTGGATATGAGACACTTAGGGAAGTTTTCACATAGGGATGATGCTTGTAGGAGAAATTCCACCATTTGTGATCTTATCTTGTTGTTACATTCCACATTCTGTGGGTAATCCACGTCTTGTGGAATATTATATTATTTCTCCTACCTACCCCTACTTTTTCTTACCTACCTTTGTTTTTCATTGAGCCACATGTCATGATTGTGTGCTGACATACCCATTTGGCCTTGCTTATATAATCAAGCATATATTTATTGTATTGGTTAATCCAGTTGATCACTTTTACATATTGATGAGAATGCAGTTTATTATTGTCAAACTATTGTCTCTCTTTTGTGTGTTTTTCATTGCACCCTTTATCTTTGGAAAATCTCACACACTTTTTTGAACAATTTTTATATTAGGAAAAGGACTCCATACACCATACTTCTGTCCCTAAAATAATATCATGTGCATCAATAATGAATACCATTTGAAAGTAGGTTTTGAATTACCCTATTGAATTTTCACCAGTGACTCATGTAGTGCATCTACAACAAATTGGGGGTAATCATAAAACCTGTAATCAATGTCACTTTGCACATCGTAAGTGAGCAACATTAACTCTTTGGGAATCATGGGGTACCAACTATATCCTAATACCAGGAAAACTGCATAGTAAGTTAGTTTAAAATATCTGTATAACAGATCCACCTTGTATGGGGGAACCTCATTTCTAGAAAACTACTATAAATTATCTCTATACCTAGGTCTATGGATAAGAAACCATTTTCTTCTGAAGAGTTCTTATGTAGCATCATACTCAGCCTTTAGGTTTTCCAAGTTGATCTTTGTATCATAATCTTTACAATCTTCTAGGACAAATACTTCCAGTATTGTATCTCTATCAATGTCTAACAACCTTCCATTTGTGGCCGTATTATATCGTCCCTCAACGTTGTAATATTTTCCCAAAGCCTTGATCAAGTATACATTGAGAAAAATATTAGGAACAACTAATCTAGCCAGTCCCAATCTCCACAGATTGCACTCAGAAATTACAGACTCTGACTTCACATAAAAACATCTTAAAATATGGTGCCCTTTGACTTTAAAATACCTCTCCCTACACTCAAACTTCTTATCCACAAACCTCAAAACACCAGCCCCTGCCCTAGGTCTATATGATGACCCGAGCAATTGAGCAATTAAATCATCATGGAGGCTTTTATCTTTCTTATATCTCTTGGTTTTGGGTTCTATAGACTCTGAGTTTTTTGAAAGGGTGTACATTTTCCAAATTGACTCAAAACTACCCTGGACCCTAACAATATTTCAAAAAGGGCTACACTCAATTCCTTTATCAATCTCTTCGAAGAAAATTAAAGGAGATGGGTAACAGAACTTGCTGGAATTTGCCTTCCTTTTCTAGTCTTTATGTCTGCTGAACATCTTCACAACTTGGTTTCTTAGCTCCACATCAGACCCCTTTTCTGTAATTTGTGATCGGAATGGTTCAAAACTTGAACTAACCATCCCCTTGCTCATAAATAGAACTTGGGTGAAAAATGATGGTGCAAATGGGCATTACACAAGTTTAAATATGTATCGTTGATCTCATATAATCGACAACAGGTGGTAAAGTTCAAATAACCATACCCGAGGGAGCTATCGATCACAATCACTTGTCTTGTTACTTTATTTTATTTCCTCGGTACTCATCAAGATTACATAAGCCACTTTGGTAAAGCCCGAGATGACACGTTGGATTCCACACAACCACCACACTTTGCTTATTTCTATTTCTCTCGGGACTTGTTGAAGTAGAGAACAGACATTCATTGAGTGTCGACTATGATTTTGTTGTAGGCACAATATCTTTCTTGGATACTCATTAAACATAAAATAGAATACTCATTGATTTTTGAGTACTCTTCACCTAGCTAACTCATCTTGGCACTCGTTCAAGTTAAGAAAACATTTCTACCAAGTGCCAAGTTAATAATTTAGACATGTACCATCTGCCACATTAGGCAAAAGCTCGGTGCCATCACAATCTTTCTGTTGTTTGGGCCCGACCTTAGGATAATCAAGGCATGTGACCAAATACAAACCCTTTAAGTTACATGCAGGAGGGACAAAATCTAATCAACCTAGGATATGTGAAAATAATAACCAATGCAATACTAGTCGAAACAATTTCCTATTAAATCCATGACTAGGAGGGATATTTTCAAAAAGAAGTGACTTAATCAAAAAAATGAAAAACAACAAGAAAACCTAAATCTAAAGAATCTATTTAAAAGGGTCCTAATATTGGCTCTAGTTGGGGACACTTGAGCCAAAGGCTCAAGACGACAAACTGAACTCTGGGAGGTAGACCCAATCTTACCAAAATCATATCGACAAGGCGTATATACAAATAGACATCCTAAAAATACTGTGCATGGAAGCTTAGCTAAGAAAAAATGATTTTGAGGAACTTTCCATGCACAAGAAGCTCCAACATTTCACCTTCAACATTTTCAAGAAAAAATAAGTATCTTCACCACTTTTTCCTGCAATCACAAATAGGCCCATCCACAATAGTTCAAACTTTCCATGATTTCCTTTGTCTTTCATCCTGGTATTCCACTGCAGAACCATATCTCCAACATTGAATTTTCTCTCATTAGTCCTTTTGTTAAACAAGTACTTTTATTTCTATTGCATCCTTAAATATTTCTTCTTAACTTGGTCTGTGATCTCATCAAGCTCCACCAGTTGTTCCATCCTTTCCTACATCAGATCCTACCTTTCATCATACTCATGCATAAATTTGTAGACAGGTAAGAGATTGTTGACTAGTATTCTAGCTTCAGATCATAAACTAGTTGAAATGGAGACTTTCCTATAGCTTTCTTAACCATCAATCTATCTATCCACAATGCGGACTTGAGCTTTGAATTTCATGCTCTTTTGTTTTTCTCCAACATCCTTTTTATAATTTTCATAAGGCTTTTATTGCTTGAATCAACCTACCCATTTCCTTGAGGATGATATGGGGCTGAATAAAAAATATTCATTCCATAAGTGACACAAAAGTCCTTAAATTCTGCAGGCGTAAAGCACATAGAATTATCCACCACAAGTCTGGCTAGTATTCCATACCTTGTAAGTACATTATACATCAAGAAAATAGTAACAATCTTGCTTGTAGCATTTCTAGTGGGTATAGCTTCTATCCACTTAGTAAAATAGTCAGTGGCCACTAAGATCCATTTGTGCCCACCACTAGACTTGTCTATAATTTCTCCAATGAAATCCATACCCCATTGATAAAAAGGGGCTTCTACATGCAACAACCTTAGGGGTAACGCACTAGCAAATTTGAGCCTACAAGAAAACTTTTGACAAGCCTCACATTTCCTTGTGTAAGCATGTGCATCCTTCAACACGGTAGGCCAATAATAAATTGCCTTCAAAATTTTGTGAGCAGTTGTGTGTTCTATAAAATGTCCACCACATACACCTTCATGCGGCTCTCTCATAACCTTCTTGGATTGATTCTGATCCAAACATAGGAGTAACACACCATCCCTATTTTTCTAATACAAATCACCCTGAATAATAACATACTTCTGGGTTCACAACTTTAGTGACATCTTTTGATCATCTTCAATCCCTTCAGGGTATTCCATATGTTGTACGGAATGAACAATATCTGTGTACCATGGTTGTCTCGCTATACTAGTGATCCTATCATTAGACACTTTTATATAATTTACTTGAGCAACATCAAGATTGGACTCAACCATCAACTTTTCCAATCCTAGTCCTCTAACCAACTTAGTGATTTGTATATCCAAACTCCTATATTCTATTGATCCACCTACCCCTATGCCGAGTCACCTCAAATTGAGAAAATACATCTTTAACTACCAAATTCGGTACATATGCAACAACTTTGGCACATACCATGTATGATATAAAGGTCTTTACCACTTTGACCAAGGCATATGCCTGTTTCTCCACTATATCATACTTACATTTTGTGGTGTGCAAGGTTTTACTAAAGAAAGTAATAGGCTATTCAAACCCTTGATCATTCTTCTGTAATAATAATGTAGCAATGGTGTGGAATGAAGAAAAAGAGAACAACTGGAAAGGCTTACCATACTCCAGGGATTTGAACACTGGGGCTTCCTTGATGGGCCTTTTAATACCAATGAAATCATCCAATGCTTCCATTGTCCAATCAATCCTGGCTCCTTTCTTTAACATTTTACCAATAGGTTTCACAATCTCTACAAAGTTAGAAATAAATCTCCTAACAAAATTTATATGACCAAAGAATGATTGTATTTCCTTTACAATCTTAGGCATTGCAATCTTGTCAATTGTTGCTACTCTTTCATGGTCTATTCTCACTCCTTCTTTAGAAACAATAAGTCCCAACAACTTACCTTCTATTACACCAAAGTTACATTTCTTAGGATTCAATGAAATACCGTACTCCAATACTATTGTAAAAATATTTTCAAAGTGTGCACAGTGGTCTTCATTATGTTTTGAAAAAGTAGTAAGATCATCTTGGTAATCTACCATGATTATATTTTTCAGGTCTGCAAATGCAACTCCATAGCTCTCTGAAATGTTGCACCATCATTAGTCAAACCAAAATAAATTCTGACACAAATATAAGCTCCCCAAGGAGTTGTAAAACTTGTCCTGTATTTCTTTGACTCCTTTACTTTCACTTGGTTATAACCTAAAAAACCCATCCATCATGGATAAGAGTTCACAACTAATCACTTTCTATAATATAGCCTCCATGTTTGGTAAAGGATAATTGTCCTTTAGTGAAGTAATGTTTAGGTTCCTAAAATCCACAAACAATCTAATGTTTCCATTCTTCTTTCTGATAGGCACTAGATTTTAGACCTAGGAGGAATGTCTAATCGGCTTCATTATTCCCCCTTCACTTAATTTGGCCAACTCTTACTGCATTTAAGGAGCTAAAACCAGGTTGATCGAACTTTGTTTCTGCCTAAATGGTTCAGCATCAGGTTTTAGATGTATTTCATGTTAGAACAAATCCTCTTTGTAGGCTTTGAGGTCATCATAATACCATGCAAAAACATTCTTATATTTCCTAAGCAAGGAAATCAACATTGTCCTAATTTTGGGACTTATCCTTTTCCCAATGTATACATTCTTTGGAGTCATTTCAGTTCCCAAATTTATCTCTTCTAAATCTTCTTTATTCACCACTATAAGTTTCATAGAATATCTATCATTCCCATCAAATACTCTTTGAAGAGAAGCCAACCCTCGTAGAATCTTGTTAGTTTTCAGCTAGACTATTTCATTTTCAAATACAACCTACTCACCATTTTCTTCCACAACCAACATGTTGAAATCAATCTCTTGAGTCTGATATTGATCAATGCAATGCGGAAATTTTAGTAAATCATTATCATCATCCAAAAACTACCAGCTGGAAACATTATCAGGTATTGATGGTCTATTTTTAATTTCAACCTTTGATATTCCCGCAAAAGTAGTGTCATCACTCTTCAAAGCTATATTAGCCAAAAAATTTGTCATAATAGTTTTTTATCTTTCTTCCTAATCAATAGAAAAAGCATCAAAAACATCAATAGTATCCTAGATAATGAATTTATTTTGCTTTAGTTGCCTATTCCTTGATGAGTACCTGGATCTCACCTGAGAAACTACAACTTTAGAATCCCCAAATATAGATAAAGCCTTAACACCATTCTTAATTTCTATATTCAAACACAACAACAATGATTCATATTCTACAACATTATTTGTGCACTCAAATGATAGTAAAAATGAATACTTGAAATTCTTCCCATTTGGTGCAATAAAGACTACTCCAGCTCTAGAGCCTTCCCTACTACATGCTCCATCAAAATACATTTTCCATAATCCTTCTTGATTATTAACAAACTCATCAATCATTGGGTAGACTTGTATTTTGTAGGATTGGTTCTACTGGTTCTACTCTGAATTTGTCAGTATCAACATCACAAAAGCATGCCAAATTGTTACGGTCAATTTCATCTATAACTTGCTTAGACCTTTTTTCTTGGTCAATTTGAACCAATCAATCACCAACCGGAATAGTGGCATATGATAGGTCCAATTGCACATTACCCCCAATAGTTGTTTTCCATTTCCTAGACAACAACATACCATAATGCGGGGCGATGTCAGCTATAGTTACATCTGTAGCTAGGAATTCAGAAATCATCACAAGCATTATAAATATAATACTAATTTATCCTAATCACAAAAACTAAAATGCAATGAATCTATCCTAAGCACACTCAATAGAGACATGAAACAAAAACATTCAAAAGAAAAGATCATGCAAACCAAAGATGTGATTTGAATGCTTCTTCATGTGGCTCCATTGTCCTTCTCTCTTCTCCAAATAGCCTTTTGTTGTAGATCTCACCTTCAAGTGCACAAACCTAATGTGAAAGCAAGATTGATATTGGCACAAGAGTACTAGAAGAAGTGATTTGACAAAGTGATTAGAAATTCAATAGTCTGATTACCAATTATTAGCTTTGATTGATGAAGATCATCCAATTTATAGAAGAATTGGAGAGATGAACAAATTAGCATGAAATGGATATTAGAAGCAATTAATTTCAAAATGGCAAAATTTAGTGAAAATAAGAAGGTTATGACACCTTCTATGTCATGAATTATGACATATTGCCAATGCAAAGCTTAGAGAACTAGAACCTTATGACATCTTGCTATGTCAAGAGTATGACGCATGAAGCACAAAAATAGGGAGAACTAGAGACAAGTTAATTAGGTGGAAATTACAATTAGGAAATTAGAACATAGGTGGAAATTAGAAATTAGGAAATAATAAAAATTAGAAATTAGGAAATTAGAAAATGAGAAATTAGGAATTTAGTGAATTAATTAATAATGTGTCATTTATTAATTAATTCACAAAAGAGGAATAATTAGCCAATTAAATTAAACATTTAATTACAATGAGAAGACTTAGGATAAATAAACAATTTATTAATCCTAAAGGAAGAAATGACACACACAAAGTTAAATGATTAAATCACGAAACCCTAGAAGATGAATTAGGTCTTGATGAAAGACAATTAGGTCTTGACAAAAAGATAATTAATGCCGATTCGATTTGATCATAATTTTGAATTGATAAATGATTTGATTGACAAACACGCCAATTAACGAGGAACAATGACAAATTGATCCAAATTGACATAATTGTGACAGACAATGATCGATAGCGAAATGATCACAAAATGACAAAATTGACAAGAGGACAAGGATTGATGATAAATAGATTGCAAGATGACAAGATTAAAAATGACCACGATCGATGACAAATCGATCGCAAAATGACAAGATCGAACATGACAACGACCGATGACAAATCGATCACAAAATGACAAGATTGAAAATGATAAAGATTAATGACAAATCGATCAGAGGACAAAACCCTAACTAGGATTGATGATGTCCAAAATGATAAGAAATTAGCACGCACATTGATGCGATAGGATAAAATCGATCAAAATCATGATTGGATAGTGTTGTCGACAAGACCAAATTTGAAAGTGAGACAGAATGAAGAATGTAGAAGAATGACTCGATGTTCACAAATGATAAAAACCAAGTGCGTGACATAGGAGAAATGTTAATGCGACGCAAAAACCTAAAATGAGGCAATGCGCAAATGTTAAAGCATGACTCCGCAAGCGTTGACCATTTTTAGGTGTCTACAACATCCATTTTGTAAGAAGCCTCGAGATATGATGCCAATTTCACTTCTAAACCTTGTATGATCCCTATGATAGGAATTGACCTATTATCCATTGCATAACATGTAGCATAAGGGGTATCAACTTTTAATCCTAGGTCCTTCATGACTTTTGTTTGCATCACATTTATAGTTGCCCCATAATATATCATACAATTTCTCACAAGATTATTATTTATCAATAGAGTCAAATAAAAGGGATCAATCTAAGATGGACACTAGGTGACAGTTGATCCTAAATAGACCTTGAGTGTTCCCATTTTATTTACTTGACTAGTATTTACCTATTTATTTACCTTTCCCTAGGCTGACATGATAGATGTCGACTTGTTTGAGCAATGAGGGATATTTGAAATCAAAGATATGGCACTACTTTGGCACCCTTGAAATTTCATCATTTCTATTAATGGTACCATAACCTTAATATGTGAAATTTTGCACAACATCGAATGTAGGAAAATTTTGCAAAGGTATTGAGTCATTATTGCTTACCTCATTCAATCCACCCTTGTTATTTTCAATAGGAGAAATAGGTTTATCCTTACTGACCTCAAGATATTTTTCCTTTTTGTTCTCATACAACCTCTTCTTCTCGTCCACTCCTTGATTTGTCACCTTCCCTTTGGCTAGGGATTCCTTCACAAACAAGCTACCTGGTTGTCCTTGTTCAACATTACATAGTTCTATTTCTCTATTGATATTTGCTTCTGGCTTGAGCTACAACAAAAACTATAAATGCACTAATTTATTGTTCAGACGACCTTCTCAAATTTATTTCTTTTGAAGTACATCTTGAAATGTCAGTGTCTATCTTCCCCACCACATAATCTTTAGAATCAGAGAATACTTTCTGCTCAAATGTAGCATGATGTTGCCTTTTACTATTCACATCATTATTATGCATCTCATCATCTGATGAGTCATACTCATGTGATGTAACATCATGTCCCAAGAATAGAATAATTATAGTGTTCTCATCATCACACTATTGATTGCAATTTTTCCCATCATGTTATATTGCCAAAGCAACATTGCATTGAAAAGGTGAGTGAGGCAAGTCACATGCACAATACCAAAGGGAATCATCTACCATATTAGCACTTGATATTTTCAAGGGATCATGAGTATCTTTGTTCATAATTAGCCTTTGATTATTTTTATTACCGATGGGTTTACCTTCACGCCAATTTTTGTGATAAGGCATATCATGCAATCTGGGTCTATCATTTCTCTAAAAAATGGGATTATCATTTGGTATTCCTTTCTCATATCTCACAAATTTGCAACTCAAATCCTTCAGAGTAGACATTACCTTGTCAATTTTATCTTCCTCTTTCAATTTCTTTCCTTGATGTCATTTATGATTTTGTAGGATTTGTACTTCATCTCTCTTTCTATTTTTACCTATAGTATTCTTGTTACTTTCAATAATAATCTCTCCTTTGAAAGTACCTCTCAAAGATAGGGTTTGTATCGACCTTAACTCATATCTAAACTTAGGATCAAATACCTTCATGTAAAATATAAAGCACATCTACCTCAAGTGATGTGGTATCTTGTTTTTAAGATCCTTACAAACCTTGTACTGAATTTTTCTACCATTTCATTTTGATTTTTTTGAATGGTAGTCATCTCCCCCAACTTGAATCTTACATCAATGTGATCTACATATTGTTCCCTAAATACTCTGAAATTCAGGCCAACTATTGATATGTGCATTCTGAAGGCTCTTTATACCAGTCTCTAGCATCATATAACAATGACTGCATAAAAAAGTTCATAAGGACATCTTCATGTTCAACCTCAAAATTATCCATAACATTCATGAAAGCCTTAATATGGTCTTCAACCATCAATCCAGTACTCCCTCAAAATTTTGGTAATTTTGTTCTTATGCCATTGTCCATAGGATTAGGATATCCCTGAATCCCAATAAAGTTCAATTGCCTATATTTGTCTAAATGAAGAGGAGGTCTATCAAAAGGATTGCATCTTGCATTCTATTGAATGCCCGCCTCTTGGTTTGGTTCATTTTGAGGACCATTAGGGATAACATGCTAGGAGACTAAAATGTGGGAATTCAAATGAGTAACAGGAACTTGGACTCTAGTAATTGCATTGTGTTGCTGAACCTGCACATTCTGAAATTGTCTCAACAATTAATCATACTGTTGTTGTTGTAATATTAGTTATTCATACAATTGTTTTTTTGGGGTATCTAATTGGTGAGGTGCTGGTATTCAGTTGACTTTAGGCATTATGGTTCTATGGTCAAGTATCTAGGAAACTGGTTGACTCATAGGCATAGAAACAATAGGTACATTAATAGATGTTGATAGAATAGGAGGAGGTAACCTTGTGTTTTCATGGTTTACACTCATAGGTTGTGGGCCTTCTTTGCCTCTTAACAATTCAACATGGGATTCACTAAGTACTGTTCATTTTGAACTTTGGGGAAAGTAATGGTTCAAAACCTTTTTAGTCATTTTTTTTAGATCTAGTATCCTCTTAAGGAGCTCAGCTCCCCTTACCAACATCTCTTGTTGGGTATATTTCTCTTCTAACTCATCAACCTCTTCCTTTAATTATTGGTCAAAGAGTTCTCTATTTTTTATCCTTGAGGTTTAGCATAGATTTGAGTCAGTCAAAATAGCTTTCCCTTTATCTGGAGATGTTGTAACACTTATCATGGGCTCAGTTGATATAAGAGGTTCCATGCTATTATTCACACACATATCAACAAATAGATCCCTACTTTTTTTCCCCCTTGTTTCTTCTTCATCTCATAATTGACCCTTACAAGTCTCTTCATATAACTCGACTTGGAAACCTTTCACCAGTTTCTCTAGTCTAGCGTTAAAATCTCTTACTTTGTATCCATGTGCCTCCTAATCCTTGGAGGATTTCTTAAGGGGCCCAGTGTAAGAGGTGATCTTGATTCCCTCATCTCCATAATAAGAAACCTTGTCCCCATCATCATTATAATGATAATAACTGTCCCCCTTGGAATTTCAAATTAATATTTGCAAGACCTGGGAGATGGTTCATCAGAAAATGACCTTTGATGACCATACATTAAAGGAGTTGCAAAATCATGTTAACTATCAACCATATCAATATTTGCAGTTTGTGAACGCACATTTTTAGAAGAGGAACCATGCCTTCCTCTATTTCCTTTGGGCTTCCATTTCCGATTCTTCTCTTGAAAAGGTGAATTGGGGTGTCCTTGATGTAAATATCTCCTCTCGTACATCTTGTCTTTCTCTTGATTCATAGAGAACTGTAATCTCCTAGTTCTAAAACATTTGGAGACAACTTCACACACCACCTCTTCCTTGCTCATACAAGATTAGAGTCTTTTAAAATAAATAAGAGTCACGACCCTTTATCAAAGGATAAAATAATATATTTCTCTAGCAAGGATAACATGGTAGGTCTAAATAGTCAAACCTAAGTCCATATATTGATCATACAATAAATCATGACTCACTCCCCAGTAGAGTCACCATCTTTTTTGGTGTTTTTTCTTGCAACCCTTAGTCCTAAAGATAAATGAACTCCTAGGTTATGGGATTAAAAACCTAGAACATTTGATTTGCATCGTCACCAGACTAAAGACAAAAAAATGCAACATAACAAGGCTCTCACAACCTTCTTGACTTCAATCTCCACCATGCTCAAGAGGGTATTCCTATTTGCAGGGCTTGCATTTGACAATAACCTCCTAAAATAAACTACCTATAGGCCTAACGGAGATGGATTAGGCCTAACAGAGATGGATTGTTCTCATATACAATATTCTATATGCTTTGTAAACAACTGAGAACAAATAACTCAAAAAGTAACTTATAAAACAAGAAAGGGAAAGGGAAAAGAAAGATGAATTTGATTTGGAATGTTTTAGAAACAAGTTCTGAGAGGTAGTAAACCAATGTCTATCCATTGGTATTGAGTCAATTCATAAATCACAAATGCAAAACCAAATAGTAAATTACTTTAGATTAATAGGATTTCAAAACACTAATGCCTTACATTAAAACAACTCCCTTTTCTATTACATAAACCAATCTTGTTAATCCATAACATATTTATTAGATTCACTATAATTCACACATAGATTTTAATTCCTTCCTTGAAGGAAACCCGTACGTACAATCACACATTGATAGAAAAATGTCAAGACAAATAAAAACATCTTGAATATTTTGATTTATATGAAATCTAAAGATACAAAGTGGAGATAATTTCTACAACAATTTTACAGTATACTCATGAACTAACTCAAATTACTTAGAAATTTTTGCACTCATTCTTTTAAGGAATTTTGTACTAGCGTTAGACTATTCTACCTCTCAAGAAAATAAGAAAATTTAGAACCCCTAATAAAACCTTGGTATTCCTTTTATATTGGTCAGGAATGTGAAAAGCCTTAGGCTATTTACATGTGTATAGCCTATTCTTCTAATTGGTCTTTTCTTTCCAAAATTTACCGAATGGATCCAGTCGCCTCTATTTTGTCCTAATGTGTAACCATCTGGATGGCCATGTGTGGTAGACATCATGCCTAGATTAGAGAGCATCAATGGGATCCTACCACCACACCAACCATGTCACCATTGACCATGGGTGGTTATAGATGCAGAAGATACGAGCTCGAGTGGCTTCCACAACTCATCGTGGTAGGGGAGAACTCTGAGAGTGTGGGTTTGTGGCACTACCAACCCAATTCCTCAGTGTCTGAATTTCCCACTATCTCCCTACACTTCTAGATCCAAAGGAAAAATTTTGCCGCTAGAGGTCTAGTCCCTACTGTCTTTTCAAGCTCCGTTGTATACCAATTACTATAGCTCTGGCTTCACGCATATGATCATGATCATGAAAATCAGCCTTGCATGATTTTATTCCTTCAAATGTGTGTGAACCATTCTTCATATCCCTACATTTGTAACATCTATTTTGAGTATAAAACTCAAACATCGACATTTTTGGCATGTTTGACTGACCCTGGACCACATTAATGGTCATGATACATTCATATGATGAGCTTACCAATCGATGAATCACCCACCTCACCAGATTTTAATACAACTCAGGCCTCACTAAATATATTCTAGGTATCTCATCATGTATCAATCTGACAACTCATTTTTCCCACATTCAACACATGATCACCTTCCTTTCTTTACTCAATTCTCGATGAAAGTAGCTTGAGCACCTCACTGAGTTTCGAGTTGCTAGCTAGATCTCTGTTTAGCACACAACGCATTGTTCTCTTATCTACTTGAGACTCACCGAAGTGGGAAAACAATTCCCACCGAGTCCCGAGTGGTCCCATAATCATGACCACAAAACACGGAGCCTGAGCAACCAAAAAAGTGGGATCCACCAAAGGTCAAAATTTCCAATTCTTCGCTTTATGACTTGGGACTCGGTCATAATAGAAAATACATTCTTCCAAGCGATGAGTTTCTTCCCAAGGAACGCCTTTGAATAACATGTAGGCTGAGTGGCCCCATAATGCTCAGGACCCACTTTATAATTAAATCCTTTATATTTTTCTTTTGTAAGTTACTGGCTAAACAATATAGGCAAAGGTTGAGGACCAATGACATTTCTCCTCCTCAAATAGCAATTTTAAAATAGTGTTGATTGGGACGCCAAGTTTAGCAATTTAAAAGAACATTCCCGCTAGTTCAAATTCAAAAATCTTGCACAAATTCAATTTTTTTAAATTTTTTTTATAATTATTATTGGCTAACAGACACCTATAGCCGAGTAGATTGTGCAACCTTACTATTGTGACCTTTCTATTATACATTTCATTCAATGAGTGTAATTTTATTGAAGTAATTTGTGATGAAGATAAACATGTTAATAAATCTAAAAATGTTACTAAAAGTGATAATAAATGTTGATAAAAGTGATAATGGAAAGAAAGTTAGTTTGAAAATCATGAAAACAATTGGGTATCAAGGTCAAGGATTAGGAAAGCATGAACAAGGAATGAGAAAGTCTACAAAGACAATAATGGCACCTAAATATGAAGGCCTTGGATTAATTGGTTAGAAGATAAGTAATTTTTTCTTACCAATGTTACAAACTCAAACAAATCAATTCAAAGAATTTAGTGTTCCCATTGCCATAGAAAAGATATGTGTTATAATATTCACCCTTGCAACATATGTTGTTTGAAGAATCATTCTGAAAAGACATGTTAGAATAAAGAATTGAAGAAGAAATATATAAAAAATTGTACTTGGATGGAGGTTTGATTCAAGTTGGAAAACACTTATAGGTATGATAAAAAATATGTTCAAGTATAAAGTTCATATGTGAAAATTGACAGCAATCATGGAAGTTTTATATGTTCAAATGACATAATAGATGTTTTGTGTCAAAGGAAAATAGTGTCTAGAAAGATGTCTCAATATAAGTGACATTGAAATAAGTTTTGGATTGAAGTTTTGAATTTTTGAATGTCAATATTTAAGGGACTGTCACAATAGTTGAAAGAAGCCAAGTGAAAAGCATCATAGTTGAAGAAAATATTTGAAGATTGTAGAGATAGTTTGAAGATATCATACAAGAAAATAATATGAGTGAGTTTGAAGACTGGGTTGCAACCATAAGACAAAGAAGAGATAAAAGGCAATACTCATTAGCAAAGCAAGTTGAGTATTATGAATGTTGAAACATTCATAGTAAACTAAGGGGGAATGTTGGAGAGAATCTATTTCTCCCCACTAAGTTAGTTTGAATATATAAGACACAATTTGGGTATATTGTAAATATTGATGTAATTTGTGGTAGAAATTAAGGGGAGTGTAGAAATATCTAGTAATATCTACCACCATCAACATTAATTATAAATGTTGGTGAAATAAGAAGATTCTAGAAAATGATTATTGAGTGAAAGATGAATCTAGAAAATACATCTTCTTTCTAAAATACCTCTATAAAAGGAAGCAAATCTAAACCAATTTATATAGGTTAAGTTTATGTACAATAGCACATCATATTTTTTGTGTTCAATTGGTTTAGTGTTTCTCCATCTATTCTAATGCAATATTCAAACACTTAATAACAATTTTACATCACATCTTGATGAACAAAATCATATATAATTATCGTACTTTTATTAACCAAAACTTATTTTTACCATTAAACTCCAAATATTTAAGAATAAAGCAACATATGAACATAAAACAAAATCAATTGACTAAGATGAAAAAATAATATGCAGTATACTTAAAGCACCTAAGAAATTTTTGGTATGCGGTATGCCAAGATCAAAATATACAAAAATTGACAATTGCTGGTTAGGGTGCAGTGAAACAAGATAAGGTTCTTGAATTTTCCTTGATGTCCTGTAGTGCGAAAAAGAATGAGAAAAAGATTTGCCAGAAGAATCAACATCAAATTTACTGTCTATCCACCAAAACTCCTACAGACGAGTCTACATTGCTATGAACTCTTCTCGAAGATATTTGAAACTTCATCATTGAATTGAGAATTCATCGAAATGTATATTTGTTGTTAGTGTAATAGAGATTCGACAATGTGTAAACCCTAGCAATTGGAGGGCGCAATGGTAATGTTGATAGATGGGAATGGGAAATAATTATATCATGAAAAAGATTTAGAGAGCCTCTATGCCCTTGGGGATTTATGTACATTTTTTATCAAATTTAATTTATTGTAGCATATTATTGTGAGGGTGAGACTCATTCTAGTAGCTCATTATGCAAATCCTTCCAATCTCACTAAGCAAAATCACACATCTTGGAAGAGGGAAGCATAGTGAAGAATCAAAAGTAAGAAGATGAGAATGGGGTGGAGAATGATTCTTTAAATAAGGAAAACTCTCACTACACAAATATTTGAATTTTTTTTTTTTTTTCTCAGATTTAATGCTTGGCAATAATTTTCCTTTCTTTCTTGGATCAACAAAAATGAAAAAGAAGGTATAGAGATCTTTTGTCTAGACTAACCTTGAGATCATTTTTTGACAATCAATAACATAATCCACTACCCACTCGAGTCTACTTAAAAATCATATTCTTCAATATTCAAAAAGTTAATAATAATTTTACATCACATTCTTACCAAAAATCTATAAATAATTATTTTATTTTTATTAAGCAGGACTTATTGTTACCATTAACCTCCAAAAACATAACATGTGACATAATTAAAGCTCCTATGGAAGTTTTGGAATGTCAAGATCAAGATATCCAGAAATCGACAACTGTTGATTAGGGCACAATGAAGGAAGATAAGGTTCTTGGATTTTCCTTGGGGCTGTGTCTTGTGAAAAAGGAAAAATATTTACAATTCGAGTATTGTAAATATTGATGTAATTTGGGGTAGAAATTAAGGGGAAGTGTAGGAAGTATCTAGTAATTCCTACCACCACCAGCATTACATAGAAATGTTAGTGAAATAAGAAGAATCTAGAAAATGATTAGTTGGTGAAAGATGAATCCAAAAACTACTTTGTCTTTCTAAAAGACCTCTATAAAAGAAAACAAATGTGTTTGATTGGTTTAATATTTCTTCATTCACTCAAACACAATATTCAAAAAATTAATAACAATTTTACATCACATCTTTAAAAAATATTGTAAACAATATCTTATTTTTATCAACCAAAACTTACCTTTTCCTATTAAATTCTAAATAGTTAAGAATAACGCAACCTATGCACATAAAACATAATCAATTGACTAAAATGGAAACAATAATACGGAAATCGACAACCGCTGATTAGGGCGCAGTGAAACAAGAAAAGTTTCTTGGATTTTACTTGATGCCGTGTAGTGGGAAAAAGAATGAAAAAAAGATTTGGGAGAAGAAGAGCGAGCGTGCATGACCCGATACATGTCGACGGGGAGTCTCAAATTGTTACCGTCAAACTTCAGTGTTTGTCCACCAAAACTCCTACAGACGAGTCTAAGTTGCAACTGTAAAGTGCTATGTATCTTTACAATATGCCAAACGAGTCTACATTGCTATAAACTCTTGTCAAAGATATTTTCAAACTTCATGATTGAATTGAGAATTCATCGAAGTGTACATTTGTTGTTAGTGTAATATAGATTGCGACGATGTATAAATTTTTAAAAATGCATCATGTGCGGTGTAATGGTAATGTTGATTAGTAGAAATGGAAAATAATTATATCATTAGAAAAATTACATTTAAGTCAATTTTTTTATTTAAGAATAAGGAATAGGCTTACTCTTTAATATACATAATATACATCTTATTTTTATAATCTATGTTCAAATTCCGATACCCATCTCAAATAAGAACATAGATATTTTAACCAACATGAATAAAGTTTACATATCAAGTATACAAACACTAAAATTGGAGGATGCCTCCTAAACAAATCCTTCTGGTTGGTCTTGAGTGTGTACCTTACTAAAGATCAAAATGTTGAAATAACACTCTAAGTGTTCATAAATTCTCAATTGATGGACAAGGATTGGTCTTACCATTCAATGCACTTAATTTGTAACTTACCTATTGTACTAATTAATGATCAAACACAGAAAATATTTTGATAGAAGACTTAGATGTTTCTTAAAACGACATGAACAAGATTTTAAAATGAATTATCTATGTATGAGATAGTGTAAATGCACTCTAAACTCTTGGTATTGAGCCTATGCCCTACATTATTTTTTTTAGCTCCCTTTATTAGTCATAGATGAGAGATATTTATGAAGAAATAACGAGTCTAACAAACATAATATACCATTATCACAAATTAAAAAATGAAAAAAAACTTTATAAAAGTAATGGAAATGACTTGTTTAGTTTTCCAATACGAAAAAATAGACCAAGCATGGGATCCATAGAACTATGCATAGTATTTAGTATAAATTTTTATTCCGTTTTCAATTGGAAGGTAAGAATTTTCCAAACAGGGCGAGTGAACATTTTTAGAAAGAGAAGGGGGATAGTTATTATTTTCGGTATCATTTGGTAGCAACATGTGGATTTGCATAGAATAGATGTAGACACTTGTTACAAAAAAATATTTAATGTTTGTTCACAATATAATTAGTTTTTTGTTTTTTTTAATTATATTTTTGCATGAAATTTTCACAATTAAAAAAAGTAAGAAAGTAATATGATTAAGGACCTAGATGAAAAAAAGATATTATATATTAAATGTATAACAACAAAAAAATCTTTTCACTCATTCATTTAGTTAGTTCTTACAACATAAATAATCACTTTAGTGATCCCTACATTGTTACTAAATCCTATATAAAGAACAATAAAAAATAGTTCTTTAAAATGATGTTAATGATATATTTATAGGCTAAATGCCACAATATAATTAATTGTGAAGTCATCAAAGAGTTTCATATGGTATGAAAATATTGTATCATACAAAATGACAAGTGTCTCATCTGAATACTAGTTGTTCTCTTCTCCTTCATCAACATGGTCTTCTACTTATTTTTTGCTACTATGATGCTCATGCTCTTACACCTTAGCACTTTTTTATTACCTTCTTCTATATTTTCGTTTTAGTCTACCATTCCTTTACCATCCTATTTTCTCTCCTTAATGATCTTCATATTTTTAGATTAAATCCAATCGAAAAATCATGTTAAATCCAATGTTTGACATAAGTGTTCAATGAAAAGTGCTTCAATGGGTTTGGATTTTTTCTATTATTTAATCTCATGTTTTAGATGTGACATTTTAGATAACCTGAGTAAGACTTATGTTTTGATTAGGGCCATTTATATCTTGTGATCTACCTAACTAGCTTTTTGTAAACCACACAAAACCAATTTTGTCATTTAAAATAAAAATTACAAGGTATCATGTGGTAGTTAGGTTTATTTGCAACTTCTAGTTTCACTATCTACATAAACAAAATGTTCATCTCCTATTACATTAAAGACATGTGTTTGTGTGTGTGTGCGCTATATTATTGTTTGTGATGTTCTTTTCATGAGTTTCTCCTTTAGCTTCTTTGATAGCAAGATTCTTTGACTTAATGTAAATTTGTGTATGTATATATAGTTGGATTATCCATTGTAATCTTAATATGATGAGCCTTGGTGTTATGCAAAGAAGATTGATGAGTTGTAGTAGCTTCTTTAGAAGCATAATATTGAGCCACCTTCATCTAGTTTATCTTCTTCTACCAGTTCATGACCTACACATTCTAGGTTTGCTTCAATGGCAAGTGGTGAAGACAAGATGAAGGGCCATTCTCTCTTTGCATCCACACATCTTCACTGCACTCATCAAGCCAACACTAATAATTTCATCAGTACACCATTAAAGAATCTTGCTTCCTCATTTAATCTTACAATTTTATTAACACTCACCTTTACTATATATTTAGAAGGTAATAAAATAACGAAAATGATTTTTTGTGTTGTCCTTATTCTTTCTCTCTAATCAAATATCCAGCTAAAGGTGAGCTTTTAAAATTGTTCATGTAAATCAGAGAAAAAAATCTGAATATTTTGGAAGACAAAAAAAAATAATTAAAAGATATATTGTTAATTCTATTTAAATGTGGACTCTTCAACAATTATATGGTCACATCGCTGTAAAAAAAAAAAATAGTAAATAATTGTTCCACTTTTAATAGTGGAAATTCACGTTTATATTTGGCAATCACGTTGAAGAATAATGTCCAGTAAATAATTGTTCTACTTTTTAATAATGGAAATCCACGTGCTAAAGCGGGCGGGCATTCAATTCCTCCCATTGCAATAGAAAAATTATTGGAGCTCGATACTTCTACAAAGGCTACAAAAAGCACCACCAGATTAACAAACCCTTGGAATACAAATCTCCAAGAGACAACGATGGGCATGGCACTCATACAGCTTCCACTTTTGGAGGGACCGCAGTTCCAGGAACCAGTTTCTTCGGCTTTGCCAATGGGACGGCCAGAGGGATGGCCCCTCAAGTGAGACTGGCCATCTATAAAGCCTGCTGGGAAGAAGGTTGCTCTGATGCAGATACGGTTGCTGCCATGGAACAAGAGATTTCTGACGGCGTCAACATTATTTCTATCTCAATTAGTTCACGAGATAGGGCATTTTACAAAGATAACAGAGCTATTGCAACATTTGGGGCCATTGAAAAAGGGATTTTTTTTTTTTTTGCCTCGGCAGGCAACAATGGATTTTATTTTAGTGTTTTTGTTTTGTTGTCTGTGTTTCTTTTTTCTTTTGTGCTCCATCTGGGGTGTTCCCTGTTTAGTTTCTGTTTGGTTGGTTAATAGTCAGTTTTTGTAAAACTTCTGATTTCAGATCTATGTAAAACCTATTTATCTTTATCAAAAACAATAAACTTTATTTGTTATTTGTCTACTCTTCATGCCCTGGATTACTACGGTGGGCTCCAGCAGCATCGATAGAGATTTCCCAGCATCCGTTGTTCTGGGCAACCAAGAGATGTACAAAGGCACTTCCACTTACAGCCTTCTAGAAGATGCCACCTTGCAACAGCCTCTGCCATTGGTTTATGTATCCACCAACATCAGCACAAGCCGTTGCCGAGCTGGCAGCCTTGATCCCAATATGGTTAAGGGCAAAATTGTGGTCTGTGATTGTCTTCGTTCAAAGAAGTGGCGAGGGCAGGGGGTGCAGGAATGATTGGTGCAAATGATATGCATCACGGGTCACTACAGCGCATTACCAATCCGAACATTCTACCGGCCATCAGCGTGACTCTTACAACTGGTGAAAAAATCAAGGCTTACATCACCAGCACAGGGAGTAATGCAACGGCTATCATGAGTGTCAAAGGATTGAAAGTCGTGGGAAAGGAAACAATGGCTGTGAATGTTCTGGCAGCATACGCCGGAAATTTGCCCTATAAGTTTCTTTCAGGGAGTTCCATGGCGTGTCCTCACGTTAGTGGCATAGCAGCGCTAATAAAAGCCATACATCCTACATGGAGCCCTGCCGCTATCAAGTCCGCCGTCATGACGTCATCCTACTTGACTGACAATGCTGAGGAGCTGATCCAGGATTCATATGATATGGAAGAAGCCAAACCCTTAGTGTTCGGCTCCGGTCACGTGGACTTATCTACGACATGGTACCTGAAGAGTCAGCTTTCTCAAATCGCTCTTCTCACAAAGGAGTCAACTTCCTGTCCCAACTTTCCCTCAAATTCACTTGGCTGTTCAGCTTCCTGAGCCTTACGTATTGGAGTCATTATATATGTTTGCTGCTGTGTATTATTGTATGTAACAAGAGAACAGAGATTAATACAGAATTCCCCTGTTAATGTGGACGTAGCCAATTTGGGTGAACCACCATAAAATTCTGTGTTGTGTCTTTATTCATTCTTTCTTTCTTTCTGTTTTTCTGCACTTTCATTTTTCATTTATTCGCTCTTCATAATCAAACAATTGGTATCAAAGCTCGGTGGTGAAGCTGGTTGGGAAATTCGGTGTAAAATTTCCAGAATTATGGAAGAAGCGGACAAGTGGAAAATTGAGAAATTCGCAGTTTAGAATTTCGGACTTTGGAAGGTGCAGATGGAGTCACTGCTGATTAAGCAGGATCTTGCATTAGCGTTGGAAGGAAAGGCCAAAGGACAAGGCACTCTATCTGACCCAGAGTGGGAAAAAATGGACAAAAAGGCAAGAGCGACGATCTTTCTTTCATTGTCCAGCAATGTGTTGTTTAATGTCTCATCGTAGAAAACCTCTAAAGACTTGTGGGATAAACTTTCATCAATGTATGAGATGGCTTCAGCATCTAATAAGGTATATATTATGAAAAAACTTTATAATCTGAAAATGAAGGAAGGTGGAATTATGTCAAACCATTTGAATGAATTCAACACCTTAGTGAATCAATTAAATTCAGTTGGCATCACTTTAGATGATGAAATTAAAGCAATTTTGTTATTATGTTCGCTACCTAATAGCTGGGAAGGCGTTGTAATGGTTGTCAGCATTTCGGTGGCAGCCCAAAACAAGTTGAATTCTGATGATGTTGCAGGTACTCTTCTCAGTGAAGATATGAGAAGAAAGAATCAAGAGCCTTCTTCCGGAGAAGCTTTGATGGTAGTAAGCACTAAAAGGCATCAAGAAAGAGGAAGGCCTCAAGAAAGAGGCAAGTATAATAACAAAAATAGGTCTAAATCTGCAAAGAGATCGAAATCTAGAGGTCGTGATGGCGAATGTTGGTTTTGTGGTAAGACTGGCCACACTAAAAGGAATTGCCGGTCTTACAAGAAAGCACAAGAAAAAGTGCGGGACAGCAAAGTTAATGCAGTTTATGATAAAGATGATAGTGTTTTAATTCTTTCTACAACCGACATTACATCAAACTCATGGGTACTTGATTCCGGAGCCTCTTTTCATGCCACTTCTTGCATAGAAACCTTCACTAATTGTGAAGAAGGGTAGTTTGGAAGAGTGTACTTAGGTGACAATAAAGCATGTGAAATTATTGGGAAAGGTAATATTTTGTTGCAGCTGGCAGATGGAAGCAAATGGCTCTTGAAGGATGTTCGTCATGTTCCTAAACTCAAGAGGAACTTAATTTCTGTAAGTCAACTTTATGATCAAGGCTGTCATGTATTTTTTACTTCTGATTCTTGGAAAATAACCAAAGGGGCCTTTGTGGTAGCAAAGGGAAATAAAGTTGGCAGTTTATATGTCTTTAATAATCATGATCAAGTGGGAGCTGCTATGACAATTGAAGACAGCGGGACTGCACTTTGGCACAAAAGACTCGGTCACATGAGTAAAAAGGGACTCTCCATTATGCTTAAGAGAGAGCAACTACCAGGTCTAAGATCAATTGACTTGGATTTTTGCCAACATTGTCTCTATGGCAAGCAGAAGCGGGTTAGCTTCTTAAGGACCGGTCATGAGAAGAAGAGCGTGCCCTTGGAGCTGATTCATTCCGATGTCTTCAGTCCCACGGAGGTAACATCAATTGGAGGTGCTAATTATTTTGTAACTTTCCTTGATGACTACACAAGGAAAGTTTGGATTTACATGTTATCAAGAAAATCTGAAGTATTTTCAAAATTTAAGCTATTTAAAGCTTTCGCTGAAAATCAAAGTGGCCACAAAATTAAGTGTTTGCAAACAGATAATGGAGGAGAATTTTGCTCCTCGGAGTTCGATAGTTTTTGTGCTGACAATGGTATTCGTCAGATTAAAGTTGTTCCCTTTACTCCTCAAGAGAGCGGTGCAGCTGAAAGACTCAATCATACAATTCTTGAGAGAGCTCGTTGCATGCTCTCGAATGCTGGATTGGGTAAGGAATTTTGGGCTGAAGCCTGTAATACAGCAGTATATTTGATTAATCGAGCGCCTTCATCTCATTTGAACTTTGACATTCCAGAGGAGACTTGGTTGGGTAAGAAAATTAGTTATCATTATCTTAGAATTTTTGGTTGTGAAGCGTTTGCTCTCATTCCCAAGGAAAAGAGTTCCAAGCTTGATTCCAAATCAAGACGATGTATCTTTGTTGGTTATGGTGAAAACCAATATGGTTTTCGGTTATGGGATCCTCTTGAAAGGAAGATAATTCGAAGTTGAGATGTGGTGTTTAATGAACACTGTTTTCCAGCAATGCTAGCACAACCCATTGATACCACAGAATATGTGCCTCTCTGTTTTTTATAACAATGTTTCACAGGAACCCTTGAGATTGTCTCCTACCTCGATTACTTCTCCAACCTCTGTTTTGGGGTCTGGACCTGTTTCTTCATCACATGTCTCCAGTCAGTATGAGTCTGATTCCTTTGGGATTGATAATTCCCAGCCTAGTGAAGTCACTTCACAAGAGAAATCTGAATTTTTGAGAACAGTTATACATCCTTTACAAGGAGATTATGAAGTCTTACCAGAGGCTGAAAATTATCCACGGTGCCCAGTTGCAAGCTCACAGTCTTTGCCCATCGATCCCTGCTCCTCTCGCCAAGTCTCTGGCAGCGTGGGGTTTGACACATCACAGCCATTTCCAAATGAGACAAACGCACATGACTCTGACTCCTCCCGCACAGCAACTACAGGTTTACCAAGGAATTTTGGCGTGGATCATTTACCTCTCTCATCGCGCAGGTCACCACCATCTCCAGTTTCATGCAGCGCAGGTTTTGAGTTATTGAAATTGCCAAGGGACATTAGCGTGGGATGTGATAGGAGTAATAATGTGCAACATCCTCTGCCTCCATGCCTCTCTTCACAACTCACACACAGTCCAAGATCTTCATCAGCGTATTTGCCCGAGTCAACAGATTTGTCTTCAAGCACAGGGGGCGGTTTTGAACAGACACTCCCAAATCGTGGTTTGTCAGAGATAATGCAGGAGGGTTCTGTGGATTTGAACCAAAAACATACCTGCACTAGTAATGGAAAGAATTCTTTGTCAAACAATGTTGACAATGGACAGGGAAATGAAAATAGGGATCCAAATTTGTCTCAAAATTTAAATTCAACTACAGGGTTAAGAAGATCCACCAGGCAGAGGAGACTTCCAGAAAAGTTTAAAGATTATGAATTATTGCTAACTGAATGTCCAGAATTATTATTCACTGATCAGATAGAGCCAGTTACCTTTAAACAAGCCTGTCATGATCCTTATAGTGAAAAATGGATGGAGGCAATGCGAGATGAAATGGATTCCCTGTAGACCAATTTAACTTGGGATTTGGTGTCACTTCCTCCTCATAAACGAGCTTTGAAAAATCGATGGGTGTATCGATTGAAGGAAGAAGAAGGCGGTAAGAAACGTTACAGGGCCAGGCTAGTTGTAAAGGGTTATGATCAGAAAAAAGGGATAGACTTCAATGAAATTTTCTCTCCAGTTGTGAGAATGACTTCCATTCGTGCTGTGTTGGGTGTAGTCGTAGCTAATGATCTTGAGCTTGAACAGTTGGATGTTAAAACTGCCTTTCTTCATGGCGATATCGAAGAAGAACTCTATATGGAACAGCCCGAAGGTTTCGTCAAAAAGGGTCAGGAACACTTATACTGTAAACTGAAACGAAGTTTGTATGGGCTCAAACAAGCCCCACGACAGTGGTATCGTAAGTTCGATTGTTTCATGGCTGAGCATCAATTCACTCATTGTGAGGTTGATCCTTGTGTCTACTACAAGAAGCTTGATTCTGGTGACTTTGTTTTATTACTACTTTATGTTGGTGACATGCTGGTTACAGGTTCTAGCATGAAAACTATTTGTGATTTGAAACAACTATTAGCTCGCAATTTTGCCATGAAAGATCTTGGGGCTGCAAAACATATACTTGGAATGAATATAATCAGGGATAGGAAGAACAAAGAAATCAGGTTGTCTCAAGAAAAATATATCAATCAAGTTTTGGACAGATTTGGTATAAAGGATCTTAAGCCTGTTGTCACTCCTCTACCTGATCATTTTCGTCTATCTTCCGATATGTGTCCTAAGACACAAGAAGATCTAGACTTTATGAAATGTATTCCTTATTCATCTGCAGTTGGTAGCCTTATGTATGCCATGATTTGCACCCGACCAGATATCTCTCATGCAGTGGGAGTTGTTAGCAGATTTATGAGCAATCCCGGCAAGGCTCATTAGGATGCTGTTAAGTGGATTATGAGGTACTTGAAAGGGACTTCCAGTTATTCTTTATGTTTTGGTGGAGGTAAACTTCAGCTATAGGGTTATGTTGATTCTGATTTGGGTGGTGATCTGGACACACGCCAATCTACATCAGCATATGTTTTCAAATTTGCCGAAGCAGCGATCAGTTGGGCCTCTAGGTTACAAAAGTCAGTTGCTCTTTCTTCTGCCAAGGCCGAGTATATGGCTCTATCCGAAGGGGCCAAGGAAATTATTTGGTTGCAGCTCTTATTGAGTGAGTTGGGATGTAAACAGAATGATTATGTTCTTTTTTGTGACAGTAGCAGTGCCATTTTTATGGCTCATAATCATTCATCTCATCGTCGTTCTAAACACATTGATATACAGGAACATTTCATTCGCCATGTAGTTGAAGAAGGCAAGCTACAGGTTGCTAAGATTGATACAAAGGTCAATCCAGCTAATGCACTCACGAAGGCTGTGACAAGGGCGAAGTTCGAGTTCTATCGGACTTCTCTCGGCCTTGTCAAACTCTGATAGCAGGACAAGTAGGGGAATCTCTGCAGCAGCGATTGGGTTTCAAGTGGGAGATTGTGGAAGATGAAACACCAATAGCCTTTTTCCCTCCAATTCACTTGGCTATTCAGCTTCCTGAGCCTTACGTATTGGAGCCATTATATATGTTTGCTGCTGTGTATTATTGTATGTAACAAGAGAACAGAGATTAATACAGAATTCCCCTGTTAATGTGGACGTAGCCAATTTGGGTGAACCACCATAAAATTTTGTGTTGTGTCTTTATTCATTCTTTCTTTCTTTCTATTTTTCTGCACTTTCATTTTTCATTTATTCACTCTTCATAATCAAACACCAACTCCAGTTTGGAAGGCAGTGATCTCAACTATCCGTCCTTTTCTGTTGTGATGAAATCAGGGAGCAAGTCGGTTCAAGTGAAGAGTAGAACAGTGACATATGTAGGTAGAGAGGGTGATGCAGTGTACCAAGTGAGTGTGAAGAACCTCCTGGCATTACTAGAAGCGTACAACCACAAACATTAAAGTTCCGAAAGCCCTTGGATACTGCCAGCCAGGCCTGGAATTTGATGGTCATTCCTACCTGTCATATGAATTTTTTATGATGGTTTAGTCATTTCAATGTCTTTCATTTGATGTTTTAAGAAAAATATTAACTGTCAAAAAATATAAATGTAGAAGATTGAAGCCACACCAAAATGCAATGCACATCTTTTTTGGTAAGAAATGAATAATATATGCAAAAATCTTAAATTTACTAAATAAGTTTCTAAATTAATACACTAATATATATTATATATTAACATTAAATGATAACCAATTAATAATTATTAATTAAGTAATAATAAATATTAAAATTTTAAAATTATATATATTATGACAAGTTTCTATAACAATCTTTTTAAAATATATTTAAAAAATGAAATCGACTAAGTTTCTAAATTTTTTTTTTGTATTGAAAATCGAGAGTAACGGTGTTTACAAAAAATTACAAAGAGGCAACGCCTCAACCACCAAAGTCACCGAGGAAGATATCACCAAAACATAGAAAATCCTATCTATCTATGGAGACTATGCAAGTAGAGTTGGTATACAAAAAAACATAAGAAAACAGTGATCTAGTGCAAAATGTCATCGAAGGAGTCCACCCAAGTGGTCCATCCTTGGGCCCCTTCCATCCAGATCACCTTCTTTTTGTCTCGAATTGGAGCAAGCATGGCAGTGTGATCAACATCAGGTATCCTGTTGTTGCAAATCTTGGTGTGTAGCTTCTTCAAAGCTTCTTCGAAGGAAGATAGATTGTTCGCAAGCTGCCTCCAATCATAGCCATTCTTCATCTCATATACAAACATGGTGGCGTGCCCATCTCTGAGAAATCGAAGGAGCTTATGTTTTTCCACATTCATAAGAAAACAAACCTAAGAAGCAATTTTAAAAAAGGCAAGCCTACAAAAAGACTCAGTAAGACATCTGGTGTCACCATTGAACCTATCTTCATTTCTAATTTTCCATATAAACCGAAGGATATAAGAGGATAAAATAAACCTGAATAGATTAGCATATTTTTTTAACCCAACAATATGACCAGAAGTAATGTTAAAAACATTCAAATGAATAGGAGCAGCAAAACCAAACATTAACCAAACCTCCCTGGCGAAAGAACAGTCAAAGAATATGTGTCTGCAAGTGTCAAGAAGTCTGCAAATGGAACACGTGTCAGTATTAAATAGATCTTTTCTCAAGCGAAGTCTATCAATAATAAGTTGCCACTTAAAGCACTGTATTTTAGGAGGGGTTGGGCTTTTCCAGATCCGAAGAAAGCATTTTTGCCAAAGATTAACAGACAGATCCAGGTACCACATTACATTAGTATGTTCAATAATAGACTCATCCTTAGAAATCAAATCATAAATACTATGGCTCTTGACCTTGGGTAGGGGGGAGCCATCTTTCCACTTGAAGGTCAGAAATCTATGGGAATCCAGGTCAGTAGTGGAGGGCGGAGCAAGGGTTTCCTAGGCTCTTTTAACCATGAGGTAGGTTCTTTTCTAGGTAGGTGGCAAGTTAAAGGAGGAGCTTAATTCTTCCCAGCTGATCAGAGTATCATTTTCAAACAAATCCATGAATTAATTAATACCAGTTCTAGCCCATAGTTTGGCCGAGCAACCTTGGGTAAGGGCAAGAGATTTATTAGCATGGTAGAGATTCCACCATATGGATCTTTCCCATGAAGAACACCATTACTGCTAACACCAGGATCATCAAAAAGACATCTAACATGTTCCCAAGCTTTCGAGATGGATCTAAAAACACATGAGCCTTGCACGGAGATAGGAAACCTGCCCGCGACAAGATCATCAAGAGGGAGGGAATTCCAAGATTTAGCATTTTTAGGAACACCCCTTTCAATGTTATTTCTAATCAAGACCTTCCAAGGTTCCATCCCATCCAGTGCATGGGAGATCTACTAAGTTTAATACTATTAGAGAGGGAGCCGTTGATCTCAAGTTGAGCCGAGGCATCTTGAAGAAGGACTTTAACACATCTACAAAAATTATCTGGGAATCCAAAAGCCTGCAACATCATATTAATAAATTCCCATTCAACACGGTCATAGGCCTTTTCAAAATCAAATAAAAACATAGCACATTCTTGGTTAGAGACCTTAGCCCAATCCATGGTTTCCTAGCTTGTGATGAGGTTCTCGAGGATATATCTACCCTTTATGAATCTATTGTGTGTAGAGTAGATAAACTTAGGTAAGATCTTAAGAAGGCGAAGGGCCATAGTTTTGGCAAGAATCTTATAGGAGACATTACGGAGAGTAATGGGTCTCCAATTTTTAATCAAGGTCTTATCCCCATCCTTGGAAAAAGTTTGATTATCCCTTTATTAATGTTAGCACCAAGGGAACCATTGCCAAATGCTTCAGTATAGACATCATGAAGGTCTTTAGCAATCCAATCCACATTGGCTTTATAGAATTCTGCAGGGAGACCATCTGGCCCCGGGGCTTTATCGGGTTTTAAAGAATTAATAGCGGTAGTGATCTCTTGAACAATAATCATTTGATTGAGGAGGAGGGTGTCCTCATTAGATATCATAGTTGGGATAAGGGATCTGCATTTTTCTCTAGTGTCTTTGGAATTGTCATTATGCTCAGAGGTGAAGAGGTTTTTATAGAACAATTGAAAAGCATCTATGATACTAGGAAAGTCTATGATTTCTTTATTATCAATTACCAGCCTATCAATCTTCTCCTTAGATGGTTTATGCTTCAGGAGGTTGAAAAAGAACTTCAAGCCTTTCTCCCCAAATTGGAGCCAATGAGTGCGGGCTCTAATCATAGCCCTGCGGATCCTAACTTGTTGGTGATTCCTAAGGGCTTCCCTAGCTTGTGCAACTTGGGTCGCAAGGTGAGTGCAGCTAGCATTATTTTTGGATGTCTTCTTCAAGGGTATGCAACTGATTGGAAAGGGATTTTTCTGTAAATCAGAACTCTTTGGCATTTTTTTGGCCAATAGTCTGCAGTAATTTCTGCCAAGAGTTAACATTGTAGATCCATCTATCAACATGAGAGGGGAGGAGCTTATTTTGCAAGTTAATAATCCTAAAAAGATTAATGGCATTCAAGACATCCTAGTCTTTAAGTAGGGAGGTATTGAGTATAAACTTGCTGGTTTTGGTATCATGGGAGGTCACAGCTTTCCTGATATTAATATGAGCAATGATGGGGTGGTGGTTTGAGAGTGTTGTAGGCCAAACAGTGATGAATTTACCTTGGTCATTAGGGAGAAAAGAAAAATAGTCCTTATTGGCATAAAAGCGATCCAATCTAGAATAGATCCTGCTGGCACCCTTTTGGTAATTGCACCACGTGTGCCAGAGAGTGTGGGAGGGACCTCTGCTACCCTCCATCAGATCAAACGAAGACTTGGCAAGTTTCAGCCTCTTCCAATGTACTCTTTTAGACTAGTGCCATTCAAAAGGTAATCCACTAGTCTTATCAGAATCATTTTCAATCATATTAAAGTCCCCTGCAAGGATCCAAGGGATTTTCGGAAGGGATTTAAGCCATTCCCATAGCAAACTTCTATCCCTATAATCATTGTCAGCATATATATCACAAAGTCCAAAATGAAATCCTTTCAGGTTAATCGATATCTAGATAGCTCTGTTGCAGGGGGAAAGTCCCCTACAGGTAATTAGGTTATCCCATATAGGATGAACAAGGAGGCCCACACCACCCTTGCCTTTAGGGTGGCTAGAACAAATTTTGATAGCATCCTTCTAGATAAAGTCAAGGGTGGTGTCAAGAGTGAAACTAGTAGCCTTAACTTCTTGCAGTAGTAGGAAACCATTATCCTTTTGCATATCAAGAAATCTCCTAATGATAAACTTCCTGTCGGGTGACTCCACCCCTCTTACATTCCATGATATGTTTTCATGGGTAAAAGAATCAAGATTAAGAGCTACTGGTAGCCTTAGAGATGCAAGGGTTTGGGGTACTATCAAGGCCACCAGATATGGTCGTCGCCTTCTTTTTATTCTTAGCCCCAAGAGGCCTTCCTTTTTTTTTAGCCTTGGTGTTGTAGTCTAGACTATCTTCATCCTCATTAGGAGATAATCCAGATTAAGTATCATTGTTTACAACCCAATCATGATCTAAGTGGGGGGTAGCGTTTATTGTCTCCGTGAAAGACTCATGTGTTCTACTGGAAGAGGGGAACATGTTAAAAGGGATCTCATTATCAGCAAAGGTGTTAGCAGGAATGATGAGGATAGTGCACGATTCATCCAACTCATGAAGGACCTTGGGGGGGAGACTCAATTCAGTAATGGTATCAATATCTAAAGGCTGTGATAAAATAAGACTGGTAGCGGTAGAAACCATAGGATCTCCAGCTCTAAAAATCATTTTAACAGAGCCATCCCCGATAGTAGTATTATTACAGCCATGAGTAGCCCCCTCGAAATTTTTAATCATCAACTTAACTTTTGAGTGACTTAGGGAAGAGCCATCAACCTTGGGGGTGTTGGTGGTCTTCGGGATGGTGAATTTGGTGCCAGACCTAATTTTTTCAGCCGCAAGTTGTTGAGCAGTTTTCTTTTGATGTTTCTTATTGACAACAGTCTGAAAAATGTCATCATGAGGCACATCGCCCATACCCATGGCAGTAAAAATGGGAGTGGTAGTCAGGGGTTGAAATGTGCATAGGTCCGAGGTAGCCAAATTAGGCATACCAAAAACCATGTCTGAGATAGGGATATCAACATTGCTTCCGCCTCCCATCGGATTCACTAAATTAGGGTTAACGGTAGCGGAGCCCATAGGGGAGGCAGTGTAAGTTTTTTACACATTGGTTTGGGGCAGAGTGGAGTTGGGGATTTTAGGGTTCCCAAGATCTAGTTTAGGGGAATGGGATTCACCCCCTGTATTTCTCTGTTTGATAATTGGGTAGTTTTTGCGTTGGTGACCTTCTTTTTTTGCACAAAAAATAGGCATTCAACCCTCCAAGTACTTCAATAAGGCATGAATACTCTTCATTTTCGATCTTAATTCTAGGAATCTCAGGGATATCTATCCCATTTTTTATCGATACCAACATTCTAGCATCAAGGTGAGGGATTAACCTATTCGATTCATCCATCCTTATTACCTTACCAATGGGTTCAATTATTTGAGGAAGGAATCGCCAAAGGAAGGGAGGGACATTATTGAGAAGGAGCCACCTAGGGCATGACAGAGCCATGATTTATTCATTAATGGCTTCAGGTGACCAGGCTAGGGCTTGAAAGGAAGAATTTCCCATAACCCAATACTACTTTTTGAGGACCTCAGCTTGTGTTTCCTGAGAATTAAAAAGATTACAAACAACCCTTTTTGGATTTTCCTGCAAAAGGAGAATCTATAACCTAATTTAATATTCTAGTAGTTATAAAACCAATCATCTAAAAACTTGCGGGGAGGGCATTTCTCAATCTAAACTACTGCAAAGAAGATAGCAGTGTACTTAAGCCTATTTTTTTTAGAGATGATTTCCTGAACCATAGCATTATTAGGAGAAATGGAAGCAAGGTCAATGGTGACTGCAGAAGCCTTACCTTCTCCATTGGGTCGCGTAGTTTCAGCCACAAACTTTGCTTCGGAAGCAATGCCATCATTAGGGTTTTCAATAGTCCCGGTGAAGGATTTATTCTGGCTTGAGGGTGATGAATATGGGGCGAGAGGAGGTGGATCAAGTGAAATAAAGTCCTCTGGCTCCATTAGGAGCCGAAAGATAGCTCACACGCATGAAGATAAATAATCTTAAATGCGAAAGAAAAATCAGACTGACATCACATAAGTAAGGAGAGAGGAAATGAACCACGTGGAGGGGAGATTCTCCTCCGCAATCGTTAGTGCAAAGTTGGCCTCCATGCGAGCATCAAAGGCCACGTCAACGCAGAGATATCACCGAGCATTCACAGCCTCTCTATGTTTTCAAATTAGAATCTTTTCAAAATATAATATCTAAATTTCTAAATTCATATATAAAAAAAATAGAATATATTGTAAAAACTCATATTAAATTTTTTTATCAATTATATTCTATCATTTCAATTATGACAAGTTTCTAAATTCATATGAAAAAATAGAACTATTCTAAAAAAAAAATCATATTAAAATATTATAAAATTAGAAACAACTACATCCTTCCATTTCAAACTATTCTAAATAAATTTATATTTTTATAAAAAACATTCTAAATTAATATATATCAATATTATAAATTATAATATTCTAAGATATATATTACCTACTATATTTTTTTACGGTTTATTTATAATTTGAAGTGTCATGTATACGGTTTTAGAAAAAAATTAGCATGTCAATGCATACGTTATCAAATCCAAGCCTTCTGCCAGCTATAGTGTAAAATTCGAAAGCACAGTCATTTCTAGCGATGGCACAACTGCATTTGGAGAGATACTGTGGAAATGTACCCAAGGATGGTCACAAATTGTGCAAAGCTCGGTTGTTGTAAGAATTGAAGCTTCCAAGTGTCTCTTCATCATATCAGTATCATTATATAATATTTCTAATAATATGGTTAATTACTAATACTTATAAATTAGCCTTCTCATATGTAGTAGGATAAGGTGTACATACCCTACTTCCTTGTGGGATTTGAACTTGTGACCTCTCTTTCAAGAGAACAAGTTCTCCACCACTAGGCCAACTCAGGTTGTACATTTTTATTTGAAATATTATAGATCAATTTCACATATAATTACACCACTTATAACATAATCTTATATTAAAAGATTTTAAATATAGATTGTGAATTTTCAATGGACATGGATATAAATAAGACATTAAGGTGTCCAATTTTCATTGACAAATGAAAAATACTATAATATATTGTATGACTACTTTCTCTAACATGAAATTAGAATAATTTTCAATACCCAAAAAAATGATATGATTTATACTCTCAATAAACTCAATTTATATATATGACAAAAATAATAAAAAAATTCACATTACTACATTTAAATAAATAATAAAAATCTAAACTTTATTCAAATTAAGTTTTTCCATTCAAAGTCTTCAATCTTATGTAAACTAGTTCATGTGTAAAAACCATTGAAAGCTATACATTGTAATGATTACAACCACTCATTAAATATAAAATATTCTATTCCTTTTCGACAATTTAATAAAGACCATTCATGTTGAAAAGGATCCAAGAAATGTGAAAAAGGCACACTAAAGTAACTTCCATATATATATATATATATAATTTTTTTTATGAATTTAGTTTTTCACATTTAATTTCATTTTAATGTTATCATAATTTTGTTTCTATTGTCAAAACATAGTTGTTCAGTATTTTGATGATAGATTTTGAAGATTCAAATTAGGTTGCTCTAAAAATCATGTAAAATCAACATGTGAATTCAACCTCCAACATTTTAGATTCTGGATTCAAAATTTGGCCTTGTCGTATTCATCATATTGTACCCCAATCTTGTAATTTTTTCTCCATTTTCTTCATTTCATGATACTTTTATAAATAATTTAATCAATTTGATTAAATGGACCCATTAAGTACTTTATCAAGCTTTAAATGTTTCTTTATATTTAAACTATACCTTTGCATTATGTTTTTGCCTTGCAATGATGTTTCATGACCTATTATACCTCAAGTGGTCAAGCTTTAAATTTTCTCATTTGTGTATTATTGGAGCTCTCCATGTTACTAGTGGTCATCTTAGAATCACAACTTCTTGAAATAATAAAAATCACGGAATGTGACTTTGGTCATTCTAATAATGATTCTATGTTTTAGATGGAACAATGCATATTTTAATCTTGCATAATAGTGAATTTTGATCCATCAATTTGACTTTTCTATTTGTTGCTCATGATACCTAGAATACATATTCTAATTAGGCTCCTTAAATTTGATAAAAGAATTAGTAGTGTCTAAATACATTTTTAAGGAACATATTGAATTTAGAGGATCATGTTTGCTTCAAACACAAACTTGGACGAGCTAAAATAATAGTGATGAACTGTAAGCATTCAATATGCTCCTAAGATGATGATGCAATGATAATAAACTTAATTTTAAATATTTTATAATTGAATATAAATATACTTTATAGATTCTTCTTTATGTTACATTATTCATTTTTGAACTAGTGTTTATCTTTAAATACGCCACTATAAAATTGGATTTTAAAAGTGATGTATTTTAGTGAACTCAAAATGATTAATAAAAATCATTACCTTATCATGAAATTTAAAATAAAACACTTTTTTGTATTAAGTATCATAGAATCACAAAGCTCATTTTTTGCTCATTTGAGCATCCACGTTACAAACTTATTACAAATACCAGCTCCTTTCGAGCAAACTTATTACAAATACTAGCTCCTTTCGAGCACCAAACTAAAAACAACAATTGGAAGACCAAGGGTCACAACTTAGAAATCCACTTTAAACAATGTGACAAATACAACCAATAGAAGACCAAGAGTCACAACTTAGAATTCTACACAAAGGTGTCCCTCATGAGAGTTGAACTTGGGTCCCTTGAACAATAAGCACACTTTAGAAAACCCACAATAAGAAATAACAAAATATAAATTAATATTGAACTTTTAAAATTTAAAGATTTAATATTCAAATCTACTACCATGAAACTAATTTAAATCAATTATGAACATATAGAGTTTTGACTTTGTTGTGTGGACAAGTACAATGCCATTATACTTCGACGACATATGCGTTGAATATGAAATTCTAAATGCACTCTCCAATGCCATTATAGTTCAACGGCTAATTTATTTATTTCCATTGTATGCGGAAATCATCCTCGACAAAGGAACTCGATCAATTAAAATACTACCTTCGATTGTGATCGAATTGATTTCATTTTTTCCATTGGCCTGCAAATGACTTTTTATTCTTCCTATAAAAATCATATAGTCATATTCAATCCATCCAACAGTTTACCCTTTTCTTTTACAAATTTTGCACTCGACACCAATGGAAAATACTTGGTTTGCTACGTTCATTCTCGCGTTATTTGCACCAAATCTCGCAAATGATCAACTCGTTCACACGCCCAACACAACACCACGGCCACTCCCATTGTTAGAATTTCCCTTGTTAACAGCGAATGGAATGTATGGAGGGGTGCCTGGCCCTAATCATGTACCTTTATTTAATTTTTATTTGTTTTATATTAATAATGGTTGAAAGTTTCAAATTACGAAAAGAGGTATATCATATTTCTATTTAATTTTAATTTGCTGAAATTTTCAAATTATGAAAAGAAAGACATCAATCACCCACCTCTATTCTATTTTAATTTATTGAAAATTTCAAATAATGAAAACTACGGATTTGTTTTATTTAATTTTAATTTATTGAAAATTTCAAACAATGAAAACTACTGATTTGTCTCGGGTTAATCAACGTTGGTTGGAGACGGCTGAAGTGAAGTAGGTGAGATAAAAAATTTAATATAGAAGAAGCTCCGTACTTGACTTGGTAAACTCGAATGTGAAAGGGTAAATGCCAAACCCATGCTTTTCTTTGGGGATTTACTTGTTCCAATGTGATCTGGTCAATTGCCCTGCAACGCGTCTGTGTTCTGCTTATAAATCGCCTCAGCTATCTTTTATTCACACATTAACGACGCATCTTCTTAGCTTTTCCCAATAATGGGCAACAGCGCCTTCTTCATTCTCCTTCTCTTTGCCATGTCTGGAATGTGGTCGGGCAAGGCCGCAAAAGAAGATTTAAGAAAGCCCTATATTGTTCATATGATCAAGTCCATGAAACCCCAGCATTTCAATTTACATCAACACTGGTACGCTTCAATGCTCAGCCACGTCTCGGGATCGGATCCCACTGCAAATGCAAATGAGTTGTTATACACATATGACACTCTTTTGCACGGCTTTGCTGCGAGCCTGAGCAGCGCAGAGGCTGAAGCCATGGATAGTATGGAGGGGTGCTTGGCTGTAATTACAACTTCCTTCACTAAAATTGGCACAACTCACACCCCTGAGTTTCTTGGCCTCGCCTCAATTTCCTCTCATTTTACTAGACTGTGGTCGGAGTACTCTACATATGGCAAAGATATAATTGTGGGCATGATCGACACGGGAATATGGCCTGAAAGCAAGAGTTTCAATGATGAAGGCCTTGGACCAGTTCCGGCTAGATGGAAAGGCACATGGGAAAGCGGACAGAACTTCAATTCCTCCCATTGCAATAGAAAAATTATTGGAGCTCGATACTACTACAAAGGCTACGAGCAGTACAGGACTCCTATTAATGAAACCACGGAATACAAATCTCCTAGGGATCGCACCGGCCATGGTACTAACACAGCATCAACTGTTGCCGGAGCTGCTGTGCCTGCTACGAGTTTCTTCGGTTTTGCCAACGGAACGGCCAGAGGGATGGTCCCTGAAGCCAGACTGGCCATCTACAAAGCCTGTTGGGAAGATTACTGCTATGACGTAGACACGGTTGCTGCTATGGACCAAGCTGTTGCTGACGGCGTCGACATCATATCTATCTCAATTCATTCGTCAGGCGATCTGCCATTTGACCAGGACGTTAGAGGCATCGCTGCATTTGGGGCCATGGAAAAAGGTGTTTTTGTTTCGGCAATTGCAGGCAACTACGGACCTTATTCGTCTACTCTTAGTAACACAGCGCCCTGGATGACTACCGTGGGTGCGAGCAGCATCGACAGAGATTTCAGTGCTTCTGTTGTCCTCGGCAATGATCAGATTTGTAGAGGTACCTCTACCTATATTCCAGTAAACGGAACGTTCCAAGGGCCTCTTCCTTTGGTTTATGTATCCACTAACAATAGCTCAAGGCGTTGCCTCGATGGCAGCCTTGATCCCAATTTGGTGAAGGGTAAAATCGTTGTGTGCGATCAGCTGCTATTCTCCACCAACGACAATGAGTATGGTCCTCAGGGGAAGGGTGATGTAGTGGCCAAAGCAGGGGGTGCAGGAATGATTGTTGCAAATGAAAGGCTAATTGGAACCCAGCAGCAATCGACGGACGCTTTTAATTTGCCTGCCATCACTGTTAGTTTCACAGATGGAGAAAAAATAAAAGCCTACCTCAACAGCACCGCCAATAATGCCACGGCTACCTTGAACATCACAGGCTCAACTGTTATGGGAAACAAAACAATTGCTCCCATGGTAGCTGCGTTTTCTTCAAGGGGACCAAGCAAAGGGTATCCACACATTCTCAAGCCCGACTTGATTGCTCCCGGTGTGAATATATTGGCAGCATACACCGGAGACATTGCAGACTATAAGTTATTATCGGGTACTTCAATGGCGTGTCCTCACGTTAGCGGCGTTGCAGCTCTGGTAAAAAGTATCCATCCGATGTGGAACCCTGCGGCCATACAGTCTGCTCTCATGACGTCTTCTTACGCGGTTGATAACGCAGGGCAGCCCATTAGGGATTCATATATGGAACCAGCCAATCCCTTTGCAATGGGTGCAGGTCACGTGGATCCAAATGCTGCGGTAGATCCTGGACTTATCTATGACCTGGCACCTCAAGACTACATCAACTTCCTCTGCTCCCTCAACTACACCCAAGAAAAAATTGCTCTCCTCACCAAAGAGACAGTTTTCTGTCCCGAGACCTCTTTGGAAGCAGGCGATCTCAACTATCCATCCTTCTCCGTAGTATTTGAGTCAGGCAGTAAAGTACTTCAGGTGAAGAGGAGAAGAGTGACTTATGTGGGTACACAAGCTCCTGCAGTTTATCAAGTCAATGTGAAAAACCCTCCTGGAGTCAACATAAGCGTGGAACCACAGAAATTAGTGTTCACAAAGCTGAATGAGACTGCTAGTTACAGTGTAACCTTCCGAACCAATTTAACTTCTAGTGATGTCAAAATTGGATTTGGAGAGATCGTGTGGAAGTGTATCGAAGGTGGGACACAGCTTGTTCGTAGCCCAGTCGCCATAATATTGTAATTTCATTCAATTCTGGAACGTTCAACTTATTCTTCTCATAAGCTTAACATTTCCTGTTTTAGAGTGTGATTGATTTCCTTCCAAATCCTCATCCTCTGGAATCCTCCTGTTAACTGCTCTGATTGTCTCATTTGTATTTAAATGATGTCAATATGTTCGTGTCTTTACATCTTCAATCATTCTTCTGCGCTTAAATCTTCAGAGATATTGGCCAGTTTCTAATATGATATCAGATTGATTCCGTCTAATGTCTTTGGTTATTGCACTTTAAAATCGTTGCATAAGTTTATCTTTTATTTTTACTTGATATTTCTTATTTTCTTTATTCAAAATGTTCAACCTAGAGGTACAAGGACTACACAGGAAGCCATGAAGGCAAAAGAGGAGGAAGTTGACTTCAATATTTCTGCATAAGGATCTACTAAACGTTATTCCATTTCGGAATTGTCCTCAGAAGAAAAATCAGTGCATGGGAGTGCTTGAATATGATGCTAGCATTGTTAAATTTCATACAGTATTTTAGTTTGATTCTGACAGGACAAAACTGTTAGAAGTATTGAGCTAAACGCAAAAATAATAGTTTATTTCAATAAAAAAAATTAAATGATGGAAACAAATATTTAATAATCATCAAGATTTTTTTCATAATACAAGTATTGAAGAATTAAGGACGTATCTTAATGTCAATTTTTTTTTCTAAAACATATCATTAGACCATATAATATTTGAATAGTCAAGCTAAGTTGAATGGAACATATATGAAATGAATTGAGCACATACAAAGTAAAGCTTTTATGTTAAAGAAAGGGAATGAAAAATAAGCCAAGCTTATAGATGCACGGAATAGAAGGAAAATTTTGCTAACAAAAATGAAGGTAGAGCTGGTCAGATTTAATGAATTGAAATTTATTTATGAGACTTGTCATAATTTTGTCGAGGCATCAATAGTGCCTAATAAACTTAAAAGGTGGATAGAATAAAATCGATAAACTATTTGAATCAAAATGATATTTTTTCACAGGTGCTGGAGAGATTATGAGTCCATCATGAAGCTGCAAACTTCAAAGGATCAACTAAGAAACTATCCAACCATGAGAGAATTTTGCAACTTGAGCAATGATGAACACAGGAGATTGAAATGAAATGCTAGATAGGAACTTGCAATGAATTGATATGATACAATGTACAAATGAGCTTGCTTATATAGGCAAGAGATGATGGAGCAACTACAACTACCCTTGATACACAATTAAATGCATGATGTTGACTTGTACCTATCTAGAATGACACCTAAGATAACTAACATGAACAATATTAAATGATTGTTTCATGTGACAAGTAAGCTATCCTATGTAAACTTAACATGTGTGAAAAGGTGCTAACCAAGAACTAGTAAGGAAATATACTTATTCACACCAACAACCCCCATTAAGAGAAACTTAGGGAGAAAAATTATTATGCAAATGATACAAAAGTAATATGAAGATGCAATATATGGGTCTCGACAACTAGGCCATGTTAGGTACCCATGCACAACTAGTCATGCAACTAATCTCTCACAAAGGGAGAAAAGGACAAAACGTAATGGGACAAAACTCCTCTCCAAAAAAGAGTTATGCAAAATATATACAAGTGACAGATCATGTGATGTATGGAGGTTTCACATTAATATACCCTAAGAACTATATCCATCATGAGAATATAATACAATTACCCCTCAAAGGAAGGGATCCTCATAATGAATAATCACTTGCAAGAATGGCAAGGGTTGGAAAAATGCAATCCAATGCTTATAAATCACTTCTCTCCCCTTAGGAAGAAACAAAACCATGTATCAATGCAAGGATGCTTCCCATTCTAGATATGCAATGAAAGACAGAAGTATGAAGAATGAAGATGAAATCTCTAAAAACTACTCATATGTCTCCTTGTCTATGAAATATGATGATACGACAATCCAATTAGGTACATTCCCAAATAAACAAGAATGTGACAAGATAGAACTATGTGGAAACTGATATAGAACAATCTACGATGTTGAATATGCTAAAATATTCTTGCCAACCAAATATGGAGGACAGCAGTAGTCTCGTTGGTTAGGAATGATGAAAATCTCAATCAGTGACTCTAGAGAAGAAGTAAATGAAAGCTCAAAAGTAGAGTCAAGTGTCTCTATAAGTGTCTCACCAAGACAGGGAAAATCCTCAATCAGGGAAGAAACAAGGAGTGAAGGAGACTCAAGAACATCCTTAAATATTAAATCTACAAAGAGAAGGGACACCTCTTGAATAATCTCCTCCAAATCTAAGGCAGTGGAATGAGAGGCCAAATCAACAAGGCCTAAGATGAAACTATCTTGAAAACACAAATCTAAAAAACTGAATGACACCTATTGTGTCAATGTCATAAAATCCTTGTCAACTCTCAACTCTTATGTAGTGGGGAATAGAGGAGTCATGAGAAGATCTACAAACCCATTATGAGGAACTCCATTACCCCCTGGATACTAGATGGATTTTAATATCAAACTCCTTACTTGTCTCGAAAATGCAAACTCCATAATACATGTGCTCTACAAATTTGTTAGCATTAACAATTATTACTAATATAAAAATTAATGAATTAAAACCAAAAATATTTTTCATTTAAAGAATCATCTCACAGTGTGAAGATAACTTGAGATGATAGAAATATCCATCTTCTAGTAACACTAACCTCCAAAAGTGAACCTTTTACTCTTTAACCTTCACAGGGGGCATCAAGAGAAGTAATACAATATCCAAGAGCCTAATAAAAAACATTCATAGTAAACTTATCAACAAGTCCTTTTTCAAGGTCATCATAAACAACCTTCGTGATGTCAAATTAGGTCCCCATGAAAATAAAAAGATACTAACTTCAATCTTGGGCACCATCATTTTCAAACCTTGTATCTATATAAAATATTTAAATCAAACTTTCACATGTTATCTCCCTTATATCACCATTAGTGCATTCTCAGCAGTGGTTATGGACATATAAGACATTAATAGAACCAAATATCCAATCACATAAGCTATGATTATAGTGAATGCACTTTGGAGTCCCCTTGTCTTTTTTTAAATTATCCTTATCAATTTCAACAAAGATGATTGTATACCCTTAGAAATCCTTTATTTATAATATTTTTTAATGTACATCACTTGATTGAATAATAAACCTCATTTCTTCACTTACAAAATTTTTTGAGAATGAAAAACATAAACTCTATTCTTGGAGGAACACAAACAGTCCACTGAAAGGAGGGGTGGATCAATGGATATAAAAATATAACTTTCTAAAGAACCAAACACAAATAACTAAAATCAAGAATATCAATGTAGAGAGTTGTTAAACACACATACACAGGACAGGATCACACATGACACCAAATATACGAGGAAAACCCAATATGGGAAAAACCTCGAGGAGAAAATTTGATAGAGTCTACTACTCTAATCCAACTTCATAATGAAATATGTCTTGATTATATATTTATGGGCACCAATCTAAAGGAGTACCTGTATACGGTGAAATTTGTAAGATTAAACTATTGTAAAACTAATAAAGATCCAACCACATAAAACCTTAGTTCTATAATCAAGAATCTACCATACATTAATGAAGAGCTTAAAACATGCGAGTCACAACAAAATAGAAATATTATACCAGTCACATGCTTGATAGGGTTTGATCTCTGTTGATCTTGTTTGATACGATTGCTCTCAGATTTTATGTGTTCAGAAGAGATAAACAAAGAATGGATTGTGGTTTTGAAGTCGCTTGATTTCTTGAAGATTAATCGATGCATTAGTTAGGATCATGAAAGGATGAAGGAATCACCTTATATAGAGAACACCTTATAAAATGGAAGGATAGAATTAAGAGGTAAAATATTAAATGGTCGGCTAGGATTAAATGGCGAGTAGGATAAAGGATAAAATATTAGAGAGGTGGCTAGGATAAAATCAAGAGATAAATGACAAGTGTCATGGAGGTAAATAGCTAATTAATTAATCAAATAAAAGAAGATCTATTTAATTAATAGAGGAAGTTGGACCAATTATATAAATAAAATATGTAATAGGGAAAGGCTAGAAGAGGATAAGTGAATTAATTAAATAGATTAAAATATTTATTTAATTATGACAAAACAATTTTATGTGTCTATGTACCAACCCCTAGTTTTATGGGCACCAACCCAAAGGAAGACCACGTTCTAATTTGAGCAGCCACTTAGATGATATACAATGAATAAGTGTTATACTTACAGTTAAAGTACCTTGTTACAAATGAGATTTTGTAACACATTGTTGAACTCTGGACCTTTGATCTCTGCTTCTACTACTCACAATGAATTCTCTATCTAGCTTTCATTTGTGTTCTCTATTTGTAGTTATTTCCTCTCTGCCTCTAAAAGGTCTCTTCCTTCTTTTCATCTTATATTCTTTTCTTCCCTCTGTGTATTCATTTACTCACCATCTACAATTATTCTTTGTCCTCTTCTCAGTCTCTGTCTTCAATGGTCCTCACACCTGATTATTATGTGTGTATCTATCTTGTATACACTCATTGTTCTCTTTTGCACCCATGCATCTTTTCACACTACAATACATTCATCATTTTGATGATCTCTACCTTGGTCAAAAATCTCCCGCCATACACTAGCTATTTATATTTATATATTTATATTTGTAGTCTTCCACGTACCTTTGTATTCTTGCAACCATCATCATTAAATACATATTTGTCTTCTTTACTAATTCACTAAGTGTGTTTTTATTCATTTGACATAGAGGTACAAGTTTAGTATTATAATCTTTGCATAATTTTTTGTAATATGTCAGTCATTCTAAAAATATGTCTCTTCAGATTGATCTAGTTGATCACTTCTCATTCGTGCCACATCACTTCTCATTCGTGCTACACTCTAGTGTGAATAATGTTTGTCGGGCCTTCATCACGTCTCTTTGTTATACCCTTTCGTTACACATCAAATAGACTGAAAAATCCTCTCTTCAAAAAATAGTTCTCACATCTATAATGGTCCTTGACAACACTATGCTCAACATGTTCGTGGATTAGACTTGGTCAATAGTCCTACCACACTATCATGGAGACTTTGAAAAACTCACACCGATGAAGGTCCACCATCATTTCGGCAGCTCAGATCCCCTCAAAGCCTCACCTATCAAATGACCTTCATGTGGTCGGTGTGACACTCAACCGATCTCTTCGACACGCCAATATCACTTTGATAATAATCCAGAAGTCCCTTGTGTTCACACTTCCTCGGGTGATCGATGAGACACGAGATATGTCTTACCAATGACCTTGCCTTTTATCTAATCGGCGAAACATAGAATATATATCACCAATATATCAATTCCCTCCTTTCCTTTTTGCTTGTTCGATGAGACATTTGCATGTCACCTCGACGAGATACCACAAGCCTTCGTCAAATAGACTTGCCATATTCCGAAATAACTCTTTTCTATGGCATGATAGCTCATCGATGCCGCTAACTCAGGACACACTGCAAGTTAAGTGGAAAAAACATGTGACGTATTGCTCAATTAAACTATACATGCTGGTTAATATAAATACCATAAACTGCAATGATATCGCCATTGTGGGATGAATGATTAAAATCATTTACAAAATAGTGTGTTCATTTTATATCAAGTTTGTCTTTTCAATTTTATGGCACTATTCTATTCTACATCCTTTGTCTTCCTTGAAATATGAAAAAAGAATTTTGTATGTGATGTGAACAGACCTCCATGTAATTTGTTCACCTGTATTTCAATTGAAGAGCTTCTTTGTTTTCTCTATTGTCTTTGATCACTCTATTTTTCTTCTTTGTCCAAATGCAAAGTCCATGCTATATTCAATCTACTCTCAAAGTGTTCGACACAAACCCATACATGAGTCACATACACATCAAATATGTCGATTTAGACTACATCATCTCTATCAAGATGCACTTCATCTATGTGATACTCAACATCTCTGTTAGCAAGATAATATGTTGGCATCAATAACAATCCAATGCCAACAATTTCCCCATTCGACATTGATGTGAATTACATGCACCTTTTCTCCCCCTTTGACAACAATGGCAAAGGGTGTACCTACAACTACAATCTCCTATTCTTGCCTTGGGTACATCAAACTGAAAGAATCTAACTCTCTTGGAACACAAACTAGTTTAGTGATGTATGTTGAAAACAATGAAATCCCCCTAAACTAAAAGCTTGTATCTGCATTTAAGTGCTAAAAGAGGGAGGGACAACCCCCAACCTTAGAGTCAGGTATTCAAAAGTGACCTTGGGTAGTGGCTTTGTGAAAATATTTGCTACTTGTTCACCGGTACTCACATATTCAAGCTTAACTTCCCTTTCAACTACTTTTCCCTCAAGAAATTATACTTAATGTCTATATGTTTAGTTCTTGAGTGTATGACAAGGTTCTTTGAGATATTAATTGCACTAGAGTTGTTAAACATAATGGAAATGGGTTATGAATATTCTATTTGAATATCCTTAAGTGTTTGTTTCATCCATAGAATCTATGTCCAACATGGAGCAATTGCTATGTACTTAGTCTCAACAGTAGACAAAGATATGGATTCCTACTCCTTGGTATGCCAAGAAGCTAATGTGTCTCTAAAGAAGAAACCTCCACCATTGGTTCTCTTCCTATCATTAACACGACCTAGCCAATCTACTTCTGTGAAGGCTTGCAAGGTAAAGATCATTCTTAAGATACCACAAACCATAGTCAAAAGTTCCATGCAAATATATGCATATTCTTCTAACTGCATTGGCATGAGATTTCTTTAGACTAGATTGAAATCTATCTATCATGTATATAGCTTGCACAATGTCTAGCCTTGAGGTAGTTAGATACAGTAGGTCCTAATCATTGATCTATACATGGTCTAATCAATATTAGGTGACTCATCAATTTTTCTCAACTTGCATCTAGTCACCATAGGAGTACTAATAGGCTTACAATCATCCATTCGGAACATTTTTAACATATCCATTGCATATTTGGTCTGAGAAATAAATATACCTTTGTTTAGCTAAGATATTTGCAGACCAAGAAAACAGGACAACTCTCCTAACATAAACATTTCAAAATTTGATTGCATTTGGTCAACAAAGTCCTTTCACAAGTAGTCTTTATTTCTAGAAAAGATCATATCATCTACATAATTACAACCATAATCATATGATTAACTTCAACTTAAATGTATAAGTTTTTATCAACACATCCTTTCTTGAAGGCTTGCTAATGTAGATACTTGTCTAGCCTGGAATACCATGCTCTAGGGCCTTTTTTAAAACCATATAGTTCTTTCCTCAATCTACAAACAAAGTATCCTTTCTCAGATGACTAAAACCCTTCAAGTCGTTCAATGTATACATCTTCCTCAAGGTTGTCATTTAGGAATACATATTTTACATCCTTTTGGTATGCTTTATAACCCCTATAAGTTGAGAATGCTCAGAACATCCTAATAGCTTCAAGTCTGGCAAGAGGGGGAAATGATTCTTCAAAGTCTATGCCCTCTACTTGTGAGTATCCTTTTCACACAAATCTATCTTTGTTTCTAATCACCTTTACCATATTCATTTACTTTACTCTTATAGACCCACTTTGAGGCAATAACATTTTTATCAATTGGCCTTGGTACCAAATCCCAAGTTTTATATTTCTCTATCTACTGTAATTCTTCTTGCATCGCCTTTACTCAATCTTTACTCTTTCTAGCTTCATAGTACAGTTCTTTGGTTCCATTTCATTCAAGAGACAAAAATTGCTTGTTCATTGTCTGTTGCATGTTTTATCCTTATTTTCACACCCTCATTATTATTGCCTATGATTGGATCTTCAAGATGATTCTTCTACAAATAATTATTTGGGATATTTTTAGTGACTTCTTCTTCATTATCAATTTTCTCTTTATCTTCATAACATGGTTCATCAATCTAATTTTTAACATTTTAGCTTTGATTTTTGCAAGTTTTCATCAATCCTTACATCTACGCTTTCAAAAAAATTCTTGAGATGTTTGTTGAAACATTTGTATGAATTTATATGAGTTGAGTAGCCCAATTATATGCCTTCGTTATACCTAGCTAGCATCAAAACTTCCTAGCCCATCCTCCTCTTTTCTAATAAAATGCTTAACTTCCAAAACCATTGAAGTACTTGATAAAGGGTTTCTTACAAAACTACAATTCATACGGTGTCATCTTGTTGTTCACTCTTAGTTGAGCCCTATTAATAGTGTAGATAATTATATGGATAACCTCCTTCCAATATAAATTAGGCATATTTGATTCATTCAATAGTGTCTTTGCTATTTCTTTGTCTATCTCGCTCTTTCTCTCCACTACACCATTCTATTGAGGTGTTCTTGTAGTAAAGTATTTTCTTTTGATCCCATGTTGTTCACAATATTCTTCAAACTCATTTGAAGTGAAATCTCCCCCTTGGTCTAATCTCAATAATTTTACCTTGAATCTAATCTATTTCTCAGCCATTTTTATAAAAGTCTTGAATCTATCAAATGCTTCTGACTTGTCTTGTAAGAAAGTTACCCAAGTCATCCTTGAGTAATCATCTATTAACAACATGACGTACTTTTCACCATTTAGAGCCATTTTCCTACTAGGGCCACATAAGTTTGTGTGAACTAGTTCTAATGGCCTTGTGGTTGACTATTCCTTCATCTTGAAGCTTACCTTAGTTTTCTTGCCTTTTTGAAACTCATCACAAATAGTGTTTTCTAGTTTAGTAATCTTAGGCAAGTACCTCACATATCCTTTTGTACTTACTTTAACAAGATTTTTAAAATTTATATGGCCTAACCTTCTATGCCATAATGAGCTTGCATCCATCTACCCCATTATGCATTGCGACTCATGGAACTCTTTCAAATTGTACACATTTCCATCAATCCTTTTACCTTTAGCCACAAGCCTTCCACTCTTTTCTTTTCTACTTTCACAACCTTTAGAATCAAATGTCAATTTGTAGTTGTTATCACACATCTGACTAACACTAAGCAAGTTGTATTTCATCCCTTCCACGTTTTATAAATCGCGTGTAAGTAACTTTCCATCTATGCTTAAATTTCCTTTGCCTTTTATCTTGATGGAGGAGTTATCACCAAATCAAACTGAGGCACCATTCGAATCTTCAAATTTTGTAAACTTATTTTTATCTCCTTTCATGTGATTGGATAAACCACCTTCAATCACCCAAAGATATTTATTTTAAATGGCATAAAGTGCTTTTCGAACTTGTAAGTTTGACTCAACCTTCTCTTTTCCCTTTTCTTTCCAAACTCTCTTAGTCTATTTCTTCCTTTCTACTACAACTTTTAGTTTTGATTTTTCCTTATAATATTCATCTACCCTCTTCTTTTGTTTGACAAGTTTAGCTCTACAATATTTTTCAATGGCCCAAAATGATGAAATGCATAACACATCATGTCTACATCAAATTAAGGAGTGGAGTAGTTTCTACTTGACTGATTAGATTAGCTTCTACAATCCACACTTTTCTGACTAGACTTATCACAATTATAACATGTTATATCTATGTTCCTCGAAAGATCAAAAGGATTCTTTCTTATGAATTTTATAATTGGTTTATTGAAGAATTTACAGTCTAAAAACTTATGATCATAAGAATTACATTTAAAGTAGTAGACAAATAATTTAGGAACATACTAATGGTATGGGTGTGATCTGATAAATGTTTGTCTTATTAGATCCTTGTCTCGATTCCCTGACCATTGTGAGCCATCATCTCTTTATTTAATCTTCTTGTATAGAGAAGCAATGTTCTCTTTTGCAATAGCAATATTCTTCTTCTTATTGTCAATGGAAGTGTTCAAATCAAACTTCCTTTCGGAAGTCTGATTTTCCTTAGATCTTTCTCCATGTTCATACCCTAAAGAATGATTATCCTATTTCTTATTTTGCTTGCTAAGCATGTCATTTAAGGCATTTGTCCTGGTTTCACATTTCAACCTCATCTTAAGATCTTCCTTGCATTTCTTAGGCTCTTTTCTAAGAGTTACTACTTCTTGTTTTGGCTTTTGACATTCCATTTTTTTTTAATTCCAAAACTCTTATTTTATTACTTCACCCAGCCTCTTGGTATCTTCCAACTAAGTTTTCAAAGTAATGATGTTATGATTAGATTCTTCAAGGCTTTTTCTCAACTAATTTTGTTCCTTTATGGCTGATTTTTTGTATTTGGCATATTCTTTCTTTAATCTATCGATTTCTTCAATAGCACATATTAGCTCTCCTTCAAGGTCAACTTCAACATCATCTTCTTCTTCCTCATCACTATCATTCGAATTTTCAGATTAAACTCTCCTTTCATTCTCTGATGAATTCTTGTAATTATGAACTTCTTGAGTCATGAATATATTAATCTCTTTTTAATCTTCACTGTTGTCTTTAACTGACTCACTTTCATCATCTAAGACATCACTGTCTATTGTGAAAATATTTCTCTTTTTTTATTTTTTTCTCTTAGGTTTATAATTTTTTTTTACCTTTATCCTTGACACTTTACTCATCATTATCTTCCTTCTTCTCATAAGGACATTTAGCAACCAAATATCCTATCTTTCCACAATTGAAACACTTAAGTGGTAGCTCACCTTTATATTTTTCAGATAATTTTTTCAAGTTTCTAACAAAGTTTGCTTCAGTAGTCCTGGGATATTTTTCATCAATATTTTTTGCTAGTTCCCTCCCTTTCTTAACTGTGTTGAAGGAAACTTTTGGTTTAGGAGCACCTAGTCACTCTTGTGGCTTATCAAGGATTTATTATAATGGTTTCTTTAAATGTGTCTTGTCGAAGAATAATAAGCTCCTAAGGACCAATTGAAATACATACTATTTCATTTGCAAGGTCATACAATTCAATGTGTAAGGCTTTTAAGCCAATCATCATATGTAGACCAACATGGGCCAAATATGGTTAGTCATGTTCAAAGTACTCCAAGTGTATGGAATTGATGTAATAAGTAATTTTAAGTCTATTTTAACATTTATAGGGTGTGTATAGGTTGTTTTGAGTCATTTTTTTGAGTTTGAATAAAGTTGTCAACTTTTTGCAAAAGTTGTTATGCAACTTTCACAAAATTTCCATATTAAGGAGCATTTATTTGTAACCAATGGTCACCTATTCAAAAATTAGCTAGGGACAGTTGGAAATCATTGAAAAAAAATTAAATATCCTCCTTTTGGAATAGGCATGCTTGGATAGTCTTTTTTGTATGAAGAACTCAAAATTTTGATTGAATTTGAAGACAATTTCTTTGCAATTTTCTACAAAAAAACGGTTCTCTTTATGTCATAACTTCTTTGTATGGACGTTTCAAAATGCCCAAGTGGATTCATTGGAAATATTTATAAAATACCTTTCATTTAAGAGTAACTTGGTTAATTTTCTTTAATTTTTTAGAATCCTACATGCCATTTTCTCAAAACTGGTCTAAAACCCTAGGTTTTGGGGCTTTGAGTGAAAATAATGCATATCTAGCAATTCCATCAAAGGCTTGAATCAAGACTTGTTGAAATAGAATATTTATCAGTATTCCAGATGTGTTTTTGTTGGGTTTTGTATAGGAGGACTTTTCAAGGTGTTTTGAGTGCTTGAGGGCTTAACATCCTCATGTGTTAAGCTGGTTGGAAAAGGTTTGAAGAAGTGCCTGATGTTTTGGTACCAAAACAAGTCGTGTGAAGCTAAAACCTATTAAATCTATGCATATTGGATGTGTTCTTACCTTTCATGATTTTTTTGGAAAGTCTGTGTGGTGTCTGTGGTGTACCTCTAGTGTAAATGGAGACCTAATAAGGCTCTTGAAGGACTGTAATAGTCAAATTTTGAACACTTTTCTCCAAAAAAAAAAATCCCTATTTTGATATATTTTGTGTAAAACCGAAATGGGCATCCAAAAAATATTTAATTAATAGGTTATTACCTCTTTGTGGAAAGTTATTCCCAAAATAGTAAGTTTCTTGCTTTAAAAAGCATATAGGATGTATATTATCAGTTCAATTTTGGTCAATATGGTCCAAAACACTCTATGGTCATTTTTAGATATGTTGAATAAATTCCAAAAGGGTATCTGGGAATATTATTTTTTTGTGTCTAAGGTAAAGGTGTCAAAATATATGGCCATAATTCTAGGGCTACTAGGGCCTAGTCACCCCTAGAGAGCCAATGGTGTGTGATGGCCAAAAAAGGGTTTGTTCCAAAGGATTTTTTGGTTATTTTGAGTTCATTTGAGTTTGTGGACATTTTGGAATTATTTCTCATGACCTTGAAAGTTGTTTATGTTGTGTTGTGTCAACCTGCCATGTTGTGAGACATAGTCAAAAGTTGAGAACCTTGAGTTGAGTAACCTTGTTGGATCATGTTGATGATAATATTTCTGATAAAATAATTCAGATAACTCCATCAGATGGTGCCATGTGGCAGGATGCACCAAGGAGACTTGAGAAGAAAAACCAAGATTTCATGAATAGTAATGATACTAATCCTATTATTTTGTCAATGAAATTACTATTGTATTTGTCTTAGTGCAGGTATCAATAATATTAGATTGGAAAGGGAAGCAATTACCCTTTGATAGGTCCACATATCTCAGTAAGAGAATGGGCAAACCAAGAGTGAAAATAAGGTTGAATGTTGTTGAAGGTCATGAGTTGGTGCATGATTTCAATACCTACTCCATTGGAAAGGTACACCAGATGAGAGAAACCCTTGGAGATCATAGAAGAAAAAGATCAAACATGATCTTGTTGCAGGTCCTCACTCAAGGGACGTGAGTTTCATTTCCATTTGGAGTATGGTGCAGGAGCACCTGGTCATTTTAATTCCTTATCAAGGCTTTATTGTAATGGATGTGTCTTTTCAAAGAATAATAATGTCCTAAGGGCTAATTGGAATACATAAAATTTCATTTGCAAGGTCATACAATTCAATTTGTAAGGCTTTTAAGTCAATCATCATATAAAGACCAACATGGGCCAAATATGGTCAAAGTACTCCAATTAGATGGAATTGATGTAATAATATATTTAAACTATATTTTAACATATCTAGGGTGAGTATAGGTAGTTTTGAGTAATTTTGTTAAGTTTAAACAAATTTGTCAATTTTTTACAAAAGTTGCTATGCAACTTTCACAAAATTGCCATATTAATGAGCATTTCTTTGTAACCAATGGTCACCTATTCAAAAATCAGTTAGGAAAAGTTGGTATTTGTTGAAAAAAAATTTATATAGTCTCTTTTTTGAAGAGGCATGGTTGTTGGTGAGTTTTTGGTCGAAGAGAAGAAGAATAATACAAAATTAAAGCCTTGTTTCCAAATGTTTTTGTGTTTTTCCTTGCTATAACATTCATAACTCTCTTGTATGGTTGAGTCAGGTTGTGAGACTAGTTCCATTTGAAAAATGATTGAATCACCTTTCTAAGGACACCAATTTAATAATATTTCATTAAGATTTGAGTATTTTGTGAAGGTGTTTCTAAAATCTATCCTGAAACCCTACTTCCAAGGGTTTGATCAAATAAAATTTAAAAATCTCTCCTTTCTACAAATGGATATTCATCAAAATTAGTGGATTGGTAGGATAGGTCTTTTGTACAAATGGGTTTTTCTTCATTTTTGCAAGGACCAAGGTTGGATGCATCTTTGCAGCAATGAATGCCTAACATCTCTATGTGTTAGGTCATGTAAGCAAGGAAGTGTGGGTTTGAGTGAAAATATATTAAATATTATTGTTTGGGTGACCAAAACATATTGAATTAGTGGTTTGGGGTTGTGTGAAACCTTTTATATATAATTATTTTAGTTGTGGAGTGTAAAACTAAGGCACTTGCTTTGTAAAATACGGCTAATTGGGGCTCTAGAGTAGCTGTAAAAGTCATTTTTTGATGCATTCTCTCCAAAACACCCTAAGCTCATTTTGAGATATGTTTTATAAATCCAAAAAGGGTATCCAAAAATATTTTCACAGTATTATATATGGTATATATCAAAAGATATTCATGATTGTCCTAAAAAGGAGGGCTAGTAGGAACATAAGCCTTTCTGAAGCAACCCACATAAGGGGATGACCTAGGGCTGAATTATTTATCAAGTGGGTTGGTCATGATGCATAAAAATATTTTAAAATCCTTTCCAAAGGATCTCAGTTCATTTTGGGAGTTTGAGTCAAGTTTTGTGTAAAATGGGTTAAGATTGGGTTGCCTAGTGAATGGATCATTGAATCAAATAATGAGTCATGAATTGTGATCTTTCACTCTGAGTTTTTTTGTTGAGTTGATTAATTAAATCCACCCTTGGGTCCTTTGTGTCAATTTCTCTCTTGGGTATTTTATCAGTTACAATTCTCATCTCAAACGTTGATAATGAACCAAACAATTCATCCATGGAAAACTCTTTTAGGTCTTTAGCCTCTTCTATGGTAGAATTTTGTGTGATATTTTTCTATAAATGATATCAAAACTTTCTCAACAATACCATCATCTATAACATCCTCACCCAACCCTCTTACAAAATTGACTATTTCATCCACTCTTAGTAGATAGTCAGTAATTTTTTCTTCTCCTCTCAAATTCAATCCTTCAAACTAAGCTCTAAGATTTTGTAGCTTATCTTCCTTCACTTTCACTTCACCTTCATAGATTCTTTGCAATTAATCCCATGTTACTTTTGCAGATATACAGTGCATAAATTTGATAAACTTTATGTCAATCAACTCACTCAGAATGACATTCTTAGCTTCGGCATTGTACTCATATTCCTTTTTAGCATCGGGATTAGTAGGAGGAGTTTGAGGAATAGTATAAGAATTTTTGACAACCATCTAAACATCACAGCTTAAGGAAGATAAATAGGTTTCAATTCTTTTGCTCCAAAAAGAATAATTAGTGCCATCAAACATTGGTACTTTCATAGAAGAGGATTATTTCCTAGCCAGTTGTGTTCACAAACTAGAATCTACCAAAGGTAGAGAAAAATATCAAATAGGAAATCTAGGGCTCTGATACCAATTGAAGGAACACAAATAGTCCATTGAGAGGGGGGGTCAATCAATGAATATAAAATATAACTTTCTAAACAACTAGACACAAATAATTTAAATCAAGAATACCAATAAAGAGAGATGTTAAACACACATACATAGGACAAGAAAACATATGACACCAAATGTATGAAGAAAATACAATGTGGGAAAAACCTTAGTGAAAAAAGATGGTAGACTCTACTGCTCTAATCTAGCCTTAAAATGAAATATGTCTTGATTAAAAATTTATAGGTACTAACCCAAAGGAGTACTAACCCCTAGATTTATGGGAACAAACCCAAAGGAGCACCAACTCCTAATCTGAGAACCCACTTAGATGATATGCAATAAATAACTGTTACAATTATAGTTAAAAGTACCTTGTTGCAAATGAGATTTTGTAACATTTTGTTGAACTCTGGACCTCTGATCTCTACTTCCGCTACTCACAATGAACTCTTTGTCTAGCCTTCAACTATGTTATCTGTCTGCAATTCTTTCCTCTTTGGCTCTAAAAGGTCTCTGCCTTCTTTTCATCTGATGTTCTTTTCTTCTCTCTATGACTTCATTTACTCACCATGTACAATTATTCTCTATCCTCTTCTCATTATCATTGTCTTCAATGATCCTCACCCCTGATTATTCTATGTCTTCTCTCTTGTGTTCATACACTATCTTATACACACTTATTATTCTCTTCAGCACCCACACACTTCTTCATACTGCAATACCTTCATCATTTTGATGATCTTTACCCTTGCTCAATAATCTCTGGCCATACATGAACTATTTTTCTTCTCGAGCAACACAAAGAATTGATCTTCCACCTACCCTGTAGTCTTGCACCGATCACCATTAAATGCATATTTGTGTTCTTTAGTAATCCATTGGTGTATTTTTTTATCGATTTGATGCAGAGCTACCAAGATTAGCATTCTAATCTTTCCATAATTTCTAGTAACATTTTGGTCAAGAAAGTCATTTTGAAAAGATGTCTCTTGAACTGATCCAGTCAATCGCTTATGCTCTATTTGAATTACTAAAATCAGGAAAAAATATTTGATTGTTATCTCTATCATGGTAGTTAAAGACATCACTTCACTCTAGTGCAGATACTATCTACTAGGTCTACATCACATCTGTCTATTATACCCTTTCACTACACATCAAGCAGATTGCAAAAGCCTCACTTCGAAAAATAGTTCTCCCATTGATAACGGTCCTTGACAACACCATGCTCAATATGCCTATAGGTCAAACTTGGTCAATAGTCCTATCAAACTATTGTGGAGACTTCTCACAACTCACACCAATGAAGGTCCATAATCATTTTGACAGCTTGGCTCACACTAACATCCTTGATCGATGAGATATAGAATATGTCTTAATTCACATGCTAATGTCTCCTCGATGCCTTTCATATCAATTGGTCTTCATATGGTTGATATGACACATAACCAATCTCTTCGACACACCTATGTCACTTCAATAATAGTCCACAAGTCCCATGTGTGCACATTTCCTCAGGTGATAAGTGAGACACAAGATTTCTTATCGATGACCTTGCTTTTTGTCTTATCAGTGAAACACATAAGATATCTCTCCAATATACCGATGACCTCCTTCCCTTGTTTCTTGATCGATGAGACATTCACATGTCATTTTGGGACTTATCCTTTTTCTAATGTATACATTCTTTGGAGTCATTTCAGTTCCCAAATTTATCTCTTCTAAATCTTCTTTATTCACCACTGTAAGTTTCATAGAATATCTATCATTCCCATCAAATACTCTTTGAAGAGAAGCCAACCCTCGTAGAATCTTGTTATTTTTCAGCTAGACTATTTCATTTTCAAATACAACCTACTCACCATTTTCTTCCACAACCAACATGTTGAAATCAATCTCTTGAGTCTGATATTGATCAATGCAATGCAGAAATTTTAGTAAATCATTATCATCATCCAAAAACTACCATCTAGAAACATTATCAGGTATTGATGGTCTATTTTTAATTTCAACCTTTGATATTCCCACAAAAGTAGTGTCATCACTCTTCAAAGCTATATTAGCCAAAAAATTTGTCATAATAGTTTTTGATCTTTCTTCCTAATCAATAGAAAAAGCATCAAAAACATCAATAGTATCCCAGATAATGAATTTATTTTGCTTTAGTTGCCTATTCCTTGATGAGTACCTGGATCTCACCTGAGAAACTACAAATTTAGAATCCCCAAATATAGATAAAACCTTAACACCATTCTTAATTTCTATATTCAAACACAACAACAATGATTTATATTCTACAACATTATTGGTGCACTCATATGATAGTAAAAATGAATACTTGAAATTCTTCCCATTTGGTGCAATAAAGACTACTCTAGCTCTAGAGCCTTCCCTACTACATGCTCCATCAGAATACATTTTCCATAATCCTTCTTGATTATTAACAAACTCATCAATCATTGGGTAGACTTGTATTTTGTAGAATTGGTTCTACTAGTTCTATTCTAAATTTGTCAGTATCAACATCACAAAAGCATGCCAAATTGTTAGGGTCAATTTCATCTATAACTTGCTCAGACCTTTTTTCTCGGTCAATTTGAACCAATCAATCACCTACCGGAATAGTGGCATATGATAGGTCCAATTGCACATTACCCCCAATAGTTGTTTTCCATTTCCTAGACAACAACATACCATAATGTGGAGCGATGTCAGCTATAGTTACATCCATTTTGTAAGAAGCCTCGGGACATGATGCCAATTTCACTTCTAAACCTCGTATGATCCCTATGATAGGAATTGACCTATTGTCCATTGCATAACATGTAGCATAAGGGGTATCAACTTTTAATCCTAGGTCCTTCATGACTTTTGTTTGCATCACATTTATAGTTGCCCCATAATATATCATACAATTTCTCACAAGATTATTATTTATCAATAGAGTCAAATAATAGGGATCAATCTAAGATGGACACTAGGTGATAGTTGATCCTAAATAGACCTTGAGTGTTCCCATTTTATTTACTTGACTAGTATTTACCTATTTATTTACCTTTCCCTAGGCTGACACGATAGATGTTGACTTGTTTGAACAATGAGGGATATTTGAAATCAAAGATATGGCACTACTTTGGCACCCTTGAAATTTCATCATTTCTATTAATCGTACCGTAACCTTAATATGTGAAATTTTGCACAACATTGAATGTAGGAAAATTTTGCAAAGGTATTGGGTCATTATTGCTTACCTCATTCAATCCACCCTTGTTATTTTCAATAGGAGAAATAGGTTTATCCTTACTGACCTCAAGATATTTTTTCTTTTTGTTCTCATACAACCTCTTCTTCTCGTCCACTCCTTGTTTTGTCACCTTCCCTTTAGCTAGGGATTCCTTCACAAGCTACCTGGTTGTCCTTGTTCAACATTAAATAGTTCTATTTCTCTATTGATATTTGCTTCTATCTTGAGATACAACAAAAACTGTAAATGCACTAATTTATTCTTCAGACGAGCTTCTCAAATTTACTTCTTTTGAAGTACATCTTGAAATATTAGTGTCTATCTTCCCCACCACATAATCTTTAGAATCAGAGAATACTTTATGCTCGAATGTAGCATGATGTTGCCTTTTACTATTCACATCATTTTTATGCATCTCATCATCTGATGAGTCATACTCATGTGATGTAACATCATGTCCCAAGAATAGAATAATTATAGTGTTCTCATCATCACACTACTGATTGCAATTTTTCCCATCATGTTATATTGCCAAAGCAACACTGCATTGAAAAGGTGAGTGAGGCAAGTCACATGCACAATACCAAGGGGAATCATCTACAATATTAGCACTTGATATTTTCAAGGGATCATGAGTATCTTTGTTCATAATTAGCCTTTGATTATTTGTATTACCGATGGATTTACCATCACGGCAATTTTTGTGGTAAGGCATATCATGCAATCTGGGTCTATCATTTCTCTAAACAATGGGATTATCATTTGGTATTCCTTTCTCATATCTCACAACTTTGCAACTCAAATCCTTTAGAGTAGACATTACCTTGTCAATTTTATCTTCCTCTTTCAATTTCTTTCCTTGATGTCATTTATGATTTTGTAGGATTTGTACTTCATCTCTCTTTCTATTTTTACCTATAGTATTCTTGTTACTTTCAATAATAATCGCTCCTTTGAAAGTACCTCTCAAAGATAGGGTTTGTATCGACCTTAACTCATATCTAAACTTAGGATCAAATACCTTCATGTAAAATATAAAGCACATCTACCTCAAGTGATGTGGTATCTTGTTCTTAAGATCCTTACAAACCTTGTATTGAATTTTTCTACCATTTCATTTTATTTTTTTTGAATGGTAGTCATCTCCCCCAACTTGAATCTTACATCAATGTGATCTACATATTGTTCCATAAATACTCTCTGAAATTCAGGCCAACTATTGATATGTGCATTCTGAAGGCTCTTTATACCAGTCTCTAGCATCATATAACAATGACTACATAAAAAAGTTCATAAGGACATCTTCATGTTCAACCTCAGAATTATCCATAACATTCATGAAAGCCTTAATATGGTCTTCAACCATCAATCCAGTACTCCCTGAAAATTTTGGTAATTTCGTTCTTATGCCATTGTCCATAGGATTAGGATATCCCTGAATCCCAATAAAGTCCAATTGCCTATATTTGTCTAAATGAAGAGGAGGTCTATCAAAAGGATTGCACCCTGCATTTTGTTGAATGCCCGCCTCTTGGTTTGGTTCATTTTGAGGACCATTAGGGATAACATGCTAGGAGACTAAAATGTGGGAATTCAAATGAGTAACAGGAACTTGGACTCCAGTAATTGCATTGTGTTGCTGAACCTACACATTCTGAAATTGTCTCAACAATTAATCATATTGTTGTTGTTGTAATATTAGTTATTCATACAATTGTTTTTTCTGGGTATCTAATTTCTGAGGTGCTGGTATTCAGTTGACTTTAGGCATTATGGTTCTATGGTCAAGTATCTGGGAAACTGGTTGACTCATAGGCATAGAAACAATAGGTACATTAATAGATGTTGATAGAATAGGAGGAGGTAACCTTGTGTTTTCATGGTTTACACTCACAGGTTGTGGGCCTTCTTTGCCTATTAACAAATCAAGATGGGATTCACTAAGTACAGTTCATTTTGAACTTTGGGGAAAGTAAAGGTTCAAAACCTTTTTAGTCATTTTTTTTAGATCTAGTATCCTCTTAAGGAGCTCAGCTCCCCTTACCAACATCTCTTGTTGGGTATATTTCTCTTCTAACTCATCAACCTCTTCCTTTAATTATTGGTCAGAGAGTTCTCTAGTTTTTATCCTTGAGGTTTAGCATAGATTTGAGTCAGTCAAAATAGCTTTCCCTTTATCTGGAGATGTTGTAACACTTATCATGGGCTCAGTTGATATAAGAGGTTCCATGCTATTATTCACACACATATCAACAAACATATCCTCACTTTTTTTTCCCCTTGTTTCTTCTTCATCTCATAATTGACCCTTACAAGTCTCTTCATATAACTCGACTTGGAAACCTTTCCCCAGTTTCTCTAGTCTAGCGTTAAAATCTCTTACTTTGTATCCATGTGCCTCCTAATCCTTGGAGGATTTCTTAAGGGGCTCAGTGTAAGAGATGATCTTGATTCCCTTCTCTCCATAATAAGAAACCTTGTCCCCATCATCATTATAATGATAATAACTGTCCCCCTTGGAATTTCAAATTAATATTTGCAAGACCTGGGAGATGGTTCATCAGAAAATGACCTTTGATGACCATACATTAAAGGAGTTGCAGAGTCATGTTAAATATCAACCATATAAATATTTGCAGTTTCTGAACTCACATTTTTAGAAGAGGAACCATGCCTTCCTCTATTTCCTTTGGGCTTCCATTTCTGATTCTTCTCTTGAGAAGGTGAATTGGGGTGTCCTTGATGTAAATATCTCCTCCCGTACATTTTGTTTTTCTCTTGATTCACAGAGAACTGTAATCTCCTAGTTCTAAAACATTTGGAGACAACTTCACACACCACCTCTTCCTTGCTCATACAAGATTAGATTCTTTTAAAATAAATTTGAGTCACGACCCTTTATCAAAGGATAAAATAATATATTTCTCTAGCAAGGATAACATGGTAGGTCTAAACAGTCACACCTAAGTCCATATATTGATCATACAATAAATCATGACTCACTCCCCAGTAGAGTCACCATCTTTTTTGGTGTTTTTTCTTGCAACCCTCAGTCCTAAAGATAAATGAAATCCTAGGTTATGGGATTAAAAACCTAGAACATTTGATTTGCATCATCACCAGACTAAAGACAAAAAAATGCAACATAACAAGGCTCTCACAACCTTCTTGACTTCAAGCTCCACCATGCCCATGAGGGTATTCCTATTTGCAGGGCTTGCATTTGACAATAACCTCCTAAAATAAACTACCTATAGGCCTAACGGAGATGGATTGTTCTGATATACAATATTCTATATGCTTTGTAAACAACTAAGAACAAATAACTCAAAAAGTAACTTATAAAACAAGAAAGGGAAAGGGAAAAGAAAGATGAATTTGATTTGGAATGTTTTAGAAACAAGTTCTGAGAGGTAGTAAACCAATGTCTATCCATTGGGATTGAGTCAATTCATAAATCACAAATGCAAAACCAAATAGTAAATTACTTTAGATTAATAGGATTTCAAAACACTAATGCCTTACATTAAAACAACTCCCTTTTCTATTACATAAACCAATCTTGTTAATCCATAACATATTTATTAGATTCACTATAATTCACACATAGATTTTAATTCCTTCCTTGAAGGAAACCCATACGTACAATCACACATTGATAGAAAAATGTCAAGACAAATAAAACATCCTGAATATTTTGATTTATATGAAATCTAAAAATACAAAGTGGAGATAATTTCTGCAACAACTTTACAGTATACTCATGAACTAACTCAAATTACTTAAAAATTTTTACACTCATTCTTTTAAGGAATTTTGTACTAGCGTTAGACTATACACAACCCTATTCTACCTCTCGAGAAAATAAGAAAATTTAGAACCCCTAATAAAACCTTGGTATTCCTTTTATATTGGCTAGGAATGTGAAAAGCCTCAGGCTATTTACATGTGTATAGCCTATTCTTCTAATTGGTCTTTTCTTTCCAAAATTTACCGAATGGATCCAGTCGCCTCTATTTTGTCCTAAAGTGTAAGCATCTGGATGGCCATGTGTGGTAGACATCATACCCAGATTAGAGAGCATCAATGGGATCCTATCACCACACCAACCATGTCACCACTGACCATGGGTGGTTATAGATGTAGAAGATACGAGCTCGAGTGGCTTCCACAGCTCATCCTGGTAGGGGAGAACTCTGAGAGTGTGGGTTTGTGGCACTACCAACCCAATTCCTCAATGTCTGAATTTCCCACTATCTCCCTACACTTCTAGATCCAAAGGGAAAATTTTGCCGCTAGAGGTCTAGTCCCTACTATCTTTTCAAGCTCCGTTGTATACCAATTACTGCAGCTCTGGCTTCACGCATATGATCATGATCATGAAAATTAGCCTTGTATGATTTTATTCCTTCAAATGTGTGTGAACCATTCTTCATATCCCTACAATTGTAACATCTATTTTGAGTATAAAACTCAAACATCGACATTTTTGGCATGTTTGACTGACCCTGGACCACATTAATGGTCATGATACATTCATATGATGAGCTTACCAATTGATTAATCACCCACCTCACCAAATTTTAATACAACTCAGGCCTCACTAAATATATTCTAGGTATCTCGTCATGTATCAATCTGACAACTCATTTTTCCCACATTCAACACACGATCACCTTCCTTTCTTTACTCGAGTCTCGATGAAAGTAGCTTGAGCACCTCACAGAGTTCCGAGTTGCTAGCTAGATCTCTGTTTAGCACACAATGCATTGTTCTCTTATCTATTCGAGACTCACCAAAGTGGGAAAACAATTCCCACCAAGTCCCGAGTGGTCCCATAATCATGACCTCAAAACACGGAGCCTGAGCAACCAAAAAAGTGGGATCCACTGAAGGTCAAAATTTCCAATTCTTCGCTTTATGACTTGGGACTCGGTCATAATAGAAAATACATTCTTCCAAGCAATGAGTTTCTTCCCAAGGAACACCTTTGAATAGCATGTAGGCTGAGTGGTCCCACAATGCTCAGGACCCACTTTATAATTAAATCCTTTATATTTTTCTTTTTTTAAGTTACTGGCTAAACAATATAGGCAAAGGTTGAGGACCAATGACATTTCTCCTCCTCAAATAGCAATTTTAAAATAGTGTTGATTGGGATGCCAAGTTTAGCAATTTAAAAGAACATTCCCACTAGTTCAAATTCAAAAATCTTGCACAAATTCAATTTTTTAAATTTTTTTTTATAATTATTATTGGCTAATAGACACTTCCACCTATAGCTGAGCAAATTGTGCAACCTTACTATTGTGACCTTTCTATTATGCATTTCATTCAATGAGTGTAATTTTACTGAAGTAATTTGTGATGAAGATAAACATGTTAATAAATCTAAAAATGTTGCTAAAAGTGATAATAAAATGTTGATAAAAGTGATAATGGAATGAAAGTTAGTTTGAAAATCATGAAAACAATGGGGTATAAAGGTCAAGGATTAGGAAAGCATGAACAAGGAATGAGAAAGTCTACAAAGACAATAATGGCACCTAAATATGAAGGCCTTGGATTAATTGGTTAGAAGATAAGTAATTTTTTTCTTACCAATGTTACAAACTCAAACAAATCAATTCAAAGAATTTAGTGTTCCCATTGCCATCGAAAAGATATGTGTTATAATATTCACCCTTGCAACATATGTTGTTTGAAGAATCATTCTGAAAAGACATGTTAGAATAAAGAATTGAAGAAGAAATATATAAAAAATTGTACTTGGATGGAGGTTTGATTCAAGTTGGAAAACACTTATAGGTATGATAAAAAATATGTTCAAGTATAAAGTTCATATGTGAAAATTGACAGCAATCATGGAAGTTTTATATGTTCAAATGACATAATAGATGTTTTGTGTCAAAGGAAAATAGTGTCTAGCAAGATGTCTCAATATAAGTGACATTGAAATAAGTTTTGGATTGAAGTTTTGAATTTTTGAATGTCAATATTTAAGGGACTGTCACAATAGTTGAAAGAAGCCAAGTGAAAAGCATCATAGTTGAAGAAATTATTTGAAGATTGTAGAGATAGTTTGAAGATATCATGCAAGAAAATAATATGAGTGAGTTTGAAGACTGGGTTGCAACCATAAGACAAAGAAGAGATAAAAGGCAATACTCATTAGCAAAGCAAGCTGAGTATTATGAATGTTGAAACATTCATAGTAAACTAAGGGGGAATGTTGGAGAGAATCTATTTCTCCCCACTAAGTTAGTTTGAATATATAAGATACAATTTGGGTATTGTAAATATTGATGTAATTTGTGGTAGAAATTAAGGGGAGTGTAGAAATATCTAGTAATATCTACCACCATCAGCATTAATTATAAATGTTGGTGAAATAAGAAGATTCTAGAAAATGATTATTGAGTGAAAGATGAATCTAGAAAATACATCTTCTTTCTAAAATACCTCTATAAAAGGAAGCAAATCTAAACCAATTTATATAGGTTAAGTTTATGTACAATAGCACATCATATTTTTTGTGTTCAATTGGTTTAGTGTTTCTCCATCTATTCTAATGCATTATTCAAACACTTAATAACAATTTTACATCACATCTTGACGAGCAAAATCATATATAATTATCGTACTTTTATTAACCAAAACTTATTTTTACCATTAAACTCCAAATATTTAAGAATAAAGCAACATATGAACATAAAACAAAATCAATTGACTAAGATGAAAAAATAATATGCAATATACTTAAAGCACCTATGAAATTTTTGGTATAAGGTATGCCAAGATCAAAATATACAAAAATTGACAACCGTTGGTTAGGGTGCAGTGAAACAAGATAAGGTTCTTGAATTTTCCTTGATGTTGTGTAGTGAGAAAAAGAATGAGAAAAAGATTTGCTAGAAGAATCAACATCAAATTTACTGTCTATCCACCAAAACTCCTACAGACGAGTCTACATTGCTATGAACTCTTCTCGAAGATATTTGAAACTTCATCATTGAATTGAGAATTCATCGAAATGTATATTTGTTGTTAGTGTAATAGAGATTCGACAATGTGTAAACCCTAGCAATTGGAGGGCGCAATGGTAATGTTGATAGATGGGAATGGGAAATAATTATATCATGAAAAAGATTTAGAGAGCCTCTATGCCCTTGGGGATTTATGTACATTTTTTATCAAATTTAATTTATTGTAGCATATTATTGTGAGGGTGAGACTCATTCTAGTAGCTCATTATGCAAATCCTTCCAATCTCACTAAGCAAAATCACACATCTTGGAAGAGGGAAGCATAGTGAAGAATCAAAAGTAAGAAGATGAGAATGGGGTGGAGAATGATTCTTTAAAAAAGGAAAACTCTCACTACACAAATATTTGAATTTTTTTTTTTTCTCAGATTTAATGCTTGGCAATAATTTTCCTTCCTTTCTTGGATCAACAAAAATGAAAAAGAAGGTATAGAGATCTTTTGTCTAGACTAACCTTGAGATCATTTTTTGACAATCAATAACATAATCCACTACCCACTCGAGTCTACTTAAAAATCGTATTCTTCAATATTCAAAAAATTAATAATAATTTTACATCACATTCTTACCAAAAATCTATAAATAATTATTTTATTTTTATTAAGCAGGACTTATTGTTACCATTAACCTCCAAAAACATAACATGTGACATACTTAAAGCTCCTATGGAAGTTTTGGAACGTCAAGATCAAGATATCTAGAAATCGACAACTGTTGATTAGGGCACAACGAAAGAAGATAAGGTTCTTGGATTTTCCTTGGGGCTGTGTCTTGTGAAAAAGGAAAAATATTTACAATTCGAGTATTGTAAATATTGATGTAATTTGGGGTAGAAATTAAGGGGGATTGTAGGAAGTATCTAGTAATTCCTACCACCACCAGCATTACATAGAAATGTCAGTGAAATAAGAAGAGTCTAGAAAATGATTAGTTGGTGAAAGATGAATCCAAAAACTACTTCGTCTTTCTAAAAGACCTCTATAAAAGAAAACAAATGTGTTTGATTGGTTTAATATTTCTTCATTCACTCAAACACAATATTCAAAAAATTAATAACAATTTTACATCACATCTTTAAAAAATATTGTAAACAATATCCTATTTTTATCAACCAAAACTTACCTTTTCCTATTAAATTCTAAATAGTTAAGAATAACGCAACCTATGCACATAAAACATAATCAATTGACTAAAATGGAAACAATAATACGGAAATCGACAACCGCTGATTAGGGCGCAGTGAAACAAGAAAAGTTTCTTGGATTTTACTTGATGCCGTGTAGTGGGAAAAAGAATGAAAAAAAGATTTGGGAGAAGAAGAGCGAGCGTGCATGACCCGATACATGTCGACGGGGAGTCTCAAATTGTTACCGTCAAACTTCAGTGTTTGTCCACCAAAACTCCTACAGACGAGTCTAAGTTGCAACTGTAAAGTGCTATGTATCTTTACAATATGCCAAAACGAGTCTACATTGCCATAAACTCTTGTCAAAGATATTTTCAAACTTCATGATTGAATTGAGAATTCATCGAAGTGTACATTTGTTGTTAGTGTAATATAGATTGCGACAATGTATAAATTTTAAAAAATGCATCATGTGCGGTGTAATGGTAATGTTGATTAGTAGAAATGGAAAATAATTATATCATTAGAAAAAATACATTTAAGTCAATTTTTTTATTTAAGAATAAGGAATAGGCTTACTCTTTAATATACTTAATATACATCTTATTTTTATAATCTATGTTCAAATTCCGATACCCATCTCAAATAAGAACATAGATATTTTAACCAACATGAATAAAGTTTACATATCAAGTATCCAAACACTAAAATTGGAGGATGCCTCCTAAACAAAGCCTTCTGGTTGGTCTTGAGTGTGTACCTTACTAAAGATCAAAATGTTGAAATGAAACTCAAGTGTTCATAAATTCTCAATTGATGGACAAGGATTGGTCTTACCATTCAATGCACTTAATTTGTAACTTACCTATCATACTAATTAATGATCAAACACAAAAAATATTTTGATAGAAGACTTAGATGTTTCTTAAAACGACATTAACAAGATCTTAAAATGAATTATCTATGTACGAGATAGTGTAAATGCACTCTAAACTCTTGGTATTGAGCCTATGCCCTACATTATTTTTTTGAGCTCCCTTTATTAGTCATAGATGAGAGATATTTATGAAGAAATGACGAGTCTAACAAACATAATAGACCATTATCACAAATTAAAAAATGAAAAAAAACTTTATAAAAGTAATGGAAATGACTTGTTTAGTTTTCCAATACGAAAAAATAGACCAAGCATGGGATCCATAGAACTATGCATAGTATTTAGTATAAATTTTTATTCCATTTTCAATTGGAAGGTAAGAATTTTTCAAACAGGGCGAGTGAACATTTTTAGAAAGAGAAGGGGGATAGTTATTATTTTCGGTATCATTTGGTAGCAACATGTGGATTTGCATAGAATAGATGTAGACACTTGTTACAAAAAAATATTTAATGTTTGTTCACAATATAATTAGTTTTTTGTTTTTTTTAATTATATTTTTGCATGAAATTTTCACAATTAAAAAAAGTAAGAAAGTAATATGATTAAGGACCTAGATGAAAAAAAGATATTATATATTAAATGTATAACAACAAAAAAATCTTTTCACTCATTCATTTAGTTAGTTCTTACAACATAAATAATCACTTTAGTGATCCCTACATTGTTACTAAATCCTATATAAAGAACAATAAAAAGTAGTTCTTTAAAATGATGTTAATGATATATTTATAGGCTAAATGCCACAATATAATTAATTGTGAAGTCATCAAAGAGTTTCATATGGTATGAAAATATTGTATCATACAAAATGACAAGTGTATCATCTGAATACTAGGTGTTCTCTTCTCCTTCATCAACATGGTCTTCTACTTATTTTTTGCTACTATGATGCTCATGCTCTTACACCTTAGCACTTTTTTATTACCTTCTTCTATATTTTCGTTTTAGTCTACCATTCTTTTACCATCCTATTTTCTCTCCTTAATGATCTTCATATTTTTAGATTAAATCCAATCGAAAAATCATGTTAAATCCAATGTTTGACACAAGTGTTCAATGAAAAGTGCTTCAATGGGTTTGGATTTTTTCTATTATTTAATCTCATGTTTTAGATGTGACATTTTAGATAACCTGAGTAAGACTTATGTTTTGATTAGGGCCATTTATATCTTGTGATCTACCTAACTAGCTTTTTGTAAACCACACAAAACCAATTTTGTCATTTAAAATAAAAATTACAAGGTATCATGTGGTAGTTAGGTTTATTTGCAACTTCTAGTTTCACTATCTACATAAACAAAATGTTCATCTCCTATTACATTAAAGACATGTGTTTGTGTGTGTGTGCGCTATATTATTGTTTGTGATGTTCTTTTCATGAGTTTCTCCTTTAGCTTCTTTGATAGCAAGATTCTTTGACTTAATGTAAATTTGTGTATGTATATATAGTTGGATTATCCATTGTAATCTTAATATGATGAGCCTCGGTGTTATGCAAAGAAGATTGATGAGTTGTAGTAGCTTCTTTAGAAGCATAATATTGAGCCACCTTCATCTAGTTTATCTTCTTCTACTAGTTCATGACCTACACATTCTAGGTTTGCTTCTATGGCAATTGGTGAAGACAAGATGAAGGGCCATTCTCTCTTTGCATCCACACATCTTCACTGCACTCATTAAGCCAACACTAATAATTTCATCAGTACACCATTAAATAATCTTGCTTCCTCATTTAATGTTACAATTTTATTAACACTCACCTTTACTATATATTTAGAAGGTAATAAAATAATGAAAATGATTTTTTGTGTTGTCCTTATTCTTTCTATATCCAGCTGAAGGTGAGCTTTTAAAATTGTTCATGTAAATCAGAGAAAAAAATCTGAATGTTTTGGAAGACAAAAAAAAATAATTAAAAGATATATTGTTAATTCTATTTAAATATGGACTCTTCAACAATTATATAGTCACATCGCTGTTAAAAAAAAAATAGTAAATAATTGTTCCACTTTTAATAGTGGAAATTCACGTTTATATTTGGCAATCACGTTGAAGAATAATGTCCAGTAAATAATTGTTCTACTTTTTAATAATGGAAATCCACGTGCTAAAGTGGGGGCGGGCATTCAATTCCTCCCATTGCAATAGAAAAATTATTGGAGCTCGATACTTCTACAAAGGCTACGAAAAGCACCACCAGATTAACAAAACCTTGGAATACAAATCGCCAAGAGACAACGATGGGCATGGCACTCATACAGCTTCCACTGCTGGAGGGACCGCAGTTCCAGGAACCAGTTTCTTCGGCTTTGCCAATGGGACGGCCAGAGGGATGGCCCCTCAAGTGAGACTGGCCATCTATAAAGCCTGCTGGGAAGAAGGTTGCTCTGATGCAGATACGGTTGCTGCCATGGAACAAGAGATTTCTGACGGCGTCAACATTATTTCTATCTCAATTAGTTCACGAGATAGGGCATTTTACAAAGATAACAGAGCTATTGCAACATTTGGGGCCATTGAAAAAGGGTGTTTTTGTTTTTGTTTTTTTGGCTCGGCAGGTAACAATGGATTTTATTTGAGTGTTTTTGTTTTGTTGTCTGTGTTTCTTATTTCTTTTGTGTTTCGTCTGGGGTGTTCCCTGTTTGGTTTCTGTTTGGTTGGCTAATAGTCAGTTTCTGTAAAACTTCTGATTTCAGATCTATGTAAAACCTATTTATCTTTATAAAACAATAAACCTTATTTGTTAATTGTCTACTCTTCATGCCCTGGATTACTACAGTGGGCTCCAGCAGCATCGATAGAGATTTCCCAGCATCCGTTGTTCTGGGCAACCAAGAGATGTACAAAGGCATTTCCACTTACAGCCTTCTAGAAGATGCCACCTTGCAACAGCCTCCGCCATTGGTTTATGTATCCACCAACATCAGCACAAGCCGTTGCCGAGCTGGCAGCCTTGATCCCAATTTGGTTAAGGGCAAAATTGTGGTCTGTGATTGAATATCTTCGTTCAAAGAAGTGGCGAGGGCAGGGGGTACAGGAATGATTGGTGCAAATGATATGCATCACGGGTCACTACAGCGCATTACCAATCCGAACATTCTACCGGCCATCAGCGTGACTCTTACAACTGGTGAAAAAATCAAGGCTTACATCACCAGCACAGGGAGTAATGCAACGGCTATCATGAGTGTCAAAGGATTGACAGTCGTGGGAAAGGAAACAATGGCTGTGAATGTTCTGGCAGCATACGCCGGAAATTTGCCCTATAAGTTTCTTTCAGGGAGTTCCATGGCGTGTCCTCACGTCAGTGGCATAGCAGCGCTAATAAAAGCCATACATCCTACATGGAGCCCTGCCGCTATCAAGTCCGCCGTCATGACGTCATCCTACTTGACTGACAATGCTGAGGAGCTGATCCAGGATTCATATGATATGGAAGAAGCCAAACCCTTAGTGTTCGGCTCCGGTCACGTGGACTTATCTACGACATGGTACCTGAAGAGTCAGCTTTCTCAAATCGCTCTTCTCACAAAGGAGTCAACTTCCTGTCCCAACTCCAGTTTGGAAGGCAGCGATCTCAACTATCCGTCCTTTTCCGTTGTGATGAAATCAGGGAGCAGGTCGGTTCAGGTGAAGAGTAGAACAGTGACATATGTGGGTAGAGAGGGTGATGCAGCGTACCAAGTGAGCGTGAAGAACCTCCTGGCATTACTATAAGCGTACAACCACAAACGTTAAAGTTCCGAAAGCCCTTGGATACTGCCAGCCAGGCCTGGAATTTGATGGTCATTCCTATCTGTCATATGAATTTTTTATGATGGTTTAGTCATTTCAACGTCTTTCATTTGATGTTTTAAGAAAAATATTAACTGTCAAAAAATATAAATGTAGAAGATTGAAGCCACACCAAAATGCAATGCACATCTTTTTTTGGAAGAAATGAATAATATATGCAAAAATCTTAAATTTACTAAATAAGTTTCTAAATTAATACACTAATATATATTATATATTAACATTAAATGATAACCAATTAATAATTATTAATTAAGTAATAATAAATATTAAAATTTTAAAATTATATATATTTTGACAAGTTTCTATAACAATCTTTTTAAAATATATTTAAAAAATTAAATTGACTAAGTTTCTAATTTTTTTTTTGTATTGAAAATCGAGAGTAACAGTGTTTACAAAAAATTACAAAGAGGCAATGCCTCAACCACCAAAGTCACCGAGGAAGATATCACCAAAACATAGAAAATCCTATCTATCTATGGAGACTATGCAAGTAGAGTCGGTATACAAAAAAACATAAGAAAACAGTAATCTAGTGCAAAATGTCATCGAAGGAGTCCACCTAGGTGGTCCATCCTTGGGCCCCTTCCATCCAGATCACCTTCTTTTTGTCCCGAATTGGAGCAAGCATGGCAGTGTGATCAACATCAGGTATCCTGTTGTTGCAAATCTTGGTGTGTAGCTTCTTCAAAGCTTCTTCAAAGGAAGATAGATTGTTTGCGAGCCGCCTCCAATCATAGCCATTCTTCATCTCATATACGAACATGGTGGCGTGCCCATCTCTGAGAAATCGAAAGGAGCTTATGTTTTTCCACATTCATAAGAAAACAGACCGAAGAAGCAATTTTAAAGAAGGCGAGCCTACAAAAAGACTCAGTAAGACATCTAGTGTCACCATTGAACCTATCTTCATTTCTAATTTTCCATATAAACCAGAGGATATAAGAGGATAAAATAAACCTGAACAGATTAGCATCTTTTTTTAACCCAACAATATGACCAGAAATAATGTTAAAAACATTCAGATGAATAGGAGCAGCAAAACCAAACATTAACCAAACCTCCCTGGCGAAAGAACAGTCAAAGAATATGTGTCTGCAAGTGTCAGGAAGTCTGCAAATGGAACACGTGTCAATATTAAACAGATTTTCTCAAGGGAAGTCTATCAATAATAAGTTGCCACTTAAAGCACTCTATTTTAGGAGGGATCGGGCTTTTCCAGATCCGAAGAAAGCATTTTTGCCAAAGATTAACAGACAGATCCAAGTACCACATTACATTAGTATGTTCAATAATAGACTCATCCTTAGAAATCAAATCATAAATACTATGGCTCTTGACCTTGGGTAGGGGGGAGCCATCTTTCCACTTGAAGGTTAGAAATCTGTGGGAATCCAGGTCAGTAGTGGAGGGCAGAGCAAGGGTTTCCTAGGCTCTTTTAACCATGAGGTAGGTTCTTTTCTGGGTAGGTGGCAAGTTAAAGGAGGAGCTTAATTCTTCCCAGCTGATCAGAGTATCATTTTAAAACAAATCCATGAAGTAATTAATACCAGTTCTAGCCCATAGTTTTGCCGAGCAACCTTGGGTAAGGGCAAGAGATTTATTAGCATGGTAGAGATTCCACCATATGGATCTTTCCCCATAAAGAACACCATTACTGCTAACACCAGGATCGTCAAAAAGACATCTAACATGTTCCCAGGCTTTTGAGATGGATCTAAAAACTCATGAGCCTTGCACGGAGATAGGAAACCTGCCCGCAACAAGATCAGCAAGAGGGAGGGAATTTCAAGATTTAGCATTTTTAGGAACACCCCTTTCAATGTTATTTCTAGTCAAGACCTTCCAAGGTTCCATCCCATCCAGCACACGGGAGATCCATTTCGCAGCGAGAGCAATGCCTTGAGTCTTGAGGTCTTTCAGCCCAAGGCCACCAAACGTTTTGGCCATGTGGCACCATTTCCAATTAGCATCATGCATCTTGTTACCACCTCTACCATCAGACCATAGGTATTGCCTAATAGTCTTCTGGATGTCAAGTATTTGATAATCATTAAACATCCACGCTGAAGAATAATACACACTATAAGATGAGAGAATTTTCTGACAGACTTGAACTCTACCCACCAGAGAGAGGAATCTATTATTCCATTTATGCAGTTTCTTATCAATTTTACACTTGACCCACTGCCACATCTCTTTGAGAGAGGGTGAAATAGAAAAGCGGATACCGAGGTATCGAACAATGTCATTGGGGCCTCCCCACTGAAACTCATAGGAAGTAAGCCAATCAGGAGGTTCATCTTTCCAGCCCAGGAGAGTAGATTTAGCATGTGAAATTCTAGCACCAGACATAGAGCCAAAGATTTTAATCTTTTGAACAAGGGAATTGATATTCTGGGGTGAGAGTTCAAGAAACAGGGCAGTGTCGTCCGCAAACTGGATGTTAAGAAGACTGGAGTCATCTGGGAGTCTAACCCCTCTAACACTAGGGGAGAGAGAGTCATCCCTAAGGAGGTAGAATAGAGCATCCAAGGCAATGACAAATAGGGTAGGAGCAAGTGGACAGGCTTGTATGATTGATCTACTAAGTTTAATATTATTAGAGAGGGAGCCGTTGATCTCAAGTTGAGCCGAGGCGTCTTGAAGAAGGACTTTAACACATCTACAAAAATTATCCAGGAATCCAAAAGCCTACAACATCATATTAATAAATTCCCATTCAACACGGTCATAGGCCTTTTCAAAATCAAATAAAAACATAGCACATTCTTGGTTAGAGACCTTAGCCCAATCCATGGTTTCCCAGCTTGTGATGAGGTTCTCGAGGATATATCTACCCTTTATGAATCTATTGTGTGTAGAGTAGATAAACTTAGGTAAGATCTTAAGAAGGCGAAGGGCCATAGTTTTTGCAAGAATCTTATAGGAGACATTAAGGAGAGTAATGGGTCTCCAATTTTTAATCAAGACCTTATCCCCATCCTTGGGAAAAAGTTTGATGATCCCTTTATTAATGTTAGCACCAAGGGAACCATTGTCAAATGCTTCAGTATAGACATCATGAAGGTCTTTAGCAATCCAATCCACATTGGCTTTATAGAATTCGGCAGGGAGACCATCTGGCCCCAGGGCTTTATCGGGTTTTAAAGAATTAATAGTGGTAGTGATCTCTTGAACAATAATCATTTGATTGAGGAGGAGGGTGTCCTCATTAGATATCCTAGTTGGGATAAGGGATCTGCATTTTTCTCGAGTGTCTTTAGAATTGTCATTATCCTCAGAGGTGAAGAGGTTTTTATAGAACAATTGAAAAGCATCTATGATACTAGGAAAGTCTATGATTTCTTTATTATCAATTACTAGCCTATCAATCTTCTCCTTAGATGGTTTATGCTTCAGGAGGTTGAAAAAGAACTTCGAGCCTTTCTCCCCAAATTGGAGCCAATGAGTGCAGGCTCTAATCATAGCCCCGCGGATCCTAACTTGTTGGTGATTCCTAAGGGCTTCCCTAGCTTGTGCAACTTGGGTAGCAAGGTGAGTGCAGCTAGCATTATTTTTGGATGTCTTCTTCAAGGGTATGCAACCGATTGGAAAGGGATTTTTCTGTAAATCAGAACTCTTTGGTATTTTTTTGGCCAATAGTTTGTAGTAATTTCTGCCAAGAGTTAACATTGTAGATCCATCTATCAACATGTGAGGGGAGGAGCTTATTTTGCAAGTTAATAATCCTAATAAGATTAATGGCATTCAAGACATCCTGGTCTTTAAGTAGGGAGGTGTTGAGTATAAACTTGTTGGTTTTGGTATCATGGGAGGTCACAGCTTTCCTGATATTAATATGAGCAATGATGGGGTGGTGGTCTGAGAGTGTTGTAGGCCAAACAGTGATGAATTTACCTTGGTCATTAGGGAGAAAAGAAAAATAGTCCTTATTGGCATAAAAGTGATCCAATCTAGAATAGATCCTATTGGCACCCTTTTGATAATTGCACCAAGTGTGCCAGAGAGTGTGGGAGGGACCTCTGCCGCCCTCCATCGGATCAAGCAAAGACTTGGCAAGTTTCAGCCTCTTCCAATGTACTCTTTCAGACTGGTGCCATTCAAAAGGTAATCCACTAGTCTTATCAGAATCATTTTCAATCATATTAATGTCCCCTGCAAGGATCCAAGGGATTTCCGAAAGGGATTTAAGCCATTCCCATAGCAAACTTCTATCCCTATAATCATTGTCAGCATATATATCACAAAGTCCAAAATGAAATCCTTTCAGGTTAATCGATATCCAGAGAACTCTGTTGCTAGGGGAAAGTCCCCTACAGGTAATTAGGTTATCCCATATAGGATGAACAAGGAGGCCCACACCACCCCTGCCTTTAGGGTGGCTAGGACAGATTTTGATAGCATCCTTCCAGATAAAGTCAAGGGTGGTGTTAAGAGTGAAACCAGTAGCCTTAAGTTCTTGCAGTAGTAGGAAATCAACATCCTTTTGTATATCAAGAAATCTCCTAATGATAAACTTCCTATCGGGTGACTCCAGCCCTCTTACATTCCATGATATGTATTTCATGGGTAAAAGAATCAAGATTAAGAGCTACTGGTAGCCTTAGAGATGCAAGGGTTTGGGGTAAGAGATGCAAGGGTTTGGGGTACTATCAGGGCCACCAGATATGGTTGTCGCCTTCTTTTTATTCTTAGCCCCAAGAGGCCTTCCTTTTTTTTTAGCCTTGGCATTGTAGTCTAGACTATCTTCATCCTCATTAGGAGATAAGCCAGATTACGTATCATTGTTTACAACCCAATCGTGATCTAAGTGGGGGGTAGCGTTTATTGTCTTAGTGAAAGACTCATGTGTTCTACTGAAAGAGGGGAACATGTTAAAAGGGATCTCATTATCAGCAGAGGTGTTAGCAGGAATGATGAGGATTGTGCACGATTCATCCAACTCATGAAGGACCTTGCGAGGGAGACTCAATTCAGTAATGGTACCAATATCCGAAGGCTTTGATAAAATAAGATTGGTAGCAATAGAAACCATAGGATCTCCAGCTCTAAAAATCATTTTAACAGAGCCATCCTCGATAGTAGTATTATTACAGCCATGAGTAGCCCCCTCGAAATTTTTAATCATCGACTTAAATTTTGAGTGACTTAGGGAAGAGCCATCAACCTTGGGGGTGTTGGTGGTCTTCAGGATGGTGAATTTGGTGCCAGACCTAATTTTTCAGCCGCAAGTTGTTGAGTAGTTTTCTTTTGATGTTTCTTGTTGACAACAGTCTGAAAAATGTCATCATGAGGCACATCGCCCGTATCCATGGCAGTAAAAATGGGAGTGGTAGTTAGGGGTTGAAATGTGCATAGGTCCGAGGTAGCCAAATTAGGCATACCAAAAACCATGTCTGAGACAGGGATATCAAAGTTGCTTCCGCCTCCCATCGGATTCACTGAATTAGGGTTAACGGTAGCGAAACCCATAGGGGAGGCAGTGTAAGTTTTTTACACATTGGTTTGGGGCAGAGTGGAGTTGGGGATTTTAGGGTTCCCAAGATCTAGTTTAGGGGAATGGGATTCACCCCCTATATTTCTCCGTTTGATAATTGGGCAATTTTTGCATTGGTGACCTTCTTTTTTGCACAAAAATAGGCATTCAACCCTCCAAGTACTTCGATAGGGCATGAATACTCTTCATTTTCGATCTTAATTCTAGGAATCTCAGGGATATCTTTCCCAGTTTTTATCGATACCAACATTCTGGCATCAAGGTGAGGGGTTAACCTATTCGATTCATCCATCCTTATTACCTTACCAATGGGTTCGATGATTTGAGGAAGGAATCGACAAAGGAAGGGAGGGACATTTTTTAGAAGGAGCCACCTAGGGCACAACAGAGCCATGATTTATTCGTTAATGGCTTCGAGTGACCAGGCTAGGGCTTGAAAGGAAGAATTTCCCATAACCCAATACTGCTTTTTGAGGACCTCAGCTTGTGTTTCCTGAGAATTAAAAATTTTACAAACAACCCTTTTTGGATTTTCCTGCAAAAGGAGAATCTGTAACCTAATTTAATATTCCAGTAGTTATAAAACCAATCATCTAAAAACTTGCGGGGAGGGCATTTCTCAATTTAAACTACCGCAGAGAAGATAGCAGTGTACTTAAGCCTATTTTTTTCAGAGATGATTTCCTGAACCATAGCATTATTAGGAGAAATGGAAGCGAGGTCAATGGTGACTGCAGAAGCCTTACCTTCTCCATCGGGTCGCATAGTTTCAACCACAAACTTAGCTTCAAAAGCAATGCCATCATTAGGGTTTTCAATAGTCCTGGTGAAGGATTTATTCTGGCTCGAGGAGGTAGATCAAGTAAAATAAAGTCCTCTGGCTCCATTAGGAGCCGAAAAATAGCTCACACGCATGAAGGTAAATAATCTTAAATGCAAAAGAAAAACCAAACTGACATTGCATAAGTAAGGAGAGAGGAAAGGAACCACGTGGAGGGGAGATTCTCCTCCACAACCGTTAGTGCAAAGTTGGCCTCCATGCGAGCATCAAAGGCCATGTCAACACAGAGATATCACCGAGCATTCACAGCCTCTCTATGTTTTCAATTTAGAATCTTTTCAAAATATAATATCTAAATTTCTAAATTCATATATAAACAAAATAGAATATATTGTAAAAACTCATATTAAATTTTTTTATCAATTATATTCTATCATTTCAATTATGACAAGTTTCTAAATTCATATGAAAAAATAGAACTATTCTAAAAAAAAAATCATATTAAAATATTATAAAATTAGAAACAACTACATCCTTCCATTTCAAACTATTCTAAATAAATTTATATTTTTATAATAAACATTCTAAATTAATATATATCAATATTATAAACTATAATATTCTATGATATATATTACCTACTATATTTTTTTACGGTTTATTTATAATTTGAAGTGTCATGTATACGGTTTTAGAAAAAAATTAGCATGACAATGCATATGTTCAACTAATTTTTTAAGCTATCAAATATAGTTCAATGGTGAAAAAATAGCCATTTAGCCTATCAAATCCAAGCCTTATGCCAGCTATAGTGTAAAATTCGAAAGCACAGTCATTTCTAGCGATGGCACAGCTGCATTTGGAGAGATACTGTGGAAATGTACCCAAGGATGGTCACAGATTGTGCAAAGCTCGGTTGTCGTAAGAATTGAAGCTTCCAAGTGTCTCTTTCATCATATCAGTATCATTATATAATATTTCTAATAATATGGTTAATTACTACTACTTATAAATTAGCCTTCTCATATGTAGTAGGATAAGGTGTACATACCCTACTTCCTTGTGGGATTTGAACTTGTGACCTCTCTTTCAAGAGCACAAGTTCTCCACCACTAGGCCAACTCAGGTTGTAAATTTTTATTTGAAATATTATAGATCAATTTCACATATAATTACACCACTTATAACATAATCTTATATTAAAAGATTTTAAATATAGATTGTGAATTTTCAATGGATATGGATATAAATAAGACATTAAGGTGTCCAATTTTCATTGACAAATGAAAAATACTATAATATATTGTATGACTACTTTCTCTAACATGAAATTAGAATAATTTTCAATACCCAAAAAAATGATATGATTTCTACTCTCAATAAACTCAATTTATATATATGACAAAAATAATAAAAAAATTGACATTACTACATTTAAATAAATAATAAAAATCTAAACTTTATTCAAATTAAGTTTTTCCACTCAAAGTCTTCAATCTTATGTAAACTAGTTCATGTGTAAAAACCATTGAAAGCTATACATTGTAATGATTACAACCACTCATTAAATATAAAATATTCTATTCCTTTTCGACAATTTAATAAAGACCATTCATGTTGAAAAGGATCCAAGAAATGTGAAAAAGGCACACTAAAGTAACTTCCATATATATATATATATATAATTTTTTTTATGAATTTAGTTTTTCACATTTAATTTCATTTTAATGTTATCATAATTTTGTTTCTATTGTCAAAACATATTTGTTCAGTATTTTGATGATAGATTTTGAAGATTCAAATTAGGTTGCTCTAAAAATCATGTAAAATCAACATGTGAATTCAACCTCCAACATTTTAGATTCTGGATTAAAAATTTGGCCTTGTCGTATTCATCATATTGTACCCCAATCTTGTAATTTTTTCTCCATTTTCTTCATTTCATGATACTTTTATAAATAATTTAATCAATTTGATTAAATGGACCCATTAAGTACTTTATCAAGCTTTAAATGTTTCTTTATATTTAAACTATACCTTTGCATTATGTTTTTGCCTTGCAATGATGTTTCATGACCTATTATACCTCAAGTGGTCAAGCTTTAAATTTTCTCACTTGTGTATTATTGGAGCTCTCCATGTTACTAGTGGTCATCTTAGAATCACAACTTCTTGAAATAATAAAAATCATGGAATGTGACTTCGGTCATTCTAATAATGATTCTATGTTTTAGATGGAGCAATGCATATTTTAATCTTGCATAATAGTGAATTTTGATCCATCAATTTGAATTTTCTATTTGTTGCTCTTGATACCTAGAATACATATTCTAATTAGGTTCCTTAAATTTGATAAAAGAATTAGTAGTGTCTAAATACATTTTTAAGGAACATATTGAATTTAGAGGATCATGTTTGCTTCAAACACAAACTTGGATGAGCTAAAATAACGGTGATGAACTGTAAGCATTCAATATGCTCCTAAGATGATGATGCAATGATAATAAACTTAATTTTGAATATTTTATAATTGAATATAAATATACTTTATAGATTCTTCTTTATGTTATATTATTCATTTTTGAACTAGTGTTTATCTTTAAATACACCACTATAAAATAGGATTTTAAAAGTGATGTATATTAGTGAACTCAAAATGATCAATAAAAATCATTACCTTATCATGAAATTTTAAATAAAACACTTTTTTGTATTAAGTATCATTGAATCACAAAGCTCATTTTTTGCTCATTTGAGCATCCACGTTACAAACTTATTACAAATACCAGCTCCTTTCGACCAAACTTATTACAAATACTAGCTCCTTTTGAGCACCAAACTAAAAACAACAATTGGAAGACCAAGGGTCACAACTTAGAAATCCACTTTAAACAATGTGACAAATACAACCAGTAGAAGACCAAGAGTCACAACTTAGAATTCTACACAAAGGTGTCCCTCATGAGAGTTGAACTTGGGTCCCTTGAACAATAAACACACTTTAGAAAACCCACAATAAGAAATAACAAAATATAAATTAATATTGAACTTTTAAAATTTAAAGAATTAATATTCAAATCTACTACCATGAAACTAATTTAAATCAATTCTGAACATATAGAGTTTTGACTTTGTTGTGTGGACGAGTACAATGCCATTATACTTCGACGGCATATGCGTTGAATATGAAATTCTAAATGCACTCTCCAATGCCATTATAGTTCAACGGCTAATTTATTTATTTCCATTGTACGCGGAAATCATCCTCGACAAAGAAACTCGATCAATTAAAATACTACCTTCGATTGTGATCGAATTGATTTCATTTTTTCCATCGGCCTGCAAACGACTTTTTATTCTTCCTATAAAAATCATATATTCATATTCAATCCATCCAACAGTTTACCCTTTTCTTTTACAAATTTTGCACTTGACAACAATGGAAAATACCTGGTTTGCTATGTTCATTCTCGCATTATTTGCACCAAATCTCACAAATGATCAACTCGTTCACACTCGCCCAACACAACACCACAGCCACTCCCATTGTTAGAATTTCCCTTGTTAACAGCCAATGGAATATATGGAGGGGTGCCTGGCCCTAATCATGTACCTTTATTTAATTTTTATTTGTTTTATATTAATAATGTTTGAAAGTTTCAAATTACGAAAAGAGGTATATCATATTTCTATTTAATTTTAATTTGCTGAAATTTTCAAATTATGAAAAGAAAGATATCAATCACCCACCTCTATTCTATTTTAATTTATTGAAAATTTCAAATAATGAAAACTACAGATTTGTTCTATTTAATTTTAATTTATTGATAATTTCAAACAATGAAAACTACTGATTTGTCTCGGGTTAATCAACGTTTGTTGGAGACGGCTGAAGTGAAGTAGGTGAGATAAAAAATTTAATATAGAAGAAGCTCCGTACTTGACTTAGTAAACTCGAATGTGAAAGGGTAAATGCCAAACCCATGCTTTTCTTTGGGGATTTACGAGTTCCAATGTGATCTGGTCAATTGCCCTGCAACGCGTCTGTGTTCTGCTTATAAATAATGGGCAACAGCGCCTTCTTCATTCTCCTTCTCTTTGCCATGTCTGGAATGTGGTCGGGCAAGGCCGCAAAAGAAGATGTAAGAAAGCCCTATATTGTTCATATGATCAAGTCCATGAAACCCCAGCATTTCAATTTACATCAACACTGGTACGCTTCAATGCTCAGCCGCGTCTCGGGATCGGATCCCACTGCAAATGCAAATGAGTTGCTATACACATATGACACTCTTTTGCACGGCTTTGCTGCGAGCCTGAGCAGCGCAGAGGCTGAAGCCATGGATAGTATGGAGGGGTGCTTGGCTGTAATTACAACTTCCTTCACTAAAATTGGCACAACTCACACCCCTGAGTTTCTTGGCCTCGCCTCAATTTCCTCTCATTTTACTGGACTGTGGTCGGAGTACTCTACATATGGCAAAGATATCATTGTGGGCATGATCGACACGGGAATATGGCCTGAAAGCAAGAGTTTCAATGATGAAGGCCTTGGACCAGTTCCGGCTAGATGGAAAGGCACATGGGAAAGCGGACAGAACTTCAATTCCTCCCATTGCAATAGAAAAATTATTGGAGCTCGATACTACTACAAAGGCTACGAGCAGTACAGGACTCCTTTTAATGAAACCACGGAATACAAATCTCCTAGGGATCGCACCGGCCATGGTACACACACAGCATCAACTGTTGCCGGAGGTGCTGTGCCAGCTGCGAGTTTCTTCGGTTTTGCCAACGGAACGGCCAGAGGGATGGTCCCTGAAGCCAGACTGGCCATCTACAAAGCCTGTTGGGAAGATTACTGCTATGACGTAGACACGGTTGCTGCTATGGACCAAGCTGTTGCTGACGGCGTCGACATCATATCTATCTCAATTCATTCGTCAGGCGATCTGCCATTTGACCAGGACGTTAGAGGCATCGCTGCATTTGGGGCCATGGAAAAAGGTGTTTTTGTTTCGGCAATTGCAGGCAACTACGGACCTTATTCGTCTACTCTTAGTAACACAGCGCCCTGGATGACTACCGTGGGTGCGAGCAGCATCGACAGAGATTTCAGTGCTTCTGTTGTCCTCGGCAATGATCAGATTTGTAGAGGTACCTCTACCTATATTCCAGTAAACGGAACGTTCCAAGGGCCTCTTCCTTTGGTTTATGTATCCACTAACAATAGCTCAAGGCGTTGCCTCGATGGCAGCCTTGATCCCAATTTGGTGAAGGGTAAAATCGTTGTGTGCGATCAGCTGCTATTCTCCACCAACGACAATGAGTATGGTCCTCAGGGGAAGGGTGATGTAGTGGCCAAAGCAGGGGGTGCAGGAATGATTGTTGCAAATGAAAGGCTAATTGGAACCCAGCAGCAATCGACGGACGCTTTTAATTTGCCTGCCATCACTGTTAGTTTCACAGATGGAGAAAAAATAAAAGCCTACCTCAACAGCACCGCCAATAATGCCACGGCTACCTTGAACATCACAGGCTCAACTGTTATGGGAAACAAAACAATTGCTCCCATGGTAGCTGCGTTTTCTTCAAGGGGACCAAGCAAAGGGTATCCACACATTGTCAAGCCCGACTTGATTGCTCCCGGTGTGAATATATTGGCAGCATACACCGGAGACATTGCGGACTATAAGTTATTATCGGGTACTTCAATGGCGTGTCCTCACGTTAGCGGCGTTGCAGCTCTGGTAAAAAGTATCCATCCGATGTGGAGCCCTGCGGCCATACAGTCTGCTCTCATGACGTCTTCTTACGCGGTTGATAACGCAGGGCAGCCCATTAGGGATTCATATATGGAACCAGCCAATCCCTTTGCAATGGGTGCAGGTCACGTGGATCCAAATGCTGCGGTAGATCCTGGACTTATCTATGACCTGGCACCTCAAGACTACATCAACTTCCTCTGCTCCCTCAACTACACCCAAGAAAAAATTGCTCTCCTCACAAAAGAGAGTTTTCTGTCCCGAGACCTCTTTGGAAGCAGGCGATCTCAACTATCCATCCTTCTCCGTAGTATTTGAGTCAGGCAGTAAAGTACTTCAGGTGAAGAGGAGAAGAGTGACTTATGTGGGTACACAAGCTCCTGCAGTTTATCAAGTCAATGTGAAAAACCCTCCTGGAGTCAACATAAGCGTGGAACCACAGAAATTAGTGTTCACAAAGCTGAATGAGACTGCTAGTTACAGTGTAACCTTCCGAACCAATTTAACTTCTAGTGATGTCAAAATTGGATTTGAAGAGATCGTGTGGAAGTGTATCGAAGGTGGGACACAGCTTGTTCGTAGCCCAGTCGCCATAATATTGTAATTTCATTCAATTCTGGAACGTTCAACTTATTCTTCTCATAAGCTTAACATTTCCTGTTTTAGAGTGTGATTGATTTCCTTCCAAATCCTCATCCTCTGGAATCCTCCTGTTAACTGCTCTGATTGTCTCATTTGTATTTAAATGATGTCAATATGTTCGTGTCTTTACATCTTCAATCATTCTTCTGCGCTTAAATCTTCAGAGATATTGGCCAGTTTCTAATATGATATCAGATTGATTCCGTCTAATGTCTTTGGTTATTGCACTTTAAAATCGTTGCATAAGTTTATCTTTTATTTTTACTTGATATTTCTTATTTTCTTTATTCAAAATGTTCAACCTAGAGGTACAAGGGCTACACAGGAAGCCATGAAGGCAAAAGAGGAGGAAGTTGACTTCAATATTTCTGCATAAGGATCTACTAAACGTTATTCCATTTCGGAATTGTCCTCAGAAGAAGAATCAGTGCATGGGAGTGCTTGAATATGATGCTAGCATTGTTAAATTTCATTCAGTATTTTAGTTTGATTCTGACAGGACAAAACTGTTAGAAGTATTGAGCTAAACGCAAAAATAATAGTTTATTTCAATAAAAAAAATTAAATGATGGAAACAAATATTTAATAATCATCAAGATTTTTTTCATAATACAAGTATTGAAGAATTAAGGACATATCTTAATGTCAATTTTTTTTTCTAAAACATATCATTAGACCATATAATATTTGAATAGTCAAGCTAAGTTGAATGGAACATATATGAAATGAATTGAGCACATACAAAGTAAAGCTTTTATGTTAAAGAAAGGGAATGAAAAATAAGCCAAGCTTATAGATGCACCGAATAGAAGGAAAATTTTGCTAACAAAAATGAAGGTAGAGCTGGTCAGATTTAATGAATTGAAATTTATTTATGAGACTTGTCATAATTTTGTCGAGGCATCAATAGTGCCTAATAAACTTAAAAGGTGGATAGAATAAAATCGATACACTATTTGAATCAAAATGATATTGTTTCACAGGTGCTGGAGAGATTATGAGCCCATCATGAAGCTGCAAACTTCAAAGGATCAACTAAGAAACTATCCAACCATGAGAGAATTTTGCAACTTGAGCAATGATGAACACAGGAGATTGAAATGAAATGCTAGATAGGAACTTGCTATGAATTGATATGATACAATGTACAAATGAGCTTGCTCATATAGGCAAGAGATGATGGAGCAACTACAACTACCCTTGATACACAATTAAATGCATTATGTCGACTTGTACCTATCTAGAATGACACCTAAGATAACTAACATGAACAATATTAAATGATTGTTTCATGTGACAAGTAAGCTATCCTATGTAAACTTAACATGTGTGAAAAGGTGCTAACCAAGAACTAGTAAGGAAATATACTTATTCACACCAACAACCCCCATTAAGAGAAACTTAGGGAGAAAAATTATTATGCAAATGATACAAAAGTAATATGAAGATGCAATATATGGGTCTCGACAACTAGGCCATGTTAGGTACCCATGCACAACTAGTCATGCAACTAATCTCTCACAAAGGGAGAAAAGGACAAAACGTAATGGGAAAAAACTCCTCTCCAAAAAAGAGTTATGCAAAATATATACAAGTGACAGATCATGTGATGTATGGAGGTTTCACATTAATATACCCTAAGAACTATATCCATCACGAGAATATAATACAATTACCCCTCAAAGGAAGGGATCCTCATAATGAATAATCACTTGCAAGAATGGCAAGGGTTGGAAAAATGCAATCCAATGCTTATAAATCACTTCTCTCCCCTTAGGAAGAAACAAAACCATGTATCAATGCAAGGATGCTTCCCATTCTAGATATGCAATGAAAGACAGAAGTATGAAGAATGAAGATGAAATCTCTAAAAACTACTCATGTGTCTCCTTGTCTATGAAATATGATGATATGACAATCCAATTAGGTACATTCCCAAATAAACAAGAATGTGACAAGATAGAACTATGTGGAAACTGATATAGAACAATCTACAATGTTGAATATGCTAAAATATTCTTACCAACCAAATATGGAGGACAGTAGTAGTCTCGTTGGTTAGGAATGATGAAAATCTCAATCAGTGACTCTAGAGAAGAAGTAAATGAAAGCTGAAAAGTAGAGTCAAGTGTCTCTATAAGTGTCTCACCAGGACAGGGAAAATCCTCAATCAGGGAAGAAACAAGGAGTGAAGGAGACTCAAGAACATCCTTAAATATTAAATCTACAAAGAGAAGGGACACCTCTTGAATAATCTCCTCCAAATCTGAGGCAGTGGAATGAGAGGCCAAATCAACAAGGCCTAAGATGAAACTATCTTGAAAACACAAATCTAAAAAACTGAATGACACCTATTGTGTCAATGTCATAAAATCCTTGTCAACTCTCAACTCTTATGTAGTGGGGAATAGAGGAGTCATGAGAAGATCTACAAACCCATTATGAGGAACTCCATTACCCCCTGGATACTAGATGGATTTTAATATCAAACTCCTTACTTGTCTCGAAAATGCAAACTCCATAATACATGTGCTCTACAAATTTGTTAGCATTAACAATTATTACTAATATAAAAATTAATGAATTAAAACCAAAAATATTTTTCATTTAAAGAATCATCTCACAGTGTGAAGATAACTTGAGATGATAGAAATATCCATCTTCTAGTACCACTAACCTCCAAAAGTGAACCTTTTACTCTTTAACCTTCACAGGGGGCATCAAGAGAAGTAATACAATATCCAAGAGCCTAATAAAAAACATTCATAGTAAACTTATCAACAAGTCCTTTTTCAAGGTCATCATAAACAACCTTAGTGATGTCAAATTAGGTCCCCGTGAAAATAAAAAGATACTAACTTCAATCTTGGGCACCATCATTTTCAAACCTTGTATCTATATAAAATATTTAAATCAAACTTTCACATATTATCTCCCTTATATCATCATTAGTGCATTCTCAGCAGTGGTTATGGACATATAAGACATTAATAGAACCAAATATCCAATCACATAAGCTATGATTATAGTGAATGCACTTTGGAGTCCCCTTGTCTTTTTTAAAATTATCCTTATCAATTTTCAACAAAGATGATTCTATACCCTTAGAAATCCTTTATTTATAATATTTTTTAATGTACATCACTTGATTGAATAATAAACCTCATTTCTTCACTTACAAAATTTTTTGAGAATGAAAAACATAAACTCTATTCTTGGAGCAACACAAATAGTCCACTGAAAGGAGGGGTGGATCAATGGATATAAAAATATAACTTTCTAAAGAACCAAACACAAATTACTGAAATCAAGAATATCAATGCAGAGAGTTGTTAAACACACATACACAGGACAGGATCACACATGACACCAAATATACGAGGAAAACCCAATATGGGAAAAACCTCGAGGAGAAAATTTGATAGAGTCTACTACTCTAATCCAACTGCATAATGAAATATGTCTTGATTATAAATTTATGGGCACCAATCCAAAGGAGTACCTGTATACGGTGAAATTTGTAAGATTAAACTATTGTAAAACTAATAAAGATCCAACCACATAAAACCTTAGTTCTATAATCAAGAATCTACCATACATTAATGAAGAGCTTAAAACATGCGAGTCACAACAAAATAGAAATATTATACCAGTCACATGCTTGATAGGGTTTGATCTCCATTGATCTTGTTTGATACGATTGCTCTCATATTTTATGTGTTCAGAAGAGATAAACAAAGAATGGATTGTGGTTTTGAAGTTGCTTGATTTCTTGAAGATTGATAGATACATTAGTTAGGATCATGAAAGGATGAAGGAATCGACTTATATGGAGAACACCTTATAAAATGGAAGGATAGAATTAAGAGGTAAAATATTAAATGGTCGGCTAGGATTAAATGGTGAGTAGGGAAAAGGATAAAATATTAGAGAGGTGGCTAGGATAAAATCAAGAGATAAATGACAAGTGTCATGGAGGTAAATAGCTAATTAATTAATTAAATAAAAGAAGATCTATTTAATTAATAGAGGAAGTTGGACCAATTATATAAATAAAATATGTAATAGGGAAAGGCTAGAAGAGGATAAGTGAATTAATTAAATAGATTAAAATATTTATTTAATTATGACAAAACAATTTTATGTGTCTATGTACCAACCTCTAGTTTTATGGGCACCAACCCAAAGGAAGACCAGGTTCTAATTTGAGCAGCCACTTAGATGATATACAATGAATAAGTGTTACAGTTATAGTTAAAGTACCTTGTTACAAATGAGATTTTGTAACACATTGTTGAACTTTGGACCTTTGATCTCTGCTTCTACTACTCACAATGAATTCTCTATCTAGCTTTCATTTGTGTTCTCTATTTGCAGTTATTTCCTCTCTGCCTCTAAAAGGTCTCTTCCTTCTTTTCATCTTTTATTCTTTTCTTCCCTCTGTGTATTCATTTACTCACCATCTACAATTATTCTTTGTCCTCTTCTCAGTCTCTGTCTTCAATGGTCCTCACACCTGATTATTATGTGTGTATCTATCTTGTATACACTCATTGTTCTCTTTTGCACCCATGCATCTTTTCACACTACAATACATTCATCATTTTGATGATCTCTACCTTGATCAAAAATCTCCCGCCATACACTAGCTATTTATAATTATATATTTATATTTGTAGTCTTCCACGTAACTTTGTATTCTTGCAACCATCATCATTAAATACATATTTGTCTTCTTTACTAATTCACTAAGTGTGTTTTTATTCATTTGACATAGAGGTACAAGTTTAGTATTATAATCTTTGCATAATTTTTTGTAATATGTCAGTCATTCTAAAAATATGTCTCTTCAAATTGATCTAGTTGATCACTTCTCATTGGTGCCACATCACTTCTCATTCGTGCTACACTCCAGTGTGAATAATGTTTGTCGGGCCTTCATCACATCTCTTTGTTATACCCTTTCGTTACACATCAAATAGACTGAAAAATCCTCTCTTCAAAAAATAGTTCTCACATCTATAATGGTCCTTGACAACACTAAGCTCAACATGTTCGTGGATTAGACTTGGTCAATAGTCCTACCACACTATCATGGAGACTTTGAAAAACTCACACCGATGAAGGTCCACCATCATTTCGGCAGCTCAGATCCCCTCAAAGCCTCACCTATCAAATGACCTTCATGTGGTCGGTGTGACACTCAACCGATCTCTTCGACACACCAATATCACTTTGATAATAATCCAGAAGTCCCTTGTGTTCACACTTCCTCGGGTGATCGATGAGACACGAGATATGTCTTACCAATGACCTTGCCTTTTATCTAATCGGCGAAACATAGAATATATATCACCAATATATCAATTCCCTCCTTTCCTTTTTGCTTGTTCGATGAGACATTTGCATGTCACCTCGACGAGATACCACAAGCCTTCGTCAAATAGCCTTGCCATATTCCGAAATAACTCTTTTCTATGGCATGATAGCTCATCGATGCCGCTAACTCAGGACACACTGCAAGTTAAGTGGAAAAAACATGTGACGTATTGCTCAATTAAACTATACATGCTGGTTAATATAAATATAACAAACTGCAATGATATCGCCAATGTGGGATGAATGATTAAAATCATTTACAAAATAGTGTGTTCATTTTATATCGAGTTTGTCTTTCCAATTTCATGGCACTAATCTATTCTACATCCTTTGTCTTCCTTGACATATGAAAAAAGAATTTTGTATGTGATGTGAACAGACCTCCATGTAATTTGTTCACCTGTATTTCAATTGAAGAGCTTCTTTGTTTTCTCTACTGTCTTTGATCACTCTATTTTTCTTCTTTGTCCAAATGCAAAGTCCATGCTATATTCAATCTACTCTCAAAGTGTTCGACACAAACCCATACATGAATCACATACACATCAAATATGTCGATTTAGACTACATCATCTCTATCAAGATGCACTTCATCTATGTGATACTCAACATCTCTGTTAGCAAGATAATATGTTGGCATCAATAACAATCCAATGCCAACAATTTCCCCATTCGACATTGATGTGAATTACATGCACCTTTTCTCCCCCTTTGACAACAATGGCAAAGGGTGTAGCTATAGCTACAATCTCCTATTCTTGCCTTGGGTACATCAAACTGAAAGAATCTAACTCTCTTGGAACACAAACTAGTTCAGTGATGTATGTTGAAAACAATGAAATCCCCCTAAACTAAAAACTTGTATCTGCATTTAAGTGCTAAAAGAGGGAGGGACAACCCCCAACCTTAGAGTCAGGTATTCAAAAGTGACCTTGGGTAGTGGCTTTGTGAAAATATTTGCTACTTGTTCACCGGTACTCACATATTCAAGCTTAACTTCCCTTTCAACTACTTTTCCCTCAAGAAATTATACTTAATGTCTATATGTTTAGTTCTTGAGTGTATGACAAGGTTCTTTGAGATATTAATTGCACTAGAGTTGTTACACATAATGGAAATGGGTTATGAATATTCTATTTGAATATCCTTAAGTGTTTGTTTCATCCATAGAATCTATGTCCAACATGGAGCAATTGCTATGTACTTAGTCTCAACAATAGACAAAGATATGGATTCCTACTCCTTGGTATGCCAAGAAGCTAATGTGTCTCTAAAGAAGAAACCTCCACCATTGGTTCTCTTCCTATCATTAACATGACCTAGCCAATCTACTTCTGTGAAGGCTTGCAAGGTAAAGATCATTCTTAAGATACCACAAACCATAGTCAAAAGTTCCATGCAAATATATGCATATTCTTCTAACTGCATTGACATGAGATTTCTTTAGACTAGATTGAAATCTATCTATCATGTATATAGCTTGCACAATGTCTAGCCTTGAGGTAGTTAGATACAGTAGGTCCTAATCATTGATCTATACATGGTCTGATCAATATTAGGTAACTCATCAATTTTTCTCAACTTGCATCTAGTCACCATAGGAGTACTAATAGGCTTACAATCATCCATTCGGAACATTTTTAACATATCCATTGCATATTTGGTCTGAGAAATAAATATACCTTTGTTTAGCTAAGATATTTGCAGACCAAGAAAATAGGACAACTCTCCTAACATAGACATTTCAAAATTTGATTGCATTTGGTCAACAAAGTCCTTTCACAAGTAGTCTTTATTTCTAGCAAAGATCATATCATCTACATAAACAACAACCATAATCATATGATTAACTTCAACTTAAATGTATAAGTGTTTATCAACACATCCTTTCTTGAAGGCTTGCTAATGTAGATACTTGTCTAGCTTGGAATACCATGCTCTAGGGCCTTTTTTAAAACCATATAGTTCTTTCCTCAGTCTACAAACATAGTATCCTTTCTCAGATGACTGAAACCCTTCAAGTCGTTCAATGTATATATCTTCCTCAAGGTTGTCATTTAGGAATACATATTTTACATCCTTTTGGTATGCTTTATAACCCCTATAAGTTGAGAATGCTCAGAACATCCTAATAGCTTCAAGTCTGGCAAGAGGGGGAAATGATTCTTCAAAGTCTATGCCCTCTACTTGTGAGTATCCTTTTCACACAAATCTATCTTTGTTTCTAATCACCTTTACCATATTCATTTACTTTACTCTTATAGACCCACTTTGAGGCAATAACATTTTTATCAATTGGCCTTGGTACCAAATCCCAAGTTTTATATTTCTCTATCTACTGTAATTCTTCTTGCATTGCCTTTACTCAATCTTTACTCTTTCTAGCTTCATAGTATAGTTCTTTGGTTCCATTTCATTCAAGAGACAAAAATTGCTTGCTCATTGTCTGTTGCATGTTTTATCCTTATTTTCACACCCTCATTATTATTGCCTATGATTTGATCTTCAAGATGATTCTTCTACAAATAATTATTTGGGATATTTTTAGTGACTTCTTCTTCATTATTAATTTTCTCTTTATCTTCATAACATGGTTCATCAATCTAATTTTTAACATTTTAGCTTTGATTTTTGCAAGTTTTCATCAATCCTTACATCTACACTTTCAAAAAAATTCTTGAGATGTTTGTTGAAACATTTGTATGAATTTATATGAGTTGAGTAGCCCAATTATATGCCTTCGTTATACCTAGCTAGCATCAAAACTTCCTAGCCCATCCTCCTCTTTTCTAATAAAATGCTTAACTTCCAAAACCATTGAAGTACTTGATAAAGGGTTTCTTACAAAACTACAATTCATACGGTGTCATCTTGTTGTTCACTCTTAGTTGAGCCCTATTAATAGTGTAGATAATTATATGGATAACCTCCTTCCAATATAAATTAGGCATATTTGATTCATTCAATAGTGTCTTTGCTATTTCTTTGTCTATCTCGCTCTTTCTCTCCACTACACCATTCTATTGAGGCGTTCTTGTAGTAAAGTATTTTCTTTTGATCCCATGTTGTTCAAAATATTCTTCAAACTCATTTGAAGTGAATTCTCCCCCTTGGTCTAATCTCAATAATTTTACCTTGAATCTAATCTATTTCTCAGCCATTTTTATAAAAGTCTTGAATCTATCAAATACTTCTGACTTGTCTTGTAAGAAAGTTACCCAAGTCATCCTTGAGTAATCATCTATTAACAACATGACTTACTTTTCACCATTTAGAGCAATTTTCCTACTAGGGCCACATAAGTTTGTGTGAAATAGTTCTAATGGCCTTGTGGTTGACTATTCCTTCGTCTTGAAGCTTACCTTAGTTTTCTTGCCTTTTTGAAACTCATCACAAATAGTGTTTTCTAGTTTAGTAATCTTAGGCAAGTACCTCACATATCCTTTTGTACTTACTTTAACAAGATTTTTAAAATTTATATGGCCTAACCTTCTATGCCATAACGAGCTTGCATCCATCTGCCCCATTATGCATTGTGACTCATGGAACTCTTTCAAATTGTACACATTTCCATCAATCCTTTTACCTTTAGCCACAAGCCTTCCACTCTTTTCTTTTCTACTTTCACAACCTTTAGAATCAAATGTCAATTTGTAGTTGTTATCACACATCTGACTAACACTAAGCAACTTGTATTTCATCCCTTCCACGTTGTATAAATCGCGTGTAAGTAACTTTCCATCTATGCTTAAATTTCCTTTGCCTTTTATCTTGATGGAGGAGTTATCACCAAATCATACTGAGGCACCATTCGAATCTTCAAATTTTGTAAACTTATTTTTATCTCCTTTCATGTGATTGGATAAACCACCTTCAATCACCCAAAGATATTTATTTTAAATGGCATAAAGTGCTTTTCGAACTTGTAAGTTTGACTCAACCTTCTCTTTTCCCTTTTCTTTCCAAACTCTCTTAGTCTATTTCTTCCTTTCTACTACAACTTTTAGTTTTGATTTTTCCTTATAATATTCATCTGCCCTCTTCTTTTGTTTGACAAGTTTAGCTCTACAATATTTTTCAATGGCCCAAAATGATGAAATGCATAACACATCATGTCTACATCAAATTAAGGAGTGGAGTAGTTTCTACTTGACTGATTAAATTAGCTTCTACAATCCACACTTTTCTGACTAGACTTATCACAATTATAACATGTTATATCTATGTTCCTCGAAAGATCAAAAGGATTCTTTCTTATGAATTTTATAATTGGTTTATTGAAGAATTTACAGTCTGAAAACTTATGATCATAAGAATTACATTTAAAGTAGTAGACAAATAATTTAGCAACATACTAATGGTATGGGTGTGATCTAATAAATGTTTGTCTTATTATATCCTTGTCTCGATTCCCTGACCATTGTGAGCCATCATCTCTTTATTTAATCTTCTTGTATAGAGAAGCAATGTTCTCTTTTGCAATAGCAATATTCTTCTTCTTGTTGTCAATGGAAGTGTTCAAATCAAACTTCCTTTCAGAAGTTTGTTTTTCCTTAGATCTTTCTCCATGTTCATACCCTAAAGAATGATTATCCTAATTCTTATTTTGCTTGCTAAGCATGTCATTTAAGGCATTTGTCCCGGTTTCACATTTCAACCTCATCTTAAGATCTTCCTTGCATTTCTTAGGCTCTTTTCTAAGAGTTACTACTTCTTGTTTTGGCTTTTGACATTCCATTTTTTTTTAATTCCAAAACTCTTATTTTATTACTTCACCCAGCCTCTTGGTATCTTCCAACTAAGTTTTCAAAGTAATGATGTTATGATCAGATTCTTCAAGGCTTTTCCTCAACTAATTTTGTTCCTTTATGGCTGATTTTTTGTATTTTGCATATTCTTTCTTTAATCTATCGATTTCTTCAATAGCACATATTAGCTCTCCTTCAAGGTCAACTTCAACATCTTCTTCTTCTTCCTCATCACTATCATTCGAATTTTCAGATTAAACTCTCCTTTCATTCTCCGATGAATGCTTGTAATTATGAACTTCTTGAGTCATGAATATATTAATCTCTTTTTAATCTTCACTATTGTCTTTAACTGACTCACTTTCATCATCTAAGACATCACTGTCTATTGTGAAAATATTTCTCTTTTTTAATTTTTTTCTCGTAGGTTTATAATTTTTTTTTACCTTTATCCTTGACACTTTACTCATCATTATCTTCCTTCTTCTCATAAGGACATTTAGCAACCAAATATCCTATCTTTCCACAATTGAAACACTTAAGTGGTAGCTCACCTTTATATTTTTCAGATAATTTTTTCAAGTTTCTAACAAAGTTTTCTTCAGTAGTCCTGGGATATTTTTCATCAATATTTTTTGCTAGTTCCCTCCCTTTCTTAACTGTGTTGAAGGAAACTTTTGGTTTAGGAGCACCTAGTCACTCTTGTGGCTTATCAAGGATTTATTATAATGGTTTCTTTAAATGTGTCTTGTCGAAGAATGATAAGCTCCTAAGGACCAATTGAAATACATACTATTTCATTTGCAAGGTCATACAATTCAATGTGTAAGGCTTTTAAGCCAATCGTCATATGTAGACCAACATGGGCCAAATATGGTTAGTCATGTTCAAAGTACTCCAAGTGTATGGAATTGATGTAATAAGTAATTTTAAGTATATTATAACATTTATAGGGTGTGTATAGGTTGTTTTGAGTCATTTTTTTGAGTTTGAATAAAGTTGTCAACTTTTTGCAAAAGTTGTTATGCAACTTTCACAAAATTTCCATATTAAGGAGCATTTATTTGTAACCAATGGTCACCTATTCAAAAATTAGCTAGGGACAGTTGGAAATCGTTGAAAAAAAATTAAATATCCTCCTTTTGGAACAGGCATGCTTGGATAGTCTTTTTTGTATGAAGAACTCAAAATTTTGATTGAATTTGAAGACAATTTCTTTGCAATTTTCTACAAAAAAACGGTTCTCTTTATGTCATAACTTCTTTGTATGGACGTTTCAAAATGCCCAAGTGGATTCATTGGAAATATTTATAAAATACCTTTCATTTGAGAGTAGCTTGGTTAATTTTCTTTAATTTTTTAGAATCCTACATGCCATTTTCTCAAAACTGGTCTAAAACCCTAGGTTTTGGGGCTTTGAGTGAAAATAATGCATATCTAGCAATTCCATCAAAGGCTTGAATCAAGACTTGTTGGAATGGAATATTTATCAGTAGTGCAGATGTGTTTTTGTTGGTTTTTGTATAGGAGGACTTTTGAAGGTGTTTTGAGTGCTTGAGGCCTTAACATCCTCATGTGTTAAGCTGGTTGGAAAAGGTTTGAAGAAATGCCTGATGTTTTGGTACCAAAACAAGTTGTGTGAAGCTAAAACCTATTAAATCTATGCATATTGGATGTGTTCTTACCTTTCATGGTGTTTTTGGAAAGTCTGTGTGGTGTCTGTGGTGTACCTCTAGTGTAAATGGAGACCTAATAAGGCTCTTGAAGGACTGTAATAGTCAAATTTTGAACACTTTTCTCCAAAAAAAAAAGCCCTATTTTGATATATTTTGTGTAAAACTGAAATGGGCATCCAAAAAATATTTAATTAATAGGTTATTACCTCTTTGTGGAAAGTTATTCCCAAAATACTAAGTTTCTTGCTTTAAAAAGCATATAGGATGTATATTATCAGTTCAATTTTGGTCAATATGGTCCAAAACACTCTATGGTCATTTTTAGATATGTTGAATAAATTCCAAAAGGGTATCTGGGAATATTATTTTTTTGTGTCTAAGGTAAAGGTGTCAAAATATATGGCCATAATTCTAGGGCTACTAGGGCCTAGTCACCCCTAGAGAGCCAATGGTGTGTGATGGCCAAAAAAGGGTTTGTTCCAAAGGATTTTTTGGTTATTTTGAGTTCATTTGAGTTTGTGGACATTGTGGAATTATTTCTCATGACCTTGAAAGTTGTTTATGTTGTGTTGTGTCAACCTGCCATGTTGTGAGACATAGTCAAAAGTTGAGAACCTTGAGTTGAGTAACCTTGTTGGATCATGTTGATGATAATATTTCTGATAAAATAATTCAGATAACTCCATCAGATGGTGCCATGTGCTAGGATGCACCAAGGATACTTGAGAAGAAAAACCAAGATTTCATGAATAGTATTGATACTAATCCTATTATTTTGTCAATGAAATTACTATTGTATTTGTCTTAGTGCAGGTATCAATAATATTAGATTGGAAAGGGAAGCAATTACCCTTTGATAGGTCCACATATCTCAGTAAGAGAATGGGCAAACCAAGAGTGAAAATAAGGCTGAATGTTGTTGAAGGTCATGAGTTGGTGCATGATTTCAATACCTACTTCATTGGAAAGGTACACCAGATGAGAGAAACACTTGGAGATCATAGAAGAAAAAGATCAAACATGATCTTGTTACAGGTCCTCACTCAAGGGACTTGAGTTTCATTTCCATTTGGAGTATGGTGCAGGAGCACCTGGTCACTTTAATTCCTTATCAAGGCTTTATTGTAATGGATGTGTCTTTTCGAAGAATAATAACATCCTAAGGGCTAATTGGAATACGTAAAATTTCATTTGCAAGCTCATACAATTCAATTTGTAAGGCTTTTAAGTCAATCATCATATAAAGACCAACATGGGCCAAATATGGTCAAAGTACTCCAATTGGATGGAATTGATGTAATAATATATTTAAACTATATTTTAACATATCTAGGGTGAGTATAGGTAGTTTTGAGTCATTTTGTTAAGTTTAAACAAATTTGTCAATTTTTTACAAAAGTTGCTATGCAACTTTCACAAAATTGCCATATTAATGAGCATTTCTTTGTAACCAATGGTCACCTATTCAAAAATCAGTTAGGAAAAGTTGGTATTTGTTGAAAAAAAGTTTAGATAGTCTCTTTTTTGAAGAGGCATGGTTGTTGGTGAGTTTTTGGTCGAAGAGAAGAAGAATAATACAAAATTAAAGCCTTGTTTCCAAATGTTTTTGTGTTTTTCCTTGCTATAACATTCATAACTCTCTTGTATGGTTGAGTCAGGTTGTGAGACCAGTTCCATCTGAAAAATGATTGAATCACCTTTCTAAGGACACCAATTTAATAATATTTCATTAAGATTTGAGTATTTTGTGAAGGTGTTTCTAAAATCTATCCTGAAACCCTACTCCCAAGGGTTTGATCAAAGAAATTTAAAAATCTCTCCTTTCTACAAATGGATATTCATCAAAATTAGTGGATTGGTAGGATAGTTCTTTTGTACAAATGGGTTTTTCTTCATTTTTGCAAGGACCAAGGTTGGATGCATCTTTGCAACAATGAATGCCTAACATCTCTATGTGTTAGGTCATGTAAGCAAGGAAGTGTGGGTTTGAGTGAAACTATATTAAATATTATTGTTTGGGTGACCAAAAAATATTGAATTAGTGGTTTGGGGTTGTGTGAAACCTTTTATATATAATTATTTTAGTTGTGGAGTGTAAAACTAAGGCACTTGCTTTGTAAAATACGGCTAATTGGGGCTCTAGAGTAGCTATAAAAGTCATTTTTTGATGCATACTCTCCAAAACACCCTAAGCTCATTTTGAGATATGTTTTATAAATCCAAAAAGGGTATCCAAAAATATTTTCACAGTATTATATATGGTATATATCAAAATATATTCATGATTGTCCTAAAAAGGAGGGCTAGTAGGAACATAAGCCTTTCTGAAGCAACCCACATAAGGGGATGACCTAGGGCTGAACCATTTCTCAAGTGGGTTGGTCATGATGCATAAAAATATTTTAAAATCCTTTCCAAAGGATCTCAGTTCATTTTGGGAGTTTGAGTCAAGTTTTGTGTAAAATGGGTTAAGATTGGGTTGCCTAGTGAATGGATCATTGAATCAAATAATGAGTCATGAATTGTGATCTTTCACTCTGAGTTTTTTTGTTGAGTTGATTAATTCAATCCACCCTTGGGTCCTTTGTGTCAATTTCTCTCTTGGGTATTTTATCAGTTACAATTCTCATCTCATACGTTGATAATGAACCAAACAATTCATCCATGGAAAACTCTTTTAGGTCTTTAGCCTCTTCTATGGTAGAATTTTGTGTGATATTTTTCTATAAATGATATCAACACTTTCTCAACAATACCATCATCTATAACATCCTCACCCAACCCTCTTACAAAATTGACTATTTCATCCACTCTTAGTAGATAGTCAGTAATTTTTTCTTCTCCTCTCAAATTCAATCCTTCAAACTAAGCTCTAAGATTTTGTAGCTTAGCTTCCTTCACTTTCACTTCACCTTCATAGATTCTTTGCAATTAATCCCATGTTACTTTTGCAGATATACAGTGCATAAATTTGATAAACTTTATGTCAATCAACTCACTCAGAATGACATTCTTAGCTTTGGCATTGTACTCATATTCCTTTTTAGCATCGAGATTAGTAGGAGGAGTTTGAGGAATAGTATAAGCATTTTTGACAACCATCTAAACATCACAACTTAAGGAAGATAAATAGGTTTCAATTCTTCTGCTCCAAAAAGAATAATTAGTGCCATCAAACATTGGTACTTTCATAGAAGAGGATTATTTCCTAGCCAGTTGTGTTCACAAACTAGAATCTACCAAAGGTAGAGAAAAATATCAAATAGGAAATCTAGGGCTCTGATACCAATTGAAGGAACACAAATAGTCCAATGAGAGGGGGGGTCAATCAATGAATATAAAATCTAACTTTCTAAACAACTAGACACAAATAATTTAAATCAAGAATACCAATAAAGAGAGATGTTAAACACACATACATAGGACAAGAAAACATATGACACCAAATGTATGAAGAAAATACAATGTGGGAAAAACCTCAGTGAAAAACGATGGTAGACTCTACTGCTCTAATCTAGCCTTAAAATGAAATATGTCTTGATTAAAAATTTATAGGTACTAACTCAAAGGAGTACCAACCCCTAGATTTATGGGAACAAACCCAAAGGAGCACCAACTCCTAATCTGAGAACCCAGTTAGATGATATACAATAAATAAGTGTTACAATTATAGTTAAAAGTACCTTGTTGGATTAGATTTTAAATGTAAAGAGAAACCTCATATATTAAATTTGTAGGTGGGTATGTCAAGATCAAAGAGATCTCATTGTAAAGTTTAAATATTGTAAGATGAATAGAAAAATACAAAATAAAAAAGGATGAATCCAAACTCGAATTTGACAGTACATGAAACATACACAATTTGAACTTTTAAATTCAAATCTAGTGATGAAGGATGAACCCTAATGGAAAACCCTTAAAGTATGTGAGATTTGATTTATTCACAAACATATTAAAAACGTAGAATCATTTTTTTATAATTGTGATAAACAATACATTTTAATTTAAAAATCTAGAAATAAATATAAATTAAAACACTTGTCTAATCTTAGTGGTTGAAAAATAGTTATGCATTTTTTTTATCATTTTGAAATCATGTCTTAGAATCACAACTTCTTGCAATAAGAAAAATGGTGAAATATGAAATCATTCAATCTAATAATATTTATGTATGCTTGATATCAATGCATATTTTAATCTTGTATGAAATTGAACTTTAATTCCCAAATTTGAAGTTTATATATCTTTCTATTGATACCAACAATAAATATTCAAGATTTGTGAAAAGTTAGAATAAAGGGGTGCTTAGTTTGTATGGGGTTGAATTTAGGATTCACGAGTCCCTCATTGCTAAGATTATGGGTCTGAGTATGGAAGGAAGGAATTTCTATAGAGAAAGAAAAAAATTGGAAGAAGCCCTCACTATCTTCTATGATAAACAAAGTGAGAGAAGCAGAGTTAGAAAAAATCTAGATCGAGACTACAACTAAAAGGATCTTCTGACGCTCTGGATGGATCTGGTAGAATTTATCTTGAGGTACATAACTCTCGGTGGCCACTTTGCAAGCATATTTTCCTATCATTTAAAATTCTTAAATCGCTTTATGCATGATTAAAAAAATGTGTTGCCATTTTATTTAGTTTCTTCTCTTGAGCATGGCATTAAAAATCATGTCTTGCATTAGGGGTTAATCCTCCTCATTATGGAGTATGTGAAAGTGCGTGAGGTTAAACCCTCCCCTACCCTGAGAAAACCTAAACGCTTAGACAACCAAGATGTGCATGTGGTCTCAGATATTAAATTTGATGAAGAGGAGAGTGGTATGGCCATGGATAGGAATGACATTCATGTTTCAAATGATTCAGATTATAGGCCCTAGGAGGATGAGGGTCCCCCTTAGAAACCCACTCCCAATACTACTACTAGTAGAAAAAGAAAAATCCACCTAGATGGGCAACCAAAAATTTGAAATCCCCAATTCGCCACTCCCAGAAATTGGGCCCTCAAAATCTGAAAAAGCAGATTACAAGGAAAATGGTGGAGACCCAAAGAAAAGGGGGTGAAGAAATAAAATTGGATATTCCCCTAATTGTGGACCCAAAGGAGTGTAAAAAGGACGAGATGGATATTGATAGCCTCCTGGTTAACTCGACTTTCAACCATGAGAAATGCTTCGATTGGGTTATCAGTGAAATTGACCTCTTGAAACAAGGCATCAAGGAAATCATTAACACTTTTACTGAGAATCTAGAGCCTGATAAAACTAAAAATCTTTTGAAGTTCACTCAAAAAATAACCAAGGACATCAAGATTATGAAAACAGAGCACGAGTCTAGGATTGCATGCATGGTAAAAGGCATTGAGGATTTGATGGGAATACTTAGTAGATTGGTTGAGATTAGCAAAGAAGCTATACTTAGCCATGCAGAAGGCCTAAAAAAGGTCAACAAAAAAATTGCAATACAGAAAGCCTAGCCTGCCAGTTCAGATCTGTCTTCAACTACCAATTTAGATAAGAAATATAATGCTATGCAGACCTCCACGGGGCCCTCCATTAGGACTAGAAGCAAAAAATAAGAAAAAGGCAATTTGAGATTTATTATGGAGCTCGAAGAGATTTACAATAGCATGATTTAGAAGAATGCTAAACTCATGAAAGCTCTTCGTTAGTGGTTTTCGTATTTTTTATGCTGTAAGCTAGTATCTTTTTGTTTGTTTGCTTCGGTGGGGGGGTTCCCCTATTTTTGTTTCTATTTAGTAGTTGTTTAGACTCTAGTTTGCTACAGGTATTTTTTTTTGTTGGATTTGGGTTTTGGGTCCCTGTAAAACACGTTTATTTGAATAAAAAATAATAAATATTCTAATTATGTGCCCTGAATTTGATAAAGAATTAGTGATTTTTACGAACACCTTTAAGTAACCTACTTAATTATGAGGATCATCTTTGCTTCAAACACATCTTCTCATGGACTAAATTAACAATGATGATCTAAGATCAAGAGCTACAAATATACAATATGCTTCTAGAATTATGGACCAATGCTAATGCACATACTTTTAAATATTTTGTAATTGAATTTAAATTTTCTATACAATTTAATAAAAGATATATTTTAATACAATCAAAATTATGAACAAAAAAAATCATCATCTTAATATGTGATTTGAAATGACACTATAATGAACTCATAACAAGTAATGACAAAAATATAAACCAATTTAAACCTTTTATTTTCAAACTAGTGCACCATAAAACTAACTAAGCTAATAGAAAAAAATACTAATAAAATAAATAAATATGAATACCCCATTGCATATTCTAAGATTTTGGACTTAATTTGTTGATGAGGACAATCACATTATGCTTCATACTGATGCCATATGCGTTGAATGAGGAATTCTAAATGCAGTCTCCTCTGGACAATGGCATTATACTTCATATTGATGGCATATACGTTAATATTGAATTCTAAATGCAGTCTCGTCTAGAGTAACGAGGGGGCTAATTTATTTAATTCCATTGTGCGTAGAAATCTTCGTCGACGAAGGAACGCGAAACAAATGTCCTATCGCCAACTGTTGTTTTGCGAGTCAATAAGAATCTTGCCTTCGATTGTCACAAGTCAATTTCATTTTTGCCAATTGCCCATCGGCCTGCAAACGAATTTATATTTTTCCTATTAAAAACCTCAATTAATCTTCAATCCATCCAACAGGTTACCTTCGTCTTCTACATTTTTCCTACGTGGAACAATTGAAAATACTTGGTCTGCTACGTTCATTATCGCATTCCTTGCTGTGTCAGTGATGTGGTTGGACAAGGCGGAAGATGTAGATGCCAGAAAGCCGTATATTGATCGCATCAAGCCTCATCATTTTGATTTATTGCACCGCTTTGCAGCGAGGCTGAGGCTGAAGCCATGGAAGGTATGAAGGGATGATTGGCTGTAATTCCCACGTCCTTCACTAAAATTGGCACCACTCACACCCCTGAATTTCTTGGCCTCGCCTCAATTTCCTCTCATTCTTCTGGATTGTGGTCGCAGTACTCTACACGTGGCAAAGATATCATCGTCGGCATGATCGACACAGGAATATGGCCTGAGAGCAAAAGCTTCAAAGATGAAGGCCTTGGACCTGTCCCCGCTTGATGCAAAGGCAAATGCGAAAGCGGACATAAATTTACATCCTCCCACTGTAATAAAAAAATTATTGGAGCTCGTTACTACTATAAAGGCTACGAGCAGTACGATAGTCCTATTAATGAAACCACGGAATACAAATCTCCTAGGGACCGCATTGGCCACGGTACACACACACCATCCACTGTCGCCGGAGTCGCTGTGCGTGGTACGAGTTTCTTCGGTTTGCCAAAGGAACGACCAGAGGGATGGCCCCTGAAGCTAGACTGGCCATCTACAAAGCCTGTTGGCAAAATTACTGCTACGACGTAGACACAGTTGCTGCTATGGACCAAGCTGTTGCTGATGGCGTCGACATCATTTCTATCTCAATTCACTCGTCAGGTGATTTGCCATTTGACCAGGATGTTAGAGGTATCGCTGCGTTAGGAGCCATGGAAAATGGTGATTTTGTTTCGGCAGTTGCAGGCAACTATGGACCTTATTCGTCTACTCTTAGTAACACGGCGCCCTGGATGACTACCGTGGGTGCGAGCAGCATCGACAGAGATTTCCCTGCTTCTCTAGTACTGGGCAACCAGGTTATATTGAGAGGCACCTCTACATTCAAAGGAGATGGAAAATTGCAGGGGCCATTCCCTCTGGTTTACGTATCCACTAACAATAGCTCAAGGCGTTGCCTTGATGGCAGCCTTGATCCCGATTTGGGGAAGGGTAAAATCGTTGTGTGCGATCAGTTGCTATTCTCCTACAACGATGATGAGTACGGCCCTCGGTGGAAGGGTAACGTAGTGGCCAAAGCAGGGGGTGCAGGAATGATAGTTGCAAATGAAAGGCTGATTGGGACCCAGCAGGGATTCATGGACACTTTTAATTTGCCTGCCATCACTGTTAGTTTTACAGTTGGAGAAATAATCAAAGGCTATATAAAGAGCACCGCCAATAATGCCATGGCCTAATTGAAAATCGCATGCTCAACTGTTGTGGGAAACCAAGCAATTGCTCCAATGGTAGCTGCGAATTCTTCAAGGGGCCCAAGCAAAGGGTATCCACACAATCTCAAGCCCGACAAGATTGGTCCCGGTGTGAACATATTGGAAGCATACACCGGAGACATTGCGGACTACTACATCGATTCGGGGACTTCCATCGCGTGCCTGAAGATAGATGATGCTGGTCGAGCATGCATCTGTGAGCTTAGCCACTATTTTTGGCTTCCACCGTCATGCATCGCTAAACTTTCAGATCCACCGTTAGCTTTTTTGCATTCACTGCATGTTCCATATTTTCTATAGTAATTTGTTTTTTTAGGATTCTTGCAAATAAAAATAAAAGCATGTCATGCAGTTAGAGATTTCTTTAGAACCATCACAGTATAGTGCATGTCTATAGAAAATTAGTTATTTCCAACTAAATATAGCATGCTACACATGCTATAATATTTTAGAATAAATAGATTTTTATTAGCAGAGTTAACTGCTGTTAGTTTTTTCTCTACGGTGACTTTAATAAAGGTTGTGATCTCTATTTAAAAGCCAACTTCTTTGTAATTTTATTATTTTGCAATAAAGAATATCTTCTTGAAAAACAGGGGTCTGCAATAAAAAAACAGAGTATTGTTTATTTCTGAGATTAATTGTGTTTGGCTGCAATTATTTTTACCTCTGCTATTTTTATTGTTGTTATTATGTGTTCTTTGTTATTTAATTTGATTAATCAGTTGGCTCAGAGGTGACATAGTAGTTTTAGATTCTACAAGTGGTATCAGAGCAGGTAAAATTTTTTGGGGTTAAAGTTTTATTGTTGGAATTTCACCAAAGTTAATCATGTCGAATTCTAACAATATGCCCACTCCAGAATTTGATAGGAATGATTATGATTATTGGTGCATTAAGATGCTGACATTTTTTATTGGAAAAGATTTGTGGGAGATTATTGAATCAGGTTATGAGGAGCCAGCTGATTGGAATGCCCGTACAGCCAATGAAAGAACAACAAGAAAGGAAGCAAAGAAAAAAAATGCTCAAGCTTTGTTTCACATTCAGATAGCTCTTGATAAGAGCTTATTTCCAAGAATATCAGGAGCAACAATAGCCAAAGATGCCTGGAAGACTCTACAAGAAGCTTACCTGGGTAGTGATCAAGTTAAAGTGGTCAAGCTTCAGACATTGAAGCGAGAGTTCGAGAATTTGAAGATGCAAAACGCTGAAAGTATAAGTGATTATTGTGTCAGAGTCAAAGATGTGGTCAATAAATTGGCTACACCTGGGGAAATTGTAAGCAATGGAGTTTTGATAAAAAAGGTGTTGAGATCTTTGACACCCAGATGGAATCATGTAGCAATAATCATAGAAGAAAGCAAGGATTTGACAAAACTACAGTTTGATCAACTTGTTGGATCCTGGATGTCTCATGAAGAAAGATTGAAAGATTCTTTTGAAGGTGTAGAGAAAGCGTTTTCCTCTAAATTGCTAATCACAAAAAATGAAGATGCAAGCAGCAATAGTGCCAAAATCAATCAAGGCCAAGGTAAAGGGCAAAGCCAAAATTATTCAAGAGGCAAAGGTAGAGGTGGCTCAAGAGGAAGAGGTAGATGCAGATTTGATAAGAGAAATGTTCAATGTTACCATTGTAACAAGTATGACCACTTTGAAAGAGAATGCAGATTGAAAGAAGGTAAAAGTGCTAACTATGCTCAAGAAAGTAGTGAGAATCCTCCTGATCACTTATTTTTATCTTATGCCAAGGGTGAAAATACTAGTAAAGATGTTTGGTACCTAGATTCTGGATGCTCTAACAATAGAACAGGAAATGAGAAGTTGTTCTCAACAAAGGATGGAAATTTCAAATCCAAGATCCAGCTTGGTGATGATAAATCATTGGAGGTTGCTGCCAAAGGAGCTATGGAGGTCCAAACAAAAGAAGGTATAAAGAGTATTCATGATATTTATTATACTCCACAATTGAAGCACAATTTGTTAAGTGTTGGGTAGCTATGTGAGAAAAATTATAAAGTAGTCTTTGAGAATAAGACTTGTACTATCTATGATAAGAATAAGGATAATAGGGTGATAACTGTTGTTCCTATGACAAGAAATAGGATGTTCCCCTTGAGGTTTGGTGAACATAACAACAGTTTGGCAAATATGGCTTATGAGGATTCAAGTTGTTTATGGCATCTCAGGTATGGGCATTTAAATTTTCACTGTTTGAAGTTTCTAACCTCATATGCATTAGTTTCTGGTTTGCCCAAAGTTGACGAACACAAAGAGGTTTGTGAAGGTTGTGCTAAAGGAAAGCATGCAAGAGAAAAGTTTCCAAAGGGCAATGCATAGAGGGCTCATCACCCACTTCAGCTTGTTCATTCAGATATATGTGGTCCTATGAAGACTAAGAGTTTGGGTAAGTCATCATATTTCATCACTTTCATTTATGATTACTCACAAAATTGTTGGGTATTTTATTTGAAGGACAAAGATGAAGCCTTGGATACATTCAAGAAATTTAAAGCCCTTGTGGAAAATGAGAAAGGGTGCAAGATCAAATGTTTAAGGACTGATCGTGGAGGAGAGTTTTGCTCAAAGGCTTTCCAAAGTTATTGTGATTTTAATGGAATTAAGAGGCAACTTACTACTACATACACACCTCAACAAAATGGAGTAGCTGAAAGGAAGAATTGTACTGTGGTTGAAATGGCAAGGTGTATGTTACAAACCAAGGGATTGAGCAATTCTTATTGGGGAGATGCAATTGCTACAATGGTGTACATCCTCAACCATAGCCCAACCAGTGCACTAGAAAAGATGACTCCTTATGAAGCTTGGTATGGAAAAAGGCCTAATGTTAATCATTTCAAAGTTTTTGGTTGTTTGGCTTATGTGCATGTACCTGATCAGAATAGACAGAAGTTAGATGCAAAGAGTGAGTCATGTATTTTTATTGGGTATAGTATGAAAAGCAAGACTTATAGATTGTATAATCCCTTCACTAACAAGCTTATTGTCTCAAGAGATGTGATTTTTTATGAAGGGGGATTTTATGGTCATCAAAAAGGCCATGTTGAGAAGCCAAAATCTGTTTTGAATGATGATATAATTGCTGATATTGATCATGAGTAGCCAACTAATATTTCTATATCCAGTGGTTTAACTCCACCAAGCAACCCTTTATCAAGTTCTTTAGTACCAAGTTCAAGTCCAACTTCTTCTCCAAGTTCTACAAGGAAAGTAAGGAGATTGAGTGATATCTACAAGAGGAGTGGAAATCATGTACATGAAGAAAACCTAATAGGTGAGACAGTGAATTTTTCTTTATTAGCCAAGGCTGATTTTGAACCATCATGTTTTGAAGATGCACATACTAATGAGGTTTGGGTGAAAGCCATGGAAGAAGAGATTGATTCCATTCACAGGAATGACACTTGGGAAGTAACAAAACTTCCACATGACAAAAAAAGGATTGGCACCAAATGGGTCTACAAGACCAAGTTTAACAATGATGGGAGTGTTGAAAGACACAAGGTAAGATTAGTTGCTAAAGGCTTCACACAAAAGTATGGAATTGATTATGAAGAGACATTTGCACTAGTAGCAAGACAAGAGATGATAAGAATGTTGATTTCATTAGGAGCTCAGAAGAAGTGAAACATACATCATATGGACTTGAAAAGTGCATTTTTAAATGGGTACTTAGAAGAGGAAGTATATGTGGAGCAGCCAAAAGGTTTTGAAGTGGAAGGAAAAGAGAATCATGTCTACAGGTTGAAGAAGGCTTTGTATGGCCTCAAGAAAGCACCAAGAGTGTGGTATGCCAGGATTGATAGATATTTTCAGGAGAATGGCTTCCAAAGAAGTAAGAGTGATACTACCCTTTACTACAAACAAGAAGGTACTAATATTCTCATCATAAGTTTGTATGTTGATGATCTTTTGTATATGGGTAGTAGTTCTAAGATGAAAGATGAATTCAAAGCTGCTATGATGAAAGAATTTGAGATGAAAGATCTTGGTCTCATGAAATATTTTTTAGGAATGGAGGTTTATCAAAGTAAGGATGAGATTTTCATTTGTCAAACAAAATATGTACAAGATATGCTAAAGAAATTTAATATGACTGATTGTAACCCTGCCTCCACTCCAAGTGCTCATGGAGTTTTGTTATGTCGTGATGATGGTGCTGATTTAGTTGATGAGACAACTTACAAAAGTATTGTGGGGAGCTTGATGTTTCTAATCCACATGAGGCCTGATATTGCCTATTCAGTTTCACTTGTTTCAAGGTATATGACAAATCCATCTGAAATACATATGAAGGCAGCCAAGAGGATTTTGAGAAATGTGAAAGGGAATTTAAGTTTTGGTATTCATTACTACTCTTCTGAAAAGTTCAATCTTGTAGGCTTTAGTGATTCAGATTGGGGAGGTAGTATGGATGACCATAAATCTACATCTGGAAATTGTTTCTCTTTTGGTTCTGGATTAATTACTTGGAGCTCGAAAAAACAATGCATTGTTGCCCTCTCATCTACAGAAGCAGAGTATGTTGCAATTACCTCAACAGGTACACAAGCTCTTTGGCTCAGAAAAGTTTTGGAAGAAATTGGAGAAAAACAAGTTCAGCCTATAGTGATATATTGTGACAATGTGAGTGCCATCAAGTTAGCTAAGAATCCAGTTCATCACAGCAGAACAAAGCATTTTGATTTGAAATATCACTTCATACGAGATTTGGTGCAGAAGAAGGATATTGAATTGAAGCACATCAATACTCAAGATTAGCTAGCGGATATCTTCACCAAGGCAGTTGCAAATGCTTAGTTTTTGACACTTCGAGATCAAATTGTGAGCCCTCTCAGCATCAAGGGGCAGTATGAAGATAGATGATGCTGGTCGAGCATGCATCTGTGAGCTTAGCCACTATTTTTGGCTTCCACCATCATGCATCGCTAAACTCTCAGATCCACCGTAGTTTTTTTGCATTCACCGCATGCTCCATATTTTCTATAGTAATTTGTTTTTTTAAGATTCTTGCAAATAAAAGCATGCTATGCATGCAGTTAGAGATTTCTTTAGAACCATCACCGTATAGTGAATGCCTATAGAAAATTAGTTATTTCCAACTAAATATAGCATGTTACACATGCTATAATATTTTAGAATAAATAGATTTTTATTAGCAGAGTTAACTGCTGTTAGTTTTTTCTCTACGGTGACTTTAATAAAGGTTGTGATCTCTATTTAAAAGCCAACCTCTTTGTAATTTTATTATTTTGCAATAAAGAATCTCTTCTTGAAAAACAGGGGTCTGCAATAAAAAACGGAGTATTGTTTATTTCTGAGATTAATTGTGTTTGGCTGCAATTATTTTTACCTCTGCTATTTTTATTGTTGTTTTTGTGTGTTCTTTGCTATTTTATTTGATTAATCAGTTGGCTCAGAGGTGACATAGTAGTTTCGGATTCTACAGTGCCCTCATGTTAGGGGCGTTGCAGCTCTGGTAAAAGCCATACATCCAACGTGGAGCCCTGCGGCGATAAAGTCTGCACTCATGAAGTCTTCTTACACGGTTGATAACGCAGGGCAGCCTATTAGGGATTCATATATGGAACCAGCAAACCCCTTTGCAATGGGTGCACGTCATGTGGACCCAAAAGCTGCGGTAGATCCTGGACTTGTCTACGATATGGCACCTCAAGACTACATCAACTTACTCTGCTCTCTCAACTCCACCAAAGAAAAAATTGCTCTCCTAACAAAAGAGAGAGGTTTCTGTCCCAAGGCCACTTTGGAAGCAGGAGATCTCAACTATCCCTCCTTCTCCGTGGTGTTTGAGTCAGGCAGTAAATCGGTTCACGTGAAGAGGAGAAGAGTAACTTATGTGAGTAGAAAAGATCATGCGGTTTATCAAGTGACTGTGAAGAATCCTCCTGGAGTCAATATCAGCGTGAAACCACGGAAATTAGTTTTCAGAAAGCGGAACGACACTGCTAGCTATAGTGTAACTTTCCGAATCCATTTAACTTCTAGTGATATGAAAATGGGATTTGGAGAGATAGGATGGAAGTGTATCGAAGGTGGAACACAACTTGTTCGTAGCCCAATTGCCATAATATGGTGATTTCTGTCAATTCTGGAGAGTTCATATTATTGTTCTCATGATCTTAGCATTTCCCATTCCTTCCAAATCATCGTCCTCTGGAATCTTCTAATTATCATTTGTATTTAAATAATGTCAATATATTCGTGCCATTAGATCTTTAATCATTCTATTACCTTCAATTCTTCAGAGTTAATGGCCATTTTCTAATATGGTGTCATATTCATTCCATTTAATATCTTCGTTCATCGCACCTTAAATTCGCTGCATAAATTTCTCTTTTATTATTATTCGAAATTTATAGTTTTATTTATAAAAAATGTCCAAATTAGAGGTAGAAGGGCTACATAGGAAGCCATGAAGGAAAAAGAGGAGGAACGTGACAGTAATTGAGAAGAATATTTCTTCATAAGAATCTACTATAGATTTTTCTTTTTCTGAATTATCCTCAGAAGAAGAGTCAGTGCACGGGAGTGCTTGAATATGATGCTAGCATTTGTAATATTTGATAAAATGGTTTGAGTTGATTGTAGTACGAGTGTGAACATTATTGTACAAGTGTTGAGATAAAAAGGGAAAACAGTAGTTTATTTCAATAAAAATTTAAATTATTGAGAAGAAATATTCAATCTAACATAAAAAAAAGTTTATATCAAGAAGTAAAGATGTTTCCTATTATAAAAATAGTTTGTGATGTAAAAATATCATTAGATATTATAATTTTTGAACAGTCACGGTAAGTTGAATGGAAAACATATGACGTGAGTTGAGCCCATACAAAGTAATGCTTTTATGTTAAAGTAAATGAGTGAAAAATAAACCAAACTTGTAGATGCATTGAGAAGACAAATGTTGCTAACAAAAATGAGAGTAGAGGTAGTTCGGTGTAATGAATTGAAGCAATTTTATGAGACATATCATACTTTTGTTAAGGGATTAAGAGTGTAATATAATTTAAAGCATGGATATAAGTTGGTAGGACCTTGGAGGAAGCTCCATGGTTGAGTGCTCTTGAGTTGGAGCAATACTGGGATAGGTGATCTCTTGGGAAGGCCCAATACCTCATCTCTATGAGCATCACCTAGATACAATGAGTGCTAAATGTACCATTCAATCTCATGAGATATGGCTACTTGTGAAACATGGGTCAATGAGTTTGACTCAAAAACTACATAGTTGAATCTTAATAGCAATATCATAATTTGACTTGCTATGGAAAATATCTCATACTTATCAATTGATAAAGTAAAGGGGCTCTATAATGAATAGTTAAAAAGGCACAACACTTATTGAAGGTTTTGCAAATGGGGTGGCAAGCTAAGTGGGGTTAACCTTGGAGGAAACTCCATTGCCAAGAGTGCTTAAGTTGGAGTAGTACTAGGATGGGTGACCACCTTGGAAGATCAAATGCTTTGCCTAGATGCAATGAGTGTGAAACATGCCATTCATTCACATGAGGGACATGTTCTTGTGAACCACAACTCATGAAACATGGGTCAACAAGTTTGACTCTAAAACTACATAGTTGAATCTTTATAGAAATATCATAATTTGAAAAGTTGTGGAAAATATATCCTACTTATCAACATGGATATAAGAAGATGGACACATTATTTGACTCAAAAAAGAGTTTTTTCCAAATGTAATCAAGTGTCTAGGGGTTAAGCTTCTTTGGTTAAAAAATTGAGTTATCATTGTAGAGACTGAAGTTCAAATCTTGAAGGACCTCTAAAGTGGAATTCTAAGTTGTAACTCTTGGTCTTCCATAGTTGGCATCTAGTGTGGTTGCTTGAAAGAGGCTAAAACTAGTTTAATGATTGTGCTTGCAAGAGCTTGTATTAGTCTCATGTTAATGCTCATATGTAAATTTGTAAAAAATTAATAACATTAAAAAAAAGACAATCAATTGTGCATTCCAAGAAGGTCGATTAGAGAAGATTTGATTGAGGAGAATCATTATAGTCTTAAGTAGCTAAGATAGTAGCACTGATGAATGAAAACTATTTTTGGCTATATATATGAAAATATATATAAGGGTTGATGAAATTTATTTAAGGTTGTAGCACATGTCAATTTACAAAGCTGAGCAATCAAAATGTTGGTCTACATTAGCCATTACAAATTTCAAAGAAACATAGTGAAGGAATAAGTATAATTTATTTTTTATTTGGTTTACCTATAATAGAAAGAGGGAATGATTGAATATTTGTAGTTGTTGGTAGATTTTCTAGGATACTGCATTTCATTTATGTAAGAAGAACTTTAATGTGTTGATTGTAGGTAAATATTTTTTTTAGGGAATTGATAATATTGCATAGATAAGGTATATTATTTTAAATGCATATTAAATATTGTTTTCTATCAAGATCTTTGAATTCTAGTCTAATATATCTTCCATAGATTAGTGAAAAAATAGAAGTTTTTGAACATCAACAAGTGGATCATTTACAAATTTGCTTGGTTTAGTAAAGTCTAGGAATTGGGAAATGGTATTGGCACAAGTAGATGGTAGCACAAGAAGGGTTTACACATAATAATTTAGACAATAGTTGAACTAGGAAACTACCATTTATTGTTACTTATGTAAGTAATCTAAGGAATGTACTTAGTTTGAGAGAGAATAGTAATAATGGAAAAGAGTAGAGGGGATGTAAGAATGTAGGGACCATATGAAGAAAGTGTATGTAGATATAAGTAGCCATTTAGATAAGACAAATAGTGGATATAAGGATAAATGTAATTAGAAAAGGATGAATAGCGTATTAATAGTTGGAAATGAATTAATGGTGTGTATTAGAAAGGAAAAATTTCTAGTTGAGGTGTATATGAAGATGAAGATGAAGAAATTTAGTTCTTTCAAAATTCCCAAGTTCACTTTAGGAAATACATATGAAATAGGCTTACCAAAAGGGTTGGACATGCCAAAAGTGTTAAATGTTGTACATCTATATTAGTATTAGGAAGGATAGTCTAGACATAATAGCCTGGAGGTAAAATTAGAAATTAGGTAGCAAAACAATTCAAAGAGAAAATTAAATTCTTGGATTAAATGATGGCATGAATTAATTCTTCCATGCAGGGAATCCAAATATAGTGACATGTGAGAAATGGAAAGTTAAATAAGCGTAGAAGAGATTACAAGAAAAAATAAGGTCAAATAATAAGAGCACAACAACTAACATATAAGAAAAAAGAAAATAATAATAATAATAATAATCATAAATAAAAAACTAAAGAGAAATAAATTGTCATAACAATATAATATAAAATATTCTAACAATACTTGATTGGTTAATAAGAAAATAACAAACCACTTCAATAAGGCAAACCTTCAAATATCCATCTTTCTCCGTGGTGTTTGAGTCAGGCAGTACATCAGTTAAGGTGAAGAGGAGAAGAGTGACTTATGTGGGTGCACAAGCTCCTGCAGTTTATCATTTCACTTTGAAGAAACCTTCTGGAACCAACCTAAGCGTGGATCCAAAAAAGTTAGTGTTCAAAAGGCTTAACGAAACTGATAGCTATAGTGTAAACTTCCGAACCAATTTAGCTTCTAGAGATGTGAAAATTGGATTTGGAGAGGTAGGGTGGAATTGTATCGAAGGTGGGACACAGCTTGTTCGTAGCCCAGTTGCTTCGTTCAATTCTGGAGAGTTTATATTATTGTTCTCATAAATTTAACATTTCCTGTTCTAGCGTGTGATTGATTTCCTTCCAAATCTCCGTACTCTCAAATCTTCCTATTAACTGCTCTAATCCTCTCATTTTGTACTTAGATAATGCCAATATATTCGTGTTTTTAGATCTTTAATCATTCTTTTGTGCTTAATAATTAAGAGAGAATGCCATTTTTCTAGTAGGATATTAGATTAATTCCGCTTAATATCTTTGCTCATTGCACCTTAGATTCGCTGCATAAATTTATCTTTTACATACTACTCGAAATGTGTCGTTCTATCTAGAAAAAATGTTCCAAAGTGGAGGTACGCGAGAAGCCATGAAGGCAAAAGAGGAGGAAGGTGACTGCAATTGAGAAGAATATTTCGGCATGTGAAGAAGAATCAATGCATGGGAGTGCTTGAATATAATGCTCTGTTAAATTTGATAAAGTATTTTAAATTGATTGTGATACAAGTGTGAACATTAGTGTAAAAGTATTGAGCTAAACAGGAAAATGAAAAATTTATTTATATAAAAATTTAAATAATTCAAGATAGAAATAATCAATCTATTCTCAAGCATTTTATGTCATAATAGAAGTATTGAAGAAGTATGTTTCTGGTTATCAAAACAATTTGTGTTGTAAACATATCATTCAACATTCTTCTTCTTCTTATGTACAGTTTAATCTTCATGATGGATCATTGAATGCGATCTGAAACATTTAAAAAAAATTATCACAATAGAATCCAAAAACAGTAAGATAAATAAATAAATATCTGAATAGTCAAGGTAAGTTGAATCAAAGACACATGAGATGAGTTGAGCTCATACAAAGAAAAACTTTTATGTTAAAGCAAATGAATTAAAAATAAACCAAGCTTGTAAATCCATCAACTAGAAGAAAAATGATGCTAACAAGAATGAGAGTAGAGTTAGTTGGATCTAATGAATTGAAGCATTCTTATGAGACTTGTCATAACTTTGTTAAGGTGCCAACAATATCTAATGAACTTTAAAATTTGGATATGAGAAAATGGATACACTATTTGACTCAAAATGAGAGTTTTTCAAAGCTAATCATTTGTCCAAGAGGTTGAGCCTAGGTCGTTAAAACATTGAGTTCACATTATGGAGATCCACGTTCAAATCGTGAAGGACATGTAATGTGTAATTCTAAGTTGTGACTCTTGGTCTTCCATAGTTGGCATCTAGTGTGGTTTATCGAGTGGAGATAAAGTTAGCCTCATGTTTGTGCTTGCATTGATCTCATGTTGATACTCATATGAGAAAATAATTGATGAAGGAGAAACATTGTGGTATTTTAGTAGGATATTTTTAAGTAGCTAAGATATTAGCAACACTGAATGAAAATTATTTCTAATTATAAATATATAAGGGTATGAAAATATTTATTTAAGGTTGCATGCTATGTCAAATTCAAATGAAATAATAAAAATGTTAGACTACATTAGCCATTAATAGATTTAGAAAATCCTTGTGAAGGAATGGGCACAATTTTTTATTGTGGTTACCAATGATAGAAAGATGGAATGATTCAATAGTTGTAGCTATTGGCAAATTTTTGAAGATAGTACATTTCATCAATGTAAGAATAACATTTCAATGTGCTTATTGTAGCCAAATTATCTATTAGGGAACTGATAATATTGCATGGATAAGTAAGGTATTTATTTCAAATACGTATAAAAATTATTGGCTATGAACAATATTTTGAATTCTAGTCCAACATGTCACACATACATTCTTGGACAAATAGAGCTGTGAACATTATCAAGTGGGTTATTTATTGTGTTTTTTGGCTTAATATAACATAGGAAACTGGGAGATGGTATCAACACAAATAAATTTTATGCATAGTAATTTAGTAAATAGTTTAAGTAGGAAAATACCATTTACATTTACTTATGGAAGTAGTCCAAGGAATGTACTTAATTTGAAAGATAATAGTAATAATAAAAAAGAGGAGTATGGATGTAAGAGTTTATAGAACATATGAAGAATGCATATATAGAGATAAGAAGTCAATTAGATAAGATAAAAATAGTGAATGTAAGGATAAATTTACTTAGAAAAGAATGAGTAAGGAGTTAATAGGTGGAGATGAAGTAATAGTGTGCATTACGAAGGGAATATTTCTTGTTGGGCTATACAAGAAGATGAAGATGAAGAAGTTTGGTCTCTCCACAATTTTAGAGAAGTTCACTTTGGGAAATACATATAAATATACTTATCAAAATCATTGGGCATGTCACTAATATTAAATATTATACATTTGCATCATTATTAGGAAGGAGACTCTAGACATACTATCTTGAAAGTGAAATATGAAATTAGGTAGCACACCAATTTAAAGAAAAATGCACTTCCACTGGTAATTCTTCTGTCATTATCATAACCACACCAATCAATATTAGTACATTAATTTAGAGAGAAATCAATGACCTTTTTGTACCATAGACCATAATGTGGAGTTCCATTAAAAAATCTAAATATTCTTTTGATAGCCTTATAATGAGATTGCCAGGGATTAGCTTGATATTTGGCAACCAAATATACTACGTGCATAATATTAGGTATGGACATAGTCAAATATAATAGTCATCCAATCATATACCTATAGACCTCTTCTAATAAATTCCTAGAGATTTAGTATCCTTGTTCAAATGTCAACCAGTAGCCATGGGCATACTTACTGGTTTAGCATTCTCCACAACAAATTTTTAGCATCTTCTTAATATAATTTTATTGAGAAATAAAGATTCCATCATCTAAGTAAGAAACTTTAATTCTAAAAAATCAAGACAACTCACACATCAGCATCTCAAATTATTTCTGCACCTCCTCTATAAATCTCTTGCATAACCCATTGTCTCCTTCAAAGATAATTTCATCAACATATATAACAACTATCAATAGCTTGTCATCCTAAATATTGAAATAATAGTTACTATCTATTGTATCTTTCTTGAAGCCTTGCTACAATAGATACTTGTCCAGCCTTGTATACCAAGCCCTAGGGGCTTGCTTAAGACTATACAATACCTTTTTCAATCTACACACCACATCTGATCTTCTACCAACTAATTTCCACCAGGTTTTTCTATATATAATTCTTCTAGATCTTCATTTAGGAAGTTTGACATGAAATCCATCTAATACAACTTAAAGTCTCTATGGATTTCAAATGAAAGAAAAACTTTTGTTTCCTCCATTCTAGTCACTATAGAAAAATTCTCTTCAAAATCAATTCCTTTTACTTGAGAATGTCCATTACACATCAATTTACTTTTTTTCTTGCCACTTCTCCTTCTTCAATGATTTTTTTTTATAAAATTCCCACTTGGTTCTAATAACAATCTTGTTAACAAGTCTGGGAACAAGTCCCCATGTTTGATTCTTCTCAATCTGATCAAGTTCTTCATAGCTTTCATCCATCCTTCATTCTTGTTAGCATCATAAAAGGTCTTGGCCTCATCATCTATGGTTTGATTCCAATTTTTATAAACTCTAACATTTGTGCTTTAAAATATCTTCTTGAGTCTCTTATTGTAATATTTGTAAGCCTTGGATTTTGTTGAATATCCAAGGAACATTGCTTCACTAGTCCTTGAATCAAAATTTTTAAAACTTCATCTCTTGTGATGTAGCACTTTCTTCCAAATATTTTAATGTACCTAGCAATGGAAGTTATTTGAAACCACAACTCATAAGGGGTCTTTTTATTATTGACCCTCACCTACACTCTATAAATAATATAGACACCTATATGCATATCCTGTTTCCAATAAAAATCAAGTAGGTTGGCATCTTATAGAATTGGCCTAGCCATCTATTGAATAATTCTATTTCTCCTTTTTGCTACCCCATTCTGTTGAGGGGCTTAGGAGTAGATAGGTGTCTACTAATACCATGATTGTCCTAAGAGCAAACAGTTGTCTCATAATACCATGATCTTCAGAAAACTTATTAAACTTGTCTGATGTTAATTCATCTCTTGTATTAGACCTTAAAAATTTGATGTTAGTATCCATTTCATTCTCAACCAAAGTCCGAAAATATTTAAACTTATCTAGCGCTTTAGTTTTTTCTCTTAGAAAATTAAGCCATGTAACCCTAGATTAATTATCAACAAGTATTAGAAAGTACCTTTCACCATTTAGTCATCTTGTTCTTAAAGGTTCACATATATCAATATGTGTTAGCTCCAAGGGTTTTGAAGTAGATTATTCCTTTCTCTTGAATGTTGTCTTTGTCTACTTCCTCATCTACAATTCCTTGCATAATGTATTGGTAGGCTGATGCTCTTGGGCACATCTCTTACTCCTTGTGTAGAATTGATCTTCATCATGTTGTCATAATTGATGTGTCCCATCAATTTGTAGGAAATCTAGTATTCTTTGGTTTGGGCTCTCAAATAGTTTCCTCCCTTGAATTCCTTTAGATGATAGATATTTCCACCAATTTTTGTACCTTTTGCAATTAGTCTCCCTATGCTTCCTTTCCAAATTTCACATCCATTGTCATAAAATGTAAGCTTGTATGCTTCAAGTTGCACATCTGACTAACCCTAATAAGATTATGTCTCAGTCCTTTAACATATATAACATCCTCTATCATGTTCTTTCTATCAAATTTTATGATTCCTTTACCACAAATATAACCAACCTCTTTACCACCAAATTTAACTAATTCACCATTCCATTTTTCAAGATTAATTAACTTTCTTCTATCTCCAATCATGGTTTTTGAGCAACCATTTTCGATTGCCCATGCATTTGGTTCTTCTTCTACATGAGGGGAGTTCTATACAATCAATGATCTCTCAATATTTTTACTATTAGAGAGAATCCTAGACTCTTCACCTTACAAAATTATCAAATTTTACAGCCATGAACAATGTCTAACCATTTGAATCATTACATTCTATCTTCTTCAAATTAATAACTACTCTCCTTGTGATAAATACTTCTTTTAGGTTTGTCCCATTTTTTTATCATCTCATCTTCTATTTTTATCTTCTTTGAAAGTAAAATTAGATGCATAGTGACCAATTATTCCATATTAAATCATTTGATGGGTCACCTACCTTTATATTTTTTGCTAACTTTCTTCAATCTTCTTACAAATTTTTCTTTTGCATTGCCAAATTTTTCATCAGGATAAGCATTCTTTCCACCAGGGATAACTTTAAGAACCCCCCCCCCTTGGTAAAGGTGTAAAATCCTGGCGAATCTTTCAATATTTTGGGGGAAAATATTAATTTTTTTGGCGATTTTTTTTTAAAATAGGGGAAAAATATTAAATTTCATTGTCAATTTTTTCTCAGTTACGTAAGAATTGTACAAAAAATTAAGGTGATTTTTTATTCTTTTATGGAAAAAATATTATTTTATTGGAGAATCTTTTTGTTTTTCTTGAATTTTTTTGAAAAATTAAGGCAAATATTTCATTATTTTTGGGGAAAAATAATAATACATTGGCGATTTTGTTCATATTGCATGAAAAATGTGGAAAAATCAAGGCGAATCATTCATTATTTTTGAGGGAAAATAATAATTACATTCACGAATGTTTTTTCAATCACATAAAAATAGTAGAATAATTAAGGCTAATCTTCCATCACTAATTTGAGAAAAAAACTAATATAGCAAACACATCACATCTTAGTTGTAAGTGTCCTACATATCTGTATGAAATCTTTTAGAAATATGCTTTTTGGCACATGAAATCTTGATTGAGGATTATGTGCTATCCTTTTGCATAGAAAACTCAAAACATTGCGTGTGTCAGAGGAAGAAAAATATAGAGGATAACGCATATTTAATATTCAATGAGAAGCTACCAGTATTAATCTGTGTTGAGGTTTGAGAGTCATGTATAGGTGTCAAGACTATTGGAATGAAAGCTTTCTTGTTGAATGGGAGAAAATTACATCTCACATAGATTAATCTAGTATATGGAATAATCCAAAGTATAGACCTAACAGTCAATTGCCACCACTTCGCAAATCAAGAAATAGGGTCATTATTTGCATGTTGCATTTCAAAATGTAGAAGATAGAATTTATATCATTCACATGTTGCATTTTAGAATGTAGAAGATAGACATTTTCTAGAGATAAGTTTTTGGGAAGTGTTGTTTTGCTTGTAGAGGTTTTAAAATGAAGTTCATAGAAGGTGCAACTGAATTCTGGCATAAGGAGATATGGCTGAAGGTTTGTAGATGCCATGAAGTAAAGAAAATTAATGACTTACCATGTAGCCAGAGGGTTATTAAAATAGCCAAAGATAACCAGAGGTTTATTAAAAGGCTCAAGTGCAACTGCAGGCTTTGGCTACAGTTGTAAATAATTCCGATCTCTCTGGCAACCACCATGTCCCCCTTGTAATGGGTAGAATGCAGAGAGAAAGTTGGGTGAAGAAACAGGAGATGCGGTTTTGGACTCAAGCATCCCTGCTTGATCAAAACTCTCAAAGTTCTCCCCTACCAATAAATGAAACGAGAATCTTATATCCTAGTATTGTCTGCATCAATAACCACAAATGTTTGATAGTGGCATGGCTCATAAGCTAGTTCACATTCATGGAAGGTTTTTCTGTCTCTAAACCAAAGCTTTCATGAATATTAGCCTGGAGGTTTTCTGGTATTTCAATACATGTTACGCATTCTTGTAAAAGGTCGGTAGCTTGTTGCATTCCTTATTATTATAAAAGGAATATCAGGGCCGTAAATAAGGATTCTATAATTTTCTCATCTCTGGGGAGAGTAGAACTATAAACGGGGCTTTGACTTGTCTAGTGTGTAGGATGGTTTCATGGTGAAAGAATATATACTTTCTTTCAGTAGTATTTCAATCAGTTCATTAATAAAATACTATATTTCCCTCTACACTTGTTCAAGAATAGGATCAGAAATGGAATGTTGATATGTAGATGTTTCCTATGTGTTCATAAGGTATAGGTTTAATGACACCGGGTGGAGAATATTTCAGGAAGGTTGTGTTTATAGTAGCACAACAAATTTCTTTCTAGCTAAAGGGACTTTCAAATCAAAGGAGGTAGCTAAAGGGATTTTCAAAGGCCATTTGCAACTGCAGATGGCCTTTCCCTGGTTGCCTACATTTAGTCACTTCTAACATTAAACTACATTAAATTTTATCTTTAAATTTGTTTCATCTATCCATACAATGAGCTGCAAGTGCTAATTAACTATAAGTCTATAATTAATTAATCAATCAACTTAATGACCGTTGGATGATCCCAGATCAACAAAATAAGCTCTATTCCGGCTCAAATTTCTAAAGGACAAAGGTTTCTTCAAGAAGTCACCGGAATAGAGATAGGTCTGAGCATTGTCTAATTAACTATTATAAACTATATACTTAATTAACGAGGAGGATAGATTGGGCCAACCCTTTCCGACATGTCCTTTGACCTCCAACATGCATAATCTTATTGGTCCAATTAAGAAGAGCTTGTCGTCATTAGGGCCCATGTGACATGTGCGCAATGGGGCTGCAGAGTTAAGGTGAAAGAGAATCTTGATCTAAATGTGCATGACGGGGTAAAATATGAAAGTCATTAATTTTAATTTTTATTATATTTATATTGCGAGTGCGATTCTCACCATGGTTTTTCCCACACTGGGTTTTTTAGGTAAAAATTATGGTTTTAATGTGTTTGGTGTTTTTTTGTTTCATCTTGCATTGATGTTTAATTTGTTAATGGTAATTGATAAGTACTTGTGATTAAAGAAGTTTAGGATTTGGTTTAGAATTATTCACTCCCCTCTCAATCTTGTGGCATTTTCAATATAAAGGTTACGTCATAATCCATAGCATCATATTCACAAGAATATGGATTAAAACGATTACATACAGGCATCATAAATACATCCATAATCGTTTATAACATCATAGTATAAAAATGTATATATATATATAAAACTATCACATAATAGGTACATACATCTATGTATGCTAGATATTGACCTATTTGTAAACCCTAAATATCCAACCACTAACCCTAGATCTATAAACTAATTCAACAATTAACCAATAGAGAACTAAAAATACATGCAAATAAAATAAAATAAATAAAGTATAAATTTATTCATTACTTAGATTTAAATATTAAATTAATCAATCAACTTAATGAATGTTGGATGATCACAGATCAATGGCTTAAGCCCTATTTCAGCCCAAAGTTCTGAAGGACAAAGGTTTCTTCAAAAAAGTCACCGAAACAGAGACACGTCTGAGGATTGTCTAATAATTAATTAACTATTATAAATTGTATACTTAATTAACTCTAAGTCTATACTTAATGAATTTTAATTTATGACATAAGCTCTATTCTGGGCCAAAGCTGTGGAGGACACAAGTTTCTTCAAAAAGTCCCCATAATAGACTTAAAGACATGCGTAAGAACTGCCAGGAATGAAAGGTTTTAATAAATGAATTTTTTTAATAAAAGAAAGAAAGAAAAAGAAACAAATTTTAACCATGGTTTTTCCCTTTTAGGAAGCTATTGAAATTAAGGGAGATAAGTGTCATGGAGGGTGGAGATTGATCTCCGCTTCTAAGGAAGGGGATTGGTTAGCATCAACCATCCATAGTTGTTTTCCTTGGAGGATATGCTCTGGTTCATACTTGAGATATCATGTGAAAATGGGAGGATCATCCAGAGAATAGGATTGGTGGAAGTCAGACAGAGATGATCGAGCATGCGTAGGAGTTGGACAGTGGATTTAGTCAATTAAGGAATATTAGTACCACTCTGGCCTTTGCTAGTTTTGACAGTTGTATCATGAAATTGAATATGGGCAATTTAGAAGGGATGAATCCAGATTTGAGGGTGCAAGAAAGTCGTTTCAAATTTAAATTTTTGGGTAAGTTCCTGAGAGAAATACATAATGAACTCAACAATGCAAACAGATAGAGATGAATTCAGAATAATATTATAACACTTCAAAAATATGATCACTTACCTTTAGGTCACTAGCAGTCGCCAATGTAGTCAGCAACAATGGTTGTTCCTGGTCTGAAACTTCGCTAGTGATCCAAATCGAGAGCTCTGAACCGACCAAATTGTGTCGAGATAAATATGATCTTTGACTGTATTTATATGAATCCTTATTTGGCAATTTTGGTGGGAATTTTATATGGTATACAAATATTTGGTGAATCACACTTAACTAGAACATGTCTTATGTAATTTTCAAGGCGATTATGGGTCATCCAATTAATTGGCGATTATAATAGAGTTGGCAAAAATTGGGGTGAATTGATACATGCTTCCGCAATATTCCAGGCAAATTGGGTCCTCCTGGCCAATAAATATTTATGTGGCTATTGGTGAATTATGGCCATCTATTAAGACCACCTCGAAAAGTGTAGGCAAAAATATTGAATTTACCGTTTGGAAAACACAGATTCTATTGGTGAAATCTTGATAGAGATACAATTAATTACATAAAACAATGGGTGATTGGGCCATGCATTCGATGAATATTTATAAAGTCTAGGTGACATGGCCACCCCTGATTGGTACAATATATTCACCATTTTCCAGGTCACGGATGTGAAATATTTGCCATTGGAGAATATTCGCCACTAAAGTAAACTTTGCTTTGCACTCTCTTACTGGCTTTGAATGTATCTTCCATTTTCGAATTATTTATTTTACATTGTACCATTTTAAAAGTAGTAAGTCTATAGATTTGATGCATTGTGTAAGTATCTAGATCCTTACTTTCCTCAATATTAGACAACTTGGGATTATAGAATTTAGGGAGAGATCTAAGAACCTTCTTCACCACTTCATATTTTTCCAAGTTACCACCAATGCCTCTGATTACACTTACTACTATAGTTACTAGGTGTATGTAGCTATCAATACTTTCCTCTTCTAACATACTTATATTTTCAAATTTTCTTTTGACGTTCTATGATTTGAGTTTTTTTTGTCATCTTATCTCCTTCATATATGTTTTTGAGTTTCTCCCAAACATATTTGTTAGAACTGTAGTTCATTAGCTTCAAGAGTTTTGTATTAGAAAAAACCAATTACGATTGAATTCTTTTCTTTTCCATTGTTGTCAAGCATTTTGATCTTATCCAAAGTAGTTAGAGAAGTATAAGGAGTAGTATAACCATCTACAAAATAGTTCTAGATATGAAACCCCATTCTAATCAAATATGGTTCCATCCTCATCTTCCAAAACCATTAGTTTGTGTAATTGAACTTTGGAATCTTGTAAGATACATCATGTGCCATCTCAGACCTTCCTCGAATGATTAAATTTCTTCTAGAGGATATTAGCTCTGATTACCAATTGGGGGTGTGAATTATTCTTGGTCAAACACTTTAGGTTTATACTACAATTTAATACCAAATAATATTATTGGCAACAATGATAGATAAAAAAATGAACACCATGTATAAGAAAATACCAAATTTATGTAAAAAATGCAAATAGTGAAAAAACACATGAGACTCAACTAACAATATAAGAATAAGATTACAATGTTATTTTAGGGTCATTTCCAACGAAGTACATTTCTTCCTAAAGGACTTGCAAGCTGAGGTGCACTACCCTAAGGTAAGATATAAGGGACTTGCATGCTAAGATGCACCACCTAAGGAAATATACAATATTTGTAGAGGAGACTCACTATTTGTAAGCAAGTTACATGAATATATGAATCAAGATGAGTAGACCTTCGACAAAATTACCTCCAACAATTTCCTTGAACCTCTATCTCAAGCAACCAAATTCAAAGAAATTACATAACACTTATTTTGCCTTAACTCCACATCATTGACTCTATAAGTGATATAATGATGTAAGCTCAATCAACATAGTTATCCACACTCTCATCCATACAATCAATATCGATTTTAATTCTATACTTTATATCTTGTTCATTACAAATATAAATTAGGTTGACTAAAGTTGATGACAAACATAGGTCCTATCAAGTCAAACACAAAAGAAAAGTTATGGTGAAATTTATCCAATTCAGGAGATAGAGAGGACCAAATGTTATCATATCACTTTTTTCTAAGATATCCCAGCCAATTCACACACTATCACATATCTTCCAAAGTCAACAATAGGGTAACGTGTAGATGAACCATGTAGAACACAACTAGTTGGCCCAAAACATATCCTCCAAATCAATTGACTCAATGAATGTATCCACATGATAAAGTAGGACACAAATATATCATAACACATCCTTCAATATAAGTATAAGTGGCCAAGGATACAACTCAAGAAAGTATTTAAATCCTATCAACCAAAATATAGTAGTTACCATGAAACACAAACATCCAAACTAATGCAGCAACAAAAAATCTTCTAATGTCATGAAGACATAAAAGACTGTTCCTTGAAAATCCAACAATATTCTTACGTACTTCTTTCTCTTGTCACATCAATATCATACTGGCACAACACAAGTGATACAAAACACTTCATTCTGGAAAGCCATGAAGACCAGTCATGAACAAAACACCATTAAATAAACTCCTCCAGACAACACCAACACCTAAAACTTAAACTTAAACATAGCAAAAACATTATAATTTTTTTCTCCAAGTTGTAGCCCCCTAAAATATCAACACGAATAAATATAGAGCATTTTTCAGACACATTCTCTTAGACAACTAGAGTTGCAATGTCCATAGGTAATTTAAATATTAAGTTCAATTTTACAACACCAAGGACTTGAAAATTATAGGATTGCAATGTCCATAGGTCATTTAAACATTAAGTTCAATTTTACAAAACCATATCATCAAGTGAAGACGAATGTAGACTATTCTTCCATACTATCACCAGTATATATCTCTACACCAACTCACTCCATCTATCTTCCAAGGACCAAAATTTCCTAGAAACATAATTTTGTAACATAGGAATAATAAAAAAATATTTTGAAGAATAGATGATACTGAACACGTCATAGGGATATTTCAACAACTTCTAATAGCTCTCTATCCAAGGATGCATGTATGATTCATAGATGACAGTGCAACATGCTTGCATCCTTTACTCACAAACTGTAAAGTTCGTACAAAAAATGCAAAGAGATGGATATATGCCCTAGATAAGTTTTGGACTAAAACAAAGAATAACAAAAAGCAAAAATGGTATAAAAATTTAATAATACAAGGAAAGGAAAGGAAAGAACACAACTAGTCCATGATTTAGGCCTCCAACAATAAACTCTTTTTCAATGAAATATGCACACAAGAAAGAGAGGACAAATTTTGGGGCTATGTTTAGAGGTCTACCACAGTCAGACACATAATTTGGTGTTTCCAACTCCACTGACAACCAGATAGATAGATTTCATAAATTGAAATGAAATATAAATTAAAATATTATATAAATATGCTAATGGAGATAACAAATAAGAGGAAATATGAACCCCCCTTCCATACCCAAAGCCAAGAGCTCACCAAGTGAAGAAGATGAAGCACCAAATCATCCTCAAAGTGCAAGAATAATCAGAGTCTCAAGCACAAATGTTAGAATGTGAGAGACAAAAATGCATGCAAGAGAACCAAGCGTGATGCAAACTCTAAATAGAGAGCAAAATAATCCCAGAGCTTTTGATAAAAATAGATAGAGTTCCTAGAGAGATCATCCATACCCAAATAGAACCTCTAAAAGGAAGATATGCATTCCAAGAATGAAAGTGATGTCGGTAGGCAAAAGAAGATTCACATAATGCCACGCAATGCACAAAAGTCTCAATGGAACACTAGTGTCCACAAGCCAAATAGTCCACAAAAATTCCAAAGCATGCAAAAAGACAAAGAAATGAAGGAATTGTCCAATCAGTTAAAAGTGAAGGCACTTATGTAGCATGGAATCACATGGGATGCAATTTATGACACTAGAAGAAGAAATTAACATTTTTTAATTATTTAATTGTAATTTAGGTGTAACCTAATTAAATTTATTTAATTATTTAATCATAGCAAACCAATAGAGGAATTAATCAAATAATTAAATTATTTAATCAATAGTGGAGAAAACAAATAAATTAATTAAATAATTCAAAGAGAACATATTATCTTAATTAAATATTTTAAAAACATAATTTATGTGGATATGTGAAATAATGAGATGGTGATGATACATGAAGATGAATTTATGCAATAGTTGTTTTAGATGTTTACAAATACATTAGAGGTAAACAAATAAATAATCTTACAAGAAGTAATGTAATTTCAACTAGTTTTTATCAAAACATGTAGTCTTCTCAGTGTTTTTCTTGTAACAGACAAGGAAGTAGAAAAGAAACATCTTGAGAATACTTTTTATGGATTGAAGAATGATTCTAAAAGGATTTGTTGGAATATAGATTGGAATAAGCAATCTATAAAATTGTATGTAGATTAATTGTGGATGAATGGAACTTTATATCTAACTAGAAAGAAGTCACAATATATGGTCAAGATATTGTACAAGCATAGGTATTCACATTTAAATAAAAAAAAATATTAAGAAACATTTAAATGAATTAGTGAAGGGGTTGATGATTATTTATTTCAAATCAAATGAGTCATTGTCTTTAAAAAATGTCTAACTTAGAATATTGGGGATCTTTGCTATAGCTACTAAGTTTATGAGAAGAGTACTTATAGATTGGATCTTTCTATATTAGAAGACTAGTTAGTAGGCATATTCATAGAGCCACTGGCACAGAAGAATTTTTAAGTTTTAAGATACAACTTAGATATTATGGATCCTAAAGAAATAAGTGATCAAAATTAATACATATTGTTGAAATATGTATTTTCTCATGATATAGAAAATATTTTGTTTTATAATTTTTAGAAGTACAAAAGAATTGAATTGTTTTTTAGTGAGTTTTCCTCATGCAATACATAATAAAATATCTAGAAAACTCTCTAGACTTCTACATAATGAGGAAATTTAATACTTTTATTATTACTGATCATTATTTAATATTTTTATTATTATTGATCAAGAGATCAATGAGTAGAAGATTATGAATGTTCTATTTGGGTTTATATATTTGTAATTTTTTTATCAAGTTAAATAGAATATGTGTTATAGCATCTAAGGATTCTATGTTTGAGCATTCGAATTTTTTGTTTTACGTTAGAGTTTTTTTTAATCTATAACCTCCAATATTTTATAGTCTCTTAAAGATAGTTTTGTTCTCCTTTTGTGTGCTAGAGATTTGTTGGCTTCTATAATAAGAATAAGAATAACAACAACAACAACAACAACAACAACAACAACAACAACAACAACAACAACAACAACAACAACAACGACAACAACAATAATAATATCATGTAAACACCAAACCAATCTTTGTCTTTGAGGACATAACGCATTACTAGGTCCAATTTGATCTAGTCAATTATCCTGCAATACATCAAATGCTTGCCAATGCATATAAACTAGATTGTATCTTAATTAGATTGGATATTCATTACTGGATTCTTGATTACTCATGAAACCAAATTCAAATTCTTGTCGCTCTTAATCATTACCACTCTGATCACAACCGCATGTAATGGTCAAACCATATTTGATACTTATCTAGTATATTAGTAAAAAAATTAATTGGGTATTTATTACTATATTTAGAAATGTTTAATCTATTGTTTGATAATTATTCAAAAAATAGATGACAATTGAATTGGAAAGCATTGTGATCGTAAAAAAAATGAAGATAGCCTTATTTTAATAGTTTATTATTCACTTCCAAACTGAAGTATTTGTCACTAAATAGTGCAACTTACACTAGTATGGGTAATAAAAATTTGTACATAGAGAGTAACAAATATTTTTTTCTAACTAGTGTGATATATTTCGTGGGGAAAAATGTGTTGAGTAGATGTCATGTAAAATTGTTCTACAAACACTCATGTGGCTTGTTTAGTATTTAAAACAAATGGTTATTGTCGCTAAGAAGTGTGCATCAGATTAAAGACTATAATTACTATGCAAGTGATCTCTGAGGTAAGTACTAAAATATTCAAAGAAAGTACATACAACATTAATTAATTCATTGTAATACTCTTTTGCTTTTAGGTTAACAAAATTCACCAATCATTATGTTAGTTGTAATATATCAATTATAAGGACCATGAACTAACCATGAGCTAATCTATGATCAAACCTAAAGGTATCCATAACCTTCATATCACTATCAAAAGTTACAAGTATCCAAAACACATGTATTGGTTAATATATCATAATTTATTTGTTTATTAGGCTTGTGCGAACTAGTGTATCCATAAATAATGAAGTACAAACTATGTCAATGGACTAGTTAATTACGGGCTTTAAAAAAAAGATGCTAAAGAATGGAGGAAACGAACCATGAAATAAGCACATGTTAAGGCACTTAATGATTTGGATAAGTGATTTGACGAAGAGGTCCCTACTAAATAAATAATATCCATTATAAGGACCATGAACTAATCATGAGCTTCTCTATGATCAAACCTAAAAGGATTCATAATCTTCATAGCACTATCAAGAGTTACAAGTATCTAAAACACATGTATTGGTTAATAGAGCATAATTTATTTGTTTACTACATTTGTATGATCTAATGTATCCATGAATAATGAACTAGCAAGTGTGCCAACAGGCTAGATAAATGTGGGCTTTAAAAAATAGCTACGAAAAAATGGAGAAAACAAACCATGAAAGAAGCACATGTTAAGGCACTTAATGATTTGGATAAGTGATTTGATCAAGAGGTCCCTACTAAATAAATAAAATATATATCAAACTGTTTCTAGATAGAGGATTCTTAATAGAGTTGCACACTATTGAGGGAATATTAAATAAAGTGGCACGAAAATAGAGATGTTATGAAATGAAATTATTTATCACCTGAATGAAATTGAAAACTCTCAAGCTTTTGTCGTGTTATGAGAAAAATTAACAAAATCTCATTTATCTTAAGAGATCATATGACCTAATAGTGAAAAATGACTAGAGCTCTTCAAACTTCCATATCTTATTTTATTTTTGAATCTAAGGATATAAAAATTATTTAGTAGAAATGATTAGATGAAGACTTACATATACTAATAAGAGATATTAATCATGTACCTTTATTTAATTTTAATTTGTTTTATATTAATAATAGTTGTAAATTTCAAATTATGAAAAGAGGTATATCGTATCTATTTAATTTAATTTGCTTTACATCAATAATAAAAGAAAGATATCAATATCCCACCTCTATTTAATTTTAATTTATTGAAAATTTCAAATAATGAAAACTACGGATTTGTTCTATTTAATTTTAATTTATTGAGAAATTTCAAATAATGAAAACTGCTGATTTGTCTTGGTTTAATCGACGTTTGTTGGAGATGGCTGAAGTGAAGTTGGTGAGACAAAAAAATTAATAGAGAAGAAGCTCCGTACTTGGCTTGGTAAACTCGAATGTGAAAGGGTAAATGCCAAACCCATGTTTGTCTCTGGGGATATAAGAGTTCCGATTTGATCTGGTCAACAAGTGCCCTGCAACGCGTCTGTGTTCTTCTTATAAATCGCCTCAGCTATCTTTTATTAACACATCAACGACGCATCTTCTTAGCTTTTCCCTTGTTAGCAGCCAATAATGGGCAACAGCGCCTTCTTCATTCTCCTTCTCTTTGCCATGTCTGGAATGTGGTCGGGCAAGGCCGCAAAAGAAGATGTAAGAAAGGCCCTATATTGTTTATATGATCAAGTCCATGAAACCCCAGCATTTCAATTTACATCAACACTGGTACGCTTCAATGCTCAGCCACGTCTCGGGATCGGATCCCACTGCAAATGCAAATGAGTTGTTATACACATATGATACTCTCTTGCACGGCTTTGCTGCAAGACTGAGCGAAACAGAGGCTGAAGCCATGGAGCGTATGGAGGGGTGCTTGGCCGTGATCCCTTCTTCCGTCAATAAAGTAGCCACTACACACACGCCAGAGTTTCTGGGTCTCTCATCCTCCTCCTCTTCTTCTCCTGGATTATGGTCTCAATACTCCAGTCGTGGCGAAGATATCATCGTGGGCGTTATTGACACAGGCATATGGCCCGAAAGCAAAAGCTTCAACGATGCAGGCCTTGGACCTGTTCCCTCGAGACGGAAAGGTACATGTCAAAGCGGGCGGGTCTTCAATTCGTCACACTGCAATAGAAATATCATTGGAGCTTGATACTTCTACAAAGGCTACCAAAGAGAGGTCTCTACAATTAATGAAACGTCGGAGTAGATGTCTCCCAGGGATGCCCAAGGCCACGGCACACATGTGGCCTCAACTGCTGCGGGAGCTGCGGTAACGGGTGCTAGTGTCTTCGGTTTCGCCAACGGAACGGCCAGACGAATGGCTTCTCATGCCAGGCTGGCCATCTACAAAGCCTGCTGGGCGCCTGAAGGATATTGCGATGAGAGCGACATCGCTGCTGCCATGGAACAAGCCATTGCTGATGGCGTCGACATCCTTTCTATCTCAATTCACTCAGATGACGTGCCATTCCACATGAATCACGTAGCCATTGCAGCGTTTGGAGCGATAGAAAAGGGAGTATTTGTTTCTGCAATTGCAGGCAACCAGGGACCTTCTTCATCTAGTCTGAGTCACACGGTGCCCTGGATAACTACCGTAGGTGCGAGCAGCATCGACAGAGACTTCCCTGCTTCTGTGGTGTTGGGCAACCAGGAGATATACAGAGGCACTTCCGACTTCAAAGGAGGAGATGGAAAATTGCAAGGGCCATTCCCTCTCGTCTATGTCTCTGCCAGTAGTAGCTCAAAGCGTTGTCTTGATGGTAGCCTGGACCAAAATGTCGTAAAGGGTAAGATAGTGCTGTGTCAAAAGTTGATCAATCCAGATGACTCTAGCGCACCGGAGAAGGCCAGGGAAGTAGCCAGAGCAGGCGGTGCACGAATGATCGTGGCCAATGAAGAGCTCCTTGGAGCACAGCAGCTGTTTCCCGACATTTTACGATTTCCCGCTATCACAGTAAGTTTCAAAGCTGGTGAAAGAATAAAATCCTACATCAACAGCACATCGAGTAATACTACTGCCACGGCCGCCATGCGTATCACGGGATTGACTATTGTGGGAAACACAGCAGCCGCTCCCATCGTGGCTGCATTTTCATCGAGGGTGCCGAGCAAAGCATACCCTTCTGTTCTCAAGCCTGATATGCTTGCTCCTGGTGTCAACATATTGGCAGCATACGGTAATGGTGTGGACTACTACTTCAATTCGGGGACCTCCATGGCCTGTCCTCATGTCAGCGGCATCGCAGCGCTCATAAAAGCCATCCATCCCACGTGGAGCCCTGCCGCCATCAAATCTGCTCTCATGACCACTTCCTACATTGTGGATAATAGAAAGCGGGCGATCAGAGATTCAGTTAGCATGGAGGCAGCCGACTCATTTGATATGGGCTCTGGACACGTGGACCCAATATCTGCAATGGATCCTGGGCTTGTCTACGACATGGCACCGCAAGTTTATATAGATTTTCTCTGTTCGCTCAATTACACCAGACATCAAATTGCTCTTCTCACAAAGAAATCAGTTTCGTGTCCCAACTCTAGTTTGGAAGCCGGAGATCTCAACTACCCATGAATTTCTGTTGTGTTGAAGCCGGGCAACAAATCGATTAAGGTGAGCAGAAGAAGTGTGACGAATGTGGGTGCAGAGGGTAATGTGGTGTATAGAGTGAGTGTGAAGAGCCCTCCTGGCGTAAACATCAGCGTCGAGCCAGAGACGTTAGTGTTCAACAAACTCTACGATAAAGCCAGCTACAGTGTGGAATTTGAAAGCAATCGAAGAAGCCCATCTGCATCTGAGGGTGAACTATATGATTTTGGAGAGATACGTTGGACTTGTATTGATGGGGGAACACAAGTTGTTCGTAGTCCGGTTGCATTCACCTGGCAAGCTTCAAATTGATCCGACCTAGCCCGGCTATGCCGTATGCATTGCAAATTATGCTCTTCTACAACATCCACTATCAACATTGCCCAATTTCTTTCGTCTGCTATGTTACCAAACAAGGTTTATATTTAATAATGTAGTTATTTAGTTTGGCATAATGGCTTTATAAAGTCAATCCATTGGATGTAATAAAGGAAATGAATAAAGAGAATAATATTTTTCTTTATTTTTTAGTTTTTATAATGTAAATCTTTTGTTTTCTATTTTGTCTGTTCTACATTGATATCAAAGTAATATCAATTATACATTATATAGTTGTTTTTTCCTATAAAAGCATGAATATTTTGAAATTCAAAAGATTAAAGTTTGTCAATATCTGCAAGAAATTGAAAATGTTAAGGCGAGAATGAAAGTTAAAAGAAAATAGAAACATGTAGAATTGACTTGATGGTTTCTATGTTCATTGGTGTGAAACCCCTTCTTGTTTTGCATCAGGCCTATGTGATGTCGTCTTTATGTATTATGACGCAATCGCATCCTTACTATATACATGAGCTCTGGTCATAGTTATTTTGTTAGCCTAATGTACATGTTTCATGGATTTATATAATTTTCATACTATATCTTATTCACATTTATTTTTGACACTTCATGACATGACATGATGTGTGTGTGTGTGTGTGTGTGTGTGTGTGTGTGTGTGTTTGTGTGTGCATGCACACGCGCGCGTGCATGTGTGTGTGTGCACTATGCGCCCATTATAAAAGATGCGCCAATATGAAATATGTATGCGTGTTTTATTTGACAAGTACTTGTTGTTTAGTATAGCAATGTCATATATGATGTTGAATGATTATATTGCCTTGGCTACATTTCCATATGATGGTGAGTTAACAATACTTGGAGAATGCAAGGTTCAGATGAGCGAGTGGGAAATAGGGGAAGCAAAATAGTGGCAATCTTGTGCCAAGCCAATCGACCAAGCAGGATCCGTATGGAGGACTCCAATTATATTTTTTCTTTATCATTTTTTATACTAATATTTGGATGATACATATGTATCCATTTCTTAAGACGTGAAACCTTGTTTGTGATGAGTATCTTTTGTTAACTTTAATTCTCATGTATTCTTATGAGTGTATCTTGTGATAATAGTCATATTAAGAATATAATATTTTAAAATAATAATAATCAAATTTTAACAATTCTATTATTTAATTTAAAATTGTAAGTTTTATGACCCTTATGTTGTAATCTTAAAATTCATCCATCACAGTCCAACTATGCAAATTCTACTCTACAACATCCACAATCAACATCACCCAATTTCTCCCATGTCCTCCTTAGTCGATGTTATCCAAATTCAATAAAACGCAATTTTTTCTATTTATTTAATTCATTCTCTACCCTCTAATAAAATTATAATTATCGAATTATATTATAACGTCAATATTTTGCAAATTAATTTTAACAAGTTCAATGGTTTTTTACATATCATATAAATTTAGTCTTGAATTTACCATACACATGAAAATTCCTATTTAGTTTTTTATCTATATCTATGGAATGCTTTAATCATAGTATATAGTGACTTGTAACATACTTGTTCTAGGTTTGATCCATTCTCTAATCTTGATCCACCTTCATTAGCTTCTCTTTGTACATAGTTCCATCCATTTGACCTTATCCCTACCCTATAAATGCACAATTTTCCTCACATCCCACTCATTTATTCACCCAAACTAGCAACTATACCTTTCTATAAACTTTGTTTTAAAGTTTGTGAATCACTAGTTGACCCTACTCTAGTCCTAAATGGGTGAGGAGGTCTGCCCTAAGGAATAGGTCTATCCTTAGCCCCCTGATGAAGGAGGAGTAGAGGATACAACCCACCGTAGAATAGGAGTAGATTGGGAAGGAGGAACAAAAACCAATGCAGCAGGAGGTAGAGAAACCATAGATTAAGGCAATGTAGAGGCCAACTTCCCTATCATATATTTATAATAATCTTTATAAAACAAATATCATATGGGAAGGATAGGTCGAATCGGAGAAAACCAAAAGTGATCCAATGAAAAGGCCCTGTGGGAAATCAGTGGTTGAAATCCTATATCTTGGATAGCTTGGACTATGCCTTCATGAGGAAATTTTAAACACATGAATAACCAAAGGGACTGCTTCCATGGCAATCAGTCAGGGGATACCCTGCTTAACCTAAAATGGGTCTGGCTTGGGGATAACTATAGAAGTAGTTGTCACCAACTTGGGTCCCACAAGGAACACCAAAGTTATGTTACCTAGAGGAGGGAAAAAAAGACCATCAAGCATGCAAACAAAGGGACAATACTCATAATACCTTTCCCTATACAAGTAATTGATAAACAAAGCCTCCTTTGTAATGACAGCAACTCAATATGCTGGATCAAATGTCACACCTATAACCGGTATGATTATTTATCTTAGCTAATATGTATAATAGGATAGAACCCCCACTATATGGAAAATCTAGAGGTGTGAAAGATATATCAATGTTTTTCCTCTCTTGTTGGGAGGCGATATCCGAGTGATAGTGACAGTCTTAACAAATGGGCTACCACTCGAATCAAATTTCGATCATATAGAGGTAAAATTTGATGAGTGAGATAGGAAAAGATCAACATAGATCCACAACTCACTATTTGTTTTATCATTAGACATGTTGGATTTTTCTTCACATTCATCGACCCAAATAACATTATTGTCTATATGATCTTGGAGTAGGTGTCTAACACAGATATAGAACTTGTTGTCACATCCAAGTAAACATTGGTATTAATACAATTTAGAACAATCATACGACCGAGGGTATGGTTCGTTACCAAGAAGTGGTCTAATACCAATAAGGGTTATATGATTATTCTTTGAGAGTTTCTACATGATACTCAAATAGGAATTAGATAACTTTGTAAAGACTCAATTCTATTGTAGATCATGTGTAGATGTTTAAGTATCCTACATGATCGTAATTACATTTACTACACAGTTATTCTTTTTAGACCCTCCCCTGATATTGCCCGCGAGGGAGCTTGAAGAGGATTTGCTAAATTGAGTCATCATGTGTTCATAATTAGTGAGTGTAAAGAATAGATTGGTAAAGTTTGAATAATGATTAAGAGCTAACTTCTCCCCTAGTTCTAGATGTAGATTTATAATAAACATCCTCTTAAATCACTATCTAGCAAGGAAAAATGGGTGTTAGTATAAATTTACTAATACTAAGAGATAAGTTTTTTATTCCTCTCATTAGGTTTTTGCTTATAGAAAACAAGGTTTGCTATCTAGTGACCTTGTTACTAATGTTCACCTAAAATAGCATCTGAAAGGTGTCCATGAGTTGATCAAATGACTTGGAGGAGTAATCAATCAACATGTTGTACCATTCTAATGTGGTTTCCTTAAGGGCTCGAGAGAATTCCTTCAACAACATGACATCAACATTATGATAATAAATACAAACTACCATGAAAGAATTTATATGTATGTTAGGATCTACTTCTTTGTTATATGATCAAATTTCAAAGATTCAACCCCTTGAGGAGTTATAATGTTTAAGATGTTTATATCAAGAGGACTATGATGATAGTAGGGATGAAGAGAGGACTGATTAGCAATAGATGCAATAGTGGTAAGTACTTCTATAACTCTCCCATATTTTGTAGAATAGTATTTAGCATAGGTTTTTTAGGCGAAGGAGGTGAAGGAGGAGTATTAGAGCCATGAGAGAACATTCCATCTCCACCACCACCACGAGTACCATCACCAGCACCAGAGGCACCAGAAGTCATAGACATAGTAATCATCTTAGTATACCCCAAGGGAATATGTGAAATATTAATGCTGGGTATAGTTACACCGGAGAATGGTTCGATAGTAGGTCTAATATCCACCATGTGAATCAATGCTCTAGGGATTTCAATAGCAATCTATGGGCCAATGCTACCAAACTAGTCATCGTGAGTGGGGATTTCAACAAGAGGCACATAATCTTTAACAATCATAGATAGAGCCCTTAGTACTTCTAGGCCTTTCTTATCCGAGGTAAGCATATCTCTCAAATTTTGAATAATATATGATACTGGATGCATCATAGAGATATTTTGACAAATTCTAATAGCTCTTTGTCCAAGGACGCATGTATGATTCATAGACGACAATGCAAAATGCTTGCATCCTTTACTGACAAACTATAAAGTTTGTACAAAAAATGCGAAGTGATGGATATATGCCCTAGACAAGTTTTGGACTAAAAGAATGAATAACAAAAAGCAAAAATGACGTAAAAATTGAGTAATACAAGGAAAGGAAAGGAAAGAGTGCAACTAGTCCATGATTTAGGCCTCCAACAATAAACTCTTTTCCAATGAAATATGCACACAAGAAAGAGAGGACAAATTTTGGGTTTATGTTTAGAGGTCTACCATAGTCAAACCCATAATTTGGTGTTTCCAACTCCACTGACAACCAGATAGATAGATTTCATAAACCAAAATGAAATATAAATTAAAATATGATATAAATATGCTAATGGAGATAACAAAGAAGAGGAAATAAAAACCCCCCTTCCATACCCAAACCCAAGAGCTCACCAAGTGAAGAAGATGAAGTACCATATCATCCTCAAAGCGCAAGAATAATCAGAGTCTCAAGCACAAATGTTAGAATGTAAGAGACAAAAATGCATGCAAGAGAACCAAGTGTGATGCAAACTCTAAATATAGAGCTAAAGATTCCCAGAGATTTTCATAAAAACAAATAGAGTTCCTAGATAGATCATCGATACCCAAATAGAACCTCTAAAAGGAAGATATGCATTCCAAGAATTAAACTGATGTCGGTAGGCACAAGAAGAGGCATTATTAACACTACCAAATGTAGATGTAATGCTCAAATGGCAACCTTTAGTCTATAGAATCACACGATGCCGCGCAAAAGAAGATGTAAGAAATCCCTATATCAAAAGAAGATTCTTATATCAAGAGGACTATGACGATAGTAGGCAGCAAGAGAGGTCTGCTAGCTATAGATGCAATAGTGGTAAGTACTACTATAACTCTGCCATATTTTGTAGAATAGTATTTAGCATAGGTTTTTTAGGCGAAGGAGGTGAAGGAGGAGTATTAGAGCCATGAGAGAACATATCATCTCCACTGCCACCACGACTACCATCACCAACACCAAAGGCACCAAAATTCATAGACATAGTAGTCATCCTATTATACCCCAAGGGCATATGTGAAACATTGATTCTAGGTATAGTTACACTGGAGAATGGTTCGATAGTAGGTCTAATATCCACCATGTGAATCAATGCTCTAGGGATTTCAACAACAATCTATGGGCTGATGATGCCAAACTGGTCGTCATGAGTGGGGATTTCAACAAGAGGTACATGATCTTTAACAATCATAGATAGAGCCCTTAGTACTTCTAGGCCTTTCTTATCTGAGGTAAGAATATCTCTAAAATTTTGAATATTAGATGATACCAAATGCGTCATAGAGATATTTTGATAACTTATAATAGCTCTTTGTCCAAGGACGCATGCATGATTCATAGACGACAGTGCAACATGCTTGCATCCTTTACTGGCAAACTATAAAGTTCGTACAAAAAATGCAAAGTGATGGATATATTTCCTAGATAAGTTTTGGACTAAAGAAATGAATAACAAAAAGCAAATATGATATAAAAATTAAATAATACTTGGAAAGGAAATGAAAGAACACAACTAGTCCATGATTTAGGCCTCCAACAATAAACTATTTTTCAATGAAATATGCACACAAGAAAGAGAGGAAAATTTTTGGGGCTATGTTTAGAGGTCTACCACAGTCAGACCCATAATTTGGTGTTTCCAACTCCACTTACAACCAGACAGATAGATTTCATAAACCGAAATGAAATATAAATTAAAATATGATATAAATATGCTAATGGAGATAACAAAGAAGAGGAAATAAGAACCCCCCTTCCATACCCAAAGCCAAGAGCTCACCAAGTGAAGAAGATGAAGCATCAAATCATCCTCAAAGCACAAGAATAATAAGAGTCTCAAGCACAAATGTTAGAATGTGAGAGACAAAAATACATGCAAGAGAACCAAGCATAATGCAAACTCTAAATAGAGAGCTAAAGAATCCCAGAGCTTTTGATAAAAAAAAATAGAGTTCTAGAGAGATCATCCATACCCAAATAGAACTTCTAAAAGGAAGATATGCATTCCAAGAATGAAACTGATGTCAGTAGGCACAAGAAGAGGCATTATTAACACTACCAAATGTAGATGTAATGCTCAAATGGCCACCTTTAGTCTCTAGATTCACATCATGCCACACAATGCACAAAAGTCTTAATGGAACACTAGTGTCCACAAGCCAAATAGTCCACAAAAATTCCAAACCATGCAAAAAGACAAAGAAATGAAGGAATTTTCCAATCGGTTAAAAGTGAAGGCACTGATGTAGCATGGAATCACATGGGGTGCAATTTATGACACTACAAGAAGAAATTAATATTTTTTAATTATTTAATTGTAAGTTAGGTTTAACCTAATTAAATTTATTTAATTATTTAATCATAGAAAACCAATAGATGAATTAATCAAATAATTAAATTATTTAATCAATAGTGGAGGAAACAAATAAATTAATTAAATAATTAAAATAGAACATGTTATCTTAATTAAATATTTTAAAAACATAATTTATGTGGATATGTGAAATAATGAGATGGTGATGACACATGAAGATGAATTTATGCAGTAGTTGTTTTAGATGTTTTTCAAATACATTAGAGGTAAACAAATAAATAATCTTACAAGTAATGTAATTTCAACTAGTTTTTATCAAAACATGTAGTCTTCTCAGTGTTCTTCTTGTAACAGACAAGGAAGTAGAAAAGAAATATGTTGAGAATATTTTTTATGGATTGAAGAGTGATTCTAAAAGGATTTGTTGGAATAGAGATTGGAATAAGCAATCTATAAAATTGTATGTAGATTAATTGTCGATGAATGGAACTTTATATCTAACTAGCAAGGGGTCACAATATATGGTCAAGATATTGTACAAGCATAGGTATTCACATTTAAATTAAAAAAAAGATTAGGAAACATTTAAATGAATTAGTGAAGTGGTTGAAGATTATTTATTTCAAATCAAATGAGTCTCTATCTTAAAAAAAATTCTAATTTAGAATATTGGGGATCTTCGCTATAGATAATAAGTTAATGAGAAGAGTACTTATAGATTGGATCTTCCTATATTAGAAGATTAGTTAGTAGGCATATTCATAGAGCTAGTGACACGGAAGAATTTTTAAGTTTTAAGATAGAATTTAGATATTATGGATCCTAAAGAAATAAGTGGTCAAAATTAATACATATTGTTGAAATATGTATTTTCTCATTATATGGAAAATATTTTGTTTTATAATTTTTACAAGTAGAAAACAATTGAATTATTTTTTAGTGAGTTTTCCTCATGCAATACGTAATAAAATATCTAGAAAACTCTCTAGACTTCTACATAATGAGGAAAATTAATGATTTTATTATTATTGATCATTATTTAATGTTTTTATTATTATTGATCAAATGATCAAGAGATCAATGAGTAGAAGATTATGAATGTTCTATCTAGGTTTATATATTTTTAATAATTTTTATCAAGTTAAATAGAATATGTGTTATAGCATCTAAGGATTCTATGTTTGTGCATTCTAATTTTATGTTTTAAGCTATAGTTTTTTTTTATCTATAACCTCCAATATTTTATAGTCTCTTAAAGATATTTGTGTTCTCCTTTTCTGTGCAAGAGATTTGTTGGCTTCTACTACTACAACAACAACAACAACAACAACAATAACAATAAGAATAATAAAAATTAATTTATTATTATATTTAGAAATGTTTAATCTATTGTTTGACAATTATTTAAAAAATAGATGACAATTGAATTGGAAAGCATTGTGATTGTAAACAAAATGAAGATAGCCTTATTTTAATAGTTTATTATTCACTTCCAAAGTGAAGTATTTGTAAATCGCCTCAGCTATCTTTGATCTGGTCAACAATTGCCCTGCAACACGTCTATGTTCTACTTATAAATCGCCTCAGCTATCTTTTATTCACACCTCTTCTTAGCTTTTCCCTTGTTAGAAGCCAATAATGGGCAACACCGCCTTCTTCATTCTCCTTCACTTAGCCATGTCTGGATTGTGGTCGGGCTGTTGGAAGTGAAGTCCAATGGACTCCTTCCTCTTGCCGCCAAAACTTTTCGCTCTTCAACTTCTCCTTGCAAGCTCTTTAAGAGCTAATTGTAATTCATTTGTAGAGGTGAATTCTAGAGCTTCTTGCAGCTGTGTATGTGTAAACCAGATTGGTTAATAATCAATTGACTCCCCTGCTTCAAGTGTGGATGTAGGCAATTGTTGAACCATGATAAATCTATGTGTATCATTTTTCTGTGTGGTGTGTTTATAATTTTGTTTTAATATGTTGTTTAAATTCATTTCTTCATCATAACAATTGGTATCAGAGCGAGGTTAGCTCGCTGTTAACATTTTGGTGGTTGAAATTCCAGAATCATGGAAGAAGAGAAGATAGAGAAGTTCTCCAGTTAGAGTTTCAGGTTATGGAAGGTGCAGATGGAGTCTTTGCTGATAAATCAATACCTTTCACATGCGTATGCGCTTGAAGGGAAAGCAAAGAAACCAGCTAGGATGGCTGATGAAGAATGGGAAAAATTAGACAAGAAGGCAAGAGCAACAATTTTTCTCTTGTTGTCCAACAATGTTATCTTCAATGTCACGGGTGATGCAACAACAAAAGATGTATGGGATAGACTCACAGCCATGTATTAAATGACATCGACTGCAAATAAAGTGTTTATTATGAAGCGTTTGTACGAACTGAAAATGAAGGAAGGTTGTGCTATGAAAAACCACATAAATGAATTCAATACATTGATTAGTCAAGCAACTTTGGTGGGGATGACACAAGATGATGAAAGCAAGGCTGTTCTTTTATTATGTTCTTTACCAAGTAGCTAAGATGGCGTTGTAACAATAGTTAGCACATCTATATCCGGTAAAAATAAGTTGGTTTTTAATGATGTAGTAGCTACTCTTCTCAGCAAGGATTTGAGAAGAAAGAATGATGAACCTTCAATGAAGCCTTAATGGTGGTCAGCACCGAAAATAGAGGTAGAAGTCATAATAGAGGCAGAAATAATTACCATAGATGTTCAAAATCAGCAAGGAGATCGAAGTCTAGAACTAGAGATGGTGAATGTTGGTTTTGTGGCAAAGTTGGTCATGTGAAGAAGGATTGTAGAAACTTCAAAAGGGCACAAGAGAGGGTGTGGGACAACAAAGAAAATATAGTGTATGATAAAGATGATAGTGAACCAATCCTTTCAACAACTGACAGTACTCCAGATTCATGGGTGCTTGATTTCAGTGCCTCCCATCATGCTACCTCATGTCTTGAAGCATTCATTAACTACCATGAAGGTCATTTTGGTAATGTTTTTTTAGGAGATAAAAAAGCTTGTGAAATTACAGACAAAGGGGATGTATTGTTGCCATTAGAAGGTAGTAAAACATGGCTGCTCAAAGATGTTTGCCATGTCCCAAAATTGAGTGGAATTTGATATCCATTGGACAACTCTTTGATCAAGGTCTTAATGTAAATTTTCTCCCGAATACTTGGAAGGTAACTCATGGTACCATGCTGATTGCAAATGCTAATAAAGTGGGTAGTTTATACATATTTAAGGCTCATGGTGAAGTAGGAGCTGCAATGGTGATTGAGGACAGCAAAGAGCATCTTTGGCATCAAAGACTTGGGCACATTAGAAAGAAAGGTCTCCATGTTATGCATACAAGAAAATAGATTTTGGGACTCCAACTTGTTGACTTAGCCTTTTGTGAACATTGTCTTTATGGCAAACAAAAGAGAGTCATTTTTTTGAAAGGTGGGCATGACACAAAGACAACACCACTGGAGCTTGTATACTCGGATGTTATTGGGCCTACCGAGGTAACCTCCATTGGAGGAGATAACTATTTTGTAACCTTTCTTGATGATTGTACAAGAAAAGTATGGATTTATATGCTTTCTAGGAAATCTGAAGTGTTTTCAAAATTTAAAATTTTCAAGGCTTTAGTTGAAAATCAGATTGGGCATAAGATTAAATGCTTACAAACTGATAATGGTGGTGAATTTTGTTCACATGAATTTGATGATTTTTGTGTTGATAATGGGATTAGAAGAATCAAGGTTGTTCCTTTCACTCCTCAAGAAAACGGTGCAGCCGAGAGGATGAATAGAACAATTCTTGAAAAGGCACAATGTATGTTGTCAAATGTAGGTTTAGCCAAGGAATTTTGGGCAGAAGCATGTAACACAACAGTGTATTTAATCAACTGAAGTCCATCATCTAGATTTGATTTTGGTATTCCTGAAGAGGAATGGCAAGGGAAGATGATTTCATACTCGCATCTTCATGTGTTTGGATGCGAAGCCTTCTCGCATATACCCAAGGAGAAGAAAACCAAATTGGATCCAAAGTGACTGAAATGTATTTTTGTTGGGTATGGTGAAGAGCAATTTGGATTTAGATTGTGGGATCCAGTTCACAAAAAGATTGTTCGCAGTAGGGATGTAATTTTTCATGAAACCTCCTTCCTTGCACTACAAGATTCAAAAAACTCAGAGAAAGAATATGTCCCTATGTCTTTGTTTTAGAATTAAACTACTAGCGCTCTACCTCTAGTCTCTCATTCAGTGGGAGCCCCTATCACATCTACCTCAGTTGAATACAGTTCTCAGACTGAGAATGAAGAAGTGAGTGTTGATAATGTTTGGTCTTCATTTAATTCTAAAATTGGGGGTCTGCAGAACAGAGCAAATCCTCCCCAAAATAGCACTGATGTCATAGGAAACATGGAAGATCACCCTTACGGTGAGCATTTTGGCTCACATTATTCCCAATTGGTTGGGAAAACTCCACGGTTGTTTGCCACTCTATCGTATCCTGCAAGTTCTGTTTCCATCCCCCACAGCATGTTGTGAAGTCTTCAAACCACATGGCACACCCACCTTCGTCTCCACGGTAGCCGTCCCCACACCCCATAGCTTACTTACCTCTCCCACGAGCTCCCTGTAGTTCTTCTCGTGAGCTCCCCGCAGTTTCCTCACCCTCCATGCAGGCTCCTTGCAGTCTCACCCATGAGCATCACACAAGCCCTCACTCTATGGGCTCTCCACCCCACCTTCCCCTACACTCATCAGCCTTCACGGGCTCCCTGCCACCATTGTGCGCCTTCCCTGCCAAAGATGATGTGGCATCCCCCTCCCGCAGACCCAGCTCCCTGCCTATACGTCCAACGCAGGTAGAGCAAGATGCCTCTGCAGGCCCACTCTCCCGCAACTTGTCTGCACCCAATGTGGACAAAAATCCATAGGTCACTAATTGCCTTGCAGACAGGGAAATTAATAGTAAAACTACCAGGCCAATTAAAAATGGGAGAGATATAATTTTGCATAAATAGGATCCCAAAAATTGAATGACTCTACTATTAAAAGAGAGAGTCAATTGAGGAAATCTTCTAGATAGAGGTGACCTCCTGCAAAGTTTTTTTATTATGATTTATTGTTTTGTGAAGAAGCTAAACCTACTTTGCTCATCTCTGATCAAACGGAGCCTGCAACATACAAAGAAGCTTGTAAAATTGCAGACTGTGATAACTGGCATGCTGCAATGTATGAAGAAATGGACACAGTATTGTGAAATTAGACATGAGATTTGGTGCTACTTCCGCCTGACAGAAACGCATTAAGAAATAAATGGGTGTATAAACTAAAAGATGAAGTTGATGGTCACAAAAGATTTCAAGCAAGACTAGTTGTAAAGGGATATGCTCAGCAGCAAGACCTTGATTTCAAAGAAATTTTTTCGCCAGTAGGCAAAATGACTACCATCCGAGCAGTATTGGGCTTAGTTGTAGCCTGTGATCTTGAACTTGAATAGCTAGATTTGAAGACGACATTTCTCCATGGCGATCTTGATGAGGAACTATTTATGCATCAGCCGGAAGGGTTTATTAAAAAGGCGCAGGAACACCTCTATTGCAGATTGAAATGCAGTTTGTATGGGCTTTAGCAAGCCCCCTATCAATGGTATCTTAAATTTGACAAATTCATGATTGATCACAAGTTTACTCACAGCGAGTCTGATCCTTGTATCTATTTCAAGAAGCCTCCTAATGGCGAATTTTTCATTCTTCTCCTTTATGTGGATGATATGGTAGTGGCCGACACAAGCATGAAGAGTGTGAGTGAACTTAAAAATCACTTAGCAAAGGAATTTGCCATGAAAGATTTAGGGACAGCAACGAAGATTCTGAGAATGACTATTTTTTGGGATAGGAAAAAGAGAGAACTCAAATTATCTCAGCAAGACTACATTTAAAAAGTTTTGGATAGATTTGGTATGGTGGATGCTAAGTCTGTTTGTGTACCCTAAGCCTCTCATTTCCAGTTGTCTTCTCATTTGTGTCCGAAAACACAAGAAGATAAGGAGTTTATGGATAAAATTCCATACAAATCTGCAGTTGGAAGTCTCATGTATGCTATGGTGTCTACTCGAACAGACATTGCTCATCCCGTGGGATTCGTGAGCAGATTTATGGCTAATTTGGGCAAATCACATTGGGAGGCGATCAAGTATATCTTGTGGTATCTCAAGGGTACTTTTGATTTTTGTTTATGGTTAGGAAAGGACAAGGAAGTTTTGCAAGGGTTTACCGATTATGATTTTGCTGGTGATTTAGACAAAAGAAAGTCTACTTCAGGTTATGCTTTCAAATTTCCCGGGGTAGCGATTAGTTGGGCTTCAAAATTGCAACATACAGTTGCTCAATCAACTGCGAAAGCTGAATACATAGCTCTTTCTGAAGGAGCAAAAGAGATGGTATGGTTGCAACTCTTGCTCAGCGAGTTTGGGTTGAAGCAATCAGATTTTGTTTTGTTTTGTGATAACAACAATACCATTTTTATGACTAAACATCAGACATCTCAGCCGCAGTCAAAACATGTTGATGTTCGCCATATGGTCGAAGAAGGCAAGTTTCATGTAGATAAAATTCATACCGACATGAATCTAGCTGATGTGCTCACTAAAGTGGTTAACTAGGAGAAGTTTGAATTCTGTCGAGCTTCTCTCAGCCTTTCCAATAACTGATAGCAAGACTGAGTGGGGGAATCTACTTGTTGCAGCAGTTCATTAGCCTTCAGTGGGAGATTGTTGGAAGTGAAGTCCAACAAACTTCTTCCTCTTGCCGCCAAAACTCTTGGCTCTTCAACTTCTCCTTGCAAGCTCTTTAAGAGTTGATTGTAATTCATTTGTAGAGGTGAATTCTGGAGCTGCTTGCAGTTGTGTATGTGTAAACCAGATTAGTTATTAATCGATTGATTCCCCTACTTCAAGTGTCGATGTAGGCAATTGTCGAACCACGATAAATCTGTGTGTCTCATTTGTCTGTGTTGTGTGTTTATAATTTTGTTTTAATCCACTGTTTAAATTTGTTTCTTCATCCTAACATGGGCAAGGCCATAAAAGAAGAAGTAAGAAAGGCCTATATTGTTCATATGATCAAGTCCATGAAACCCTAGCATTTCAATTTACATCAACACTGGTACTTTTCAATGCTCAGCCACATCTTGGGATCGGATCCCACTGCAAATGCAAATGACTTGTTATACACACATGATACTCTCTTGCACGGCTTTGCTATGAGGCTGAGCGAAGCAGAGGCAGAAGCAATGGAGGGTATGGAGGGGTGGTTGGCCGTGATCCCTTCCTCCCTCGATAAGGTTGCCACTACACACATGCCAGAGTTATTAGTTCTCTCATCCTCCTCTTCTTTTCCTGGATTATGGTCTCAATAGTCCACTCGTGGCCGCGAAGATATTATCCTGGGTGTGATTGACTACGGCATATTTCCTGAACATGAAAGCTTCAACTATGCAGGCCTTGGACCTGTTCCCTCCTGATGGAAAGGCACGTGTGAAAGCGGGCGGGCCTTCAATTCGACACACTGTAATAGAAAAATCATTGGAGCTTGGTACTTCTACAAAGGCTACTAGAATAATCAATCTAAAATTAGCGAAACGTTGGAGTACATGTCTCCCAGAGACTCCCAAAAGTATGGCACACATGTGGCCTCAACTACCGCGGGAGCTGGGGTAAGAGGTGCCAGTCTCCTCGGTTTCGCCAACGGAACGGCTAGAGGAATGGCTCCTCATGCCAGGCTGGCCATCTACAAAGCTTGCTGGAGAGACGGTTGCGATTCGAACGACATCGCTACTTTTATGGAACAAGCCATTGCTGATGGCGTCGACATCATTTCTATCTCATTAACCTCAGAAGATGTGCCATTCCATGAGAGTCTCAGCGCCATAGCCGCGTTCGGGGTGACAGAAAAGGGAGTATTTGTTTCTGCCGCGGCAGGCAACGATGGACCAGATGTTCATACTCAGAGTAACACAGCGCCATGGATTACAACCATAGGTACGAGCGGCATCGACAGAGATTTCCATGCTTCTCTAGTATTGGGCAACCAGGAGATTGTAGAATTTTGAACCTGACCTATCCTCTCTGAACCAACTGATTAGCAAACAATAACAACAAAAAGAAGAAAACACCAATATCTTTATTGAAGCTTAATTAAAAAATTACATAGAGGCTATATATATAAAGAATTTGCAGTCTAGAAGAATAAATAATAACTGCAGTTCTAAATATATTCCTAGCTTTGCATGGAAAGCTACTAAGGCTCTCAAACTAAAAAAAGCAAACTACTCCCTAAATTAAGAATACAATAAGTGCATGCACAACATGCTTTATTTACTAAAAACAAACTCATGCAAAAAGAAAAACTAAAAATAGTCCTAAGGATTCATGCATGCTGGAGTACATGCTTTATTTGCATGAATAAACAAAAAAAACTATTAACTAAAAATAGCTTATGCATGGTGATGAATGGATAGCTTCATGTCCAAACTGGAGTTGCATGGAGCTGCATGCTAGAGCAGCATCACTTATCAACATACTCCCCCTTGATGCTGAGAGGGCTGACAATCTTATCTCGTAGTGCTATAAACTGAGCTTTCGCAACTGCTTTGGTGAATATATCTGGTAGCTAATCCTGGGTGTTGATGTGCTTCAATTCGACATCCTTCTTTTGCACCAAATCTCGTATGAAGTGATATTTCAAATCAAAATGCTTAGTTCTGTTGTGATGAATTGGATTCTTAGCTAACTTGATGGCACTCACATTGTCACAATAAATTACTGTAGGCTGAATTTGTTTTTCTTCAATTTCTTCCAAAACTTTTCTGAGCCAAAGAGCTTGTGTACTTGCTCAAAATCCTCTTGGCTGCCTTCATATGTATTTCAGATGGATTTGTCATATACCTTGAAACAAGTGAAACTGAATAGGCAATATCAGGCCTCATGTGGATTAGAAACATCAAGCTCCCCACAATACTTCTGTAAGTTGTCTCATCAACTAAATCAACACCATCATCTCTACATAACAAATCTCCATGAGCACTTGGAGTGGAGGCAGGGTTACAATCAGTCATATTAAATTTCTTCAGCATATCCTGTGCATACTTTGTTTGACAAATGAAAATCTCATCCTTACTTTGATAAACCTCCATTCCTAGAAAATATTTCATTAGACCAAGATCTTTCATCTCAAATTCTTTCATCATAGCAGCTTTGAATTCATCTTTCATCTTAGAACTACTACCCATATACAAAAGATCATCAACATACAAACTTATGATGAGAATATCAGTACCTTCTTGTTTGTAGTAAAGGGTAGGATCACTCTTACTTCTCTGGAAGCCATTCTCCTGAAAATATCCATCAATCCTGGCATACCATGCTCTTGGTGCTTGCTTGAGGCCATACAAAGCCTTCTTCAACTTGTAGACATAATTATCTTTTCCTTCCACTTCAAAACCTTGTGGCTGCTCCACATACACTTCCTCTTCTAAGTACCCATTCAAGAAGGTACTTTTCACGTCCATATGATGTATTCTCCACTTCTTCTGAGCTGCTAATGAAATCAACATTCTTATGGTCTCTTGTCTTGCTACTGGTGCAAATGTCTCTTCATAATCAATTCCATACTTTTGTGTGAAGCCTTTAGCAACTAATCTTGCCTTGTGTCTTTCAACACTCCCATCACTGTTAAACTTGGTCTTGTAGACCCATTTGGTTCCAATCCTTTTTTTGTCATGTGGAAGTTCTGTTAACTCCCAAGTATCATTCTTGTGAATGGAATCCATCTCTTCTTTCATGGCTTTCACCCAAACCTCATTAGTACATGCATCTTCAAAAAATGATGGTTCAAAATTAGCCTTGGCTAATAAAGCAAAATTCACTGTTTCACCTACTAGGTTTTCTTCATGTACTTGATTTCCACTCCTCTGGTAGATATCACTCAATCTCCTTACTTTCCTTGTAGAACTTGGAGAAGAAGCTGGACTTGAACTTGGTACTAAAGAACTTGATGAAGGGTTGCTTCGTGGAGTTAAACCATTGGATATAGAAACATTAGTTGGCTGCTCATGATCAATATCAGCAATTATATCATCATTCAAAATAGATTTTGGCTTCTCAACATGGCCTTTTTTATGACCATAAACTCCCCCTTCATCAAAAATCACATTTCTTGAGACAATAATCTTGTTAGTGAGGGGATTATACAATCTATAAGCCTTGCTTTTCTCACTATACCCAATAAAAATACATGACTCACTCTTTGCATCTAACTTCTGTCTATTCTGATCTGGTACATGCACATAAGCCAAACAACCAAAAACTTTGAAATGATTAACATTAGGCCTTTTACCATACCAAGCTTCATAAGGAGTCATCTTTTCTAGTGTACTGGTGGGGCTACGGTTGAGGATGTACACCGCTGTAGCAACTCCATCTCCCCAATAAGAATTGCTCAATCCCTTGGTTTGTAACATGCACCTTGCCATTTCAACCACAGTATGATTCTTCCTTTCAGCTACTCCATTCTGTTGAGGTGTGTATGCAGTAGTAAGTTGCCTCTTGATGCCATTAAAATCAGAATAATTTTGGAAAGCCTTTGAGCAAAATTCTCCTCCACGATCAGTCCTTAAACATTTGATCTTGCACCCTTTCTCATTTTCCACAAGGGCTTTAAACTTCTTGAATATATCCAAGGCTTCATCTTTGGCCTTCAAAAAATATACCCAACAATTTCGTGAGTAATCATCAATAAAAGTGATGAAATATGATGACTTACCCAAACTCTTAGTCTGCATAGGACCACATATATCTGAATGAACAAGCTAAAGTGGGTGATGAGCCCTCCATGCATTGCCCTTTGGAAACTTTTCTCTTGCATGCTTTCCTTTAGCACAACCTTCACAAACCTCCTTGTGTTCCTCAACCTTGGGCAAACCATAAACTAATGCATGTGAGGTTAGAAACTTCAAACTATGAAAATTTAAATGTCCATACCTGAGATGCCATAACCAACTTGAATCTTCATAAGCCATATTTGCCAAACTATTGTTATGTTCACCAAACCTCAAGGGGAACATCCTATTTCTTGTCATAGGAACAATAGTGATCACCCTATTATCCTTATTCTTATCATAGATAGTACAAGTCTTATTCTCAAAGACTACTTTATAATTTTTCTCACATAGCTGCCCAACACTTAACAAATTGTGCTTCAATTGTGGAGTATAATAAATATCATGAATACTCTTTATACCTTCTTTTGTTTGGACCTCCATAGCTCCTTTGGCAGCAACCTTCAATGATTTATCATCACCAAGCTGGATCTTGGATTTGAAACTTCCATCCTTTGTTGAGAACAACTTCTCATTCCCTATCATATGGTTAGAGCATCCAAAATCTAGGTACCAAACATCTTTACTAGTATTTTCACCCTTGGCATAAGATAAAAATAAGTGATCAGGAGGATTATCACTACTTTCTTGAGCATAGTTAGCACTTTTACCTTCTTTCAATCTGCATTCTCTTTCAAAGTGGCCATACCTATTACAATGGTAACATTGAACATTTCTCTTATCAAATCTGCCTCTACCTCTTCCTCTGAAACCACCACTTCCTCTTGAGCCACTTCTTCCTCTACCTCTTGAAGAATTTTGGCTTTGCCCTTTACCTTGGCCTTGATTGATTTTGGCACTACTGCTACTTGCATCTTCATTTTTTGTGATTAGCAATTTAGAGGAAAATGCTTTCTCTACACCTTCAAAAGAATCTTTCAATCTTTCTTCATGAGACATCAGGGATCCAACCAGTTGATCAAACTGTAGTTTTGTCAAATCCTTGCTTTCTTCTATGATTATTGCTACATGATTCCATCTGGGTGTCAAAGATCTCAACACCTTTTTAATCAAAACTTCATTGCTTACAATTTCTCCAAGTGTAGCCATTTTATTGACCACATCTTTGACTCTAACACAATAATCACTTATACTTTCAGCTTCTTGCATCTTCAAATTCTTGAACTCTCGCTTCAATGTCTGAAGCTTGACCACTTTAACTTGATCACTACCCTGGTAAGCTTCTTGTAGAGTCTTCCAAGCATCTTTGGCAGTTGTTGCTCCTGATATTCTTGGAAATAAGCTCTTATCAAGAGCTATCTGAATGTGAAACAAAGCTTGAGCGTTCTTTTTCCTTGCTTCCTTTCTTGCTGTTCTTTCATTGGTTGTAAGGGCATTCCAATCAGTTGGCTCTTCATAACCTGATTCAATAATCTCCCACAAATCTTTTCCAATCAAAAAAGTCGGCATTTTAATGCACCAATAATCATAATCATTTCCATCAAATTCTGGAATGGGCATATGGTTAGAATTTGACATGATTAACTTTGGCGAAATTCCAACAATAAAACTTTAACCCAAAACAATTTTACTTGCTCTGATACCACTTGTAGAATTTTGAACCTGACCTATCCTCTCTGAACCAACTGATTAGCAAACAATAACAACAAAAAGAAGAAAACACCAATATCTTTATTGAAGCTTAATTAAAAAATTACATAGAGGCTGTATATATAAAGAATTTGCAGTCTAGAAGAATAAATAATAACTGCAATTCTAAATATATTCCTAGCTTTGCATGGAAAGCTACTAAGGCTCTCAAACTAAAAAAAACAAACTACTCCCTAAATTAAGAATACAATAAGTGCATGCACAACATGCTTTATTTACTAAAAACAAACTCATGCAAAAAGCAAAACTAAAAATAGTCCTAAGGATTCATGCATGTTGGAGTACATGCTTTATTTGCATGAATAAATAAAAAAAACTACTAACTAAAAATAGCTTATGCATGGTGATGAATGGATAGCTTCATGTCCAAACTGGAGTTGCATGGAGCTGCATGCTAGAGCAGCATCACTTATCAACAGAGATATTGAGAGGCACCTCCATCTTCAAAGGAGATGGAAAATTGCAAGGGCCATTCCCTCTCGTATATGTCTCCGCCAGCAACAGCTCAAAGCGTTGTCTTGATGGCAGCCTCGACCCCAACGTGGTAAAAGGTAAGATAGTTCTGTGGGATAAGTTGTTATATGTAAGTAATGGAGGTGCCGACGAAGTCGCTAGAGCAGGAGGTGCAGGCGTTATTTTGGCCAATGGTGAGCTCCTCGGAGCAGAGCAGCTGCTTACCAGCCCAAATAGTCTGCCGGCTATCAGCGTGAGCTTTTCAGCTGGAGAGAAAATCAAATCCTACATCAATTCAAGGCTGAACAACGTCACGGCTACCATGCGTCTCCCAGGATTGATTATCGTGGGGAATGCAACCCCCGCTCCCACTGTGGCTTCTTTTTCGTCCAGGGGCCCGAGCGAAGCATATCCCTCTGTTCTCAAGCCTGATATCGTTGCTCCCGGTAGGTTCATATTGGCAGCAGGCGTGGGAGGAGCTGCAATCTATGAGTTACGGTCCGGGACGTCGATGGCATGTCCCCACATCAGCGGAATTGCAGCGCTCATAAAAGCCATCCATCCCACATGGAGCCCAGCCGCCATCAGATCAGCGCTCATGACGTTTTCCTACACCGTGGATAATCAGGGGAAGGCTATCAAAGATTCAGTTACAATGGAGGCAGCCGACTCATTTGATATGGGTGCAGGCCATGTGGACCCAAGGGCTGCTCTAGATCCTGGGCTTGTCTACAACATGGCACCGCAAGATTATATAGATTTTCTCTGCTCGCTCAATTACACCAGACGACAAATTTCTCTTCTCACAAAGGATCCAGTTTCCTGTCCCAAATCCAATTTGGAAGCCGCAGATCTCAACTATCCATCGTTTTCTATTGTGTTCAAGCCGGGCAACAATTCGATCAAGGTGAGCAGAAGAAGTTGATGAATGTGGGTGCAGAGGGTAATGTGGTGTATAGAGTGAATGTGAAGAGCCCTCCTGGCGTAAACATCAGCGTGGAGCCCCAGACGTTAGTGTTCAAAAAACTCTACGATAAAGCCAGCTACAGTGTGAAATTTGAAAGCAATCGAAGAAGCCCATCTGCATCTGAGGGTAACCAAGATGATTTTGGAGAGATACGTTGGACTTGCATTGATGGGGGAATACAAGTTGTTCGTAGTCCGGTTGCGTTCACCTGGCAATCTTCAAATTAATCCAACCTAGCCCTGCTAGCCTATATGCACTGCCAATTCTACTCTACAACATCCACGCTCGCCGTCGCCCACTTTCTTCCATGTACTCCTCAATCGGTGTTATTCAAATTCAAGTTTCTTTTAATTCATTGTCTACTTTCTAGCAAAATTATAATTACACAATTATTGGTTGGTTCCTTCTAAAGGTAGATACTATCGATTTTTTTTCCGAATGCATTAACTAATCCAACCTACCCCTTCTATGCTATATCCATTGCAAATTCTGCTCTACAGCATCCACGATCAACATTGCCCGATTTGTTTCATGTGCGCCATGTTACCAAATAAGGTTTATATTTAATAATCTAGTTAGTTTTTTCATTGGGTAGGAAGTTATTCTTAAAACAAAAAATAATGACTTTATAAACTCAATCCATTTGATGTACTAAAGAAACTGAATAAATATAATAATACTTATCTTTTAATTTTTTTTTATAATGTTAAACTTTTGTTTTCTATTTTCTTTTGTTCTATGTTGGTATTGGAGTAATATCAATTATGTTTCATGTATTTTTTTTTCCCCTATGAAAACATGAATATTCTGAAATTCGGAAGATTAATATTTGTCAATATTTGCGAGGGATTGAGAATGTTAAGGTGAGAATAAAACTTAAGATAAAATGGAAATACATAGAATTTTATTGATGGTTTGTAGGTTTATTGGTGTGAGACGCCTTCTTGTTTCACATCAAAGCTATGTGACACCGTCTTTATATATTATGGCACAATTTCATCCTTACTATATACATGAGTTCTGGACATGGTTATTTTGTGAGCCCAATGCACATTTTTCATGGATTTATATAATTTTGATATTTTATCTTATTCATGTTTATTTTTGACGTGAGATATATACATATATATTTATGTGTGTGTGCACTCTATACCCATTATAAAACAAATGCCAATATGATATGTGTATGTATGTTTTATTTCACAAGAATCTATTGTTTAGTATAGAAAAGTGATATATATGATGTTGAATCATTATATTACTTCAGTTATATTTTCATACAATCATGAGTTGACTATACTTTGAGTGTGCAAGGTTCACATGAGCGAGTTAGAAATAGGGGAAACAACATAGTGACAATCTCGTGAGAAGCCAATCAACCAACCAAGATCCATATGGACGACTCCAATTATATATGTGTGTGTGTGTGTGTGTGTGTGTGTGTGTGTGTGTGTGTGTGTGTGCGTGCATTTTTTTAAGATGTGAAACCGTGTTTGTGTTGAATGTGTTTTGTTAACTTTAATTCTCATGTATTCTTATGAGTGTATCTTGTGATATATAGTGATATTAAGGATATAAACATTTTAAATAATAATAATAATCAAATTTTCTTTATTTTATTATGTATTTTAAAATTGTAGGTTTTATTACCCTTATGAAACAATCTTCAAATTAATCCATCATAGCTCTAACATGCAAATTCTACCCTACAACATCCACAATCGACATCGCCCAATTTCTTCCATGTCCTCCTCAATCAATGTTATTCAAATTCAATAAAATGTCTAGTTTTTTTTAATTTTTAATTCATTGTTTACTTTCTAAGAAAATTATAATTCCACAATTATATTGTAATGTCTCTATTCTTCCAATTAAGTTTAACAAGTTCAATTATTTTTAGATATTATTTAAATTTAGTCATGAATTTTCCATACCCATGGAAATTTCTATTTAGTTTCAGATATATATACCTAGGGAATGCTTTAATCAAATTATATAGTGACTTGCAGCACACTTGTTCTAGGTTTGGTCCATTCTCTAATCTCGATCCACTTTTATTCACTTCTCCTTGTACATAGTTCCATCCATTTGACCTTATCTGTACCCTATAAATGCACAATTTTTGTCACATCCCACTCATTTATTCACCCAAACTAGCAGCTATAAATTTCCACAATTTAATTTCTCTTATTACCAATTCATTTCTATACACTTCATTTTAAGGTTTGTGAATCGCTATTTGACCCTACTCTTGCCAATCCTATTGACACTTGGGTTCCCCTTAAGGTTTCATTTTTAATCATTTTAATTGTTAATGTTTTAATTTTTCTATCTCAATATTTTAAAGATGTTTTTATCATCGAAGTTTTGTCCTCCTTCCTTATCAAGATACCTTCTTTCATTGCTACATTTTATGATGTTTCTTATTTTGTGTCAAATACTAGTTAGCTAGCTACCACAACAACCCTGTATTTTCTTCATACATCTGGGTATCTTGTCTCATCTGATGTTATCCTTACCAAGCATAACAACTTCAACTTTTCATCTATAAATTATCCTCCAAGAGGCTTTTTGATGAATTAAAATATGAACAAACTTGGTGAGTGAAGTACTACCTTTGACCAAAATCAAAGGTGCTCCAATGCTCAAGATACTTATGTAAAACTGATTGAATGTATTGGGAAAACAAATATTTTTTAATAATGAATATATATTTTGTATCTACATCGAACCATGTCTCTTCATTTATATACATATTTTAATATTTTGAGATTGATTCTACATGACAACACATCAATTTATAGGCTACTTCGATTACCACACTAAAGTAGATTTCAAATAAAGATGAATGTATTCTACTCTTACATTTTATAACCTATTTTATTCTTGCAATATTATTTTGGTGAATATTTTTTCTCATGAATTTAGGCAAGATGGGAATCTATTCTACCTATATTAAAAGGAGGTAAATATCTCCAAGTTTAATATCACTACCTCTTGGCAGGGTCGACTATAATAAGGGATAGAATTTCCATTATTTCAATCAAGGAGCCTATAAGGACAATCAATAAAAGGAAGAATAAGTGTGTTTCCTCCTTTTATGTTTTGATAGTTGTATTAAACAATTCTTGTTGAGAGATGTAGGATGTCTTACACTATGAAAGGTGAATTTTAATTTTTTTTTAGGTTTGTTAAAAAAATGAAAAAGGATAGCATGCCAATGTAGATGAAAATGGGTCGTGTAGATAAGAATGAGAAGGAAAATATATACTCTAAGGATGAGCTAGTATTAGAAAAATTGAAGTGGGAGAGATTACCTAGAGGAACATATAATAATATTTAAATCGAATGAATATTGGTTTGTGTAGTTTTATGTGTAACTTTTTAATGTATTTGTGAGATTAAATTACTAGAATGTTTGTACATATGACTTGTTTTCAATTTTTCTAATCTAAAAATAACTATTTCTAATTAAATATATAAAGAGGGATATTACTTCATAGTGGGAAATAGATTGGAGGTAAAAAGTTCCTAAGAGATCTAGATATAAAATTTATTAAATTTTAAATGCTTGGTTGAGAAGAAGAACTATGAACAAAGGAAAGAGTTCCAAGGATGATACATGACTTTATCAAGAAGAAGTGGGCTACATAGAATAACTATCATAATTTCCCTCGTATACCTTACTTTGGGCACCATGCCTAAATTTTGTTGTCTAGGATGCTTAATGTAAGACCACCAAAGGCATCATTCAATATTTTAATAAAAAAGTTATTTGATTTTATTTTCAATAATATTTTTAAGATCAAGGTTTTGTTTGTCGTCGTCAAGGTTTTGCTTCCCTTTGTTGTCGTCAAGGTTTCGTTTGTTTTGCAGGTCAAACTTCTGGGCGTGTCGACACTGCAACCTCTTTCTGTGCATTGGTTTTTCACAATTTTGAGATCATTATTGCATCAGCTCCAGCTTTTCTATTGGGTGGAGTTTGGTACTCCACAGCTATGCCATCACCCGCGCCATTACATTTGGCGACAAAGTGCTCAGCAGCTCGCGTGTTCACTGGGCTAAGATTTGCATTTTGTGTGCTCAGATCGTTGTCTTCCCTTGCGTGGCGTTTCCGTTTGCAATCTTCCTATCTTCTTTACAGCGCAATCTTCCTATCTTCTCACAGCTCTCTCTTCATTCTAATTAGTTTGTGATTCGGAGGATGCGTGGCACAGGAACCTAGGGCATGGTGACATTGTTGACTTGGTGATTTGGAGCTTACGTGGTGCAAGAACCCGCCACAAATATCTTTTATCAAGATTAACTTGGAGCAAGGGTTCCCAATTTTTTCACACTCGTTGCTTTGGTGGTCACATGGTGGGACTAGGAGCATGATTTGATCTTCGAAGTTCCTTTTACAAGTCATTATTTTCAAACTTGTACAACTTTTGCAAACAAAGGCAAATTTTGACAAACAAGATATCATCAAAAGGTTGTTTGGATGAACTTTGTTGTGATTGAGATAGTTTTCGAATATTATGTCATTTTTTGATAGCTTAAGTGGCTTGAAATTGCACATTGTTTTTGTTGTTTCTATCTAGTACAATTTTGCAAAGTGGTGTTTGGTATTGCAAATTTTTTGTTTTATCCATTCTAGGGGGTGTAAGCAGCATATTGGTCCTTTTGTGTTCATTTGTACATCATGTTGAACCCAAGGATTAAATTTATCACTCCACACAATTATCACACATGGAAGTTCAAGATATCATAGTTGTTACAATCTTTGGGTCTTTGGCCAATGTAGGATGAAGATCAACCCAAGTTTACTAAGGTATTTGAGTAGCATGTTCACTGAAATAAAATGGATGAGGCAAAATGACTCATAGGTCTCCATATTTTGATAACTTTTTTGTTTCATGTTGCAAACTGCAAGACACCTAAAGAGGTGTGGGATAAGCTTATAACTTGTATGGTAAGGTCCATTAGTTTAGGATCTTGTAGAGCTTGAAGCAAATCTCATTTTTTTTCTCCAAATTCATTTCCCACTATTCAGGATTTCCTTACATAGTTCAAGTTGATGTTGTCATGATTGAAAGGATATGGTCATGCCAAAGATGACAAGGAGTGTATCTTCTTAATCTTGTCTAAGATAAGAGGTTCTTTTGAGGTATTTATCTCTAATTTTTATTCTTCTATGGATGTTGTGGGAGAAGATCATAAATTGCCTTAATTTAAGGCATTTTTTGATGGCCTAAGTAGGCAGTAGGCTAAGTTGATTTAGATGGATTCTCTTCCTAAGAGTCACACTTTGATGGCTCAATCTTCCAAGGGAAGCCTAAGATAGATATTCCTCTATAGGTTGTTAGCCTCCCTCCAAACCTAAGGTGAAGAATGATCACACTTGACTAGAATCCTACACCTCCTCCTCCTTCTAACTTAGGGGAGTCATTCTCTAAGTCTAAGAAGAGGAATAAAACTTTTTCCTTTTGTGGAAAATCTACGCATAATGATGAACATTATTTTGTGAGGCTAGTAGCATTGGAGGAAGCTACAAGGAAGCACAATATTGCCATGACTAAGTCTTCTTCCTTGGGAAAAGTACATCCTATTTTAGCTAGGCTTTTGTCCTCTACTACTGATTGTTGGATTCTTGATTCTGGTACTTCACATCACATGATTCATATCATGGATCTTCTTGACTCTTTTCAAAAGTAGTACTCATATCGTTGTTGGTCCAACTCTTCATAGATTCCATTTCTTGGGATAGGCTTAATTCAGATGCAAGATGGTTGCATTGATGATGTTCTTCTTGCTCTCGATATATCATAGAATTTTCTTTCCATTTATTAGATTTGTAATCATGGCGATGGTAGGTTTCTTAAGTTCTCTCCCAGTGATGTGACTATTGGTGAGCTCAGATACTTGAGAAGGTCATTGCTACAGGCATAGTTGATTATGTGGCCTACTTGTATAGGTTTGATTGATTTGAGCCTTCATTAGGATCATCCTTTATCACTCATGTGGTTTCTTTTTCATCGAGGGCCCCGAGTGCAGCATATCCTTCTGTCATCAAGCCTGATATCGTCGCTCCTAGAGTCAACATATTGGCAGCATACGTAGGAGGCGCCACAAACTATACCTTAAATTATGGGACATCGATGGCGTATCCCCGCATCAGTGGAATTGCAACGCTCATAAGAGCCATCCATCCCACGTGGAGCCCTGCCACCATTAAATCAACGCTAATGACGTCTTCCTACACCGTGGATAATAAGGGGAAGGCTATTAAAGATTCATTTACAACAGAAGCAGCCATTCATTTTGTTATGGGTACAGGCCACGTGGATCCAAGGGCTGCTCTCTATTACATCACCTTCCTCTGCTCTCTCAACTACACCAGGCAACAAATTGCTCTTCTCACAAAGGAGTCAGTTTCCTGACCCAACTCCAGTTTGGAAGCCGGAGATCTCAACTACCCATCATTTTCTGTTGTGTTTAAGTCGGGCAAAAAATCGATTAAGGTGAGCAAAAGAAGTGTGACGAATGTGGGTGCAGAGGGTAATGTGGTGTATGGAGTGAGTGTGAAGAGCCCTCCTGGGGTAAACATCAGCGTAGAGCCCTAGACATTAGTGTTCAAAAGACTCTACGATAAAGTCAGCTAAAGTGTGAAATTCGAAAGCAATCGAAGAAGCCCATCTGCATATGATGCAAGACCAAGATGGTTTTGGAGAGAAACGTTGGACTTGTATTAGTGGGGGAACACAAGTTGTTTGTAGTCCAGTTGCATTCACTTGGCAAGCTTCAAGTTAATCCAACCTAGCCCTTCTATGCCATATCCATTGCAAATTCTATTCTACAACATCTGCGATCGGCATAGCCCAATTCCTTCCATAAACTCCTCAATCGGTGTTAGTCAAATTCAGTAAAAGATCAAGTTTCGTTGTCTACTTTCTAAAAAAATTATAATGAAACAAGTGTTACCTCCTTCCAAACGTAGATGCAATTGCATTTATTGAGTTTTTTCTTTAACTAGTTTAATCAATGAATACCTTAATTAATGATTTTCAACAATCTAAATTTAAGTTTTATTTTATATAATTATGAAAATACCATTTTTTTATTCTTATTGATTTCTAAATGTAAAATTTAATTTTTCCAAAAAAACCATATTTTTATGAATGGAGTAGGTATATCATCATTTATTTATTTACTAGTGATTGCACCTTGGTGTGCAATGGGTATGCCGAAGATGTATAGAAGGTTAATCACAAAAAAGTGATATTTATTTGCATATATTTATGTAGTGCATGAGGTCAATTGATAGGCTATTTAGAAAACAATGTTGTTTATGTGACAATGGTCCCAATGAAGAAAGTGATCAATAGCTTTAAATAAACTTTGCATACATTTATAAGGAACCAAACTTAAGTGAAAGAATAAGAAGGTAATTGGACTACATTACAAGTAGGCTCATGTTATGTTTGTGATAGTGAGAGAGCAAGAGTGATGTATAGATAAGAGAATGAGACATGTAGAGAGAGAGAGAGAGAGAGAGAGAGAGAGAGAGAGAGAGAGAGAGAGAGAGAGAGATGCCTAGTTAGGGGGGAAGGGGGGAAGAGAGGTAGAGATAACGATAGAGAAAAAGGAAGAGGGAGACAAATAAAGAGAGATATAGATCTAGAGGGAGAGATATAAATAGATAGAGATAAATAGAAGAGATATAAAGGGAGAGGGAAAAAGATATGTATGGGCTAATTTGTAATATACTTATCAACAAAGATGCTAACATAGGTTGACACCTAGTATGATGGCTATACCTTGATAAATATTTGAACCAATTTTAACATTTTTAACAAAATATTGAATTATTTTAGTTAACATGTATAACCTTATTTTATTTTTTTGTCACACATTCACCATCCTTTAGTGCCCTTGTCCATGCATGCTTCTTAAGACAAAATACATTTTGAGGAATTTTCTAGAGTGGCAAGGGAGGAAGCTGCTTAGAATTTGCATAGGTGTCATTTTTCATTGAATATGTATGATGTTGATAGAATATTATCAGTTTGACTTCTTTACAACTGAGCTATTGTATCTTCATTCTCATTTCTCTTGTTTGTACTTGTTTCTCACCTTTGAGAGTCTTAAATTAAACTATATTTGATTATTTTCCTTATATTTGTACTTGTGTATTTGCACTCTTTTGTACTGTGCCAGGTTAAATGCCTAGACTAGTTAAGAGCTTACAATATGCCCGGTTAAGAGAAGACCCTATTAGGATTCACCCAGTCAAGGGATTTTGCCTCAGCCTTGTTAGGATCTCTACCCTATCAAGAGACCCTGTCAAGAGTAACCTTCGTAGAGGATTTGAAACTCAAGTTAATGAGTCACCCGGTGAAGGGATTTACAATATCAAACCTATTAGGATCTACGTGGTTAAGGGATTTCAAACTATTGTAACTATTAGGGAACAACAGGGAAAATGATCTGATTACAACTCTTCACTAAAACTCTGCTACACGCATGCAGACACTTCAAACTAGTTCGTCAATACCTTCTTCTCAAACCACCGACACAAAATCTCTTCTCCAACTAGCCTTGAATACACTTTTCAGTTAAGGTGGCTACAAACCCTAATTACATCAACAAGATACAATGAATTTACATTTAACGTTGCAAAACATCATGCCAAAATACATTACAAATCATTACAACAAATTTCTAGATGATTTTCATCGTTGAAAGATCACCACACATCAGTTTGATAAGAAATCAAAGCCTCGTTTCATTCTTCTAAGAACTTTGTTGTTTCCCAAGAAATCTGATCCTTCTACGTGATCAAATACCATCTCATCATAACACATGGATTATGACATGTGATCACTAACTTATGATCATGATAAGATCCACCGCAAAACCTTAAATCATTACTGGTTAAAGATCTCATACCAATATTCATTCTTCTTCATAGAGTTCATAACAGTCAATTATAAATGTGCTTTCTGGTTTACAAAACTTGATGCGATTTCAATCACAGACTCATGCCAATGCTATGAACATATATTCTGAACTGCAATGCTCAATTCTAACTGTAATGCATGATTCAACTTCTCCTTCTCTCTTCTGCTAGTTTTGCATCCAGTCAAACTAGTTGACATCAATTACAATATATACCTAATCATATCAAATTTACCAGTCATATTCTCATCTCATCATCATCTCCATTAGTTATGCCAACAATCTCCCCCTTTGGCATTGATGGCAACACCAAAATCTCACCATGCAAAACTAGAACTCTAATTGTTATGACTGTTGTATTGGTTTTTTCCTTCTATTTTGTTTCACTTGTTCTTCTCCCTTCCTCGGTTCTTCTCTTTCTTCTCTTCACTGTTCCTTTTCCCTTTTACTTTTCTTCATCCCCTTTGACAACAATGCCAAAGGTGCAAAGTGTCAAATTCATCTTCTATTGCTATTGTTTTCTTCATCTTTGCTGCTCCCCCCTAAGGAGTAACCATTTTCTCATCAATCCACAATGAAAGATCTTCAATTAGTCCACCAGATTGATGTTGCAACAACATCTTAGTTGACCTTCTATAGGGGTATAACCCCTAGCTTTCCTCTGAGATACTCAAAGGTTGCTTTAGGCAATGGCTTAGTGAATATGTCATCCAGCTACTCCTTGCTTGACACATGATACATCTTGACTTTCTTTTCCTGCACTCTTTCTCTCAGATAATGATACTTTAGTTGAATATCCATTGTTCTAGCATGCAATATAGGATTCTTTGAAATATTTATTGCACTTATATTATCACAATATATGACCATCAGTTATGTCATATTCTCCTTGAATCCTTTTAATACATGTCTCATCCATATTGCTTGAGTACAGTTCATAGATGCTGTCACATACTCTGCTTCTGCTCTAGACTGAGAAATGCAACTTTGTTTCTTCCTAGTCCAGGATACCAGTCTTCCTCCTAGAAAGAATTCACCACCGATTGTGCTCTTTTGGTCATCTACATTACCTGTCCAATCAACATCTGTGAACACCTTCAAAGAGAAGTTTTCTTTGTATGGATACCATAATCCATAATCGATAGTTCCTTTAAGATACCTTAAAATTCTCTTCACTACCACCATATTAGTCTCTTTAGGACTTCTGAAATCTAGCCACTATACCAAGTGCATGAGAAATATTTGGTCTGCTATGAACAACATAGTTAAGTTTACCAATCATTGATCTATAATTAGTTTCATCCACTGTATCTGAATCATCTTCCTTGGATAATCTACAACTAGTAACCATAGGGGTTCCAACTGGTTTAGAGTCTTCCATTCCAAAGGTTTTCAATACTTCCTTCATATATTTGGACTGGCTGATAAAGATTCCTCCTTTTAGCTGTTGGACTTGTAAACCAATAAAAAATTTCTTTCACCAATCAAAGACATTTCAAATTCCTTTTTCATTTCTTCTGCAAAAGTTACACTCATGTCATCATCTCCTCCAAATATGATATCATCTACAAACACTTCTGCAATCAATAATGTGTCTCCTTCTATCTTCAAGTAAATGTTGTTGTCCTCACTAGTTCTTTAAAATCCAATCTTTATTAGGTGTGAATGGAGTCTCTCATACCATGCCCTCAGAGCTTGCTTTAATCCATATAAATATTTATGAAGTTTGCACACCATGTCCTTGTCTTCAGTCAATGCAAACTCATCTGATTGTTCAATGTAAACATCTTCTTCTAGAATTCCATTCAAGAATGCAAACTTGGCATCCATTTGGTATATCTTGAATCTTTTGAATTCTGTAAATACAAGTAGCATTCTTACTCCTTCAAGTCTAGCAACTGGTGCAAAGGTTTCTCCATAATCCTCACCTTCTTCTTGTGCATATCCTTTGCAAACTAGTCTAGCCTTGTTCCTAATCACTTCACCATCTTCATTCAATTTGTTCCTGAACACCCACTTAGTACCAATCACATTTTTATCAGCTGGTCTAGGGACAAGTGACCAAGTATTATTATTTTCTATTTGATCAAGCTCCTCCTTCATAGCCTTTATCCAATCATCATCCTTGAGATCTTCCCTTACTATCTTAGGTTCAATTGTGGAAATCATACAAGCGCTTTCTCTGATCTTTCTTCTTGTTTGTACTCCAGCATTCTTGTCTCCAATTATTTGATCTATAGAGTGATTCAACCTTACATATCTAGGTATAACCAGTTCTGATGTAGAAGCCTCTTCATCTTCTTCTTCTTCTTCCACCGGTTGAGAAACATCCTCCACACTATTCTTTTTAATATCATTTTGAACTTCCCATTCAATAATCAATAGCTTATGTTCATCTACTGCATTAGAATTTCTGGTATTATCAAATTTGTTATAACACTCATCAACTTTCACATTAACACTTTCCGCAATCTATTTGGTTCTTTTGTTAAAGCACTTTAATGCTTTTCTCTTAGTTGAGTAACCAAGGAAAGTTCCTTCATCACTTTTAGGATCAAGCCTTCTGGTATACTCATCTCTCTTTATGTACCACTTGCTGCCAAGGACTTTGAAATGACTAACATTAGGAGTATTACCATACCATAATTCATAGGGAGTTTGGTCACTACCTTTCTTGACCAATATCCGGTTCATTGTGTATATTGCAGTGCTGGCTGCTTCTCTCCAAAACATTTTAGGTACATCCCCTTGTATCAACATTGTTCTTGCTGCTTCAACTATGGTCGAGTTCCTCCTTTCGGCAAACCCATTTTGTTGTGGTTTCCTTGGTGTAGATAGTTGTCTATTGATTCCATTCTCAATACAGTATTTCAAAAATTCAGCTAATGTGAATTCTTCACTAAGGCTTTGAATGCCTTAAACTTGCTGAAAGCCTCAAACTTCTCCTTCAAAAATGTAACCCACATCATTCTTGAATAATCGTCAGTAAATATCATGAAATATTTATCACCTTGAAAACTCCTAGTCCTCATAGGACCACATAATTCAATGTGCACCAAATCTAAAATATTTTCAGAAGAAAATGATTTGCTTTTGAAAGAGGAAGTTGATGCAGGAGCATCCGATAGTGTAAGGGAAAATTTTGCATCACCCAAACAGATTTTTATTTTTTGTAGTTTCAGGATTTTCCCTTTCTTATTTTTGCAATTTATTCATAGTCAAATTTGAATCCTTTAGAGGCTCTAGATGAGCCTAGAAATTGGTGGAAATGTACCACATCATCTTTTTAAAACCTTTCCAAAAAGGTGTTATCATTGAAAATCAGACAGTTAGATCTAAAGTTATGGCTACCAGAAGTTGGATAATTATTTTTTGGAAAGTTTCCAATTAATGAATTTGGCTTCGGTGAAATTATGCAGTTTCTTGTTCTAGCACTAGTTAGTCTGCCAAGTTTCTATTTCAAATGTAATCTTAGCTCCTAAGGAAAGAAAATCTATTTAAGACTCATCTTTGAGGAAAATAGTTTAGTTTTTGGAGTTGAGTTTTTGAGAGCTTAGAGTTGGGAGATTGTATTGTGGGAAGGGTATTTTATAGAATCTATAAGCTGCATGTGTGGCAGCTTGTGAGGTTTTAATCCTCTGAAATCACAATGCATGTAGTGCATGTTGGTTGCAAATAATAATAAAATTTCTCTTTTGTTTCTCAATTGTTGTGTTTTTTTCTTTCTCGGGTTGTTCCCTCATCAGAAGTAGTCATCTTACCCAACTGACACTCCTTACAAATCACATTGTCTGGTTTGACTAGTTGTGGCATACCTCTAACCATACTAGAATTGCTGACCTTAACCAAATTATCAAAATTTACATGACAAAATATTCTATGCCATAGCCAACTGCCCTCAACTTTTGCAACCAAACAACTATTAACATTAGTGTTCAGATGGAATAAGTTACCTTTTTTCTATTTACCGGTAGCAATCAGTTCTCCTTTTCTTCCTAAAATCTTACACACTTTATTCTTGAACTCAAGATGATAACCTTTATCATAGCTGACCAACACTCAACAAGTTATTCTTTAATCCTTCAACCCAATACACATCATCATCATTACTTTTTCCATTTATGGAAATTGAACCTTTGCCTTTTACCATGCATGGTGTATTGTTGCCAAATCTCACTACTCCACCATCAAATTCTTCAAGTGAGATGAACTTGTTCTTGTCACCGGTCATGTGGTGTGAGAAACCACTATCAATGACCCACTCATCACTGCTGTCACTATGGGAGACTAAAGCTTTCTTTTTAGAGAGATCTTCCTTAACTGCTACAAAATAATTTCCTCATTATCTTCATCCTTTGATTCCTCATCAGTAACACCTTCATCTACTACAAAATAACATTGTTTCTTACCTTTTCTCTTAAACTTTCTGAACTTTTCTTTCTGATAACTGTTAGGACAATTAGCAACAATATGTCCTATTTTGTTACATGAGAAGCACTTAAGAGGAAGCTTGCCTTTGTACTTACTGGTGTGTCTAGGAAGTTTCTTTGCCAATAAAGCCTCAATTTCCACCAAGTTATGTTCACCATTCACTTCTTCATTACTGCCACTATGATGACTTGACCTATATTCATTGTTATGATAGACATACTTTCCTTTTATTACCGGTGCATTATATATGGATACTTTGAAAGAAGATTCTACTTTAGGTATACTATTGTCAAATCTATTCAATTCAAAAGCAGTAAGCTTGCCTACCAATGAATCAATTGTAACTTTATCTTTGTTGACTAACCTCTATTCTTTGATAGCAGATACTCTAATAGCATAAGAAGATAGTAAGGTTCTAAGCATTTTACTTACCATTATGTCTTCTACTATGGTTCCACCAACACTTTTGATTCCTCCAACTACTTCTTTTATTCTTTGTCTGTACTAGGTGATGTTCTCACCTTCTATCATCCTCATGTCATCAAACTTGCCTCTTAGGCTTTCTTCTTTATCTTTTTGCACATGCTCATCTCCACCATAAATCAGCTTCAATTTTTTCCAAACATCATAAGCGGTTTCTATACCATGAACATCAATATACTCAGAATCAGAAAGAGTACTTACAATGGCTTCGAATACTTGAACATTCTCCTGCTTCTCCTTGAGCTAATCTGTAGTCAGAGAACTGGTAGGAGGTGTGTACTTATTAACCACACCCAACCAGAACTATGGCCCCATACCTTTGATGTAGATCTTAATTCTGTTGTTCCAAATTTTGTAGTTATCCTTTGTGAACTTAGGAGCCTCCTTCTTCATCATCTTGGATCTTTACCTCAAGCGATTAAGCTTCTGCACAAAGAGGACCTCGGACTCTGATACTAGTTGTTATTATAAGGATCCAATTATTACTAAGAGGGGGGGTGAATCAGTAATAAATAAAATCTACAACACTTCACAAAACTGTACCGATAACTACTCAAACAATCTTCTAAGCTGATTTAACAAACCATTCACTTAAGTGTTCATAAATATGCAAAAAAAGTAAATATATCAAATGCACAAATCAACAATGCATCCACCACAAGAAAACAAATATTTTTGACATGGAAACCCAACTAGGAAAACCACGGTGTGAATTAGCACCCACAATATGTATTTGCACTCTTTTGTACTGCGCCAAATTAAAGGCTTAGCCCGGTTAAGAGCTTACAATATGCCCGATTAAGATCAACAAACCCTCTTAGGAGTCACCCAGTCAAGGGATTTTGCCTCAACCTTGTTAGGAGCTCTACCTTGTCAAGAGTAACCTTGCTAGAGGATTTTTGAACTCAAGTTAATGAGCCACCCGGTTAAGGGGTTTATAATATCACACCTATTAGGATCTACCTGGTTAATGTATTTCAAACTGTTGTAACTATTAGGGAACAATGGGGCAAATGATTTGATTACAACACATCCTTTCTTGCTAGTACAAATCTTTTTCAACAAAACTCTGCTACACATATGTAGACACTTCAAACTCGTTTGGCAATACCTTCTTCTCAAACCACTGACACAAAATCTCTTCTCCAAGTAGCCCTAAATACACCAACAAGATGCAATGAATTTACATTTAGCGCTTCAAAACACTCTGCCAAAATACATTACAGATTATTACAAAAAAATTCTAGATGATTTCTCTAGATGATTTCCATCATTGAAAGATCACCGCACATCGATTTGATAAGCAATCAAACCTTTGTTTCATTCTTCTAAGCACATTGTTGTTTTCCAATAAATCTGCTCCTTGTACGAGCTCAAATACCATCTCATCATAACACACAAATTATTGCACATCATCAGTAAGTTATGATCATGATAAGATCCATCACCAAACCTTAAATCATTACTAGTTAAAGATCTGATACCGATAGTCATTCTTCTTCACAGATTTCATAATATTCAATTATAAATGTGCTTTCCGGTTCACCAAACTTGATGCGATTTTAATCACAAACTCATGCTAATGTTATGAACATATATTCTGAACCGCAATGATCAATTCTAACTACAATGATTCAGCTTCTCCTTCTCTCTTCTACTAGTTTTGCATCCAGTCAAAGTAGTTGACATCAATGACAACATATACGTGATCATATCAAATTTACCAGTCATCTTCTCATCTCATCATCATCTCCATCAATTATGCCAACAAATCTCATGGTCATTTCTACTGGTCTCTCCATCTCCATATTCCTCATCAAAATCCTCTACAACATCTCTAGAAACCCTAGCGCTGCTCCCATTCCCATTCCTGCTCATGAACAAAATATTGTTAATCATTTTTATTGAGTTTTTGTAATGCAATATACAAGAGGAATCTCTAGAAAAATCTCTATACTTCTACATAATGACAAAATTTAAATTTAGTTATTATTAATGATTAAATGATCAAGAGATTGATGAGTAGAAGATTATAAATGTTTTATTAATTTGGTTATATATTTTTGTAATAATTTTTTTCAAGTTAAATAGAAGGTTTGCTATATTATCCAAGGATTTAATGTCTGTGCATTCTAAGATTTTTTTTTCAGTTAGTGTTTATTTATCTATAATCTCTAACATTTTATAGTCTCTTAAAGATGGTTTCATTCTCTTTTTGTGTGCAAGAGGTGTGTTGGGTTCTAAAATTACTACTCTCTCTCCTAGTGGAATCAATCCACATTGATACCTAGGACTTTCATTCTTGAAGGGTGGATAGATCATTTCATCTATAATAAGGGATTGATGATAGGCCAATTTCTGGTGTGGATATTTTATTACTCAATATTATTTTAGATATCAAGTTGGTATTTTATTGAATCGATGCCCTATTCATTATTCATTTGGTATTCTATAGTAAGAATTTATTTATCTATAGTTGAATTTAGATGTCATTTTGATAAGTTAGAAATCAGGATCCACTAAGTTCTTCATATTATAGTTAATAGCTTCTTATTTTTTTCTTATCAATAGTACTTGATATATACCTATAAAGCATGTAAATAAATTCATGAATATGGTTATTTATAATTGTCTAAATATACACGTGAGATGGCATCATAAAGTTTAAATGACCATATTAAAATATAAATCAACAAAGACATTACTACAATTCTTTTGTGGAACACAAATTTAGTTTCTAAAATTGTTCATCATTAACAAATGGATTTAAATTTAGATAACTAGTGTATATTTATAAAAAAATAGACAATTATAATGATTGGGAAATGTTGTGAAAAATATACCTATATATTGGTGCTTTATTAGACTAAGTTTAATTTTCTCATGAAACCATATTGATTAATATACATACATGTAATAAATTAGTATTCCTTCAAGAATTAACTTTTAAATTATTTTACTAATTCCAGTTTCACCAACAGAATGGATCTTGTGAGATTTTGCCAAGATCAAGAGCTCAATGAAAAGTACAAAATAGAGAGACAAAATATAGGACAAGAATAAATTGTATTATCATCAATAGATAGTGTAAAGCGAAAAATCGAACCCTAGGTGTTCTCCCCACTCCAAGGGGAAAGGGGGTCACTTAGGATTGACGGTTTTCACTTAGGAGAGACTTTACATTCAAAAGAGGGGTTGAAACCCACAAGATCCAATCCCACACAATGCAAGGCTGGATTCTAAATGAGTTTCAAGGGTTGAGACATCAAGGATACCCTCTTTTGTAAAGAATGTAGATAGAAAGATTGAACTAGGAATGCATGTAAAGTAGGAAAGATTCGCTTATAAACAGAGATAGGGATACGGGATGAAGCTACGGACCTGGAATTAGCAGTAAAATGTCGAGATGATGCTGTTCTGCAAATTTGAGCGAAAGTTGACGGGACGATGGCGCCCGACGTGCACACGGTCCTTCGAACAATCTGCGAAACGAAGGGGGATCTGTTCATCTCTGCACAAGGGTTCCAGATCTTCAATTACAGCCGCATACCTGCAACCTACACACAGAAAAGAGAGGACGATTGGGGGGTTAGGGATTAGGGGTTTTCCTTTAGGTCAAACCCCGGTTTTGGAATTAACCAAGAAATGAGAATGCTGTAAATGTAAATGTTTGTAATGTAAACAAGTACTGATACCTTGCTGTAAGAATGTTTGTATTCTTACATGCGAAGGTGTAATGAATGTTGTATTTTGTATGTTTTAAGTGATCCCCTCTTTAATGGTTGAATCCTTGTCTTGAATGCAACACTTAGCCTTGAATGGAGACTTAGAATGCTCAATTTCTTGAAGGAATGCTTGAATGCTTGAATGTTTGAATGTTTGAATATCGCTTCCGCCTCTTGCTTGCATATATTTTTCTCTTTTTCTCTTGCCTTCCCCTCAAATGGGAGGGGAAATGTAGTTTATATACTTGTCAATTAGGGTTGATAGACTGATTTTTCTGACCTTAGGCCAACCTGGAAACATTATTTCTTGAATTGCAAACTTAACGACCCGATGCCCAAAAGAGAGCGGGCCCAAAATAGGGCCAGGGACCAGGGCGCTGGGCGCCATGGTCCTGAGGGACTAGGGCGCTGGGCGCCATGATCCTGAAGGACCAGGGCACTGGGCACCATGGTCCCACCTCCCGGGATAGCAGGGTGCAAGGAAGGATCAGGCCAAGGTGCAAAAATATGCAGTTTTTGATGTCGTAAACAGGTTTCGGGGTCTCCATTCAAGTTCAACGTTGTGCCGCCATCGTGAAGACCCAAATGCAGTCGAAATTGCAAGTGTCACAATTTTAGGACGCTACATTTAGCCCCCACTTTAGCGGGAGTATAAGCGTATGCCCATACTTTCGGTAAAGTACAAGGGAACAACATTGAAAAACTTTCACCACGTCAAGGAGGCAAGATACACCAAGCCCCCAGTGGACTAAGGATCTTATGACTTCAATTGACAAAGTGAAAGGGAAGATCACAAGGGAGAACCATGACTGTCAGTAGTAAGGTTCCCTCACTATGAGTCATGCAAGAAAAATATCAAAAATTTTCAGGGCAAAGCTAAGTTTGCCAAGAAATTTTCAAGTATCTTGAAGAGATATGAACGGGGTGTATGCCCCCCTACGTTAAAACGATTGCACACGCCTCATCGGGGGTGATTTCTTTAAGGTAGTGATACATATAGGAAATGAAAAAGGAAAGGAGCACGTTATCACAAGGATTTAGCCCCCAAGTGTGAGATAAGCCCAAGGATAATAGACACAAAAAACAAAGCACAAGGTGACTTCACTTTCCTTGGGGTCAGTATGCTATATGATAATTCATGTATATCATATGTATGTATGCATAATTGTTCTTCATTCCCCAATCAAGGAAGGTCACCTAGAAGAAGGGAACACATGTGTCTTTTGAGTCAACATGAGAGAGACCAAAAGAGATCTCAATTATTTGCATCGTCCTCAAGTAGACAACACTAAGGACAACAAATAGAAGAATGAGAATAACACATAGAAGAAGTAACAAAAGAGATCAAGAGAGGAGGAGGGAGTCTGCTATGCTAATGAACTAGTCTAGCACGTCATCTACCCCCCGATCTTGCTGATCAATATTTCGGGAAGGCAGGAAACACACTAGAGGAGGAACATCCAACATAGTAGATGGAGCTATCACAAGATCCAAACAAGGGCTATGTTCATGTTCCAAGCTACGTTGTTCTTGTCTAGGAGCTAGGATAAGTGCTTTAGAAAATTCGTTAGATAATTGGTTATCAACATCAACATATTCATATTCACTATCAGAAGAAAGAGGAGTAACATTTTCATCATGAATAACATTTTCATCTATATCATCATCAAGATTTATAAAAATAGGATCTTTAACTCGCACAGGATCAAGACCATCATGCATCTTATGTTTAGGAGATTTTGGCTCAATTTCCGGCTGAGGAGAAAATGGAATAATACTAGCTGAAGGTGTTGTTGGGGATTGCAAAGTTTGAGCTCTAAGACGACGCTTTCGTCGGTGTTCACGTGCAGAACGATTTCGTCTAGTCTTAGTAGGAAGTTGAGAAGATTGAGAAGGAGGAATATTCTCATCCTTATCACTTGGGTGTTTGGGTTGTGATCTCTTAGGTTGGATAATAGGAGAAGAGGAAGGTCTCTTCTCTCTATAAGAGGAAGGAGGAGGAACTGCTCCATATAAAGGAAGAATATTTGGTTTAGGAAGGAGACCAAGTCCATCATGACGAGGAGGTATAGGTCTACTTTTAGAAAGTTTATTAGGCATAGACATAGTCACATCCATAGGGATGGGTTGGGAATCTCTTTGAGGAAAGACATTAGTTTTATCTTTCAAAGGAAGAACTTCCTTCTCAAGAATGATAGGAATATCAAGTTTGGGTGTTCTAGGTTCACTTAGAGATAGGATCATATCTTTTTTCCACTTTTGATAAGATTTGAAAAGATGATCACTTCGCGGTGGAAGAGATTGGAATTGTTTAGGCCAAAAGTAATCAATAGGAATACTAGAAGTTCTTTCAGCTGGTTTAAAGAGACTATGATTGACAGTAACAACTTCACCATTATGGGGGAATTTCAAACACTTGTGAATAGGAGAAGCAATAGCTTTCATGGAAGATAGCCAAGGATAGCCTAGCTTCACACGAAATTGTTCGGACGATGGAATAATAGCAAAGACCACATCAAGGGATTTATTATGGACCTCAATAGGTAATGTAATAGAACCAATTACAGGAGAAGAAAATGCATCAAATAATTTCACAACCACATTTGTTTCATCATAGATCACTTGATTCAACTGCAAAGTAAAAAGAAATTCTTCAGTAATGATATTAACCATGCAAGAAGGATCAATAAGCACTCCACAACAAGGTGTATTCTTGACTTTTGCAACTATATATAAAGGACCATCAGGTGCCCTGATAGTTTCACTGGAATCAAAGGTGATGGAAGGTTCTTTAGGGATTTTCTGCTGCTCTACAAAGTTAATCACATTCGGAGTCATAGACACAAGATCATCAGGTGAGATAGAGGAATCATTAGTATCAATCGCATTAGAGGTATGAGAAGGTAATGGATCAGTAAAAATCTTAAGATATTGGTTAGGAGGAGCTACAGATGTGTTGCCTTTATCATTCACACCAGAAACAGAGATAGTATTATTATCAATCAAATCTTGAATTTTACCCTTTAAAGCGAAACACTTTTCAGTATCATGCCCAGGTTGACGATGAAATTGACAAAAAGATTTGTTATCAAAATAGGGTGAATTAATCTTTGTAGGGTCTATTTGCTTTACAGGAGGAAGAGTAAGCACATTTTGCTCCAATAACTTATTCATAATACTATGCAATGATTCATTCAAAGGAGTAAACTTTCTTTCTTTCTTGAAAAACTTAGAAATAGGAGGCACACCTGATGCTGCATTCACATTGTTGTTGATGATGTTTTCACTGAATTTAATGGACTCTCTATTCGGTTTAAACTTCCCAAATGGTTGTTGACTACTATCACCCTTATCAATCGGAGCCATAGGATTTGCTTGTTCCATTTGACTCACAGTCAGTTGATAATTGTGAAGAGTTGCGCACAACTGTTGGAAAGAAGTAAACTCAGAAAACAGAAGTTTTTCTCTAATATCTTTTTGTAAATTAGAAATAAAGATTCTTTGAATATCATTGTCAGGTACTGGAAAAGAAATTTGAGCATACAAATGCTTATATCTACCAATGAAATCAGTCACTTTTTCTTTAACACCTTGTTTACAATGCATTAAATCAATCAAAGTAACTTTAGGACTTATATTGTTTTGAAATTGTTGAATAAAAGCATTTGCAAGTTGTTGGAAAGAAGTAATAGAATAGGAAGGCAACGAGCAATACCATTGTAAAGCCTTATCTCTTAATGTTCTAGTAAACAGTTTTGCAAGCAACCTTTGGTCATGAGCAAAATCGGTACATATTGTTTGAAAAGTCTTAACATGTGTTAGAGGATCACCTTTACCATTGTAAAACTCCAATTGTGGGAGTTCAACATGCTTAGGGGGAATAGCTCGAACAATGTCAAGAGAAAGTGGGCTCGCAACATCAAATGTGGGCACACTAAACTTAGATTGATTCATAGAGGCAATTTGTTGCTGTAAAGAAGAGACAGTTTGTGCAAGATTGTTAATGGTCGCTTCAGTCGAAGAGTTCATATTAGACGTGTTAGATTGTGACGGAGGTATTATGTTATTGAAAGAAGGTATTGATTGAGAGTAAGGTGGCGGGACACTATGATAGTTAGTCATAGGAGATGATTGGAAAGGAGGAACACTACAAGGAGGAATGGAATGGTTAAATGAATTGCCCCCTTGCGCCAGGTTCATTTGTGGAGATGTAATAGGAACACTTATTGAAGAAATGAATGAAGAAGTCGGATTAAATGAAGGAAGAGGGTTAATTGAAGAAGGATTGCCCCCATGACTGGTGATCATAGGTGGAATGTCTTGTATTGAAGTAGTCATTATGTTTGATGTAAAAGTAGGTATACTAGCAATAGAAGTTGTCAAAGGAATAGAATGATTGACTTGAGTAGGAGGTTGTGTATAACCTAAAGTTTCAGCACAACTCTTCATAGGCATCACATTCGAATCCACAATGTGTGCAATACTACGCAAAATATCAATTCCATTCTTATCATTTTTAACCATTCATTTTAGACCCTCAATTAAAGGAAGAGCTTGACTATCGGGGTATTCTTGAGACATCCATTGTCAAAAATCATCAAATTGGTTATCCAATTTTGAAAGTTGTTCTACAGAAACCTCATGGAGAGCTTCTTCATCATTAAAAGGATTAGAGGAATTACCCGTGTCCTCGTTAAATAGGCCATTCAAATTAGGTTCCATCTCCTCAATAATTAAACCTTGGAAAGACTTAATTCTAAGGCTTCACCTAATGGGAATAGTGTAAGTAGGGCTTATTGTTGTAAAACTCATGCACTAAAGAGAGAGAGAAGATTTTGAATTTAGAGGCAGCAAATTTCAATAAAATCGGCCAATCTCCTAGATTTAAGCTGTTAAATACAATCAGGACAATCTCCCGAAATTTCAGAAAAAAATGTCAGGGACCGTGGCGAACGGAGTGCACACGGTCCTCGCAACTTTTTTTGAAATTTTCAGGGATGAAAGTTATGATGATTTTAAAGCTAATCTGAAAAAATTGAGTGATTTAATGATCTGCAGATAGACCAAATTAAAGTTGCAATCTCAAAATTGAACCCTACCAAGATTGTTGAAAAATGCAAAATTTGAATTTTGAAAAAGAGAGGGAAACTGAAATTTTGAATTTTGTGATTTTAGAGGAAATACTAAAAGCAATGCAGGCTTTGAAATTTAAAAATTGACTCAATTTCACGCAAAATTCAATTTTGAAAGTGGAAATCAAGGTTGTTGCAATTAAACAGTTAATTTCAAAAGTCACAAATTGCAAAAATTTGAATAAAGCACTGAAATTTTGAATGAATGCCAATACACTTCTCAGATTTAGGATAGAAAGAAACACAATTTTGACATGAATTTCAATTTCAACAATTTTTGAATGATTAGAAGCCTCAATCCAAGCAATCATTAGACAAACTTTGACTTTAACTTTGAAAGTGTTAGAATTGATGAAATCAACCAAAATTCTGGATTTTAGCAAAAAAATACAGTAAGATCTAGCTCCCGAAATTTCGAAAAAAATGTCGGGGACAATGGCGCTCGGGGTGCACACGGTCCTCGCAACTTTTTTCCAAATTTTCAGGGATGAGAGATATTATGATTTTGTTGCGGAATCCAAAGTTACAGCCGATTTGGAGGTGTTTTGATCAGTGAAATCATCAGTCAAAGGCTGAATCAAGAGGGTTTTAAAAATTAGGGTTTTGACACTTAACCACTTAATTTTCAAAATTAAAGCACAGCTATGATTTGACAATTTGCAGTAAAAGGATAGATCTGAAACAAGCATTAACAATTAAACATTTCACAAGCTCAATTACTAAAAAGAAAATTTTAGGGTTTTTATGCAATTGACCTCTAAAATTTGCAAAAGATCAAACATGGAAATGTAATTAAGGAAGCCAATTTTTTTAGATCTAACCATGAATAGTCAGAATTAGGATGTTCACGTCGGGTTCACCAAAATGTAAAGCGGAAAATCGAACCCTAGGTGTTCTCCCCACTCCAAGGGGAAAGGGGGTCACTTAGGATTGACGGTTTTCACTTAGGAGAGACTTTACATTCAAAAGAGGGGTTGAAACCTACAAGATCCAATCCCACACAATGCAAGACTGGATTCTAAATGAGTTTCAAGGGTTGAGACATCAAGGATACCCTCTTTTGTAAAGAATGTAGATAGAAAGATTGAACTAGGAATGCATGTAAAGTAGGAAAGATTCGCTTATAAATAGAGATAGGGATACGGGATGAAGCTGCGGTCCTGGAATTAGTAGTAAAATGTCGAGATGATGCTGTTCTGCAAATTTGAGCGAAAGTTGATGAGACGATGGCGCCCGACGTGCACACGGTCCTCCAAAAAACCCACGAAACGAAGGGGGATCTGTTCGTCTCTGCACAAGGGTTCCAGATCTTCAATTATAGCCGCATACCTGCAACCTACACACAGAAAAGAGAGGATGATTGGGGGGTTAGGGATTAGGGGTTTGCCTTTAGGTCAAACCCCGGTTTTGGAATTAACCAAGAAATGAGAATGTTGTAAATGTAAATGTTTGTAATGTAAACAAGTACTGATACCTTGTTGTAAGAATGTTTGTATTCTTACATGTGAAGGTGTAATGAATGTTGTATTTTGTATGTTGTAAGTGATCCCCTCTTCAATGGTTGAATCCTTGTCTTGAATAAAACACTTAGCCTTGAATGGAGACTTAGAATGCTCAATTGCTTGAAGGAATGCTTGAATGCTTGAATGTTTGAATGTTTGAATATCGCTTTCGCCTCTTGCTTGCATATATTTTTCTCTTTTTCTCTTGCCTTCCCCTCAAATGGGAGGGGAAATGTAGTTTATATACTTGTCAATTAGGGTTGATAGACTGATTTTTCTGACCTTAGGCCGACCTGGAAACATTATTTCCCGAATTGCAAACTTAAAGACCCGATGCCCAAAAGAGACTGGGCCCAAAATAGGGCCAGGGACCAAGGCGCTAGGTGCCATGGTCCTGAAGGACCAGGGCGCTGGGCGCCATGGTCCCACCTCCCGGGACAGCAGGGTGCAAGGAAGGATCAGGCCAAGGTGCAGAAATATGCAGTTTTTGATGTCGTAAACAGGTTTCGGGGTCTCCATTCAGGTTCAACGTTGCGCCGCTATCATGAAGACCCAAATGCAGTCAAAATTGAAAGTGTCACAATTTTAGGACGCTACAGATAGATGATCAAAAGATTAATAATTTCATACAATGAATAAGATCCTGCATATATAGGCAAGGCAATATGGATATGTGAGCACGCAAACGTGACATGTGGCTCAATAAGAAACAAGGGTAGGTAGGAAATAGGTGTGGTAGGTAGGAGAAACAAAAAAATATTTTACATGAGGTGGATCAGCTACCGAAGGTGGAATTATCACTCCACAATAAGTGGATATGATAGAGTAGTAATAAGATCACACCATAAAAGGTGGAAATCTCCGACAACACACTATCCCAATGTGGCACAAACACCCAAGTGTCCCATATGCAAACTAATATGATATGCATGTACCTAAGTAAACTTAAGTATGGTGTAATAATACCCAAAATGAATAATTAATTACACCAACACCCCCCCCTAAGTCAAACTTAGGGGAATGCACTTAAGTCTAAAATGCAACTAATCGATGCAAGATGGGTCCCGGCTACATGGCCATGTTAGGTACCCATGTACAAATGCAAATACAAATGCAAATAGATGCAATGAAATCTCTCATAAAGCAAGGAAAGAGAGAAAAACCCAAGGGGAAAAAATCCTCCCCCAAAAGAAAGATGAAAACTATACAAATAACTCTGATAGAAGAATGTGAGGAACAAAACCCCATGTGAGGAAAAAGTCCCCCCCATATGAGAGAAGAAGAGAAGCTAGATAGCCCCCCCTCAATGTAGAATCTGCACTAATGATAGAAGCTTGAGAATGAATGAATAAACTACTCCATGAACATTGAACAACATACCTCCCCTCAGGAAGAAACAAAACCAAAGGTGTATCCATGAAGTCTCCTCAATCATGAAGGGAAGATGTAGGAAAAAAAACTCATGATGAAAGAAGTCTCTAAAAAACTGCTCAAGTGTCCCCATGTCGATGCTGAAAGATATCCCCTCCAAAGGTGGTGAACTGCTACACACTGCTGAAAAAAGCACTCCAAGATCTAGTGGAGATGAATGTAGAACAATATCCAAAAAATCACATGTCTCCTCTAAACATAAAGAGGCCTCCTCCAATTGTTGTACATAAGTATCCACAATCATGTCAACCTCGAAAGAATGATCATGTAGAGAATGAACAAGAGGGTCAGAGTGTTCCCTCACAACAATCGAAGAAGGATCATCTTCATCAAAGAGAAGATGAATATCATCAATGATGTCTCCCAGATCTACAACATGTAGGACTCCACAAACAAACGAACGTACATGATATATCTGACTGCACTAAATCACAAGAAGGCAAAATTGTCGCACTATCTGCATCATCAGGTGCAAGAGGTGATGTGATGTCAATAGGAGGAGATAAAATACAAGGCTCAAGAATGGGGTCACATGTGAGAATTCCCATGTTCAAGTACCCAAAGTTCTCCTCAAAATATGAATCATCACAAGTGTGATCATCATGTGTAGAATCATCATGTGAAGAATCATTATATGTGAAATCATCCTCATCAACAAAATCTAAAAAGGAGTATAACCAAGATGCATGATCAACCACCCCAGTTGTAATGATAGCTCTAGTCTCCAAGTCTCTAATGAAAACTGACTCAGGTGTGAACTCCACAATTCTCCTAGTTGCACCATGTGTGATTTGATAGATGGAAAGGAGATTGTTTGTCAAATGGGGTACACACAACACATAATTGAAGGAGTTATCCCCAATGGCAATAGTTCCTTTCCCAATCACATCCATGTATGTATGATTGCCCATCAAAATCTATGGCATGGTACAAGGCTCAAATGTAGAGAACATAGACTACAAAGATGTCATTATGAAAAGCCCTTGAATCTAGAAGTCATCTCCCTAAATCATGACTTGTAGTAGCACAAAGAGCTTTTCCTTTTCTTGTCCCAAAAGAGTGAGTCTTCCCACTTGTAGAAGCCATGAATGCTTGCCCTTTTCCTTTTGATTGTCAGGAAGTGGAAGTTGATGAATCCTCCTTCTTGTAGGCATTAGGAAAATCAATGTTGTGCTTTTTGAGGATATGTGTGAGCTCATCAATCTTTTTAGAATGGCAATGACACTCCTCATGACCAACCTTTTTACAATAGGCATAAGTAGGTATTTCCCTCTTTGGTGAATTATCCCTCTTGGAAGAGGATGAAACTCCTTGTTGTGGCGAAGGTGGTGCTTTGTCCTTAAGCTTTGATTTCCATTTCTTCTTGTTTGAGTTGTCCTTTCCTTGATTTCCTTTGTTCCCTTGATTTGCCACTAATGCCTGAGACTTAGAAGTCCTAAGAATGCCCATGCTTATCAACTTAGTTTGTTCCATCATCAACATTTCAATGAAAGCATCAAATGTAGGCATTGTGTAGCTTGAACCCATTGTCATCATATGGGTTTGGAAACTAGAAACAAAAGTTGCATATTCTTCTGGAAGTTTTCCCATCAAATTGAAGATCAATTGATTATCCTTCTTATAAATGCCACAATTTCTGAGTTGTTCCCTCAACTCTTTTGCCTTAGTGACATAATATTTTATAGTATCAAAGTGCTTGGGATCTAGCATGGTGAGATCACTATCAATTTGATATCCCCTAATCTCATCAACTTGACCATACAAGTCTTGAAACTTTTGTCAAGCATCCTTAATTAAGATACATTTCTCAATATGAAAGATGAGATCATTTGATAAATACTTTCTTAAGGTACCAATTGTCATTATATTTTTAGTGATCCAATCCAAGTGAGCAACAAGATCCGCCTTAGGATCAATGAGAGCAACAATAGTTCAATCAATATAATGAGTTAGTCCTTTTTCCGTAAGTTTACTCCATGCATGAATTTTCCAAGTAGCATAATTATGAGGAGTTAAGAGAGGAAAATTAGGAGAGCCCATAGAAGAAAAATGGAAAGAACACAAGAGCACAAAATCACAAGAGACACCCTCCCAAATTCACTCAATCAAAGTAACCCCCCTCCCCTAAAAAAAAATTGATGATTTTAGCACTTTATATATAGTGTGTGTACAATGGGCCACTTGAAAAAAATGGTAAGGTGGACTTCTGATTTTGTTTTACAACTGCCTCAATAGGCTAAGAACTATAATGCAAAAGACTAGAAAGATAGATCTATGCAATACAAGTGTCAAATTGGCCAAAAAAGAACATATAATGAAAGTAAAATTTTTAGTGCACTTTCAAAAAAAATGGCACCTGAAAAGGAGTTTGTATGAGCCCAAATGGAGTCCCAGAAGTTGCAGAAATAGGGATTTGACAGGTACAGTAACCCAAAACTGATATTTCTGAAAAATATGTCCATAAAAAATATAAAATAATGCCACCATGAGAAAGTACATGAAAAATGAGCCCATTTCAAAAAATATTTCACCCAAAAAGGAGCAAAAATGAGCAAGATATGGCCTTCCAAAGTTGAACTGCAAAACTGAAAAGCTCAATGGGAGAGGGCTGAAAAATTTTCAAAAATTGATGACGTCAGTGAGATGCATGATTAAATTTGATGCCCATCTAGGCGTCACAAAAACTTCACCTCCTGCTGATGTGGTGTCCATATTGTACAGATGGATGTCGTGGCAAAATCCGATTTATTGAAAATGCTGGCGTGCCCATACAATTTGATGACATGGCAAGGTACAAAAATCAGATGTGTCTATATAGATATTTCCCACAAGCCAGTGGCTACCTACCATGTGGCGGAGATGAGCCCTCTGGTTTTGTTTGGATTACCATTGGGAAGTCAGGTGGTCAGCGACTGGCGAATGAGAGCAGCGGAGCATCGGGAGAAGCCCAATGGGATCAACCAGCAGTGGAAGGAGGTTGGCAGGGGTGATGCGGTTGAGGATATCTGAGTGGTAGCAGTCATTGAGAGAGCCAAGGAATTTTTTGCAACGAGGGCCGATACAACTGGATGGTGGGTGCTAGAGGTTGGTGTGAGCGGGGCCGAAGGGTGGCGTGAGCGACGGCGGGAAGGACAAGAACATGACGCCCAGGAGTTGTAGCAGTAGGTGGTACCATGGAAACCATTAGAATTATACAACATACAAAAAATCAATTCATAGATGGTACGAGGGTGGCGTCTGAACCCCCTCACCCAAAAAATACATGCTAGCGGTTGGACCTAAGAAAGGTCCAATTTGTACTGCCGATAGAAATTAATCAGATGAAGATGAAGAACACGATGACTGAAAATACACCTACATCATATGGAACTCTTATGCAAAATTGTTGGTAGCAGATTTCAATCTTTTAATGGGAAACCAATGGTCATTTCCAGCCTGCTTAGAGAAACTACCAATTACATCGCTTCTCTTACAGTTACATAAGTAGATGTTCTGAAATCTCTTGCAATTTCTACTAGTACTACAACACAATTGAAGTGCTAAGTTATTGTGATACTGGATCAACTGGTTTTGTCTCGTATAGGTTGCCCAAAATTAGTTTATTGGCAATGGAGGGAATTCTGTATATACAAACAAGTGTCCCCTCCCTCTATGGAAATCCCCTCCGCAACTAAATTATTCAATCCCAGTTAAAGGAGACAATTGTATATATTATCGTTTAGGTCACATCTAACAGTTTTTTCTGATGCCCGTGTTTTTTTAATCTATTGCATTCATTGCTTACTTTCTCAGACATTTGTACAAAATGAATGCCCAACTAGATTCTTTTCAATCATTTCAAGGGAATCTATGAACAAATCAAGATTATTTTTCATGCGAATGAAGCTCCAATAAGGCCAGTGAAGGGATGGCAGGGAGCAAAAGTAAGGGTAAAGAAGAAAAGGATTAAAAATTGAGTGGTGAAATACAAAAGGATGGGTGCCTCTAGATATTAGCAAGCAAAATATGAAAATAACTACGATCACCATAAGACATATATATTATCAATTTATCAAGTGTTTTATATAAAATTTTAAGTCTCACCTCTTCTTCAAATCTTACAAACCATCCTATGCTTACCAAATCTCTGGAGCCAATATCTACTTTATGTGGGACTCATCCACCATCTTTCTTTATTTGACCATCTGCCACAAATAAAGTTATATTCTCCTACATCAAATCCTTCTCAACCTTTTTCCTTCCCCCATTATACTCTCTTTGAAGTGATTTTTTTTTGGACGAAAATGAATGTTAATGTTTTTAATTGTCACGAGCGTTCAAAATGGTATAAGTTATTGTATAATTTTTATTATAATATTAGTTTTTTATTTATGGCTCTTCCTAAATCTGAAAGGCCAAGGCCATAACATATATTTTAATTGGTTCGAGTAAGTACAGAATGGTGTACATTAGACTAAGTGTTCTCGAAGATACAGAATCTGTCAAAGTTACATTGGAAAGATCGATTGGCTGTAGAGAAGCTCAATTCTTCGAGGAAGACGAAAAAAATTGAAATGAAAAACTGCCCAAAAAAAATCTCGGCAATGGAAAATGAAGGATTAACGACATGAGATGAAGATTTAACGGTGTGAGACAATTTTGCCATTTGATGAACCGTGAAATTTCCCGACCGGCAAAAAATTCCGGCATGAGACAATTCTGGTGACATGGAAGGCTTTCCCACAGGGAATTTCCTATCGGCAAAATATATATATATTTTTTATTTTGAAATTTTAAAAAAAAAATTACATAAATAAAAATTGCGAATAAAATGAAAAAATTTCACAGACAATAGATTTTTTTTTTTTTAATTTCGAAAATCTATACCATACCACCCAAATTGGGCAAATTTTTTCCTCCAAGCCCCAAATTTGACTTTCACCCAATATAGGTGAATTTATAGTCAAAATTCATGGAAATAGCCACCCATATGCAATGGTGAGGTCGGATATGGTCTACGACACCTCCAAAAGATGCTGCTCATCAGATCTGCCTCTTGACACCACAATAATGCCTCTCAAAGATGAATCAATGAAACTCTAATGGCTCTGATACCATGTGAGATTTTGCCAAGATCAAGAGCTCAATGAAAATTACAAAATAGAGAGACAAAATATAGGACATGAGTAAATAGTATTCTCATCAATAGATGGATGATCAAAATATCAATAGTTACATACAATTAATAAGAGCCTGCATATATAGGCAAGGCAATATGGATATGTGAGCACACAAACATGACATGTGGCTCAATATGAAACAAGGGTAGGTAGGAAATAGGTGTGGTAGGTAGGAGAAACAATAAAATATTCCACATGAGGTGGATCACCCACCGAAGGTGGAATTATCGCTCCACAATAAGTGGATATGATAGAGTAGTAACAAGATCACACCATAAAAGGTGGAAATCTCCTACAACAGACTATTCCAATGTGGCACAAACACCCAAGTTTATCATATGAAAACTAATATGATATGCATGTACCTAAGTAAACTGAAGTAAGGTGTAATAATATCCAACATGAATAATTAATTACACCAACAAAACGTCAGGCTAGGCTGGCCATCTACAAAGCCTGTTGGGCGCCTAAAGGAGATTGTGATTAGAGCGACATCGCTGCTACCATGGAACAAGCCATTGCTGATGGCATCGACATCCTTTCTATCTCAATTCACTCAGACGACATGTCATTCCACATGAATTACATAGCCATTATAGCGTTTGGAGCAATAGAAAAGGGAGTATTTGTTTTGGTAATTGCAGACAACCAGGGATGTTATTTATCTACTCTGAGTCACATGATGTCCTGGATAACTATCATGCGAGAAAAATCGACAGAGACTTCCCTACTTCTCTGGTGTTGGGAAACCAAGAGATATACAGAGGCACCTCCGACTTCAAAGGAGGAGATGGAAAATTGCAAGGGCCATACCCTCTCACCTATATATTTTCCAGTAGTAGCTCAAAGCATTCTCTGATTCTATCTTGCTTGATCTCCACCGGTACACTTCCTTTTCTCCTTCTCTTTATGTAGCTATCTTCCTACATCCCCCTTGCCAGTGGACACAACCAATATCCTCTTTAGCAACTTGCTGGTTGCTCTAACCTTACCGATAAAACCTTTGATACTTCTTGTCAATTCTCCTCCAACACTTAGATGCTTTTGATAATTGCTTTGCTCTCTCAATCGGTCTCTTTTCTTAGGCATCCAACATCATCATCTTCCATCTTAGATCTGCATATTTCCCTCCTAATTGCAATATTTAAATATTTCCCACCTAGGGTTTTCTTCATGGACTTCAATTAGATTGAATCTCATCAAATCTGACCTTTGAGATCAATATCCTACTGCAAGGCAACACTGCACCACCATATCTCATTTTATCTGTACACATTTTCTATTTTTAACAAGCACGACTCTTCTCTTTTTGTCAATCACCATTAATGTTCTAGCAGTTTTCTTCTCCAGGTCAACAAGGAGATCAGATATCATGCCTCGATCAACATGCAGGAGTCGTCCATCAATCTTCATCATGCCGCAAACTTCTACAACCCACCTGTGATTTTCGTAGTCTTCATTTATTGTCGACTAACTTGACAACTACCTCATCAAAACACCTCACTAACTACTTGTACATTTGCCACCTGGAGTCCATGTATCTTCTTTATCAACATCCACCTCAGCTTAGTCCACTTTATAGGTTAAGACTCATTCATAGACTAAACACTCAACCGGTACTCCACCTTACACTACTAGTCCATCTTGCTTACCAGATCTCTAACCCTTTCAGTTAACCTACCTACCTGTTCTTTACTATTTTGTCGATGGATCATATTGACTAGGAATCAATCCAAGCCATATGACCATAGTGAATCATTATGCACATCTCCATTAGATGAGAGCTCTTCACTTGTGCATCTTTTGCATCTTCTTGCGTAGCAATAACATACCTACCGATTGACACTGCACCTGAGTTCATATTGGTAATGATCATGATAACACTCTTCTATATTGGTGATCATGTTCTTCTTTGTTGTCCTTTGCTTTCTTATCGGTGGATGTTGCTTATCATGTTTCCCGGTATTATACCTTACTTACCCACCTGCATATTGGTTGTGTATACCAGTTGACATCAATGACAATATAATGCCAACAATCTCCCCCTTCCACGTTGATGTCAACACACTTTGCTTCTCTACAACCGGTTCATTCTCCCCCTTTGACAACAATGACAAAAGGGCCTGGGCATTTATTCATTGGATTTATACTCCCCGGTTAGACTATGTATTCTCCTTCTTTGTGTTTTTAACCAGGTCATTCTACCACTATCAGGATAATCTTAGTCAATGTCATTCTAGTTCCTCTGTAAATACCCAATCAGGACAATTATACCAATCTCCCCCTTTGCTAAATTTATCCCTTTATGAATCTATCTCCTGGTGGGCATCACCACTATTCCTTTCAACTAGAAGCTCAATTGTGATTTTTATTAAGTACAAATTGGGTAGACATTGAAAGAACTCACAAACCAGGATCAATGAGTACTTCCTAAAAGATCAAGCATATCGGTACTATAGCATAAACACTTGATCTCCCCCTATGTACAACATTTGGTCGAAGAGACAAAGATGTGGCAATGGGCTCCCCTTGAACCATAGATCTTCATACACATTTAAGTGTGTGAAGATGGTGACACAACTCCTAACTTGTATCTAAGATACTCAAAAAGTGCTTACCAATAAAGGTTTGGTGAAGATATCTACCACTTGTTCACTTGTAGCGACATATTCCACCTTGACTTCCATCCCTTCAACCTTCTCCCTAAGAAAATGATACTTGATGGAAATGTTCTTAGTCCTTGAGTGCATAACCAGATTCTTCAATATGTTGATTGCACCTGAGTTATCACACCAGATAGAGATATAATCAGTCATCTCTACCTGAATATCCTTATCCACAACACCTGAGAACAACATGTATCAGCAACAATATATTCTACCTCAGTAGTTGATAGGGGAATTGAATCTTGCTTCTTGTTGTGCCATGAAAGTAATCGGTTACCTAAGAAGAATGCACCACCACTTGTGCTCTCCTGGTGATCAATGCAACCTACCCAATCAGCATCAGTGTAGGCTTGTAAGGTGAATTCTCCTTTCTTAGGGTACCATAGTCCATAATTGAGTGTTCCTTGAAGGTACTTGAAGATCCTTCTAACTGCATTCATATGTGACTACTTAGGTATTTCTTGAAATCTTGCCGCCATGCACACTGTCTGCACTATATCCGGTCTAGAAGCAGTAAGATATAGTAAACTACCTGTAGCGTCGTAAAATTGTGACACTTGCAATTTCGACCGCATTTGGGTCTTCACGATGGTGATGCAACACGGAACCTGAATGGAGACCCTGAAACTTGTTCATGACACCAAAAACTGCATTTTTCAGCACCTTGGCCTGATCCTCCTTGCACCCTGCTGCCCCTGGAGGTGGGACCATGGCGCCCAGCACCCTGGTCCTTCAGGACTAGGGCGCCCAGTGCCCTGGTCCCCCAGGACCATGGTGCCCCAGCGCCCTGGTCCCTGGCCCTATTTTGGGCCCGGTCACTTTTGGGGCTTCGGGTCTTTAAGTTTGCAAATTGGAAAATAATATTTCCTGGTCGGCATAAGGTCGGGAAAATCAGTCTTTCAACCCTAATTGACAAGTATATAAACTACATTTCCTCTCTCATTTAAAAAAGATGAAAAAAAGGCGGAAGCGATATTCAAACATTCAAGCATTCAAGCATTTCTTCAAGCAATTGATCATTCTAAGTCTCCATTCAAGGCTAAGTGTTGCATTCAAGACAAGGATTCAACCATTGAAGAGGAGATCACTTACAACATACAACAACATTTCCACCTTCGCATGTAAGAATACAAACATTCTTACAACAAGGTATCAGTACTTGTTTACATTACAAACATTTACATTTACAGCATTCTCATTTCTTGGTTAATTCCAAAACCGGGGTTTGACCTAAAGGCGAACCCCTCATCCCTAACCCCCCAATCATCCTCTCTTTTCTGTGTGTAGGTTGCAGGTACGCGGCTATAATTGAAGATCTGGAATCCTTGTGCAGAGACGAACAGATCCCCCTTCATTTCGTGGATTTTTCGGAGGACCATGTGCACGCCGGGCGCCATCGTCCCTTCAAATTTCACTCAAATTTGTAGGACAGCACCGTCTTGACATTTTACTGCTAATTCCAGGTCCGCAGCTTCATCCCATATCCCTATCTCTGTTTATAAGTGAATCTTTCCTACTTTACATGCATTCCTAGTTCAATCTTTCTATCCACATTTCTTTACGAAAGAGGGTATCCATGATATCTTAACCCTTGAAACTCATTTAGAATCCAATCTTGCATTGCGTGGGATTGGATCTTGTGGGTTTCAACCCCTCTTTTGAATGTAAAGTCTCCCCTAAGTGAAAACCATCAACCCTAGTGACTCTCCCTTCTCTCTCCTTGGAGTTGGGGAGGGGAGAACGACTAGGGTTCGATTTTTCCACTTTACATTTTGGTGAACCCAACGTGAACATCCTCATTTTGATTATTCATGGTTAGATCTGAAAATTTTGTTTCCTTAATTACATTTCCATGTTTGATCTTTTGCAAATTTTAGAGGCTAAAAAAAACCCTAAAATTTTCTTTTAAGTAATTAAACTTGTGAAATGTTTAATTGTTAATGCTTGTTTCAGATCTACCCTTCTATTGCAAATTGTCAATTCATGTTTGTGCTTTAATTCTGAAAATTAAGTGGTTAAATGTCAAAACCCTAATTTTTAAGACCTTCTTGATTTAACCTTTGACTGATAATTTCACTAATCAAAACACCTCCAAATCGGCTGTAACTTTGGATTCCGCAATAAAATCACAATATCTTTCATCCCTGAAAATTTGGAAAAAATTTGCGAGGACCGTGTGCACCCCGAGCGCCATCGTCCCCGACATTTTTTCCGAAATTTTGGGAGCTAGATCTTACTGTATTTTTCTGCTAAAATCCAGAATTTTGGCTGATTTTATCAATTTTAACACCTTCAAAATTAAAGTCAAAGTTGGTCTAGTGATTGCTTGGATTGAGGCTTCTAATCATTCAAAAATTGTTGAAATTGAAATTCATATCAAAATTGTGTTCCTTACTGTCCTAAATCTGAAAAGTGTGTTAGCATTCATTCAAAATTTCAGTGTTCTATTCAAATTTTTGCAGTTTGTGACTTTTGAAATTAAGTGTTTAATTGCAACAACCTTGATTTCCACTTTCAAAATTGAATTTTGTGTGAAATTGAGTCAACTTTTAAATTTCGAAACTTGCATTGCTTTCAGCATTCCCTCTAAAATCATAAAATTCAAAATTTCAGTTTCCCTCTCTTTTTCAAAATTCAAATTTTACATTTTTCAACAATCTTGGTAGGGTTCAATTTTGAGATTGCAACTTTAATTTGGCCTATCTACAGATCGTAAAATCACTCAATTTTTTCAGATTAGCTCTAAAATCATCATAACTTTCATCCCTGAAAATTTCGAAAAAAGTTGCGAGGACCGTGTGCACTCCGTTCGCCATGGTCCCGGACATTTTTTCCAAAATTTTGGGAGATTGTCCTGATTGCATTTAACAGCTTAAATCTAGGAGATTGGCTGATTTTATTGAAATTTGCTACCTCTAAAATTCAAAATCTTCTCTCTTTCTTTAGTGCATGAGTTTTACAACAATAAGCCCTACTTACACTATTCCTGTTAGACGAAGCCTTAGAATTAAGTCTTTCCAAGGTGTAATTGCCGAGGAGATGGAACCTAATTTGAATGGCCTTTTTAATGAGGACATGGGTAATTCCTCTAATCCTCTTAATGATGAAGAAGCTCTCCATGAGGTTTCTGTAGAACAACTTTCAAAATTGGATAACCAATTTGATGATTTTCGACAATGGATGTCTCAAGAATACCCCGATAGTCAAGCTCTTTCATTAATTAAGGGTCTAAAACATATGGTTCAAAGTGATAAGAATGGAATTGATATTTTGCGTGGTATTGCACACATTGTGGATTCGAATGTGATGCCTATGAAAAGTTGTGCCGAAACCTTAGGTTATACACAACCTTCTACTCAAGTTAATCATTCTATTCCTTTGACAACTTCTATTGCTAGTATACCTACTTTTACATCAAACATAATGACTACTTCAATACAAGACATTCCACCCATGATCACCAGTCATGGGGGCAATCCCTCTTCTTCAATCAATCCTCTTCCTTCATTCAATCCAACTTCTTCATTCATTCCTTCAATGAGTGTTCCTATTATATCTCCACAAATAAACATGATGCAAGGGGCAATTCATTTAACCCTTCCATTCCTCCTTGTAGTGTTCCTCCTTTCTAGTCATCTCCTATGACTAACTATCATAGTGTCCCACCACCTTACTCTCTACCTTCTTTCAATAACATAACACCTCCATCACAATCTAACACGTCTAATATGAACTCTTCGACTGAAGCGACCATTAACAATCTTGCACAAACTGTCTCTTCTTTACAGTAACAAATTGCCTCTATGAATCAATCTAAGTTTAGTGTGCCCACATTTGATGTTGCGAGCCCACTTTCTCTTGACATTGTTCAAGCTATCCCCCCTAAACATGTTGAAATTCCGCATTTGGAGCTTTATAATGGTAAGGGTGATCCTTTAACACATGTTAAGACCTTTCAAACAATATGTACTGATTTTGCTTATGACCAAAGGTTGCTTGCAAAACTGTTTACTAGAACATTAAGAGATAAAGCCCTACAATGGTATTGCTCATTGCCTTCCTATTCTATTACTTCTTTCAAACAACTTGCAAATGCTTTTATTCAACAATTTCAAAACAATATAAGTCCTAAAGTTACTTTGATTGATTTAATGCATTGTAAACAAGGTGTTAAAGAAAAAGTGACTGATTTCATTGGTAGATATAAGCATTTGTATGCTCAAATTTATTTTCCAGTGCCTGACAATGATATTCAAAGAATCTTTATTTCTAATTTGCAAAAAGATATTAGAGAAAAACTCTTGTTTTCTGAGTTTACTTCTTTCCAACAGTTGTGCGCAACTCTTCACAATTATCAACTGACTGTGAGTCAAATGGAACAAGAAAATCCTATGGCTCTGAGTGATAAGGATGATAGTAGTCAACAACCATTTGGGAAGTTTAAACCGAACAGAGAGTCCATTAAATTCAATGAAAACATCATCAACAACAATCTGAATGCGGCATCAGGTGTGCCTCCTATTTCTAAGTTTTTCAAGAAAGAAAGAAAGTTCACTCCTTTTAATGAGTCATTGCATAGTATTATGAATAAGTTATTGGAACAAAATGTGCTTACTCTTCCTCCTATAAGGCAAATTGATCCTACAAAGATTAATTCACCCTATTTTGATAACAAATCCTTTTGTCAATTTCATCGTCATCCTGGGCATGATACTGAAAATGTTTTGCTTTAAAGGGTAAAATTCAAGATTTGATTGATAATAATACTATCTCTGTTTCTGGAGTGAATGATAAAGGCAACACATCTGTAGCTCCTCCTAACCAAAATCTTCAGATTTTTACTGATCCATTGCCTTCTCATACCTCTAATGCGATTTATACTACTGATTCCTCTGTCTCACCTGATGATCTTGTGTCCATGACTCCGAATGTGATTAACTTTGTAGAGCAGCAGAAAATCCCTAAAGAACTTTCCATCACCTTTAATTCCAGTGAAACTATCAGGACACCTGATGGTCCTTTATATATAGTTGCAAAAGTCAAGAATACACCTTGTCGTGGGGTGCTTATTGATCCTTCTTGTATGGTTAATATCATTACTGAAGAATTTCTTTTTACTTTGCAATTGAATCAAGTGATCTATGATGAAACAAATGTGGTTGTGAAACTATTTGATGCATTTTCTTCTCCTGCAATTGGTTCTATTACATTACCTATTGAGGTCCATAACAAATCCCTTGATGTGGACTTTGCTATTATTCCATCGTCCGAACAATTTCGTGTGAAGCTAGGCTATCCTTGGTTGTCTTCCATGAAAGCTATTGCTTCTCCTATTCACAAGTGTTTGAAATTTCCCCATAATGGTGAAGTTGTTACTGTCAATCATAGTCTCTTTAAACCAGCTGAAAGAACTTCTAGTGTTCCTATTGATTACTTTTGGCCTAAACAATTCCAATCTCTTCCTCCGCGAAGTGATCATCTTTTTAAATCTTATCAAAAGTGGAAAAAAGATATGATCCTATCTCTAAGTGAACCTAGAACACCTAAACTTGACATTCCTATCATTCTTGAGAAGGAAGTTCTTCCTTTGAAAGATAAAACTAATGTCTTTCCTCAAGAAGATTCCCAACCTATCTCTATGAATGTGACTATGCCTATATCTAATAAACTTCCTAAAAGTAGACCTATACCTCCTCGTCATGATGGACTTGGTCTCCTTCCTAAACCAAATATTCCTCCCTTATATGGAGCAGTTCATCCTCCTTCCTCTTATGGAGAGAAGAGACCTTCCTCTTCTCCTATTATTCAACCTAAGAGACCACAACCTAAACACCCAAGTGATAAGGATGAGAACATTCCTCCTCCTCAATCTCCTCAACTTCCTACTAAGACTAGACGGAATCGTTCTGCACGTGAACGCCGATGAAAGCGTCGTCTTAGAGCTCAGGCAGCTGCTTTTCAAATTTTGCAATCCCCAAAAACACCTTCAACTAGTATTATCCCATTTTCTCCTCAGCCGACGATTGAGCCGAAATCTCCTAAACATAAGATGCATGATGGTTTTGATCTTGTGCGAGTTAAAGATCCTATTTTTATAAATCTTGATGATGAAAATGTTATTCATGATGAAAATGTTACTTCTCTTGCTTCTGATAGTGAATATGAATATGTTGATGTTGATCACCATCTATCTAACAAATTTTCTAAAGCACTTATCCTAGCTCCTAGACAAGAACAATGTGGCTTGGAACATGAACATAGCCCTTGTTTGGACCTTGTGATAGCTCCATCTGCTGTGTTGGATGTTCCTCTTCTAGCGTGTTTCCTACCTTCCCGAAATATTGATCAGCAAGATCGGGGGGTAGATGACGTGCTAGACTAGTTCATTAGCATAGCAGACTCTCTCCTCCTCTCTTTTGTTACTTCTTCTATGTGTTATTCTCATTCTTCTATTCGTTGTCCTTAGTGTTGTCTACTTGAAGACAATGCAAAACATTGAGATCTCTTTTGGTCTCTCTCATGTTGACTCAAAAGACACATGTGTTCCCTTCTTCTAGGTGACCTTCCTTGATTGGGGAATGAAGAACAATTATGCATACATACATATGATATACATGAATTATCATACAGCATACTGACCCCAAGGAAAGCGAAGTCACCTCATGCTTTGTGTTTTGTGTCTATTATCCTTGGGCTTATCTCACACTTGGGGGCTAAATCCTTGTGATAACGTGCTCCTTTCTCATTTCTTATATGTATCACTACCTTAAAGCAATCACCCCCAGTGAGGCGTGTGCGATCGCTTTAACGTAGGGGGGCATACATCCCGTCCATATCTTTTCAAGATACTTGAACATTTCTTGACAAATTTAGCTTTGCCTTGAAAATTTTTGATATCTTTCTTGCATGACTCATAGTGAGGGAACCTTACTACTGGCAGTCATGGTTCTCCCTCATGATCTTCCCTTTTACTTTGTCAATCGAAGTCGTAAGATCCTTAGTCCACTGGGGGCTTGGTGTATCTTGCCTCCTTGACGTGGTGAAAGTTTTTCAATGTTGTTTCCTTGTACTTTACCGAAAGTATGAGCGTACACTTATACTCCCGCTAAAGTGGGGGCTAAATGTAGCGTCCTAAAATTGCGACACTTGCAATTTCGACCGCATTTGGGTCTTCACGATAGCGATGCAACATGGAACCTGAATGGAGACCTCGAAACTTGTTCATGACACCAAAAACTGCATTTTTTAGCACCCTGGCCTGATCCTCCTTGCACCCTGCTGCCCCTGGAGGTGGGACCATGGCGCCCAGTGCCCTGGTCCTTCAAGACTAGGGCGCCCCAGCGCCCTGGTCCCTGGCCCTATTTTGGGCCCAGTCTCTTTTGGGGCTTCGGGTCTTTAAGTTTGCAAATTGGAAAATAATATTTCTTGGTCGGCCTAAGGTCGGGAAAATCAGTCTTTCAACCCTAATTGACAAGTATATAAACTGCATTTCCTCTCTCATTTAAAAAAGATGAAAAAAAGGCGGAAGCGATATTCAAACATTCAAGCATTCAAGCATTTCTTCAAGCAATTGATCATTCTAAGTCTCCATTCAAGGCTAAGTGTTGCATTCAACACAAGGATTCAACCATTGAAGAGGAGATCACTTACAACATACAACATACAACAACATTTCCACCTTCGCATGTAAGAATACAAACATTCTTACAACAAGGTATCAGTACTTGTTTACATTACAAACATTTACATTTACAGCATTCTCATTTCTTGGTTAATTCCAAAACCGGGGTTTGACCTAAAGGCAAACCCCTCATCCCTAACCCCCCAATCGTCCTCTCTTTTCTGTGTGTAGGTTGCAGGTACACGGCTGTAATTGAAGATCTGGAATCCTTGTGCAGAGATGAACAGATCCCCCTTCATTTCGCGGATTTTTCGGAGGACCGTGTGCATGCCGGGCACCATCGTCCCTTCAACTTTCACTCAAATTTGCAGGACAGCACCGTCTTGACATTTTACTGCTAATTCCAGGTCCGCAGCTTCATCCCATATCCCTATCTCTGTTTATAAGTGAATCTTTCCTACTTTACATGCATTCCTAGTTCAATCTTTCTATCCACATTTCTTTACGAAAGAGGGTATCCATGATATCTTAACCCTTGAAACTCATTTAGAATCCAATCTTGCATTGCGTGGGATTGGATCTTGTGGGTTTCAACCCCTCTTTTGAATGTAAAGTCTCCCCTAAGTGAAAACCATCAACCCTAGTGACTCTCCCTTCTCTCTCCTTGGAGTTGGGGAGGGGAGAACGACTAGGGTTCGATTTTTCTGCTTTACACTACCAATCATGGATCTATATAAGGTCTGATCCACTACTGGTGACTCATCAACCTTGCTCAATTTGCATCCGGTCACCATGGGGTACTTACCAGTTTGCAGTCCTCCATTTGAAACTTCCTTAGCAAATCCCTTACATACCTGGTTTGCGAGATAAATATCCCATTTGTTTGTTGTGAAATCTGCAAACCAAGAAAATATGTCAATTCTCCAAGCATTGACATCTCAAATTCTGACAGCATTTGGTCGGCAAATTTTTTGCAAAGGGTGTCTTTGTTTCCTCCAAAGATTATGTCATCTAAATATACAACCACAATGATCATTTAGTTTCCATCTGCTTTAATGTATAGATTGTTGTCAGTACTCCCCTTTTTGAAACCTTTCTTCTTTAAATATTTATCTGTCCTTGAGTACCAAGCCCTAGGAGCCTGCTTCAAACCATACAAGGCCTTCTTCAACCGGCACACAAAGGTTTCATCATCATGCAATAGGAAGCCTTCCGGTTGTTCCATGTATACTTCTTCTTCCAAGTTACCATTTAAAAAGGCAAAATTTACATCCATTTGATAGACCTTGTATCCCTTGTAGGATGAAAAGTCTAGAAACATCCTAATCGCCTCAACTCTAGCAACTGGTGCAAAATTTTCTTCAAAGTCTATTCCCTCTACTTGAGAGTATCCTTTTCACACTAACCTTGCCTTATGCCTAACAATCTTACCTTATTAATTCATCTTGTTCTGGTAGACCCACTTTGTGCCAATGACATTCTTATCAGCCAGCCTAGGAACTAATTCCCAAGTCTTGTTCTTTTCAATTTGTTGCAGCTCTTCTTCCATGAAAGCCATCCATTTCTCACTCTTGTTGGCCTCATTGAATGTTTTGGGTTTCATTTCAATTATGAGGCAGAAGTTTACCTGCTCATTGTTCCAGGCTAACCTTCTTCTAGTCTGCACACCATCATACTTATTGCCTATAATTTGATCTTCAAGATGATTTTTCTACACATACCGATTGGGGGACTTGTTGGATTCTTCTTTCGATTCACTGTTAGATTTCACTTCATCTTCATCATGAGAATAATCATACCGGTTGTCCTGAGATGGTCTTCCTTTATGCAAGTCTTCATCCACTCTAACATGCACACTCGAGCAATTACTCTTCTTTGTATTTTATTGTAGCATTTGTAGGTCTTACTATGAGTTGAGTGGCCAAGGAAAATACCTTCATCACTCTTAGAATCAAAGCTCCCTAAGCCATCCTGATCTCTTTTGATGAAGCATTTACTCCCAAACGCTTTGAAGTACTTGACTGATGGCTTCTAGTCATACCATAATTCATAAGGGGTCATATTGTTGTTTTTTCTCAGTTGAACTTGATTCAAAGTGTACACTACAGTATGAACTACTTCCTTCCAATACGTATCTGGTATGTTTGCCTCATTCAACATAGTTCTTGCCATCTCCTTGACTGTCATGTTTTTCCTTTCCACCACACCATTTTGTTGTGGAGTCCTAGGGGCTGAATATTGTCTTCTGATTCCATGTCTCTCACAATAATCTTCAAACTCATTTGATGTGAACTCTCCACCCTAGTCAGATCTTAGGCATTTCAGCTTGCATCCACTTTCCTTCTCAACTATCTTCCAGAAGATCTTGAATCTTTCATATGCTTGAGATTTGTCCTGGAGGAAAGTGACCCATGTGATCTTTAAAAAATCATCAATGAAAAGTATGAAGTATCTCTCACCGGCTAGAGCCCTTGTTCTAGTTGGTTCACATAAATCAATGTGCACAAGGTCAAGTGGCCTTGAAGTATTATGCTCTTTGGTCTTGAAGGTCACCTTAGTCTGCTTTCCCTTCACATTCATCACAAAAGGTGCTTACCAGTTTGATGATTTGTGGTATGTGTCTCAGATACCCTTTCCTTCTCACTTGAACCAAATTGTCAAAGTTAATGTGTCCTAATTGTTGGCATTTGAGTGAACCGCTAAAGACTATTGGTGATATGCACCCGATAAAGGTTTGATTGGTGAATGTGATGAAGAGATTGAGATTCATGTTTGATTACTAAGTTTTGTATTGTCATTGATGGAAACAATGTTTTGTAGTCATCTAATTCTTGGAAGCCAACTAGTAAAGTATAACCAGTATAAAAGACAGTTTAACATAGAACCGGTAATTAGGACTTCAACTAGTAAACATAAATAGAGTTCCATTCTGGCAACTGGTATAGGTGATTCATGAAGAGTTGGATGATGCGGTTTTAAATTGATGATGAACACAAGTATTTGGAGCTATGTTCATGAACGCATTCGCAGATTCAACTAGAAAAGAGAGATTTGATGTACAAAGAAGACATTTTGATGAACACTTAACTGGTAGTGATAAACTCACTTAAATCGGTAAACCGACACAGGAGTTGTTTTGTTTTTTTGTTTCTTATGTCGATGGCCAACATAAGTTAAGCGTGTAATGTAAGAATGTCTAGATTAATTGAACCTAGGAAATTATTCCAAGGTTGTAGGCCACTAAAAGTGGATGTTTATAAAAAGTGTGATGAGGTATGAAGTCGGCGTGTGTAAGTGTTTGAGATCGTTAGCAAAGGATGCAAATCTAATTGTGAGGTGATTAGTGAAGCTCTATAATAAAGTATTGTTGAAGTTTTGAGGATCTAAAGTGGATCTTATTAGACACAGAAGTGTTATATAAAGATCATTTGATTGTTGTTTTCCTAACAGTTTGCAGTAGTAAAATCCGCTAACTGGGTAGGTCCTAACAGGCCTTAATTTGTAAATCTCCTAACATGGTATCTCTACATCAAAGTCTTAAATCCTCCCATGAGGTTGATCCTAGTAGGTCAAATCTCCTAACAGGGCTTATCATTGAAAATCCTTAATCGGGTAACTCCTAATCGGGTCTACTCCTAACAGGGCATATTTGTAAGACCTTAACCAGTCAAGAATTTTGTTTTGCAGATAGTGAATCTTGTGGGTATTAACTCCCACCGTGGTTTTCCATTTTGGATTTCCACATATAAATATCTTGTGTTATTTGGAATGTGCTTTATTGGGTAATTGCATATGTGGTGATATTTATTTTATGCTTGATAAGTTTTAAGTTGTTTAAATTGGTGATCAGATTCATATTGTTTTTGCAATGCAAGACCTTTTTAGAGCATCTAATATGGCTTTTTATCACTGTAATCAACCGAGACGCATTGATAAGCTTTGAAGAGTAAACAAGAATCAATCGGTAAATCAATTTGCTGACCAAAAAGGGAAGAAGAAAGTTGATGTTGAGGAAACCAAAGCTAAGATGAATAGAATTTGGAAGAAGAAGAGCAATCAGAAACCATCCGAATCTAATTCTTCACCTAGTTGCGAGAACCCTTCACCGGTAAACTAAGTTGTCTTTACAACTTGGGAGAGCTTATTGTAAGATCCTTAGAAGAACCTCTGGATGAAGTGTCGTAAGTCTGATATGTATATTTTGATACTCTTTGATGTTATGAATATTTTTTGGATCATAACCAGTAGAAATGATGTATCTTTGGCAACCGGTAGTATGTTAAGTGATATTTTAAGGTTTTACTGGTAATAGAATTTAATGTGGTAGATAATGGGCAAATAAAAGGAAATTTTTGAATGTTATTTGTCACATTGCATTCTTGTGACTATTTGGAGAGCGAATAGAGAAGAGAAGAGATTGTGTTTACAACATCTAACCTATTTGATAGAGATTTGAAGTGATTTGGTGTGATTTGGATTGGTAATCAGTGAGTAATCTTTGTTTGTGTTTGGACCCCTAGTTGTGGAAGCGATTAAAGGTATTTATCCAGAAATCGTGTTATCTTGTTATCTTTTTGAATCGTTGAAAATGGACACACCACATCTAGTTGATGTTACCGATAGGCCACGACCTAATTTTAAGAGGCACCCATTTAAGTTTGAAGAGACTGATCCTGCTGGAGCTCTATCTGAAGTTCCTTATGGTGTCTTACATGTTGAAGATGTTAGATAATTTTATCATTGCAAACTAGAGGATCTTGGTATGGCTGCTATTTTTAATCAATTTAGAGAATTGTGTGAAGAATGGTATTTTGAAGGAACAATTCAAAATCATTACTGATTAAGGGTTTCATCATGCACTCAATTTAATTGATGATTTTGATGATAAACTTGGTAGATACATTCTTAGCAGAATTCATGACCAATTTATGTGGCTCGACCAACTACATAATATTTCTAAGGAAGCTATTCACGCAGTCACCAATTTTTGTGTCACTGTTGAGGTTCCTCTACTCAAGTCCATTCATAAGAATGATGTAGAAAATTTGACAATTTCAAAATAGGATGGAAGAGAAATGATAGTGAATAATTTCAATGATCTAAATAGTAAAGTATGCTTTTATGGTGATCGATTACCGTATCTATTACTCTAGCGGGATGAGCAGCATCCCTGTTGCTACTATTCAAACTGCCCACCAGATCATAAAAGAGGATGTTTATTATGACTTGTCGGAGGCATTAAGAAGTCAACTTATGTTGAACCTACAATCCATTAAGAAGGACAAGAGGTTAAGGTTTAATTTTGGACAATTAATTCTTGGTTTATTCTTTTATTTTCAGAATTATTTCCCTTGTAAGTGTGATATCCAATGGATAGATGGCACTCCAACATTGGTACAAATGAAGAATAGTATTAGAATGCTTGGTAATAATTTTGGCAAGATTGCATGGGGATATTTTAAGGACTTCCAAAAGAAAATGCATGCAAGGGAAAGGATATCAGTAAAGGTTGTCAACCAGTATGAAAACACAGTTTGCTTTATGGTTGATACAAATACTTGCATGATGGACGCAGCTAAGCCCCAGACTAAATGGGTTATGCCCATAGGATATGAAGTAGACAAAGATCTTCTAATTGCCTATGCAGACCATTTGCTTGCTCAACCAATATATACAATACCAAAATGTTTTGGCACTTACAAGGAGAAATTTCTTCAAGTGCACTCAGAACTTAATAAACCGGTTATAGCAAAGAAAGTAAGGAAAGAAGTTGAGGCATTTGCAAAGCAAGCATGATTCACAAATGAAGCCATTGTTGAAGCAAGAGAAAAGCATGTTGCTCAACAGGGTAGAACATCTAGTTCTCCAGTCAGTACCTCCACCAGTGTGAAAACTATAGCTAGGAAGGAGAAAGTGTTGGCAATTTGGAGGAATTGATTATGTGTTGTATTTATGTTTTGTCATTGATGTCAACACTAGTTCCTTTGGTTGTTTACTAGTATCCGGTTGGTCTTGGTAAGATGTTTGGTTTCCAGTTGGTATGATCATGTTGGTTCGGTATACTCTGGTATGCTTTATCTTATGGAATTGGATTGGATTTGCTACTCATGCTATTCATATATATGTTCAGTCAGTTGGTATTGATCTGGTGATCAGATGTTATCTTGTATGCTAGCAAACTTGGTTTATTGATCTGGTGAGGGTTTCATCGGGAGAGCTTTGTTGAAGATATTTTGATGCTATGCATAAGTGGTGTTGGTACAGCTTCTAGAAGGGATTCAAGAAGCTGATCATGATCATTTTCGAGACTTGACTAATTGGGATCATTAATTTAGCGTGTGGACTTAAATTGGGTTCGATGCTATCTAGGTTATCGAATGACTTAATGTAACATGTTGATTGGACTTCTCAATGTGTTTCTGGGATGACTTATGGGTTCGATGATATTTGTTTGGTATCAGGCCAACATGTTTTATAATTATGTAATTGGTTTATTGTCTGGGTGGCCGGCGTTATTGTTTAAGGTCTAGGGTTTGTATATATATGTGTATGATCTCATTGTAAATCATGGGATGCAAGTGAATAGTGTAATAATCTTTCATGCAGAGAATTTGGTCGATCATAGGTAATCGAGTTAGTTTTATGTAGGAGGTTTAAGACCTCTGGTATTGATATTAACCAGAACTGTACTCGGGCACAAGAGATGCTATTATTGTAGTTCATTCTTCCTTCCAGATTGTAGTCTATATTTCTTATGTAGTTAGTGAGACTCCTTTTGTAATGACTAGTATGCTCTAGGTTGTTGGCCTTCCTGCAAGTCAAGGCCCCTCAATTTGTAATCACATACTTACTGTAGAAGTATTATCTGACTGTGGGTAGGCTTCCCACTATGGCTTTTCCCTTTACCGGGTTTTCAACATACAAATCTTGGTGTCATGTGGATGGTATCTATTCTCTAATTGTTTCTTGTGTTTAATTGGTATATCTATTATTCCAGATATTGGTTTATGTATTCCGGTATTGATCTTATGGGTTCTAGTATTAAAGTTTTAAATGCTTAAGGTTCTGGTAATCTAGTGACAACTGATTCACCCCCCCTCTCAGTTGTCCTCTGATTATTGAACTGTCTAACAATTGGTAGTGGAGCTCTGGTCCTCTCTGTAGAAGCTTAATCGATTGAGGAAGATCCTATGACATCTAACAGTTCAAGTTCATCTAGTTCATCAACAGTTGTCTTCAGGAGAGAAATTCCTAGGCTTGATGGAAAAAATTACAGAGTATGGAAGATTCAGATGAAGACTCATATGTGATATCTTGGTAAGGAAATCTGGGAGATCACTGAGAATGGTGTAACCCCTTTTAATCCAGCATCTGGAAATCCTCCTTCGACAAACTTGGATAAGGAGCTTGAGAATTATTGTAGAGCTAGAGAAGCCCTCTTGTGTGCACTTTCTGATCAACAAATAATGGGATTGACTGGCAAATCATTAACAAAGGCTATATGGGACAAGTTGGAGACTCTAAATGAAGGTGACCCTACTATTAAGATTGTTAAACTTGATGGTTATCAGGTGAGATATAAAAATTTGAAGATGGAAGAAGATGAAAGTATTATTGCATTTATGGAAAGGGTAAATGAAATTGTCATGGGAATTCAATATTGTGGTGGATCTCTGAGTGAAGACGACTTATAAGATGAAGGCTACTACAATTAATGAATTGAGAACAATGGAAAGTACTTCTGTCAATAGGGATACCTTGGTTGGGAAATTAATTGCTTTTGAGCTTGAAGAATTTGGACCTTTTAGTGTTGTGAAGTCTAAACCTAGTTTTCATACATTTACATCATCAACCAGCAAGCAAGAATGGAAAGATTTGTATGCAAAGGAATTATAAGATATGAAGAGGGAAGATGAAGAATTTGAGCAACTTGAAGCCCTATTCGCTAGAAGAGTACCTAAAGGACCAGTAGGAAGTAAGTATGAAGAAAAAGGACCCTTTAAATGTTTTGCATGTAATAAGATAGGTCATTTTGCATCTAGATGTCCTAAAAGGAATTCAAGATTTGAAGAAAGAGCTAGAATATCTTTTAAGCCTAACCCTGGATATCAGAACAAGAATAAGTACAAGAGAAACAGAGATAAATCATGTTACTTTGCTGATGAGGAAGGTGTGACTGATTCTGATGATGAAACAACATAAGACTCTGCTAGTGGTTTTGGTAATGGAAAGGAATGGGTGTTCTTAGCTATCAAGGAAGATGATCCAGTACTAGAAGGGAATGTACCTGAAGAAAAGGCCCTTGCTGCTAAAATTGAAGATAAGGATGAATGGGTAATTGATAGTGGATGTTCACATCATATGACTGGAGATAAAAGGAGGTTTCTATCTTTGCAAGAATTTGATGGTGGTCTGGTTAGATTGGAGATGACAAAGCATGCACAATCAAAGGAAGAGGAACTATATCATTAGATGGTAAGCACAATACTGATAATTTTATTATTTTGAAGGTTTAAGGCATAATATTTTGAGTGTAGGATAGTTGGTGGATAAGGGATTTCAATTACAATTCAAGGATAGAAAATGCAAGATCATTAATAGATTTGAATTGGAGAATACAAGTGGTACTCAGACAAAAGGTAATATATTTCATTTCAATTCCAGTGAGAAGACATATTTGATTGCACAAATTGATGAGAGTTGTCTTTGGCACAAAAGGCTATGTCATGTGAATTTTGATTGCATGGTAAAGATCAGTTCAACTAAGGCAGTTAGAGATATACCTAAGATTGTGAAGCCCTATAATTTGGTATGTAAAGAATGTCAAATGGGAAAATAGGTGAGATTCTCTTTTAAGAGTATACAAGAAAAATCTAATGATGTTCTTGATCTTATTCATATTGATAGATATTTTATGCTAATCATTGATTATTACTCTAGAATGATGTGGGTTACTTTTCTAAGGGAGAAATCTGAGGATTTTGAAAAGTTTAAAATCTTTAAAGAAAAGGTTGAAACTAAGACGGGATTGAGGATTAAGTGCTTAAGGTCAAATCATGGTGGAGAATTCACTTCCGATGATTTTAATAACTTTTGTGAGAAGCATGGCATAACGAGACAATTTTTTGCTCCCTGAACACCTCAACAAAATGGAGTTGTGGAAAGAAAGAACATAACTATCTTTGATGTTGCTAGAACCTTGATGATGGAAGCTAATCTACCTCATATCTACTGGAGAGAAGCAGTAAGCACAACAGTTTATACATTCAACAAAATTCATATGAAAGGAGAAATCGGTAAGACACCTTATCAGTTGTGATTTGGCAGTACACCTACCGTTAAGTACTTCACAATCTTTGGTAGTAAATGTTATATCAAGAGAGATGATTTCATTTGCAAGTTTGATCCTAGATATGATGAAGGAATATTTCTTGGTTATTCTAATGAAAGCAAAGCATATAGATGTTATAACAAAATATTGTTGAGAATTGTGGAGAGCACTAATGTCAAGGTGGATGAGCTGAATGGAAGTCAAATAAGAATTTATGAGTAAGAACTGGCAGTGGAAATGATCATAACTGAATCGGTAACACCTTTACCAGAACATAATGTTGAACCAGTTACTCTGGTAGTATCATAAAATTCAATAGTAACTGAAGATCAGGGAAGAGGAATACAAGAATCAGAAGACTCCTAGGTATGTAAGGTTGAATTATTCAGAAGATCAGATCATTGGGGTTAAGAACAAAGGAGTGATGACAAGAAGAAGATTGACAACTAATGAGGTATGTTTAATTTCTCAAGTTGAACCGGTATCAGTAACTGAAGCATGTAAAGATGAATGTTGGATGAAAGTTATGGAAGAAGAATTAGATCAGATAGAAAAAAATAACACGTGGATTTTAGTTCCCTAACCTAAAAAAAAGAATGTTATTGGAACTAAATGGGTTTTTAGGAATAAACTAAATGAAGTTGGACAAGTTGTGAGGAATAAAGCTTGATTATTTTGTAAAGGATATTCTCAGAAGGAAGGAATTGATTATGGTGAAACTTTTGCACCTGTAGAAAGGATTGAAGCTATAAGATTATTTCTTGCCTATGTTGCACATAAAAACTACAAGGTTTATCAGATGGATGTTAAGTGTGTTTTTCTAAATGGGGATCTTGATGAGGGAGTTTATATTGAGCAACCTGATGCTTTTTCACTTTTAGATGATAAAAACATGGTTTTCAGATCAAAGAAAGCCTTATATGGATTGAAACAGACACCTAGAGCTTGGTACGCTAGGTTGGACAAATATCTTTTGAAACTTGGTTTCACTAAAGGTAATGCTAACAATAATCTATATTATAAAGTCACTGATGATGATATACTGATTATTGACGTCTTTGTTGATGACATCAGTTTTGGAGGTGAGGATAAGTTTCTCATGGAATTTTTTAACAATATGGAGAATGAATTTGAAATGTCTATGATTGGGGAAATGAAATTTTTCTTAGGTTTGCAGATTACTCTGACTTATAAAGGCATTTTAATCTGTCAAACTAAGTACATGCTAGGGAGTTGCTGAAGAAATTTGGTCTTAAAAATTCTAAATAGGTTGGTACTCCTATGGTTACAAGAAATAAATTATCAAAGAATATAATGAATGCAGTTTGCATTGCATCAAGATATCAAAGAGATCCTAGAGAAAATCATGAGAGTGTAGTGAAAAGGACTTTTAGGTACTTACAAGGAACATCTGAATATGGTTTGTGGTATCCTAAAGATGATGACTTTACTTTATGTGCATATACAGATGTAGATTGGGCAGGTGATGTTGATGACCGAAAGAGTACTTCCAATGGAGCTTTCTTTATTAGAAAGAAACTTATTTCATGGATCAGTAAGAAATAGTCATGTACTTTCCTATCTACTACTGAAGCGGAGTATGTTGTTATTGCTACTAATTGTACACAAGTTCTATGGATGAAGCAAATGTTGAAGGACATAAAAGTGCATTACAATGGACCAGTAGTTATTCACTGTGATAACTCTGCTGCTATAGACATTTCAAATAATCTGGTATTCTACTCTCAGACAAAGCACATATCTATCAAGTATAACTTTTTGAAGGAGAAGGTGGAAGAAAATGAAGTTAGATTGGTTTATGTGAGCACTAAAGAGAAGATTGCACATATCTTCACTAAACCTTTACCTAAAGAATCATTTGAGTACATTAGAGATAGATTATGGGTTTATGCCCCTCTGGTAGAAACCTAATTGATGCTGTTTGGCATCAATCTAGAATGCATTATCAGAGCTATTATTCATTCCAAATTGTTGTGGTGATGCTACTAATCGGGGGGATTAGTTAGCCTTGTGATTCGGTGGTTTATGATTTTGCTTTGATATTTATGTCAGATTATTGGCATTGATATTAAAGGGGGAGAGATATTCATGTGAAAAAACTTAAGGAGTTATATACATTAGGGGAGAAATTTTCAGAACATAACTAAGATATCATCTACAAGGAGAGTATGGATTAGAATTTCATTGCTATATTCTTGTGTGGGAGATTTGTTTGGTATTTCTTGGCACTTGGATGTTTTGCAGATCTAGTGTTGCCATCAATGCCAAAGGGGGAGATTGTTAGAAATTTGGAGGAATTGATTATGTGTTGCATTGATGTTTTGTCATTGATGTCAACACTAGCTGCTTTAGCTATTTTCTGATATCTGGTTGGTCTCAGTAGGATGTTTGGTCTCCAGTTGGTATGATCATATTGATCTGGTATACTCTGGTATGCTTTGGCTTATGGAATTGGCTTGGATTTGCTATCATTATATTCAGATATATGTTCAGTTAGTTGGTATTGATCTGGTGATCGGATGCTATCTTGTATGTTGGTAAACCTGGTTTATTGATTTGGTGAGGATTTCATTGGCAGAGCTTTTATGAAGATATTTTGATGCTATGCATAAGTGGTGTTTGTGCAGATTCTAGAAGGGATTCAGGATGCTGATGGTGATAGTGTTCAAGCCTTGATTGATTGAGATTATTGCTTTAGTGTGTGTGGACCTAAATTGGGTCTAGGGCTATCTAGGTTATGGATCAACTTAATATAATGTGTTCATTGGACTTCTCGATGTGTTTCTAAGATGACTTATGGGTTGGATGATATTTGTTTCATCTCAGCCAACATGTTTTATAATTATGTAAATGGTTTATTGTCTAGGTGGACGACCTTATTGTTGAAGGTCTAGGGTTTGTATATATATGTGTATGATCTCATTGTAGATCATGGGATGCAAGCGAATAATGTAATAATCTTTCATGCAGAGGATTTGGTCGATCATAGGTGATCGAGTTGGGTTCATGCAAGAGGTTTAAGACCTCTGATATTGAGCTTAACTGGAACTATACTCAGGCATAGGAGATGTTATTATTGCAGTTCATTCTTTCATTCGGATTGTAGTCTGGATTTCTTATGTAGTTAGTGAGACTCCTTTTGTAATGAGCAGTGTTCTCTAGACTGTTGGCCTTTCTGCAAGGGAAGGCCCCTCAATTTGTAATCACATACTTATTGCAGAAGTATTATCTGACTATGGGTAGGCTTCCCACCATGGTTTTTCCCTTTACCGGGTTTTCCACATACAAATCATGGTGTCATGTGGATGGTATCTATTTTATAATTGTTGCTTTTGTTTAATTGGTATATTTGTTATTCTGGTTATTAGTTAATGTATTTTGGTATTGATCTTATGGGTTCCGGTATTAAAGTTTTAAATGCTTAAGGTTCCAGTAATCTGGTGACAACTGATTCACCCCACACCCCCCCCCCTCTAAGTTGTCCTCAGGTTATTGAACTCTCAAACAGAAAGGTGCAAAGAAAGATAAACTAGAAGAAACTAAGAAGGAGAATCATCAAAGATTCAGTTCTAGAGAAAAGGGAAGATTGTTGATCCACCTGCTGCACCAGTTAATACTAGAAAAAGGGAAAAACAACAAGCACAAAAATAGGTAGTTGTTGATGAAGATAAAACTGAATCTGAAAGTGAGAAAAAAGCTTTAAGAGCTAGTGGTAAGAGATCCAAAGGTGTTGGAACTTTGTGTTGGCCATTTGGAGGAATTGATTAGGTATTGCGTTGATGTTTGGTCATTGATGTCAACACTAGCTATTTTGGCTTCTTTACCGATATCCTTTTGGTCCCCATAGGTTGTTTGGTTTCTGGTTGGTTAGATCATGATGATCCAGTATGCTCAGGTATGTTTTGGCTTATGGAATTGGCTTAGATCTTCTATTCATGCTACTTACATATATGTTCAGTTAATTGGTATTGATTTGGTGATCAGATGCTATCTTGTATGCTGGTAAGCTTGGTTTGTTGATCCAATGAGGGTTTCACAGGTAGAGCTTTATTGAAAATATTTTGATATTATGCATAAGTGATGTTCGTATGACTTTTAGTAGAGATTCAGGATGCTGATGGTGATCATGTTCGAGACTTGGTTGATTGGGATCATTGCTCTAGCATGTGTGGAACTAAATTGGGTCTAGTATTATCTAGGTTATGGACCGGCTTAATGTAATGTGTTGTTTGATCTTCTTGATGTGTTTCTGGGATGTCTTATGGGTTGGATGAATTATCTCTTTGGTCTTAGGCTGACATGTTTTGTAATTATGTAATTGCTTTATTGTTTGGTGGTCAACCTTATTGTTTGTTGTCGACGGTTTGTATATATATGATGTAAGATCTCATTGTAGATCATATGTATGGGTATAGGAATTGTATGCAAGCAAATAATGTAATAATCATTCATGCAGAGGATCCGGTCGATCATTGGTGATCAATTTGGGTTTATGTAAGAGGATTTAGTCCTCTGGTATTGAGCTTAACCAGAACTATACTCAGGCATAGGAGATGTTTTCTTTACAGTTCATTCTCTCTTCCCGATTGTAGTCTAGATTTCTATATAGTCAGTGAGACTCATTTTGTAATGAGTAGTGTGCTCTAGGTTGTTGGCCTTCCTGCAAGTGTAGGCCCCTCGTTTGTTATCACATACTTACTGCAGAAGTATTATCTAACTGTGGGTAGGCTTTGAGCCATGGTTTTTCCCTTTACCAGGTTTTCCACGTACAAATCTTGGTGTCATGTGGATGGTATTTATTCTCTAAATGTTACTTGTGCTTAATTGATATATCTACTATTTCTATAATTAGCTTATGCATTTTGGTATTGATCTTTTGGGTTCTAGTATTAAAGTTTTAAATGCTTAAGTTTCTGGTAATCTGGTGACAACTGATTCACCCACTCCCCCTCTTAGTTATCTTCTGGTTATTTGTATTGTCTAATACTTCCATTGTCAAGACTATAAAGAAATCGGTAACAAAAATTACACCTCTTGAAAATTTAATAATAAATATTAAAGATTGTGGTTTAGCGACTGGTGTAAAGAAACTCTATGAAATTTTTAATGAAGATGACCAAAGGAAGATAGAGGATGCAGTTATTTTCATGATGAATAAAAACAACAAATCCCTAATTGAATTGCAAGGGTAGATTCCAAATTCTTTGTATAACAAGATTGATGCAAGATGGCAGGTAGCCATGAGACAAGATAGAGAATTTATTGAATTTGTTTTGAAAAACTTGCAACCTGAAGCTACTAAGGAAGAACTAGATGATGTTCTTTTGAATGCAAAATCTTCCTTTAAATCAAAGAAAATACTTACTAGAATGCCTACAGGTGAGGCCCAATCAGTCCAAATTGAGACTGAGGCTATAATAAAGAAATCTTTGGTGTTGATTCCTGATGAAAAGGAAGAAGATGAGGAAGATAAACCAAAAAGGCCTAAGCCTGAAGATATTTCAAAAGGAGTTAAAATAAGTGACTTTGAGCTTGATGAAATTGTGATGGGAGATTTTCCGGTAGGTGATCAACCGGTGAACACATAGACTGAATCAGTGATTATCCCTGATGATGATGATGTCAATAATGGTAATGATGTTGATAATGTTGATGATCCTAATGCTGCTGATAATGTAGATGTGCATGATGTTGATGTTCAAATTTATGAGCAACATGAAGAGGAACAAGGATAGGAAGAGAAGAAAAATGAAGAAGGAAAGAGCTCTGATGAGCCATCGATATATACTAAAACTATTGATACACAACCCCCACTAGTATAGGAAACTGAAAAGGATAAGGAAATTGAAAATAAAGAGGAAGTGACAAAAGATAAGATTGAAAATGCAGAGAAGAAGACAATGGAAAAGAAGATAGAAGAAAAGAGAGATGACTAGGTAGAAGAGAAAACTAAATAAAAATAAATAGAGGATATTGTGCCTAAAGTGACACCTTTGTCACTTGATTCCAAAAAGAAGGTTGTATATGAAGATGATGATGAATTGATTATGCTATAAGAATCAAAGGGCCATTTGAGATGGACAACTTGAGTTCAACTGAGTTGATGGAGATTGCAACAACCATGCAATCCTGAGTACAAAAGAAGAGGATGAAGGAGTAGTAGAAGGAGGCAAAAATGATAAAGAATGTTGTTGAGATTTTGTCAAGTCTCCTACCGGAGATTGATATAGGCAATTTTGTTACTCCTATTGACAAGATTTGAGAACTTATTTTTTTATGCCGGAGAGAAAATGAAATCATTTGAGGATGCATCTTATGTCAGTGTTGAGAAATATTACAAGAAGAAGAGAACAAAGCACTTAATGGCTGAAATTGATAAAGGGAAAGTTTCTCTTACTATCAATAAGGACTATTTGAAATAAGGACTTGAGACGGGAGGTAAAATACTTTCAACTATAGCCAAATTTCTATTTTTTTGTGTTGAATTGAAGAAGAAAATGGAGGAAGCTAAGAAAGAACTTGAACTTCTTAGTGAGTCATTCAAACCCCTTAATGACTCTGCTATCAATTTTGGATGATTGGTTGTAGAAATTTAGCATAAGATGAAGGCTTATGAAAATGAACAGGTGAAGAGAGTCAGATCACTGCAGGAATTACAGACACAACTGATACCGAAGGTGGAGATCTTGTAGCAAGCTTACAAGGAAACTGAATCCATTCTTGCAACACCAAAGATGAGAACTATAGATGTCATGGAGGAGATTTCTAGATAGATAAAGACATGTGTGGATATATCTGACACTATTTTGGAGACATGGCATAATGATTTAAAACAATTGAAGTCTCATTCTAGCGACGTTTTTTATAAGATTGTATTTTAAAGACATTACAACTTTCACATCTATATATATGCTATGCAATTTTGGTGTAATTGTTTATGTAACATGTATTTATCTTTCATGTATTGACTTCTTTGTTTGGCATTATTGTCAAAGGGGGAGTAATACTTGAAGAGCCAGTCAAAATTTTGTATTTAAAAGTAAAGGGGGAGTAGTAGTAGAATAGGAGTAGATAGGGAAGGAGGAACAAAAACCAATGCAGCAGGAGGTAGAGAAACCATAGGTTAAGTCAATGAAGAGGCCAACTCCCCTATCATATATTTATAATAATATTTATACAACAAATCTCCTTAGGGAAGAATAGGTCCAATCAGAACGGGCCAAAAGTGATCCAATGAAAATCCCCTATGGGCAATCAACGGTTGAAATCTTGTATCTTGGATAGCATGGACTATGCCTTCGTGAGTAAATTTTAAACAAATGAATAACCAAAGGGTTTTCTTCCATGGAGATCAGTCAAGGGATACCCTTCTTAACCCAAAGTAGGTCTGATTTAGGGATAACAGTAGAAGTAGTTGTCACCACCTTGGGTCCGACAAGGAACACCAAAGTTTTGTTACCTACAGGAGGAACAAAAAGACCATCATGCATGCAAACAAAGTCACAATACTCATCATACCTTTCCCTATACAAATAATTGATAAATAGAGCCTCCTTTGTAATGACATCAACTCAATATGTAGGATCGAACATCGCAATCATACCATTGAGGGTATGGTCTATTAACAAGGAGTGGTCTAATACCAATAAGAGTTACTTGATTATCCTTTAAGATTTTCTACATGATACTCAAATAGAATTTAGATAACTTTGTAAAGACTCAATTGTTTTGTAGATCATGTGTAGATGTTTTAATATCCTACATGATTGCAATGACATTTACTACACCTTTATTCTTTTTAGACCCTCCATTGAAATTGCCCGCAAAGGAGGTTGAAGAGGATTCATCAAATTGAGTCATCATGTCTTCGTAATTAGTGAGTGTAAAGCATAGATTGGTAAAGTTTGAATAACAGTTAAGAGCTAACTTCTCCCCTAGTGCTTGCTATAGATTTATAATAAAAATCCTCTTTAAATCACTATCTAGCAAGGAAAAAGGGAGCTTAGTATAAATTTACTGATACTGAGAGAGGTTTTGTATTCATCTCATAAGGTTTTTGCTTATGGAAAACAAGGTTTTCTATAGTGACCTTGTTACTAATGTTCACCTAAAATAGTGTATGAAAGGTGTCCACAAGTTGATCAAATGACTTGATGGATTAATCAAGCAACAAATTGTACCATTCTAACGTGGTTTCTTTAAGGGCTCGAAAGAATTTCTTCAACAAAATGAAATCAAGATTATGATAAACAATAAAATCTACCATGAAAGAATTTATATGTATGTTAGGATCTCTTTCTTTGTTATATCGATCAAATTTCAAAGATTCAACCCCTTGAGGAGTTATCATATTTAAGATGCTTATATCAAGAGGACTACGATGATAGTAGGTAGGAAGAGAGGACTGGTTAGCAATAGATGCAATAGTGGTAAGTACTACTATAAGTATCCCATATTCTATAAAATAGTATTCAACATAGGTTTTTTAGGTGAAGGAGGTGAAGAAGGAGTAGTAGAGCAATGAGAGCCCATACCACCTCCACTGCTACCATGAGTACCATCACCAGTACTAGAAGGAACAAACATAGTCGTCGTCCTAGTATACCCTAAGGGCATCTATGAAACATTGATTCTAGGTATAGTTGCACCAGAGAATGGATTGGTGGGAGGTCTAATATCCACCATGTGAATCAATGCTTTAGGGATTTCAACACCAATCTATTATCCGATGATACCATACTGGTCATCTTGAGTGGGGATTTACATAAGAGGCACATGATTTTTAACAATCATAGATAGAGACATTAATCCTTCCAGGCCTTTCTTATTTGAGATAAGCATATCTCTCAAATTTTGAACAATAGAACTAGCTTGATAAAATAAATTTTCTCATTTGAGGAATCCCTTATAGTCCTCTAAGTTTCTTCTGAAATAATGAACCTAGTCAAATTGGACCTCAAGAATAGATTCTGGTTGACATCAATTGGAGTTGTTGGGGGACTATTCACTAAGGTATTATTTCACACGCTATTTCCAAAAGATCCCCCAACCATAATACTCTTGAGGGGTCATGAAGCAAAGTAATCATCTGGATCCACTGTGTTTGTTGATACTAGTCCTAGCAAAGTCAGACTATAATAGTTTAGAGGGATGCTCAGTCTAGAGGTTATCCTCACAATAATCCAAGAAGAAGTCTGGGTTGTAAATCTAATTGGCCAACCTTATGACGTTTTGACACTTTTGAAAAATGGGTCTCAGGAAAGAACCCAACAGAAATGCACAAAGAGAAGATTAAAAAACAACCAAACAAATACAAGAAAAATTTTCATGCCGGGTTCACCAAAATATAGAGGGGGAGAAGTGAATCACACCAATAGGTAGATAACAACCTCTTGGGGACTCACTAGTCTACCTCTCCACTTAGGATGAGTAAAAAGTATAAGGTTGTCAAGGAACAAGTCATAGAGATCTTTCGACAACTTCTAATAGTTCTCTATCCGGGGACACATGTATGAGTCATAGATGATAGTGCAACATGCTGGCATCCTTTACAAACAGACTACAAAGTTCATACATAAAATGCAGAGTGATGGATATAAAATGCAGAGTGATGGATATATGATGATGATGATGGATGATCATGATGATGATGATGGTGATGATCATGATGATGATCATAACAATAATAATAACAATAATAATAACAAACATTGTTATCATGTAAACGCCAAACTACTCTTTGTCTTCGGAGACATAATGCATTACTAGTTCCAACTTGATCTAGTCAATTATCCTGCAATACATCAATCGCTTGCCTCTGCTTATAAATTAGATTGTATCTTAATTAGATTGGATATTCATTACTAGATTCTTGATTTCTCATGAAACCCAAATCGAACTTTGTTGCTCTTAGTCATTACCACTCTGATCACTACCACACATAATGGTCAAACCATATTTCATACTTATCCAGTTTATTAATAAACAAAATAATTGGGTATTTATTACTATATTTAGAAATGTTTAATCTATAGTTTGATAATTATTTAATAAACAGATGATAACTAAGTTGAAAAGAATTGTCATTGTAAACAAAAAGAAGGTAGCCTTGTTTTAATAGTCTATTATTCACTTCCAAAGTGAAGTATTTGTCACTAAATAGTGCAACTTACACTGGTATGGATAATAAAAAAATGTATATAGAGACTAACAAAGATATTTTTCTAACTAGTGTGATATATCTCATGGGGAAAAAAGTGTTGAGTAGATGTCATGTAAAAATTTTCTACAAGCACTAATGTGGCTTGTTGACTATTTCATAAAATGGTTATTGCCACTATGAAGTGTGCATCATATTAAAGATTATAATTACTATGCAAGTGATCTCTAAGGCAAGTAGTAAAATATTCAAATAAAGTACATACAACATTAATTAATTCATTGTAATATTTTTCTTCTTTTAGGTCAACAAAATCCACCAATCATTAGCTTAGTAGTAATATATCAATTATAAGGACCATGAGCTAACCATGAGCTACTCTATGATAAAACCTAAACGTATTCATAATATTCATAGCACTATCAAGAGTTACAAGTATCTAAAACACATGTATTGGTTAATAGTTTATAATTTAATTGTTTACTAGGTTTGTGTGAATGAGTTTATCCATAAACAATGAACTAGTAACTGTGTCAAAGGGCTAGTTAATTATGGGATTCGAAAAATAGATGCTAAAGAATGGAGGAAACACCATGAAAGAAGCACATCTTAAGGCACTTAATGATTTTGGATAAGTGATTTGACCAAGAGGTCCCTACTAAATAAGTAAAATATATATCAAATTGCTTCTAGACAAAGGACTCTTAATAGAGTTGCACATTATTGAGGGAATATTAAATAAAGTGCCATGAAAATAGAGATGTTACGAAATGAAATTATTTATCACATGAATGAAATTGAAAACTCTCATGCTTTTGTCGTGTTATGAGAAAAATTGACAAAATCTCATTTATCTTAAGAGATCATATGACCTGATAGTGAAAAATGACTAGACCTCTTCAAACTTCCATATCTTATTTTAAAATTTCAAATAATGAAAACGGATTTTATTTAATTTTAATTTATTGAAAATTTCAAACAATGAAAATTACTGATTTGTCTTGGTTTAATCGACGTTTGTTGCAGACGGCTGAAGTGAACTATGTGAGACAATTTTTTTAATAGAGAAGAAGCTCCGTACTTGACTTGATAAACTCGAATGTGAAAGGGTAAATACCAAACCCATGTTTGTCTTTGGGGATATACGAGTTCCGATTAAATCGCCTCAGCTATCTTCTTAGCTTTTCCCTTGTTAGCAGCCAATAATGGGCAACTGCGCTTTCTTCATTCTCCTTCTCTTAGCCATGTCTGGAATGTGGTCGGGCAAGGCCACAAAAGAAGATGTAAGAAAGCCATATATTGTTCATATGATCAAGTCCATGAAACCCCAGCATTTCAATTTACATCAACACTGGTACTCTTCAATGCTCAGCCACGTCTGGGGATCGGATCCCACTGCAAATGCAAATGAGTTGTTATACACATATGATACTCTCTTGTACGGCTTTGCTGCGAGGCTGAGCGAAGCAGAGGCCGAAGCAATGGAGGGTAAGGAGGGGTGCTTGGCCGTGATCCCTTCCTCCCTCGATAAAGTTGCCAATACACACACGCCAGAGTTTTTAGGTCTCTCATCCTTCTCCTCTTCTTCTCCTGGATTATGGTCTCAATACTCCACTCGTGGCGAAGATATTATCGTGGGTGTGATTGACTACGGCATATTGCCTGAACACGAAAGCTTCAACGATGCAGGCCTTGGACCTGTTCCCTCCAGATGGAAAGGCACGTGTGAAAGCGGGCGGGCCTTCAATTCGTCACACTGTAATAGAAAAATCATTGGAGCTCGGTACTTCTACAAAGGCTACCAGAATAACCAATCTAAAATTAACGAAACGTTGGAGTACATGTCTCCCAGAGACTCCCAAGGGCATGGAACACATGTGGCCTCAACTGCCGCGGGAGCTGCGGTAAGAGGTGCCAGTCTCCTCGGTTTCGCCAACGGAACGGCCACAGGAATGGCTCCTCGTGCCAGGCTGGCCATCTACAAAGCTTGCTGGAGAGACGGTTGCGATTCGAGCGACGTCGCTGCTGCCATGGAACAAGCGATTGCTGATGGCGTCGATATCCTTTCAATCTCACTACACTCAGCAGATGTGCCATTCCACGAGAGTCTCAGAGCCATAGCCGCGTTCGGGGCGACAGAAAAGGGAGTATTTGTTTCTGCCGCGGCAGGCAACGATGGACCAGATGTTTATACTCTGAGTCACACAGCGCCATGGATTACAACCGTAGGTGCGAGCGGCATCGACAGAGATTTCCCTGGTTCTTTAGTATTGGGCAACCAGGAGATATTGAGAGGCACCTCCATCTTCAAAGGAGATGGAAAATTGCAAGGGCCATTCCCTCTCGTATATGTCTCCACCAGCAACAGCTCAAAGCGTTGTCTTGATGGCAGCCTCGACCCCAACGTGGTAAAAGGTAAGCTAGTGCTGTGTGATAAGTTGTTATATGTAAGTAATGGAGGTGCCGACGAAGTAGCTAGAGCAGGAGGTGCAGGAGTTATTTTGGCCAATGGTGAGCTCCTCGGAGCAGAGCAGCTGCTTACCAACCCAAATGGTCTGCCGGTTATCAGCGTGAGCTTTTCAGATGGAGAGAAAATCAAATCCTACATCAATTCAAGGCCGAACAACGTCACGGCCACCATGCGTCTCCAAGGATTGACTATCGTGGGGAATGCAACACCCGCTCCCACTGTGGCTTCTTTTTCATCCAGGGGCCCGAGCGAAGCATATCCTTCTGTTCTCAAGCCTGATATCGTTGCTCCCGGTAGGTTCATATTGGCAGCAGGCGTGGGAGGAGCTTCAATCTATGGGTTACGCTCCGGGACGTCGATGGCATGTCCCCACATCAGCGGAATTGCAGCGCTCATAAAAGCCATCCATCCCACGTGGAGCCCTGCCGCCATCAAATCAGCGCTCATGATAATCAGGGGAAGGCTATCAAAGATTCAGTTACAATGGAGGCAGCCGACTCATTTGATATGGGTGCAGGCCATGTGGACCGAAGGGCTGCTCTAGATCCTGGGCTTGTCTACGACATGGCACCGCAAGATTATATAGATTTTCTCTGTTCGCTCAATTACACCAGACGACAAATTTCTCTTCTCACAGAGGAGCCAGTTTCCTGTCCCAAATCCAGTTTGGAAGCCGTAGATCTCAACTACCCATCGTTTTCTGTTGTGTTTAAGACGGGCAACAATTCGATCAAGGTGTTCAGAAGAAGTGTGACGAATGTGGGTGCAGAGGGTAACGTGGTGTATAGAGTGAGCGTGAAGAGCCCTCCTGGCGTAAACATCAGCGTGGAGCCCCAGATGTTAGTGTTCAAAAAACTCTAGGATAAAGCCAGCTACAGTGTGAAATTTGAAAGCAATCGAATAAGCCCATCTGCATGTGAGAGTGAGCTATATGATTTTGGAGAGATACGTTGGACTTGTATTGATGGGGGAACACAAGTCCAACGTATCTCTCCAAAATCATAGTCCAACCTAGCCCTGCTCGCCGTCGCCCAATTTCTTCCATGTACTCCTCAATCGATGTTCTAAAGGTAGATACTATCGATTTTTTTTCCGAATGCATTAATTAATCCAACCTACGCCTTCTATGCCATATCCATTGCAAATTCTGCTCTACAGCATCCACGATCAACATTGCCCGATTTGTTTCATGTGCGCCATGTTACCAAATATGGTTTATATTTAAAAATCTATGTTAGTTTTTTCATTGGGTAGGAAGTTATTCTTATAACAAAAAAGTAATGACTTTATAAACTCAATCCATTTGATGTACTAAAGGAGCTGAATAAATATAATAATATTTATCCTTAATTTTTTTTTAATAATGTAAACCTTTTGTTTTCTAGTTTCTTTTGCTCTATGTTAGTATCATAGTAATATCAATTATGTTCCATGTCATTTTTTTTTTCCTTATGAAAACATGAATATTCTGAAATTTGAAAGATTAATATCTCTCAATATTTGCGAATAATTGAGAATGTTAAGGTGAGAATTAAACTTAAGGGAAAATGGAAATACATAGAATTTAATTGATGTTTTGTAGGTTTATTGGTGTGAGACGCCTTCTTGTTTCACATCAAACCTATGTGACACGTCTTTATGTATTATGGCACAATTTCATCCTTACTATATACATGAGCTCTGGACATGGTTATTTTGTGAGCCCAATGTACATTTTTCATAGATTTATATAATTTTGATATTTTATCTTATTCTTGTTTATTTTTGACATGACATATATACATATATATTTATGTGTGTGTGCACTCTATGACCATTATAAAACATGTGCTAATATGATATGTGTATGTATGTTTTATTTCACATGAATCTATTGTTTAGCATAGAAAATGTGATATATGATGTTGAATCATTATATTACTTCGGCTATATTTTCATACTATCATGAGTTGACTATACTTTGAGTGTGCAAGGTTCACATGAGCGAGTTGGAAATAGGGGAAACATAGGGACAATCTCGTGAGAAGCCAATCAACCAACCAAGATCCATATGGATGACTCCAATTATATTTTTGCCTTTGTCTTTTTTATACTAATATTATGATGATACATATATGTGCATTTTTTTAAAGATGTGAAACTGTGTTTGTGTTGAATGTCTTTTGTTAACTTAATTCTCTTTTATTCTTACAAGTGTATCTTGTGATATATAGTGATATTAAGGATATAAACATTTTAAGTAATAATAATAATCAAATTTTCTTTATTTTATTATGTATTGTAAAATTATAGGTTTTATTACCCTTATGCAACAATCTTCAAATTAATCCATCATAGCCCTAACATGCAAATTCTACCCTACAATATCCACAATCGACATCACCCAATTTCTTCCATGTCCTCCTCAACCATTGTTATTCAAATTCAATAAAATGTCAAGTTTTTTTTAATTTTTAATTCATTGTTTACTTTCTAAGAAAGTTATAATTCCACAATTATATTGTAATGTCTCTATTCTTCCAATTAAGTTTAACAAGTTCAATTATTTTTAGATATCATTTAAATTTAGTCATGAATTTTCCATACCCATGGAAATTTCTATTTAGTTTCAGATATATATATATATATATACATATATATATATATATATATATATATATATATATATATATATATATATACATATATACATATATATATATATATACATATACATATATATATATATATATGTATATATCTATATGTATATGTATATACATATATATATATATATATATATATATATATATATATATATATATATATGTATATGTATATATATATATATATGTATATACATATATATATATATATATGTATATACATATATATATATATATATGTATATACATATACATATAGATATATTCAGATATTCAGATATATATATATATATATATATATATATATATATATATATATATATATATATATATATATATATATATATATATATATATATATATATATATATATATATATCTGAATATATCTATATGTATATGTATGTATATATATATATATATATATATATATATATATATATATATATGTATATATATATATATATATGTATATGTATATGTATATGTATATGTATATGTATATGTATATGTATATGTATATATATATATATATATATATATATATATATATATATATATATATATGTATGTATGTATGTATATATATATAGGGAATGCTTTAATCAAATTATATAGTGACTTGTAACACACTTGTTCTAGGTTTGGTCTATTCTCTAATCTCAATCTACTTTCATTAACTTCTCCTTGTACATAGTTCCATCCATTTGATCTTATCCCTACCCTATAAATGCACAATTTTCTTCACATCCCACTCATTTATTCACCCAAACTAACAGCTATACATTTCCATAATTTAATTTCTCTTATTACCAATTCATTTCTATACACTTCATTTTAAGGTTTGTGAATCACTATTTGACCCTACTCTTGCCAATCTTGTTGACACTTGGGTTCCCCTAAGGTTTCATTTTTAATCATCTTAATTGTTAATGTTTTAATTTTTCTATCTGAATATTTTTAAGATGCTTTTATCATCGAAGTTTATCTCCTCCTTCCTTATCAAGATACCTTCTTTCATTGCTACATTTTATGATGTTTCTTATTTTCTGTGAAATACTAGTTAGCTAGCTACCACAACAAATACATCTCGGTATCTTGTCTCATCTGATGTTATGCTTACCAAGCATAACAGCTTCAACTTTTCATCTATAAATTATCCTCCAAGAGGCTTTTCGATGAATTAAAATATGAACAAACTTGGTGAGTGAAATACTATCTTTGACCAAAATCAAAGGTCCTCCAATACTCAAGATACTTATATAAAACTGATTGAATGTATTGGCGTGTCGACATGGTATCAGAGTAGTTGACACTGCAACCTCTTTCTGTGCACTGGTCCTCTTTTTGTTGATTACAATATATTGGGTGGAGTTTGGTCCTCCACAGCTATGCCATCACCCGCGCCATTACATTTGGCGTCAAAGTGCTCAGCAGCTCGCGTGTTCACTGGGCTAAGATTTGCATCTAGTGTGCTCAGATCGCTGTCTTTAATCCTGCGCATACATTGGGAGAGATTGTTTTTTCATTTTGGGTTGTAGCCCGTGCAAATTCTTCGCTTGCGTGGCGTTTACGTTTTCCAAGTTCATGGTTCTTCTTTACAGCGCAATTTTCCTATCTTCTCACAGCTCTCTCTTCATTCTAATTGGTTTGTTTTATGGTTCAAACTTTAGTTTTAAAGTCTCAAAATAATTATTGTAGATGTCGTGGTTGTGTAGATCTTGAGAGGCTCGACCTTTGGTGAACTGGTGTGGTTTTTTGTTGTGACTTGAGCTCGAACCTTATTCTTATGGCTTGCTGATTCGGAGCATACGTGGCACAGGAACTTAGGGCATGGTGACATTGTTGATTTGGTGATTTGGAGCTTATGTGGTGCAAGAACCTGCCACAAATATCTTTTATCAAGATTAACTTGGCCCAAGAGTTCTCAATTTTTTCACACTCGTTGCTTTGGTGGTCACATGGTGGGACTAGGAGCATGATTTGGTCTCTGAAGTTCCTTTTACATGTCATTATTTTCAAACTTGAACAACTTTTGCAAACAAAGGCAAATTTTGACAAACAAGATATCATCAAAAGGTTGCTTGGACTTTGTTCTGATTGAGATAGTTTCCGAATACTATGTCATTTTTTGATAGTTTAAGTAGCTTGAAATTGCACATTGTTTTTGTTGTTTCTATGTAGTACAATTTTGTAAAATTGGTTTTTGGTATTGCAAATTTTTGGTTTTATCCATTCTAGGGGATGTAAGCAGCATATTGGTCCTTTTGTGTTCATTTGTACATCATGTTGAACCCAAGGATTGAATTTATCACTTCAAACAATTATTACACATGGAAGCTCAAGATATCATAGTTGTTACAATCTTTGGGTCTTTGGCAAATGTAGGATGAAGACCAACCCATGTTTGCTAAGGTATTTGAGTAGCATGTTCACTGAAATAAAATGAATGAGGCAAAATGACTCATAGGTCTCCATATTTTCATAACTTTTTGTTTCATGTTGCAAATTGTAAGACACCTAAAGAGGTGTGGGATAAGCTTATAACTTGTATGGTAAGGTCCATTAGTTTAGGATCTTGTAGAGATTGAAGCAAATCTCAGTTTTTTTTCTCCAAATTCATTTCCCACTATTTAGGATTTCCTTGCTAGTTCAAGTTGATGTTGTCACGATTGAAAGGATGTGGTCATGCCAAAGATGACAAGGAGTGTATCTTCTTAATCTTGTCTAAGATAAGAGGTTCTTTTGAGGTATTTATCTTTAATTTTTATTATACTATGGATGTTGTGAGAGAAGATCATAAATTGTCTTAATTTAAGGCATTTTGTGATGGCCTAAGTAGACAGTAGGCTAAGTTGATTTAGATGGATTCTCTTCCTAAGAGCCACACTTTGATGGCTCAATCTTCCAAGGGAAGCCTAAGATAGATATTACTATAGGTTGTTAGCCTCCCTCCAAACCTAAGGTGAAGAATGATCACACTTGACTAGAATCCTACACCCCCTCCTCCTTCTAACTTAGGGGAGTCATTCTCTAAGTCTAAGAAGAGGAAGAAAAAAAATTCCTTTTGTGGAAAATCTAGGCATAATGATGCACATTATTTTGTGAGGCTAGTAGCATTGGAGGAAGCTATGAGGAAGCACAATATTGCCATGACTAAGTTTTCCTCTTTGGGAAAAGTACATCCCCTTTTAGCTAGGATTTTTTCCTCGACTACTGATTGTTGGATTTTTTATTTTGGTGCTTCACATCACATGATTCATATCATGGATCTTCTTGACTCTTTTCAAAAGTAATACTCATATTGTTGTTGGTCCAACTCTTCATAGATTCCATTTCTTGGGATAGGCTTACTTCAGATGCAAGATGGTTGCATTGATGATGTTCTTCTTGCTCTTGATATATTATATAATTTTATTTCCATTTATTAGATTTGTAATCATGGTGATGGTAGGTTTCTTAAGTTGTCTCCCAGTTATGTGACTATTGGTGAGCTCAGGTACTTGAGAAGGTCATTGCTACAGGCATAGTTGATTATGTGGCCTACTTGTATAGGTTTGATTGATTTGAGCCTTCATGACGATCATCCTTTATCACTCATGTGGTTTCTTTTTCATCGAGGGCCCCGAGTGCAGCATATCCTTCTGTCATCAAGCCTGATATCGTCGCTCTTAGAGTCAACATATTGGCAGCATACGTAGGAGGCGCCACAAACTATACCTTCATTTACAACAGAAGCAGCCATTCATTTACAACAGAAGGGCTGCTCTCTGAACTACACCAGGCAACAAATTGCTCTTCTCACAAAGGAGTCAGTTTCCTGACCCAACTCCAGTTTTGATGCCGTAGATCTCAACTACCCATCATTTTCTGTTGTGTTTAAGTCGGGCAAAAAAATAATTATGGGGAGCAAAAGAAGTGTGACGAATGTGGGTGCAGAGGGTAACGTGGTGTATAGAGTGAGTGTGAAGAGCCCTCCTGGCGTAAACATCAGCGTAGAGCCCTAGACATTAGACGATAAAGCCAGCTAAAGTGTGAAATTCGAAAGCAATCGAAGAAACGTTCGACTTGTATTAGTGAGGGAACACAAGTTGTTTGTAGTCCAGTTGCATTCACTTGGCAAGCTTCAAGTTAATCCAACCTAGCCCTTCTATGCCATATCCATTGCAAATTCTATTCTACAACATCTGCGATCGGCATAGCCCAATTCCTTCCATAAACTCCTCAATCGATGTTATTCAAATTCAATAAAAGATCATGTTTCGCTATCTACTTTCTAAAAAAATTATAATGAAACAAGTGTTACCTCCTTCCAAAGGTAGATGCAGTTGCATTTACTGAGTTTTTTCTTTAACTAGTTTAATCAATGAATACTTTAATTAATGATTTTCAACAATCTAAATTTAAGTTTTATTTTATATGATTATGAAAATACCATTTTTTTATTCTTATTGATTTCTAAATGTAAAATTTATTTTTTTCAAAAAAACATATTTTTATGAATAGAGTAGGTATATCATCATTTATTTATTTACTAGTGATTGCATTTTAGTGTGCAATGGGTATGCCGAAGACGTATAGAAGGTTAATCACAAAAAAAATGATATTTATTTGCATATATTTGTGTAGTGCATGAGGTCAATTGATAGGCTATTTAGAAAACAATGTTGTTTATGTGACAATGGTCCGAATGAAGAAAGTGATCAATAGCTTTAAATAAACTTTTCATACATTTATAAGGAACCAAACTTAAGTGAAAGAATAAGAAGTTAATTGGACTACATTACAAATAGGCTCATATTATGTTTGTTATAGTGAGAGACCAAAAGTGATGGATAGATGAGAGAGAGAGAGAGAGAGAGATGCCTAGGTAGGGGGTAAGAGAGGTAGAGATAATGATAGAGAAAAAGGAAGAGGGAGACAAATAAAGAGATATAGATCTAGAGGGAGAGATATAAATAGAGAGAGAGAGAGATAAATAGAGCAAGAGTGATGGATAGATAGATGTGTGTGTGTGTGTGTGTGTGTGTGTGTGTGTGAGAGAGAGAGAGAGAGAGAGAGATGTATAGGCCAATTTGTAATAGACTTATCAACAAAGATGCTGACATAGGTTGACACCTAGTATGGTGGCTATACCTTGGTAAATCTTTGAACCAGTTGTAACATTTTTAACAAAATATTGAATTATTTGTAGTTAACATGTATAGCCTTCTTTTTTTTTTTTTGCCACACATGCACCGTCCTTTCGTGCCCTTGTCCATGCATGCTTCTTAAGACAAAATACATTTTGAGGAATTTTCTAGAGAGAGTGGCAAGGGAGGAAGCTGCTTAGAATTTGTATAGGTGTCATTTTTCATTGAATATGTATGATGTTGATAAAATATTTATTAGTTTGACTTCATTGGAACTAATCTATTGTATCTTCATTCTCATTTCTCTTGATTGTACTTGTTTCTCGCCTTTGAGAGTCTTAAATTAAACTATATGCCATTATTTTCCTTATATTTGTATGTGTGTTAATTTTGTTCAACACATAACATTATTACCATAAATTGTGAGGTCAAGTCATCCTATAATGCATACAACGTTGCACCCTTTTAATAACTTTTGTGTGTTGATAATCACATTTTAAAATAAATTTGCATTAACTTTGATTTTTTGTCCAGCCATTAAGTTTAATTTAATCTATATTGTTCCATTGTACATATAAATTAATTATTAGCTAATATATATTATTTTTATTATTACAAATAATATTAAATTAGTAAATAAATAAATACAAAATAGTATTGAGCTAATTTATTAATTATTATATAATATTAAATAAAATTTAAATAATATTCATTATTGATTAAAATAAATACAATAAAATTTATATAACAGGGTTGTTTCTATGATTATAAAATTAAATCAATATAATTTATTAATTATTATATATACTAGATAAAAGGTAAAATATTTATTATTACTAACAAGAAAAAATATATTCTTACGTTTATTAAGTTTGTATTGTATAAAAAGTCCAAGGGGTTGAGCTTAACTGGTTAAAACATTGGGTTCTCATGGTGGAGACCCAAGTTCAACTCCAAATAGGGACATCTAAAGAGGAATTCTAAGCTGTGACTCTTGGCCTTCCATAGGATGGGGAAGGTGGTCCCACTGGTTCATAGCTCCAGTCAAAAGCTATTCAGACTTCGACCAATTACCTATCAAAAAAAAAAGTTTTTATTATATAAAAAAATATTTGTAATTTAATAATATATTTTTATTATGATTATAATATATTATAATATAATTTAAGTGTGATATAATAATTACTAAAATAAATAAAAACAAAATTTAATAAAACATATAATTTATTATCACCTTTTTTAAATATATAATTAATTATTAATATATTATATTTATCATTTTAATATTATAAACTTAAAAAAATAGTAAAAATTAATAGATAAAAGCGTAAAAGAAAAAAAGGAAAAAAAAAAATTTAAACCCAGAATAATTTTTTTTAAATTATACATTTTCAAAGATTATTAAAATTTAAACGCAACAATATAAAGTCTTGCTCATTTCCTTAAATGGTAACACGTGAGGAGTGGTACCCTGGTATTTATACCCATTTGTTTACATGAAGACTAAGACCTGACAATAAGAATAAATGGTGAAACTCGAAAGAAGTTAAAACGAACACACTTTACATAAAAGAGAATTTGTGGTGACGAATATTAATAAAATTGACATAAAAAATTTATGACTAGTTTTTGGATCATCTTGCATCATGTATTCTGAAATCAGGTCATCCCTTTCATTTAAGGGAATATCTTCGGCATAAAAATGTATGTGAATATGAATATATGGAAGTTGTGAGCAGGTGCCAATGTGTAGTATAGCAGTAGATTATCAACATCAGTTTGAATTCCATTTTTTATTTATGGGTTGACTAACTTCACAGGCTGCAAACTTTTTGTTAATTTTATTCTTACAACTATTCAAGGGATCTTATTAATTCAATATAATACACAACAAAGATTACAAAGAACATGGTAGATTATATATTTGCTAATTTTTATTTAGACCAGTAAAATATTTCTTAAGGATTCTAGTTTTATGTATAGATAGATAGTTAACTTAATATTACTTTTTTATGATGGAATATTTAATGTGATCTAAAATGATTGATTTGTTTGGTATTTTTATTTATTTTATTTTGATAATAAAAATTTATCTTTATCTTTCTCTCACTAAAAATATTTTATTTTTATATCATGAGACAATCCAGTGATCCAATCACACCTTGACTTGGTCTTACTTTTTGCGAAGTTTTGGAGTATAGAGTGGGTGAACTGAGGTGAGAATACCTCGATAGATGATTGAGCAGACTCAAATAACCTAGCCATCAAATAAACCCAGTCAATGAGAGTTGAACCTTGGAATTACATGGGAAGAACCCAAAGCCTTGGCAGAAACAATTCATATATAAATACATCTACACCCAAAAAAAAATCATAAAATCATAATATTAATGTAATATTTTAAAATAATAATAAAATAAAAGTAGATTTTTTTAATTTTAATTTTTATCGGTAATTGGCCAAACCCTGAATAGCTTTTGACTAGAGCTATGAACCAATGAGGACACAGCAAGTGGTCTCATCCCCATTACATATCTTTGAATTATTATTATTATTATTATTATTATTATTATTATTATGTTTGATTAGATTGACCCCAAGACCTTCCCCATCCTATGGAAGGCCAAGAGTCACAACTTAGAATTCCACTTCAAATGTCTCTATTGGTAATTGAACTTGGGTCTCCATAGTGAGAACCCATTGTTTTAACCAGTTAAGCTCAACCCCTTGGACAAAGTACATTTTTTTATTATAAGATCAGTTTTTAAACAATATTATATATCAAGTTGACGAAAGTGTATGATTCAATAAAGAATATTTAATTTATTACATATTTTCATTCTTTTAAATTTATGGATATCCTTGATTTTTAATTTTATTATCTTTTTACAACCTAACATTTAAAGATTGTTGATCACTTATTTAATATTTTATATGTTTTAATATTTAAAATTATAATAAAAAAATTTGTTCACTCGATAATTTAAAAAAGAATGTTTTATTATTATTATTAATGTTGGGAGGTAATAATCTAAAGATTGGAAAATATTATTAAGATATTATTTAAAATTAGAGGTTTATGATTGGATGACCTCAATCTTATCCTCCAAATTAATGTCTTTAACTTCATCCTTTTAAATTTAAAACTCATTATCTTTGAAATTTAAACAAAATAGAATAAAAAATTAAATTACTTAGATCACATTAAATATTTAAACTAGACAACTCACTACTCTTCACAAAATAATATTTCATGAAGTATAATTAAGATTCATACATTTTTATATTTTTAACCATAAAATATTCACAAATTTTAATTTATTAGTCTTCTTTAATATACATGTTTAAAGTATTATTATCATTTGTATGTTTTATATCATGCACTTTACGTAAAAATGGAATGCTCAAATAATTGGTGGTCATCTCTATAACTTTATTGTCATATTTAGATTCACATACCTACACACAATATTATGAAATGAATTATCATTTAAAAATTATAGAAGGCCTTAGATATTTTAAGGCTCAAAATAGATGTGGAGCACCCACAAGGTTGGTCAATATAACTATGCCATAAACAATAGGTCTTGCAAATATTGCACACCGACATAGAAAACCCCGCAAAGGAAGGCTGACATATAAGTAAGGAGGAATGAAAACTAACCACAAACCTTAAATAGGGCATATTTTTAGATAGACAACCGTGAGAAGCAAGTCCCACAAAAATAGTCCAGGACTACCAAGCCATGAAGCACATGTTTCCCACTCAATAGAAGGACCAAACCTCTAAACTCAATAAATAGCGCTCATAAAGAGAATCTTAGAGGCCCGATGTGAACCAATAGGCCCACAAATCCTCCCCAAAAGCCCCTAAAAAGAAAAAGTTATGAGCGTAGATCTTATTATTATGAGGATCCAATTATTACTAAGAAGGCGGGGTGAATCAATAATAAAGAAAATCTTCTAAGCTGATTTAACAAACCATTCACTCAAGTGTTCATCAATATGCAAAAAGAGTAAAGATATCAAATGTGCAAATCAACAATGCATCCACCACAAGAAAACAAAGACTTTTGACGTGGAAAACCAACTGGGAAAACCACAGTGCGAATTAGTACCCACAATATGTATCTGCACTCTTTTGTATTGCGCTAGATTAAAGGCCTAGCTCAGTTAAGAACTTACAATATGACCTGTTAAGAGCAGATCCTATTAGGAGTCACCCAGTTAAGGGATTTTGCCTCTGCCTTGTTAGGAGATCTACCCAGTCAAGAGTAACCTTGTTAGAGGATTTCAAACATAAGTTAATGAGCCACTCGATGAAGGGATTTACAATATCAGACATGTTAGTGTTGGGAAAAATGGTGTCTCAACCTTGGATTTATGCGAGGTTACTATTTATAGTAAGTTTTCATTTGAGCAAGAAATGGTGCGAAACTCTCCCTGAAGCTTCTGGTTGGCTAGATAAGCATTCCGGTAAAGTTACGTCGCAAGGTCACAGCTAGTTTTGAAGATATTAAAGTTTTCGTCTTGGAGGGGTGCAATAAAATGTTTAAACTTAATTTTGGGGACTTTAGAGGCTCCGAAATGCCCTGAAAAGTGGCCGTAACCGGCAAAGCGGGTTACAAGGTGATAGAGCACTTCGCGAGCTTTCCGACGCTTCAAACGGTTCGTCAATCGGACACCCGGTTCTCAAGTTATGGCCTTCGGAAGTTTGTACTCTTGAAATAGGAAAAATAATTTGTATCGAATACATAAATGAGCTGTAAAAAGGGAGCGACACGTGTTGATGTGTGCTTTAACATGTCATAGGGCATCTAGAAGGAAGATAAGGTCGGCTACACCTTATTGGGTGGTTTTAGCCCATGGTTTTGTAATACCGTTTGACGGTTTCTTGTATTGTGTCTCCTATTTATGAGGTGTGTGAGATAGAGGTTGTGTGTAAGAGTCTTATGGCTATTGAGTTGCCTCTGAATCTCTGATTAGTGGTACTCCTACGAAGAGCTTGCTCTGCAAGTATGTTGTAATCTGTTTTTGATTGCTGAATAAAATATTGAGCTGCTTTTGGAGGGTGGGGTTTTTCTCTCGAAAGGGTTTTCCCCACGTAAATCACTGTGTTGTGGTATGAATGCTATTATATCTATTTCTACTTTTCTTTAAACTATTGTAACGATCTGAAAAAGTTTTGCGTTACCCTCCTCTCAAGGTTAGTGTATGAAGTTGTTTCCGCTACTTAACTTCCTTACAAGTGGTATCAGAGCCTGATCACCTTTGGTTTCAATTGTGGGCAGTTGGGTTTTTTGAACTAATCCAGATTTGAGTGGGAGCTTGTGCAGAAGACACTTTTTAATCTTGTTGCAGGAATATTCAAATGGCGAGTTCGTCAGGGAGAATAGAGGTGGAGAAATTTAATGGAAGTAATTTTGAGATGTGGAAGCTGAAGATGGAAGATCTGCTAATAGATCGAGATCTTTGGGATGCTATTGATGCGAATGTCCAAAGGCCCTCAGATCCTACTGCGGCAGCTCAATATGATGTTATGGACCGAAAAGCCAAGGGTCTAATCAAACTGTGCCTGGCAGACTCTGTTCTAATCAATGTCCATGAAGAAAACTCTGCAAAGAAGCTATGGACTAAGCTTGGTGAGACGTATCAAGTGAAATCTTTATTAAATCAAATTTTCTTAAGAAAGAAATTGTATTCCTTGAAGATGGAAGAGGGTGGACGAATTGCAGACCACCTGGAAGCATTCAATATGTTGGTGGCTCAATTAGTATCCATCGGTGTTAAGATGGATGAGGAGGAGAAATGTCAGATCTTGCTTTGCTCTTTGCCTAATTCGTGGGATTCTCTTGTTATGGCTATCGGTAGCACTTCTGTTGTTTTGAAATCTGAAGACGTGGTGGGTGCCCTACTCGGTGAAGAGATGCGAAGAAAGGTATCCATCAGTTCAAAGGAAGCCCTAACCGTTCGTGGAAGACCTAAGGAGAAAGGCAAGAAGAATGAGAAGTGCGACAAGTCCAAATCCAAAGGGAGATTGAAATCTCCTGGAAAGTCCAAAGTCATTTGCTGGAATTGCGGTAAACCGGGTCACATCCGTAAGGACTGCAAAGAAGAAAAGAAGAAGAAGAAAAAGAAAAGGTTCGATTCTGATTCTGAGTCCGACAAGGAAGATGGCGATGCATTTATTGCGGCTTTGGCGACTCATACAGGTAATGATGCCTGGCTAATTGACTCAGGTGCATCTTTTCATATGACTTCCAATAGAAATTGGTTTTCTGAATATGAAGGATTTAATGGAGGTAAGGTGTACTTGGGTGATGATTCACCTCTAGACATTGTTGGTCGAGGTAAAGTTAGAATCAGGTTTTCAGATGGTAGAATAAAAGGGATTAATGGTGTGCTGCATATCCCTGGATTAAAACGAAACCTGTTATCTGTGAGCAAACTGATAGATGCGGGTGTACAGGTAGTCTTTTCTAAAACAGGATGTAAGATGATTAAGGGTGCTATGGTAGTTGCTAGAGGTGTCAGGTTTGGCACTTTGTATAAGCTTGAAGCATACACTGTTGAGTGTAATAGCACTTCTGTAAAAAGTAAATCTACGAATACTTCATTGGAAGATTTGAAGGTTTCACCTTCAGCAGATGGAAATGGTTTTTGGGTACCTAAGGGTGCTCTTTCGTCTGAAGCAAAGTTACCTGCAGAGAAGACTATGTTATGGCACCAGAGACTTGGCCACATTGGAGAAAAGGGTCTAAGGACCTTGAAAAATAAAAATCTTGTAGAAGGTTTGAATGATTGTAATCTTGACTTTGATTTCTGTGAGCATTGCATTTATGGAAAACAAAACCGCGTTCAGTTTTATTCGAGTTCTCATAAAACTTGTGGTGTTTTGGATCTTATTCATTCTGATGTGTTTGGTCCAGTAGATGTCTCTTCGATTGGAAAATCCACATATTATGTTTCATTTATTGATGATTTTAGTAGAAGGACATGGGTATATTTTCTAAAGAGTAAATCTGAAGTTTTTAGTCGTTTTAAAGAATTTAAAGCAATGGTTGAGTTGCAGACTGGAAAGAAAATAAAATGTTTGAGAACTGATAATGGCGGTGAGTTTTGCTCTAATGATTTTGATAGATTCTGTAAAGACTGTGGAATTAACAGGCATAAGACAACTCCGTATTCTCCACAGCAGAATGGAGTTGCAGAAAGAATGAATAGGACACTGATGGAGAAGGCTAGGAGTATGTTGAGTGGTGCTGGTCTCGAACAAAAGTTTTAGGCTGAAGCTATTGCCACTGCTTGCTACTTGATTAACAGGTCTCCTACATCAGCTCTTGTTCATAAAACGCCTATGGAAGCATGGTCAGGTCACAAGCCTTCATTGAGACATCTTAGAGTTTTTGGTTGCGAGGCATATGCACATGTGCCAAAGGAGAAGCGAACAAAGTTGGAGAACAAGGCTGTGAAATGTATCTTCATCGGGTATAGTTATGGTGTGAAAGGATACAAGCTTTGGGACCCTGTTGCACAAAAGGTAATTCACAGTAGAAGTGTTATTTTTAGAGAAATTAAGTCTCCTTCTGTTACATTGCAGCCAGAACAAACTAAAAAGGAAGATGTGATTCAACTTCCTTCTACACCTGAAAGAGTTGAATCGAGACCCCTAGATAGGCAAGAATTTGAGGAGAGCTCATCTAGCTCTGAATCTTCAGAAGAGGAGGAAGAACCTCCAACTCAGCTTGTTCGAAGGTCTACAAGACATAGACAACCACCTGAAAGGTATTCACCTAATGATTGGAGATGTATTTTTGCTCTGAATACTAGTGTGGATGAACCGAAATCTGTAGAAGAGGCATTAGGTATGAATGATGCAGAATCCTGGAAGATTGCTATGGAGGAAGAAATGGCAGCTTTGAAAAAGAATGATACATGGGATCTTGTACAATTGCCTGAAGGACGAAAACATGTTGGTTGTAAATGGGTGTTCAAGAAAAAGATTGGTTCAGATGGAAGCATTGAGAAGTATAAAGCAAGGTTGGTTGCAAAAGGCTACTCTCAGGTTGAGGGTGTTGATTACGGTGAGATATTTTCTCCTGTTGCAAAAATGACGTCCATTAGATTTTTGCTTTCTATTGCTACTGCTTATGATTTAGAGGTTGAGCAAATGGATGTGAAAACTGCTTTCCTTCATGGTGATTTGGAGGAAGATATTTATATGACACAGCCGGAGCACTATGTGGTGAAAGGCAAAAGTAATTTGGTCTATAAATTGAAGAAACCTTTGTATGGCCTCAAACAAAGTCCTAGGATGTGGTACCAAAAATTTGATACATATGTGTTGAGTTTGGGATTTGAACGTTCTAAATCAGATCACTATGTTTATTATAAATCTTATGGTGATCATTTCTTATTCATTGCATTGTATGTTGATGATATGTTATTCATTGGCAAAGGGAAAGGTATGATTTCAGAACTGAAGTCTCAGCTCGCTGCTAAATTTGAAATGAAAGATCTTGGTGCAGCAAAGCACATTCTTGGGATGGAAATTAGAAGAGATAGGGTGAACAGAAAGCTATGGCTAGGCCAGAGTAAGTATGTGAATTCAGTGTTACAGAGGTTTAACAGGCAGAATTGTAGACCATTGAGTGTTCCTTTTACAGTTGGAATGAAACTATCTGTTTCAAATTGTCCTGCATCCCCATTTGAGATGGAAGACATGAGCAGAGTGCCTTACCAGAGTACAGTTGGAAGCTTGATGTATGCTATGGTCTATACTAGACCAGACATTGCCCAAGCAGTGGGAGTACTTTCTAGATATATATTCTAATCCTGGTAGAGTTCATTGGGATGCAGCCAAAAGAGTCTTCAGATATTTGAAGGGTACTTCAGAGTATTCTTTGTGTTATCATGGTAATTCAGTTGGAGACATTACTTCCCTTGATATCCATGGTTATGTGGATTCAGATTGGGCAGGTGATATTGATAGCAGAAGATCCACCAGTGCTTATGTGTTTACCTTGTTTGGTGGTGCAATTAGCTGGATGAGTAAGCAACAGGCTGTGGTTGCTCTATCCACTACTGAAGCAGAGTATATGGCAGCTACTCATGCTTGTAAAGAGGCCATTTGGCTTAAGAGACTGTGTTCGGATATTGGAATAAAACAAGGTACAGTGACAGTTTACTCTGATAGTTAGAGTGCAATTAGCCTAGCTAAGAACCCGACATTTCATGCCCGGACCAAACATATTGATGTTCAGTATCATTTTGTTAGAGATATGGTCGAAGATGGTAGGGTGAAGCTGGTTAAGGTGGAAACTTTGATGAATGTTGCAGATGCTTTAAATAAGGCTATGAGCACAGAGAAGTTCAGATGGTGTTCAGAGTCTATGGGCCTTATGGCCCCTAGCAATTGATTCATTGTGTTGTCATTACCTTCCGCTCTTGCAAGGTGTTCGACAAGTGGGAGATTTGTTGGGAAAAATGGTGTCTCAACTTTGCATTGATGGGAGGTTACTATTTATAGTAAGTTTTTATTTGAGCACGAAATGGTGCGAAACTCTCCCTGAAGCTTCTGGTTGGCTAGATAAGCATTCCGGTAAAGTTGCGTCGCAAGGTCACAGCTAGTTTTGAAGATATTAAAGTTTTCGTCTTGGAGGGGTGCAATAAAATGTTTAAACTTAATTTTGGGGACTTTAGAGGCTCCGAAACGCCCTGAAAAGTGGCTATAACTAGTGAAGTGGGTTACGAGGTGATAGAGCACTTCGCGAGCTTTCCGACGCTTCAAACGGTTCATCAATCGGACACCCGATTCTCAAGTTATGGCCTCCGGAAGTTTGTACTCTTGAAATAGGAAAAATAATTTGTATCGAATACATAAATGAGCTGTAAAAAGGGAGCGACACGTGTTGATGTGTGCTTTAACATGTCATAGGGCATCTAGAAGGAAGATAAGGTCGGCTACACCTTATTGGGTGGTTTTAGCCCATGGTTTTGTAATACCGTTTGACGGTTTCTTGTATTGTGTCTCCTATTTATGAGGTGTGTGAGATAGAGGTTGTGTGTAAGAGTCTTATGGCTATTGAGTTGCCTCTGAATCTCTGATTAGTGGTACTCTTGCGAAGAGCTTGCTCTGCAAGTATGTTGTAATCTGTTTTTGATTGCTGAATAAAATATTGAGCTGCTTTTGGAGGGTGGGGTTTTTCTCTCGAAAGGGTTTTCCCCACGTAAATCACTGTGTTGTGGTATGAATGCTATTATATCTATTTCTACTTTTCTTTAAACTTTTGTAACGATCTGAAAAAGTTTTGCATTACCCTCCTGTCAAGGTTAGTGTAGGAAGTTGTTTCCGCTACTTAACTTCCTTACAAGTGGTATCAGAGCCTGATCACCTTTGGTTTCAATTGTGGGTAGTTGGGTTTTTTGAACTAATCCAGATTTGAGTGGGAGCTTGTGCAGAAGACACTTTTTGATCTTGTTGCAGGAATATTCAGATGGCGAGTTCGTCAGGGAGAATAGAGGTGGAGAAATTTAATGGAAGTAATTTTGAGATGTGGAAGCTGAAGATGGAAGATCTGCTAATAGATCGAGATCTTTGGGATGCTGTTGATGCGAATGTCCAAAGGCCCTCAGATCCTACTGCGGCAACTCAATATGATGTTATGGACCAAAAAGCCAAGGGTCTAATCAGACTGTGCCTGGCAGACTCTGTTCTAATCAATGTCCATGAAGAAAACTCTGCAAAGAAGCTATGGACTAAGCTTGGTGAGATGTATCAAGTGAAATCTTTATTAAATCAAATTTTCTTAAGAAAGAAATTGTATTCCTTGAAGATGGAAGAGGGTGGACGAATTGCAGACCACCTGGAAGCATTCAATATGTTGGTGGCTCAATTAGTATCCATCGGTGTTAAGATGGACGAGGAGGAGAAATGTCAGATCTTGCTTTGCTCTTTGCCTGATTCGTGGGATTCTCTTGTTATGGCTATCGGTAGTACTTCTATTTTTTTGAAATCTGAAGACGTGGTGGGTGCCCTACTCAGTGAAGAGATGCGAAGGAAGGTATCCATCAGTTCAAAGGAAGCCCTAACCGTTCGTGGAAGACCTAAGGAGAAAGGCAAGAAGAATGAGAAGCGCGACAAGTCCAAATCCAAAGGGAGATCGAAATCTCTTGGAAAGGCCAAAGTCATTTGCTGGAATTGCGGTAAACCGGGTCACATCCGTAAGGACTGCAAAGAAGAAAAGAAGAAGAAGAAAAAGAAAAGGTTCGATTCTGATTCTGAGTCCGACAAGGAAGATGGCGATGCATTTATTATGGCTTTGGCGACTCATACAGGTAATGATGCCTGGCTAATTGACTCGGGTGCATCTTTTCATATGACTTCCAATAGAAATTAGTTTTCTGAATATGAAGGATTTAATGGAGGTAAGGTGTACTTGGGTGATGATTCACCTCTAGACATTGTTGGTCGAGGTAAAGATAGAATCAAGTTTTCTGATGGTAGAATAAAAGGGATTAATGGTGTGTTGCATATCCCTGGATTAAAACGAAACCTGTTATCTGTGAGCAAACTGATAGATGCGGGTGTACAGGTAGTCTTTTCTGAAACAGGATGTAAGATGATTAAGGGTGCTATGGTAGTTGCTCGAGGTGTCAGGTTTGGCACTTTGTATAAGCTTGAAGCATACACTGTTGAGTGTAATAGCACTTCTGTAAAAAGTAAATCTATGAATACTTCATTGGAAGATTTGAAGGTTTCACCTTCAGCAGATGGAAATGGTTTTTGGGTACCTAAGGGTGCTCTTTCGTCTGAAGCAAAGTTACCTGCAGAGAAGACTATGTTATGGCACCAGAGACTTGGCCACATTGGAGAAAAGGGTCTAAGGACCTTGAAAAAAAAAAATCTTGTTGAAGGTTTGAATGATTGTAATCTTGACTTTGATTTCTGTGAGCATTGCATTTATGGAAAACAAAACCGCGTTCAGTTTTACTCGAGTTCTCATAAAACTTGTGGTGTTTTGGATCTTATTCATTCTGATGTGTTTGGTCCAGTAGATGTCTCTTCGGTTGGAAAATCCACATATTATGTTTCATTTATTGATGATTTTAGTAGAAGGACATGGGTATATTTTCCAAAGAGTAAATCTAAAGTTTTTAGTCGTTTTAAAGAATTTAAAGCAATGGTTGAGTTGCAGACTGGAAAGAAAATAAAATGTTTGAGAACTGATAATGGCGGTGAGTTTTGCTCTAATGATTTTGATAGATTTTGTAAAGACTGTGGAATTAACAGGCATAAGACAACTCCGTATTCTCCACAGCAGAATGGAGTTGCAGAAAGAATGAATAGGACACTGATGGAGAAGGCTAGGAGTATGTTGAGTGGTGCTGGTCTCGAACAAAAGTTTTGGGCTGAAGCTGTTGCCACTGCTTGCTACTTGATTAACAGGTCTCCTACATCAGCTCTTGTTGATAAAACACCTATGGAAGCATGGTCAGGTCACAAGCCTTCATTGAGACATCTTAGAGTTTTTGGTTGCGAGGCATATGCACATGTGCCAAAGGAGAAGCGAACAAAGTTGGAGAACAAGGCTGTGAAATGTATCTTCATCGGGTATAGTTATGGTGTGAAAGGATACAAGCTTTGGGACCCTGTTGCACAAAAGGTAATTCACAGTAGAAGTGTTATTTTTAGAGAAATTAAGTCTCCTTCTGTTACATTGCAGCCAGAACAAACTAAAAAGGAAGATGTGATTCAACTTCCTTCTACACCTGAAAGAGTTGAATCGAGACCCCTAGATAGGCAAGAATTTGAAGAGAGCTCATCTAGATCTGAATCTTCAGAAGAGGAGGAAGAACCTCCAACTCAGCTTGTTCGAAGGTCTACAAGACATAGACAACCACCTGAAAGGTATTCACCTAATGATTGGAGATGTATTTTTGCTCTGAATACTAGTGTGGATGAACCGAAATCTGTAGAAGAGGCATTAGGTATGAATGATGCAGAATCCTGGAAGATTGCTATGGAGGAAGAAATGGCAGCTTTGAAAAAGAATGATACATGGGATCTTGTACAATTGCCTGAAGGACGAAAACATGTTGGTTGAAAATGGGTGTTCAAGAAAAAGATTGGTTCAGATGGAAGCATTGAGAAGTATAAAGCAAGGTTGGTTGCAAAAGGCTACTCTCAGGTTGAGGGTGTTGATTACGGTGAGATATTTTCTCCTGTTGCAAAAATGACGTCCATTAGATTTTTGCTTTCTATTGCTACTGCTTATGATTTAGAGGTTGAGCAAATGGATGTGAAAACTGCTTTCCTTCATGGTGATTTGGAGGAAGATATTTATATGACACAGCCGGAGCACTATGTGGTGAAAGGCAAAAGTAATTTGGTCTGTAAATTGAAGAAACCTTTGTATGGCCTCAAACAAAGTCCTAGGATGTGGTACCAGAAATTTGATACATATGTGTTGAGTTTGGGATTTGAACGTTCTCAATCAGATCACTATGTTTATTATAAATCTTATGGTGATCATTTCTCATTCATTGCATTGTATGTTGATGATATGTTATTCATTGGCAAAGGGAAAGGTATGATTTCAGAACTGAAGTCTCAGCTCGCTGCTAAATTTGAAATGAAAGATCTTGGTGCAGCAAAGCACATTCTTGGGATGGAAATTAGAAGAGATAGGGTGAACAGAAAGCTATGGCTAGGCCAGAGTAAGTATGTGAATTCAGTGTTACAGAGGTTCAACATGCAGAATTGTAGACCATTGAGTGTTCCTTTTACAGTTGGAATGAAACTATCTGTTTCAAATTGTCCTGCATCCCCATTGGAGATGGAAGACATGAGCAGAGTGCCTTACCAGAGTGCAGTTGGAAGCTTGATGTATGCTATGGTCTATACTAGACCAGACATTGCCCAAGCAGTGGGAGTACTTTCTAGATATATGTCTAATCCTGGTAGAGTTCATTGGGATGTAGCCAAAAGAGTCTTCAGATATTTGAAGGGTACTTCAGAGTATTCTTTGTGTTATCATGGTAATTCAGTTGGAGACATGACTTCTCTTGATATCCATGGTTATGTGGATTCAGATTGGGCAGGTGATATTGATAGCAGAAGATCCACCAGTGCTTATGTGTTTACTTTGTTTGGTGGTGCAATTAGTTGGATGAGTAAGTGACAGATTGTGGTTGCTCTATCCACTACTGAAGCAGAGTATATGGCAGCTACTCATGCTTGTAAAGAGGCCATTTGGCTTAAGAGACTGTGTTCGGATATTGGAATAAAACAAGGTACAGTGACAGTTTACTGTGACAGTCAGAGTGCAATTAGCCTAGCTAAGAACCCGACATTTCATGCCCGGACCAAACATATTGATGTTCAGTATCATTTTGTTAGAGATATGGTCGAAGATGGTAGGGTGAAGCTGGTTAAGGCGGAAACTTTGATGAATGTTGCAGATGCTTTAACTAAGGCTATGAGCACAGAGAAGTTCAGATGGTGTTCAGAGTCTATGGGCCTTATGGCCCCTAGCAATTGATTCATTGTGTTGACATTCCCTTCCGCTCTTGCAAGGTGTTCGACAAGTGGGAGATTTGTTGGGAAAAATGGTGTCTCAACCTTGCATTTATGCGAGGTTACTATTTATAGTAAGTTTTCATTTGAGCACAAAATGGTGCGAAACTCTCCCTGAAGCTTCTGGTTGGCTAGATAAGCATTTCGGTAAAGTTGCGTCGCAAGGTCGTAGCTAGTTTTGAAGATATTAAAGTTTTCATCTTGGAGGGGTGCAATAAAATGTTTAAACTTAATTTTGGGGACTTTAGAGGCTCTGAAACGCCCTTAAAAGTGGCCATAACTAGTGAAGCGGGTTATGAGGTGATAGAGCACTTCGCGAGCTTTCCGGCGCTTCAAACGGTTCGTCAATCGGACACTCGGTTCTCAAGTTATGGCCTCCGGAAGTTTGTACTCTTGAAATAGGAAAAATAATTTGTATCGAATACATAAATGAGCTGTAAAAAGGGAGCGACACATGTTGATGTGTGCTTTAACATGTCATAGGGCATCTAGAAGGAAGATAAGGTCGGCTACACCTTATTGGGTGGTTTTAGCCCATGGTTTTGTAATACCGTTTGACGGTTTCTTGTATTGTGTCTCCTATTTATGAGGTGTGTGAGATAGAGGTTGTGTGTAAGAGTCTTATGGCTATTGAGTTGCCTCTGAATCTCTGATTAGTGGTACTCCTGCGAAGAGCTTGCTCTGCAAGTATGTTGTAATCTGTTTTTGATTGCTGAATAAAATATTGAGCTGCTTTTGGAGGGTGGGGTTTTTCTCCCGAAAAGGTTTTCCCCACGTAAATCACTGTGTTGTGGTATGAATGCTATTATATCTATTTCTACTTTTCTTTAAACTGTTGTAATGATCTGAAAAAGTTTTGCATTACCCTCCTCTCAAGGTTAGTGTAGGAAGTTGTTTCCACTACTTAACTTCCTTACAGTTAGGATCTACCCGATTAAGGGATTTCAAATTGTTGTAACTGTTAGGGAAGAAGAGTGCAAATGATCTGATTACAACACTTCCTTCCTTGCTAGTGAAGATCCTTTGGCATTTGCATGAAGATTGCATTAATGATATGATATGTTGTCATTGATGTCAATTAACTAGTAATGATATTGTTGTAATATTATTTTGTAACTGGTAGGAAGAATTTGTGGAGTGAACCGATATTGCTATATATTGGAGAGTTGAACTGGTAACTGGTAAAACCTACCTGTTGTTTTTGGTAAACCCTCATCGATTAAGTTTGGTGAATTGGTTATATTGGTTTATGATCTGATGATGAGCGGCAATGATTATGACACATATAATTATTCTATGAAGTCAATTTCAATTGATTTTGGCAAGTTGTTGTAATGGTTTTTGTCTAGGGAATGAGTAAGTATACTGCATATAATGCAAAGTGCGTGATGAGTTACTAAATTTGATGAAGCAGTGATCAAGGAGCGATCAAGGTTTTCTTGATTGACGTGCAAAGATTGCTATGTAATCCAATGGTCATACTTGAACTGACTTGTATGTAATCTCTATTAAAATTAGGTTTTTGTTGTGTTACCGACCTAATTGATTTGTTTATAAGGTCGATGAAGTTGTTTAGTTAATGAGTTGGCAAATAGTTGGAAAAGATCAGTTGAGTGTGTGGTTGTCAAGATGGATGATGTATTTGCAGTTTGAGTAAAGGTCGATAGTAGCATGAAAAGGATCTGATCAAGCAAGTGTAGTGCTATTCAAACATATCAACAAACTCCCATTGTTTTCTAACAATTACAGCAGAATTGAAATCCTCTAACCGGGTAAGCTCTAACAAAATTGGTTCTATTCAAATCTTCTAACAAGGTGGTCCATTAGCTTGGATTTTCAAATCCTCTATCGAGGTTACTCCTTACAGGGTATTGTTTCTAACAAGGCATTGTAGTCAATCCCTTAACCAGTTGGTTCCTAACAGGATCAGTTCTTAACAAGACTTTTGTAAAGCTTTAACAGGCTAGACTCCTAATAGGGCGAACTTCAGAAGAGTTCAGATAGTTATCTTGTGAGTCTCATCTCATCGTGGTTTTTCCCATTTGGGTTTCCACGTCAAAAATATTTGTGTCAATTGATGAATTTTTGTGTGGTTATGTTCTTATGGCTGATTTACTTAACTAATTTGATAAGTTATGATAATCAAAAGTATTGAGAAATGAAGTTTATTGACATATGAAAAGCATTTGGATGTTTATGAGTTTGAAGTTGTTTACTGGTAATTTATTGTAACAGTCAACTGGTTTATTTTATGAGTTTTTGTAACAGTCAACCGGTCTAAGCCTAACAACTTGAGGTAAATATCTTGTAGATGATGAAGAAGAAGGAAGGTCCAAAGTTTAATAGAGAGAACTATAGGATATGGAGTGAAAAAATGAAAATTTATATCAAGAGTCTAGGATGTCAGTATTGGGAACATGTCGATACCAAATATGTTGCACCTACTGGAATGTTGACTGATGATCAAAAGAAAGAGAAACAATAAAAACATCAAGCATTAGAGGTCATTATCAATTCTTTGTCTAATGTAGAGTATGTAGATGTTCATGGTCTAGAGACTGCATATGAGGTATGGAAAAAACTTGAAGATATTTATAAAGGTGATGAACATGTTAATATTGCTAAAGAAGAGAGTCTAAGAGGAAATTTTGTTGACATGCAAATGGTTGAAGATGATAATATCCAGCAATATGTTCAAAGGATAAAAGAGATAGTCGGTGAAATTAAGAGTGCAGGAGGTAAAGTCGAAGATGCCACAGTAATCAGTAAGGTACTGAGAACCCTACTACCAGTTTAAGCTATCCGAGTTGCAACCATTCAGGAGCTAAAGTCTATTGACAAAACTAAGGTAACTCTTGACTCCATCATTGGCAAGCTTACTGCTTTTAAATTAAATGGTTATGATGGCAATGTATAGAAATATGAGTCTACATTTAGAGCTTCTGTTTATAAGCCATCTATGAGGAAAAGTAGAGATGCCAATCACAGTTATGAATCTAGATCCAGTAGAGAAGCTTATGATGAAGATTGTTTAGTTGAGCTTGAAGCATTATTGGCCAAGCAGTTTCCTAGAGGTATAGGTAAATATAGAGGTAAATTACCTTTGAAATGTTTTGCCTACAACAAGATTGAACACATAGCTGCTAACTGTCCTAATGGTGATAATGAGCACAAACAAGAGAAATTAAAGAAGTATAAGGGTAAAGGAAAAATAGATTGTCTTATTTCTATTGATGGTGGTATCACTGATGAAGAATCTGATAGTGATGCTAATGAGGACATTGTGTTTGTAGCCATTAAAGAAGAGATATTAGACCAAAAAGAATTAGTATCTAGGATGGATAACTTTGATGATTGGATCATTGATAGTGGTTGTTCACATCATATGACCGGTGATCGGAGCAAATTTATTTCTTTGAAGGAATTTGATGGTGGAGTTGTAAGATTTGGTAATGACTCAACCTACATGGTTAAAGGTAAGGGAATTATTTGTCTTAATGGAAAGAGAAGTACAGATGATGTCTACTGGGTTGAAGGTTCAAAGCACAAACTTTTGAGTGTGGCACTACTCAATGAAAAAGGATACCCATTGGAGTTTAAGAATGGTATTTGCAAAATCTATGGCAGTAAAGGTGAACTGATTGCAACCACGAAGCAAACTAAAGGTAACTTGTTTCACCTTAATCCTAAAGTCAACAACTATTTAGTTGCAAAGATAGATGATAGTTGGATTTGGCATAGGAGATTTTGTCTTATAAAATTTGATAACATTGTTAAAGTAAGTCCAAGATAGTGAGAGGATTGCCTAAGCTGGACAAACTGGTTAATGCTCTATGTAAAGAACGTTAGTTGGGAAAGATGACATCCTCAACTTGTGAGATTTGAGAAATACAACACCACAGGAGCCCAAATGATCTCTGCAAGCTGAATAAACCTGTTACAAGGAGAAGCAAGGAAGCAACAAAGAAAAATAATAAACACAGAAAAAATGCTCAAGAATGTGAGAGCTCTATATTCACAAAAATCTGTAATAGAATAATGATACAAAGAAAAGAACTCAACCTCTAATAGGTCAAGAAACCCTAAAAGGGAAAACCCTAGGCTTGCACATAATAATTAAGAAAAGAATTAATTATTATGCACCCAATGTTAGCTTAAGTGTAAAAGAGATAAAGGGGAACTTAATTAATTAAACAAATGTCATTTAATTAATCAAGTAAAGACCCGATTACTCTAACACCCCCACTTAAGCTAGACTTAGGGAGAAGCTAAGACCTAGAACAACTACTGAAAGCAAGAAAGATGGGTCCCAGTAACAAGGCTTGATCAAGTATCCAAATATAATGAAATCTCTATGAAATGGAGAAAAAGGAGAAAACCCAGTCGGAAAAAAATCCTCTCCAAAAAGTCAAAAAGAACATGCTGAAAGAAACAAGAAGGAAGTAAGGCCTCATAAAGACCTCCCAAGGACAACTTCCTTCACCCCAAGCATAGAGTGCAACTGAAGATAGCGCGGCGATGAAAAAGGTTTTGTGAAGATGTCTGCAACCTGCTCGACAGTGGAATGTACTCCAAAATGAGAGAACCATCCTGAATTAACTGGCGGATGAAATGCATGTGAAGCTCAATGTGCTTCATTTGCTAATACTCTACCGGGTTGTGAGAAATGTGAATAGCACTCTGATTATCACACCAAAGAATAGTTGGATTATCAGGAGGAAAACTAAACTCAGTCATCAACTATCGAAGCCATAAGATCTCTTGACTGATGAGAACAACAGTTCGATACTCAACCTCGGTAGATGATAATGCATGAGCAGTCTGCTTCTTGCAAGACCATGTGATAGGATCAAAGCCAAGATAGAAAACAAAGCCAGAGGTAGAATTTCGATCATTGACATCACCAGCCCAATCTGAGTCAGTGTAGACAACAATTTGAGGTTTTCCTAATGTATAGTGAATGCCATGATAAATAGAGCCCCGAATATACCACAAAATTCATTTGGCAGCTTGCCAATGACTCTCATCGAGATCATGGGAGAATTGAGAGACAAGGCCAACCACAAAGTAAAGATCAGGATGAGTGTGTGTCAGGTACAAAAAATTGCCAACCAACTACTTGTAAAGTGTAGAATCTACTAAAGGAGTGGAGCAAGTAGTAATCAAAACAACCCCTAACTAAAAAGGAGTGGGAGAAGGCTTGCAATCAAGCATGCTAAAGAGCTGAAGCATGTCAAGAGCATACTTCTGCTAGTAAATGTAGATCCCATCAAAAGACTGAATCACCTGAAGACCAAGAAAATAGTGCAAAAGACTAAGATCTATCATCCCAAACTGGTCCATCAAAGCTCGTTGAACATGCTAAATCATAGAGGATGAGCTACCTGTGATGAGGAGATCATCAACATATAGCACAAGAATCAGGATCTCACCCTCAAAAAGTTAAATGTACACTATGTGATCGGAATGACAACATGTGAAACCAACGAAGAGCAATAAAGAGTCCATCTTCTCATACCAAGCCCGAGGGGCCTGTTTGAGACCATACAATGAATGTCAAAGTCTGCAAACCAAAGAAATGTCCTGCACAAATCCCTGAGGCTAGTCCATATAGATTTCCTTTTGTAAGTCTCCATGCAAGAAAGAACTCTTCACATCCATCTGAAAAATAGGTCATCCCCTAGAAGTTGCAAGGGATAGTACAAAGTGAATAGAGTTCATCTTGGCAACATGGGAAAATGTCTCAGAGTAATCTTACCCTCAACCTGCGAAAAATCCTTCACAAAAAAATTGTGCTTTGTACTTATAAATTGAACCATCAGCAACATACTTAGTGCAATACAACCAGCGGCACCAAACCATCTTTCTGCCCTTTGGAAGAGGACATAGATCCCAAGTATTATTCCTCATCAAAGAAGAATACTCCTCCTCCATAGCACAATCCCACTTAGGGTGTTCTGCAGCCTCTGAAAACTTCTGAGGATCATCTGAAATGGCTTAACTTACAAGACTAGAACCCACAATATGAGAATGGGTGTGATGAGTATCTAAAGGATCACCAGCCATAAATCCTACCGCCTCAACAGTAAAGCGAGCCCACTTGGGCATCTAAGGTGGAGCAAGTGGAGGTGGGGTCAGTGGATCATCAGCAACATCATCAGAATCATCCTCAAAATAATCCTGAAGATAGGTAGTGGGAGGAGTAGGTAGAGGGGTAGACACTGGAGACAGGGTATCCACTGCAGGAAGGCTCTCATCAAACTAAACATCCCATCAAAACATGACCTCTCAGGAATCAGGATCAAAAAACGTATATGCCTTAACATCCTCATAGTAGCCAACAAAAATGAGGGGTCCACTCTTCCACTCCATTGCTTTCCTCCGAGCATCAGGAATAAATGCCCATGCCTTATTGATAAATACTCAAAAAAAAGAAATATCAGGCTTGTCATGAGACCAAGCCTCCTCAGGATTCATATATCAAATCGCCTTGTGAGGCATCTGATTCTGAATGTAGTTGACACAATTGACTGCCTCAACCCAAAAAAAAGAATCCATGGACCTGGACTGAATGATACTGTAAAGCGGAAAAAATCGAACCCTAGTCGTTCTCCCCTCCCCAACTCCAAGGAGAGAGAAGGGAGAGTCACTAGGGTTGATGGTTTTCACTTAGGAGAGACTTTAGATTCAAAAGACAGGTTGAAACCCACAAGATCCAATCCCACGCAATGCAAGATGGGATTCTAAATGAGTTTCAAGGGTTAAGACATCAAGGATACCCTCTTTTGTAAAGAATGTAGATAGAAAGATTGAACTAGGAATGCATGTAAAGCAAGAAAGATTCACTTATAAATAGAGATAGGGATATGGGACGAAGCTGCGGACCTGGAATTAGTAGTAAAATGTTGAGACGGTGCTGTTCTGCAAATTTGAGCGAAAGTTGACAGGACGATGGCACCCGGCGTGCACACGGTCCTCCGAAAAATCCGCAAAATGAAGGTGGATTTGTTCGTCTCTGCACAAGGATTCCAGATCTTCAATTATAGCCGCGTACCTGCAACCTACACACAAAAAAGAGAGGACAATTGGGGGGTTAGGGATGAGGGGTTTGCCTTTAGGTCAAACCCCGGTTTTGGAATTAACCAAGAAATGAGAATGTTGTAAATGTAAATGTTTGTAATGTAAACAAGTACTGATACCTTGTTGTAAGAATGTTTGTATTCTTACATGCAAAGGTGTAATGTATGTAGTATGTTGTATGTGATCTCCTCTTCAATGGTTGAATCCTTGTCTTGAATGCAACACTTAGCCTTGAATGGAGACTTGGAATGCTCAATTGCTTGAAGGAATGCTTGAATGCTTGAATGTTTGAATATCGTTTCCGCCTTTTTTCCCATCTTCCAAAATGGGAGAGGAAATGTAGTTTATATACTTGTCAATTAGGGTTGAAAGACTGATTTTCCCGACCTTAGGCCAACCAGGAAATATTATTTTCCAATTTGCAAACTTAAAGACCCGAGACCCAAAAGAGACCAGGACCAAAATAGGGCCAGGGACCAGGGTGCTGGGCGCCATGGTCCTGGGGGACCAGGGCGCTGGGCGCCCTAGTCCTGAAGGACCAGGGCATTGGGCGCCATGGTCCCACCTCCAGGGGCAGCAGGGTGCAAGGAGGATCAGGCCAGGGTGCTGAAAAATGCAGTTTTTGATGTCATGAACAAGTTTCGGGGTCTCCATTCAGGTTCCGTGTTGCATCGCCATCGTGAAGACCCAAATGCAGTCAAAATTGCAAGTGTCACAATTTTAGGATGCTACATTTAGCTCCCACTTTAGTGGGAGTATAAGCGTACGCTCATACTTCTGGTAAAGTACAAAGAAACAACATTGAAAAACTTTCACCACGTCAAGGAGGCAAGATACACCAAGCCCCCAGTGGACTAAGGATCTTACGACTTCGATTGACAAAGTAAAAGGGAAGATCATGAGGGAGAACCATGACTATCAGTAGTAAGGTTCCCTCACTATGAGTCATGCAAGAAAGATATCAAAAATTTTCAAGGCAAAGCTAAATTTGTCAAGAAATTTTCAAGTATCTTGAAAAGATATGAACGGGATGTATGCCCCCCTACGTTAAAGCGATCGCACATGCCTCACCGGGGGTGATTGCTTTAAGGTAGTGATACATATAAGAAATGAGAAAGGAGCACGTTATCACAAGGATTTAGCCCCCAAGTGTGAGATAAGCCCAAGGATAATAGACACAAAACACAAAGCACAAGGTGACTTCGCTTTCCTCGGGGTCAGTATGATGTATGATAATTCATGTGTATCATATGTATGTATGCATAATTGTTCTTCATTCCCCAATCAAGGAAGGTCACCTAGAAGAAGGGAACACATGTGTCTTTTGAGTCAACATGAGAGAGACCAAAAGAGATCTCAATGTTTTGCATCATCCTCAAGTAGACAACACCAAGGACAACAAATAGAAGAATGAGAGTAACACATAGAAGAAGTAACAAAAGAGAGGAGGAGAGAATCTGCTATGCTAATGAACTAGTCTAGCACGTCATCTACCCCCCCGATCTTGCTGATCAATATTTCGGGAAGGTAGGAAACACGCTAGAGGAGGAACATCCAACACAATAGATGGAGCTATCACAAGATCCAAACAAGGGCTATGTTCATATCCCAAGCCACTGTGTTCTTGTCTAGGAGCTAGGATAAGTGCTTTAGAAAATTCGTTAGATAGATGGTTATCAACATATTCATATTCACTATCAGAATGAACAGGAGTAACGTTTTCATCATTACTAACATTTTCATTTTTATCATCATCAAGATTTATAAAAATAGGATCTTTAACTCGCACAGGATCAAGACCATCATGCATCTTATGTTTAGGAGATTTCGGCTCAATCGTCGGCTGAGGAGAAAATGGAATAATGTTGGCTGAAGGTGTTTTTGGGGATTGCAAAGTTTGAGAAGTAGCTGCCTGAGCTCTAAGACGACGCTTTCGTCGGTGTTCACGTGCAGAACGATTCCGTCTAGTCTTAGTAGGAAGTTGAGAAGATTGAGGAGGAGGAATATTCTCATCCTTATCACTTGGGTGTTTAGGTTGTGGTCTCTTAGGTTGAATAATAGGAGAAGAGGAAGGTCTCTTCTCTCCATAAGAGGGAGGAGGAGGAACTGCTCCATATAAAGGACGAATATCTTGTTTAGGAAGGAGACCAAGTCCATCATGATGAGGAGGTATAGGTCTACTCTTAGGAAGTTTATTAGATATAGGCATAGTCACATCCATAGGGATGGGTTGGGGATCTTCTTGAGGAAAGACATTAGTTTTATCTTTCAAAGGAAGAACTTCCTTCTCAAGAATGATAGGAATGCCAAGTTTGGGTGTTCTAGGTTCACTTAGAGATAGGATCATATCTTTTTTCCACTTTTGATAAGATTTAAAAAGATGATCACTTCGCGGAGGAAGAGATTGGAATTGTTTAGGCCAAAAGTAATCAATAGGAACGCTAGAAGTTCTTTCAGCTGGTTTAAAGAGACTATGATTGACAGTAACAACTTCACCATTATGGGAAAATTTCAAACACTTGTGAATAGGAGAAGCAATAGCTTTCATGGAAGAGCCAAGGATAGCCTAGCTTCACATGAAATTGTTCGGATGATGGAATAATAGAAAAGTCCACATCAAAAATTTGTTATGGACCTCAATAGGTAATGTAATAGAACCAATTGCAGGAGAAGAAAATGCATCAAATAGTTTCACAACCACATTTGTTTCATCATAGATCACCTGATTCAATTGCAAAGTAAAAAGAAATTCTTCAGTAATGATATTAACCATACAAGAAGGATCAATAAGCACTCCACGGGAAGGTGTATTCTTGACTTTTGCAACTATATATAAAGGACCATCAGGTGCCCTGATAATTTCACTAGAATCAAAGGTGATGGAAAGTTCTTTAGGGATTTTCTGCTGCTCTACAAAGTTAATCACATTCGGAGTCATAGACACAAGATCATCAAGTGAGACAGAGGAATCATTAGTATCAATCGCATTAGAGGTATGAGAAGGCAATGGATCAGTAAAAATCTGAAGATTTTGGTTAGGAGGAGCTACAGATGTGTTGCCTTTATCATTCACACCAGAAACAGAGATAGTATTATTATCAATCAAATCTTGAATTTTACCCTTTAAAGCAAAACATTTTTCAGTATCATGCCCAAGATGACGATGAAATTGACAAAAAGATTTGTTATCAAAATAGGGTGAATTAATCTTTGAAGGATCTATTTGCCTTATAGGAGGAAGAATAAGCACATTTTGTTCCAATAACTTATTCATAATACTATGTAATGACTCATTCAAAGGAGTGAACTTTCTTTCTTTCTTGAAAAACTTAGAAATAGGAGGCACACCTGATGCCGCATTCACATTGTTGTTGATGATGTGTTCATTGAATTTAATGGACTCTCTGTTCGGTTTAAACTTCCCAAATGGTTGTTGACTACTATCACCCTTATCACTCGGAGTCATAGGATTTGCTTGTTCCATTTGACTCACAGTCAGTTGATAATTGTGAAGAGTTGCGCACAACTGTTGGAAAGAAGTAAACTCAGAAAATAGGAGTTTTTCTCTAATATCTTTTTGTAAATGAGAAATAAAGATTCTTTGAATATCATTGTCAGGCACTGGAAAAGAAATTTGAGCATACAAATGCTTATATCTACCAATGAAATCAGTCACTTTTTCTTTAACACCTTGTTTACAATGCATTAAATCAATCAAAGTGACTTTAGGACTTATATTGTTTTGAAATTGTTGAATAAAAGCATTTGCAAGTTGTTCGAAAGAAGAAATAGAATAAGAAGGCAACGAGCAATACCATTGTAGGGCTTTATCTCTTAATGTTCTAGTAAACAGTTTTGCAAGCAACCTTTGGTCATAAGCAAAATCGGTACATATTGTTTGAAAGGTCTTAACATGTGTTAGAGGATCACCCTTACCATTATAAAGCTTCAAATGCGGAATTTCAACATGTTTAGGGGGGATAGCTCGAACAATGTCAAGAGAAAGTGGGCTCGCAACATCAAATGTGGGCACACTAAACTTAGATTGATTCATAGAGGCAATTTGTTGCTGTAAAGAAGAGACAGTTTGTGCAAGATTGTTAATGGTCGCTTCAGTCGAAGAGTTCATATTAGACGTGTTAGATTGTGATGGAGGTGTTATGTTATTGAAAGAAGGTAGAGAGTAAGGTGGTGGGACACTATGATAGTTCGTCATAGGAGATGATTGTAAAGGAGGAACACTACAAGGAGGAATAGAAGGGTTAAATGAATTGCCCCCTTGTGTCATGTTTATTTGTGGAGATATAATAGGAACACTCATTGAAGGAATGAATGAAGAAGTCGGATTGAATGAAGGAAGAGGGTTGATTGAAGAAGAGGGATTGCCCCCATGACTGGTGATCATAGGAGGAATGTCTTGTATTGAAGTAGTCATTATGTTTGATGTAAAAGTAGGTATACTAGCAATAGGAGTTGTCAAAGGAATAGAATGATTAACTTGAGTAGAAGGTTGTGTATAACCTAAGGTTTCGGCACAACTTTTCATCGGCATCACATTCGAATCCACAATGTGTGCAATACCACGCAAAATATCAATTCCATTCTTATCACTTTGAACCATACGCTTCAGACCCTCAATTAATAAAAGAGCTTCACTATCAGGGTATTCTTGAGACATCCATTGTCGAAAATCATCAAATTGGTTATCCAATTTTGAAAGTTGTTCTACAGAAACCTCATGGAGAGCTTCTTCATCATTAAGAGGATTAGAGGAATTACCCATGTCCTCGTTAAAAGGGCCATTCAAATTAGGTTCCATCTCCTCAGTAATTAAACCTTGGAAAGACTTAATTCTAAGGCTCTGTCTAACGGGAATAGTGTAAGTAGGACTTATTGTTGTAAAACTCATGCACTAAAGAGAGAGAGAAGATTTTGAATTTTAGAGGTAGCAAATTTCAATAAAACCAGCCAATCTCCTAGATTTAAGCTGTTAAATACAATCTGGACAATCTCCCAAAATTTCGGAAAAAATGTCCGGGACCGTGGTGAACGGAGTGCACATGGTCCTCGCAACTTTTTTCGAAATTTGCAGGGATGAAAGTTATGATGATTTTAAAGCTAATCTAAAAAAATTGATTGATTTTACGATCTGTAGATAGGCCAAATTAAAGTTGCAATCTCAAAATTGAACCCTACCAAGATTGTTGAAAAATGTAAAATTTGAATTTTGAAAAAGAGGGGGAAACTGAAATTTTGAATTTTATGATTTTAGAGGGAATACTGAAAGCAATGCAAGTTTTGATATTTAAAAGTTGACTCGATTTCATGCAAAATTCGAATTTGAAAGTGGAAATCAAGGTTGTTGCAATTAAACACTTAATTTCAAAAGTCACAAACTGCAAAAATTTGAATAAAACACTGAAATTTCGAATGAATGCCAACACACTTTTCAGATTTAGGACTGTAAGAAACACAATTTTGATACAAATTTCAATTTCAACAGTTTTTGAATGATTAGAAGCCTCAATCCAAGCAATCACTAGACCAACTTTGACTTTAATTTTGAAGGTGTTAAAATTGATAAAATCAGCCAAAATTCTAGATTTTAGCAGAAAAATACAGTAAAATCTAGCTCCCGAAATTTCAAAAAAAATGTCGGGGACGATGGCGCTCGGGGTGCACACGGTCCTCGCAACTTTTTTCCAAATTTTCAGGGATGAAAGATATTGTGATTTTATTGCGGAATCCAAAGTTACAGCCGATTTGGAAGTGTTTTGATTAGTGAAATTATCAGTCAAAGGTTGAATCAAGAAGGTCTTAAAAATTAGGGTTTTGACATTTAACCACTTAATTTTCAGAATTAAAGCACAAATATGAATTGACAATTTGCAATAGAAGGGTAGATCTGAAACAAGCATTAACGATTAAACATTTCACAAGTTCAATTACTAAAAAGAAAATTTTAGGGTTTTTATGCAATCAACCTCTAAAATTTGCAAAAGATCAAACATGGAAATGTAATTAGGAAAGCAAAATTTTCAGATCTAACCATGAATAATCAAAATGAGGATGTTCACATCGGGATCACCAAAATGTAAAGTGGAAAAAATCGAACCCTAGTCGTTCTCCCCTCCCCAACTCCAAGGAGAGAGAAGGGAGAGTCACTAGGGTTGATGGTTTTCACTTAGGAGAGACTTTACATTCAAAAGAGGGGTTGAAACCCATAAGATCCAATCCCACGCAATGCAAGATGGGATTCTAAATGAGTTTCAAGGGTTAAGACATCAAGGATACCCTCTTTTGTAAAGAATGTAGATAGAAAGATTGAACTAGGAATGCATGTAAAGCAAGAAAGATTCACTTATAAACAGAGATAGGGATATGGGACGAAGCTGCGGACCTAGAATTAGCAATAAAATGTCGAGACGGTGCTGTTCTGCAAATTTGAGTGAAAGTTGACGGGACGATGGTGCCCGGCGTGCACACGGTCCTCCAAAAAATCCGCAAAACGAAGGTGGATCTGTTCGTCTCTGCACAAGGATTCCAGATCTTCAATTACAGCCATGTACCTGCAACCTACACATAGAAAAGAGAGGACGATTGGGGGGTTAGGGATGAGGGGTTTGCCTTTAGGTCAAACCCTGGTTTTGGAATTAACCAAGAAATGAGAATGTTGTAAATGTAAATGTTTGTAATGTAAACAAGTATTGATACCTTGTTGTAAGAATGTTTGTATTCTTACATGCAAAGGTGTAATGTATGTAGTATGTTGTATGTGATCTCCTCTTCAATGGTTGAATCCTTGTCTTGAATGCAACACTTAGCCTTGAATGGAGACTTGGATGCTCAATTGCTTGAAGGAATGCTTGAATGCTTGAATGCTTGAAAGTTTGAATATCGTTTCCGCCTTTTTTCCCATCTTCCAAAATGGGAGAGGAAATGTAGTTTATATACTTGTCAATTAGGGTTGAAAGACTGATTTTCCCGACCTTAGGCCGACCAGGAAATATTATTTTCCAATTTGCAAACTTAAAGACCCGAGACCCAAAAGAGACCGGGCCCAAAATAGGGCCAGGGACCAGGGCGCTGGGCGCCATGGTCCTGGGGGACCAGGGTGCTGGGTGCCCTAGTCCTGAAGGACCAGGGCGCTGGGCGCCATGGTCCCACCTCCAGGGGCAGCAGGGTGCAAGGAGGATCAGGCCAGGGTGCTGAAAAATGCAGTTTTTGATGTCATGAACAAGTTTCGGGGTCTCCATTCAGGTTCCGTGTTGCATCGCCATCGTGAAGACCCAAATGCAGTTGAAATTGCAAGTGTCGCAATTTTAGGACGCTACAGATACAATTCGCCATCTCCCGCAAAGTTCTATTCTTTCTCTCAGTGAAACCATTTTGCTGAAGGGTGTAGGGAACAGTAAACTGATGTTGTAAACCATGCTCAGTGCAAAAATCTATGAAATCCTAATCCACATACTCTCCCCCATTATCTATATGTATTCACTGAATAGAACAACTAGACTGCTTCTCTAAAAATGTCTTGAAGATTCAAAATGAATCAAAGGCATCAGACTTGTACTTAAGAAAGTACACCCATGTGCATTTGGAGAAGTCATCAATAAATGTGAGTACATACTTGGCCCCAGAAAAAGGAGTAGGGTATGACATGAGTTCACTGTGAATCAACTCCAAAGGTGCTAAAGCACGAGGGGCTCTACCCTTTGGAAAGGGATCCCTTTGATGCTTTCCAAGCACATAACCATGACAAACACCATCAGTGCAGGAAATCTGTGGGAGCCCAAGAACAAGTGCCTGTGTACTCATCTACTGAAGATATTTGTAATTGACATGGCCCAAGCACTCATGTCAAAGCTTACTCACTGAATCTGCATGCACTATAAGAGATGAACCTGCACCCGTAGAGGGCTCAAATCCATCAAATCTATAAAGACAAGATGCAGTATCAACACTCCCAGTAGCCACAACCAAATCAAAGTCATGGAGGTCCCGAATAACCACATTTGTGGTAAGAACTCAATTGTTTTACGAGAGCCAGAATGACAAATCTGATAAATGGACAGGAGATTCGTCGAGATGTTAGGAACAACCTGAACATCCTACAGAGTACCCCCATCCAAAGAGACAGAACCTGAACCCAAGACTGAAAGTTGAATTAAGTCACCCACTGCAATCTATGAAGTACCACAAGAGGCAAGAGAAGTAACCAACTGTTGAGTGTGAGTCATATGGTGAGAAGCATTGGAATCTAAAATCCAAGTGGACCCATAGGTTGAAGCTTGAGAAGTGAGAGCATGACCTTTCCCTATGGAAGGAGAAGACACCTGAGGTGAGGAGATGTGATGCTACTGCATGGCTTCCTCTAAAGCCTCTAAGCATTTCCAACACCTAGAAACTAGATGTCCTTCCTTGCCATAAAAACTGCAAGTATCTCTAGATTTCTTCTTAGTTTTGGAGGAAGACTCACTAGACTATGAATATTTCCCATGTTTCAGAGGAAATGGTGGTTTATAATCAAAATTAGGAGGTGGCTTGGAGGAATGCTCACTGCTTGTAGAATTCTTCTTTGGCTTTAGTTTTTGCTTTTGCTTCTCCTTAGAGGACTAAGCAACCAATGCATTATTCTTGGACCCTGAGAGCATGTCCAGCTGAGAAAGGTGAGACTGCTCACGAGACAAACACTCATAAAACACATCAAAGGTAGGCATGGTGAAATGAGTACCCAAGATATCCATGGTGGAGTAGAAAGCAGACAAAAAAAACTGAAAGGGACCCTGGAGCTTCGAAAGGATCAAGTGAACGTACTCTGGGTCTGTCTTGATCTTTCCATACCCCTAGAGAACAGATCTGGTAGTCTTGAATTTGTTCAAAAAATCCTCAATAGTGGGAAAGGAATCAGGTGACAAGGAAACCAACTCTACCTCAATCTGTAACACCCAGATCTCATTAACTCTCCCAAAGAGAGTCTCAAACTTCAACCACATAGCTCGAGGAGTGAGAAAAGCATCAAGGTGAAATAGAAGATTGTCGGAAACATGTAATGAGCGAAATCCCATGACCTCATCCATCTTGTTTCTATGTTGAAGAACCTCAAAAGGATGCTACAATAGAGGCTAAACCTCATCCAAACAAGACCACAACCCTCATGCCTTGAGAAGCCTCATGATGTGAGGCTTCTAGGTGTGATATTTGTGTGATGTCAACAACTCAACTGAAGAATCTTCCATGAAACTCTGCACCTGTACCTACCTGTGTATTTTTTTTATTATGTGATCTTTCAGAATAGACATAAGATGCAAAAGGGTTTGTTTGTTTTAAGAGTTTTGGTGTTCTATATTTCTGATATAAATGACAAAAATCAAGAAAAAAACACCTCCCCACAAAAAATAAACCCAAACCCTAGTACATACTAATGAGAAGGAAGTAGTGCATAAGCAAAAAAAACTTCAAACTGAAATATCATGCACCTGATTAAATATCTAAGAAACAAGATCACATATCCAAATAGAGCATGTTGAGAGCTTTCCAACACCTATTTGGTTTTGAAAATTGGAGTCCATTTGCCCATTCTACTGCCCCAGAAGTGCAGAAAAGTGACCCCACTTTGACTGGAAAAAAGTATAGTCAAACAAAAAAATTGGGAAAACATTCTAGTACCACAAGGTCCATCTCGGAACCAGCTTTTTGATGCCTATTTGTTTTCAAAAAAATGACTTTGTATTCTCAAGATATGAGAAAAAAACCAACCCACCCTAAAAGAGGCAAGAGGGAGGGTGTCTAGTGGTAGGGTTGAGTGGAGGTGGCCCATGAGTAGTGCTCCAATAGTGCTTCGGTGGTGGAGCGGTGGAGCAGCGAGGCTGCAGTGGCGGGTAGGTGGCGCAGTAGTGGTAGTAGGGGTAAGGGTCGGTAGCGGCCGGAGGCCGGCAGGCGGGTGGCGCAGCAGTGGTAGTAGGGGTAAGGGTCGGCAGCGGCCGGAGGCCGGCAGGTGGGGGCCAGTAGGGCCCACTGTGTTAGTGTTGGCGGTGCCACCTGCTATAGGCCAAGGGCCCACGGTACCCTACGTATCATGGGGTAAACCCCTAAAAATTAAATTTTTGTTTTTGGAAAAACTTGTTTGCCAAATAAAACTTTTGATTGAAGATTTTTTATTCTTTTTTTTTCAAAAATTCAAATTTCAGCCTGCATGCCGTAAAAAGGCAAAATTTAAAAAAAAAAAATTCTCAAACTGCATGCCAAGGTCATATGGCCTAGTGCAGAACCAAAAAAAAACCCCAAAGGCTTAGGTCTCGAAAGTGGTCAAGCTTTATATGACCATACGGGTTTTTGGGCCTTCTTAGCACGATGGTGAGGTCCATTTAGGCCCAAAATTCTCAAAAAAAAGGCCTATCCCTAGGTGCACAAAAAATTTCTAAAACCCCAGATCTGCTTCCAATGCAAAAACACTCAAAACAAGAACAGGTAATTGCAGATCTGAAGCTCTGATACCATGTGAGAGTTGATAAATACAACACCACATCAACCCAAATGATCTCTGGAAGATGAATAAACTTGTTACAAGGAGAAGCAAGGAAGCAACAGAGATAAATAATAAACACAAAAAAATACTCAAGAATGTGAGAGCTCTATATTCACAAAAATGTGTAATATAATAATGATACAAAGAAATGAATTCAACCTCTAATAGGTCAAGAAACCCTAAAAGGGAAAACCCTAGGCTTGCACATATGCACCTAATGTTATCTTAAGTGTAAAAGAGATAAAGGGGAACTCAATTAATTAAACAAATGTCATTTAATTAATCAAGTAAAGACCCGATTACTCTAACACAACTTTCAAGAGAAAATATTTTTCAGCGGATCATATGCTAGATTTGGTTCATACAAATCTTTGTGGACCAATAAGGACAAAAAATATTCAAGTTGACAGATATTTTATGATCTTCACTGATGATTTCTCGAGGATGATGTGGGTCAAATTTAATAAGGATAAGGCTGAAGCTTTTGGTAACTTCAAGGCATTTATGGCCTTAGCTAAGAAGGAGAGAGGTAAGAAGATAAAGTATCTGAGGACAGACCAAGGCATGAATTTACTTCTAAGGAATTCACTAGATATTGTGAAGAAAATGATATCAAATGACAACTTTCTGCACCGAGGACACCACAAAAGAATGGTATCACAGAGAGAAACAATCGGTCAGTCGTTGAAGCTAGTAGGATGATGTTGATACAAGGAGGTGTAATGAAAACTTTCTGGAGAAAAGCTGTCAGCATAATTGTCTACATTATGAACCAGATTCTGGTAAAAAGAGGCAAGGACAAGACTCCTTATAAATATTGGTATGAAAGATCACCTGATGCTAGTTATTTCAAGATATTTGGAAGAAAATGTTTTATTAAGAGAGATGATTATATTAGAAAATTTGAAGTTAAAAGTGATGAAGGTATATTTCTTGGCTATTCTACCAAGAGTAAGGCCTACAAGTGTTTCAACAACCAAACACGGAGAATTATTGAGAGTGCTAATGTTCGAGCGGATGAATATCATGAAGTCTTAGAGGAAACTAGTTTGGAGAAAAAGGATGAAGATCCTTGATTTTTGTTTTTGGAACCAAAAACTGTGAAATCTGAAACTGACAAAGCAAATACTGATGTACCTGTTCAACCAAGACAAATAAATTCAGAAGAAGATGACGATAACAAAGAATTAACCTGAAGATAATGATCATGTTATTTCAAGATATTTGATACTGAATCACAATCCTAAACAGATTATTGGGGATAAGGATGTTGGAGTACTAACCAGAAGAAGAATCAAAGAGAATTCTTGCATGATCTCCACTATTGAACCAAGAACTACTAAGGAAGCATTTGGTGATGATCATTGGGTTAAAGCTATGGAGTAGGAACTAGATCAAATTGAGAAGAAAAACACATGGACCCTAGTACCCCGACCAGTAATTAAAAATGTGATAGGTACTAAGTGGGTATTCAGGAACAAATTAAATGAAGATGGTGTTGTCGTTCGCAACAAATCTAGGTTGGTTTGCAAAGGTTATGCACAAGAGTCCGAAGAAGATTAAGGTGAGACTTTTTGCACCAGTGGCAAGACTGGAAGGTGTTAAAACTTTACTTGCATTTACAACACACAAGAAATTCAAGGTATACCAAATAGATGTTAAGTCAGCATTTTTGAATGAGATACTAGAAGAAGAAGTATACATTGAGCAGCCAAATGGTTATGCTTTGACTAATGAGAAAGACATGGTATGCAGATTGCATAAGGCTTTATATGGATTAAAGCAAGCACCGAGAGCATAGTATGAAAGGTTTCATACACATCTGATGAAGATAGGCTTTCTGATAACCAATGATGATAGTAACATATATCTCAAATATGAAGGAGATAAAATATTAGTCTGTGAAGTATTTGTAGATGATATCATATTTAAAGGTAATGATGACATGAGCAATAATTTTGCAAATGAAATGAAAAATGAGTTTGAAATGTCTTTAGTGGGAGAAATAAAAAATTTCAAAGGCTTGCAAATACAACAAATGGAGAATGGTATTTTCATCACACAGTCTAAGTATGTGAAAGAGGTCTTGAAGATATTTGGCATGAGTGACTGTAAACTAGTTGGGACACCAATGGTTGTAGGTTGTAAGTTGTCTAAGGAAGATGAATCCACAACTGTTGATGAGAAGGAATACAAGTCAATGATTGGAAAATTCCACTATGTTGTTCACAACAAACTAGACATAGCTCATGCAATTGGCATAGTCTCTAGATACTAGAAGAATCCTAAGGAAACACATCTAATTGCAACCAAGAGAATTTTTAGATATTTGAAAGGTATTGTTGAATATGGATTATGGTATCCATATGGAGGAAATTTTGACTTGAAGGTGTACACAGATGCATATTGGGCAGGAAATGTTGATGATCAAAAAAAGCACAATCGGTGGAACATTTTTTCTTCGAGTAAGACTTGTTTCATGGAGTAGTAAGAGGCAGAGTCATACATCACAATCTACTGCTGAAGCTGAGTATGTTGCAGCTTACATGAATTGTACTCAGGCTATTTGGATGAGGCACATTTTGGAAGGTTTTAAGATTAAGATTTTAGAACCTATAAAGATCTTATGTGATAATACAAGTTCCATAAATATTTCCAAGAACCCTGTTTTGCATGCACAAACCAAACATATTGAATTGAAGTATCATTTCTTGAGAGAAAAGTACATAGTAAAGATGTGATCTTGGAGCATGTTTCTACCAAGGAGCAACTTGCAGATATCTTTACTAAACCTCTGCCTAATACTACTTTTGAGTATCTTAGAACTCAGCTAGGGGTTGTACCCCTTCATGAGGTCAATTAAGCATGATGTAGAGTACGTCAGTCCCAGAGCTACTTGTAAAATTTTACAGAAGAATTGGTGTAGAAGTGGAGTCATTCCATAGGGGGAGCATCAAGTTGCAGGTTGTTGATGTTGCACAATAAAATTTGACATTACATGTTTTACTTTCAATTTGGCATTGCTATCAAAGGGGGAGAAGAATTATGTGGTTATGGGAAGAAGAACCAGTGCCATGGAGACATGGAGAGCATGGTGAATACTTGGTAATGTAAACCAAAATTTCTATTTACAATCACAACAATAATCAATGGTATTGATATTTGTATTGCCATCAATGCCAAAGGGGGAGATTGTTGACATTTGCATGAAGATTGCATTAATAATATGTTATGTTGTCATTGATGTCAATTAACCGGTAATGATATTGTTGATATTGTTATAATATTGTTTTGTAACCAGTAGGAAGAATTTGTGGAGTGAACTAGTATTGCTATATATTGGAGAGTTGAATCGGTAACTGGTAAACCCTACCTGTTATTTTTGGTAAACCCTAACCAATTAAGTTTGGTGAATTGATTATATTGGTTTATGATCTAATGATGAGCGGAAATGATTATGACACATATGATTATTGTATGAAGATAATTTCAAGTGATTTTGGCAATTTTTTGTAATGGTTTTTGTCTAGGGAATGAGCAAGTATATTGCATATAATGAAAAGTGTGTGATGAGTTACTAAATTCGATGAAGCAGTGATCAAGGAGTGATCAAGGTTTTCTTGATTGATGTGCAGAGATTGCTATGTAATCCAACAGTCATACTTGAACTGACTGTTTGCAATCTCTATGAGAATTAGGTTTTTGTTGTGTTACTGACCTAATTGATTTGTTTATAAGGTTGATGAAGTTGTTTAGTTAATAAGTTGGAAAAGAGTTGGAAAAGATCAATTGAGTGTGTGGTTGCCGAATCAGATGATGTATTTGTAGTTTGAGTAAAGGCAGATAGGAGCATGAAAAGGATCTAATCAAGCAAGTGTAGTGCTATTCAGATAGATCAACAAACTCCTGTTGTTTCCTAACAATTACAGAAGAATTGAAATCCCCTAACCGGATAATCTCTAACAAGCTTGGTGCTATTCAAATCCTCTAACAAGGTGGTCCATTAGCTTGGATTTTCAAATCCTCTACCGAGGTTACTCCTTACAAGGTATTGCTTCTAACAAAGCATTGTAGTCAATCCCTTAACCAAGTGGTTCCTAACAGGACTTTTGTAAAGCGTTAACATGCTAGGCTCCTAACAAGGCAAACTTCAGAAGAGATCAAATCGTTATCTTGTGAGTCTCATGTCACCGTGTTTTTTCCCATTTGGGTTTCCACATCAAAAATATTTGTGTCTAGTGGTGAATGTTTTTGTGGTTATGTTCTTATGGTTGATTTACTTAACTACTTAACTACTTTGATAAATTATGATAATTGGAAGCATTGAGAAATGATGTCTGTTGACATATGAAAAAGCATTTGGATGTTTATGAGTTTGAAGTTGTTTATTGCTAATTTGTTGTAATAGTCAATGGATTTATTTTATGAGTTTGTATCTTGACAGTGGTATTACATTGATAGTTCTAAGTTTACTTTGAGAGATTGATTTTTTAGATTGGTGAAGTTTGTATCAGTTTTTCTATCTACTGATTCACCCCCTCCCCCCCTCTTAGTAGTTGACTGGATACTTATTCTTTCATCATACCATCAAATCCATTTCAGCAAAATTTTGCTACACACATGCAGACACTTCAAAATAGTTTGGCAATACCTTCTTCTCAAACCATCGACACAAAATCTCTTCTCCAACTAGCCGTGAATACACCTTTCAGTTAAGGCAGCTACAAACCCTAATTACATTAACAAGATACAATGAATTTATATTTAGCATTGCAAAACACCCCACCCAAATACATTACAAATCATTACAACAAATTTCTAGATGATTTCCATCGTTAAAAGATCACCGCACATCGATTTGATAAACAATCAAATCCTTGTTTCATTCTTCTAAGAATTTTGTTGTTTCCCAAGAAATTTGATCCTTGTACGTGCTCAAATACCATCTCATCATAACACATGGATTATGACATGTCATCACTAACTTATGATCATGATAAAATCCACCGCAACACCTTAAATCATTACCCATTAAAGATCTGATACCGATACTCATTCTTCTTCACAGAGTTCATAATAGTCAATTATAAATGTGCTTTCTAGTTCATGAAACTTGATTTGGTTTCAATCACAGACTCATGCCAAAGTTATGAACATATATTCTAAACTATAACTCTCAATTTTAACCACAATGCACGATTCAACTTCTCTTTCTCTCTTCTGCTAGTTTTGCATCTGGTCAAACTAGTTGACATCAATTACAACATATACTTGATCATATCAACTTTACCGATCATCTTCTCATCTCATCATCATCTCCATCAGTTATGCCAATAATCTCCCCCTTTTGCATTGATGGAAACACCAAAATCTCACCATGCAAAACTGGAACTCTAATTGTTATGACTGTTGTATTGGTTTTTTCCTTATATTTTTTTTCACTTGTTCTTCTCCCTTCACCAGTTCTTCTCTTTCTTCTCTTCACTATTCTTTTTCCCTTTTACTTTTCTTCTTCCCCTTTGACAACAATGCCAAAGGTGCAAAGTGTCAAATTCATCTTCTACTACTATTGTTTTCTTCATCTCTGTTGCTCCCCCTGAGGAGTAGCCATTTTCTCATCAATCCACAATGAAAGATCTGTAATTAATCCACTAGATTGATGCTACAACAACATCTTAGTTGACCTTATGTAGGGGTATAACCCCTAGCTTTCCTATGAGATACTCAAAGGTTGCTTTAGGTAATGACTTAGTGAAGATGTCACCCAACTGCTCCTTGCTTGACACATGATCCATCTTGACTTTCTTTTCATGCACTCTTTCTCTCAGATAATGATACTTCAGATCAATATCGTTTGTTCTAGCATGCAATACAAGATTATTTGAAATGTTTATTGAACTTGTATTATCATAATATATGACCATTAGTTCTGTCATATTCTACTTGAATCCTTTTAATACATGTCTCATCAATATTGCTTGAGTATAGTTCATAGATGTAGTCACATACTCTGCTTCTGCTCTAGACCGAGAAATGCAATTTTGTTTCTTACTAGTCCAGGATACCAGTCTTCCTCCTAGAAAGAATGTACCACTGGTTGTGCTCTTCTTGTCATCTACATTATTTGCCCAATCAGCATCTATGAACACCTTCAAAGAGAAGTTTCCTTTGTATGGATACCATAATCCATAATCAATAGTTCCTCTAAGATACCTTAAAATTATCTTCACTTCCACCATATGAGTCTATTTAGGACTTCTGAAATCTAGTGACTATATGAACTGCATGAGAAATGTCTGGTTTTCTATGAACAACATAGTGCAATTTACCAATCATTGATCTATACTCAGTTTTATCCATTGGATCTAAATCATCTTCCTTGGATAATATGCAACTAATAACCATAAGGGTTCCAATTGGTTTAGAGTCTTCCATTCCAAAGGTTTTCAATACTTCCTTCACATATTTGGACTGGCTAATAAAGATTCCTCCTTTCATCTGTTGGGCCTGCAAACCAATGAAACATTTGATTTCACCAATCAAAGACATTTCAAATTTCTTTTTCATTTCTTCTGCAAAAGTTACACTCATTTCATCATCTCCTCCAAATATGATATCATCTACAAACACTTCTGCAATTAGTAACTTGTCTCCTTCTATCTTCAAGTAAATGTTGTTGTCCTTACTAGTTCTTTCAAATCCAATCTTTATTAGGTGTGAATGGAGTCTCGCATACCATACCCTTAGAGCTTTCTTTAATCCATATAAAGATTCATGAAGTTTTCATATCGTATCCTTGTCTTAATTCAATGCAAACCCATCTGATTGTTCAATGTAAACCTCTTCTTCTAGAATTCCATTTCAAAATGCAGACTTGGTATCCATTTGGTATACCTTGAATCCTTTAAATGTTGCAAATACAAGTAGCATTCTTACTCCTTCAAGTCTAGCAACTTGTGCAAAGGTTTCTCCATAATCCTCACCTTTAGAGGCATCTTTAGAGACCTGACGTGAACCAAGAGGCCCACAAATTCTCCCACAAAGCCCCTAAAAAGGAAAGGGTGTGATCATAGATCTTCTTATTATAAGGATTCAGCTATTACTAAGAGGTGGGGGGTGAATTAATAATAAAGAAAATCTACAACACTTCACAAAACTGTACCGGTAACTACTCAAACAATCTTCTAAGTTGATTTAACAAACCATTCACTCAAGTGTTCATCAATATGCAAAAAAGTAAAGATATCAAATGCACAAGTCAACAATGCATCCACCATTAAAAAACAAAAAATTTTGACATGGAAGCCCAACTGGGAAAACCATGGTGCAAATTAGCACCCACAATATGTATTTGCACTCTTTTGTATTGTGCCAGGTTAAAGGCCTAGCCTAGTTAAGATCTTACAATATGACCAGTTAAGAGAAGACCATGTTAGGAGTCACCCAGTCAACGGATATTGCCTCATCCTTGTTAGGAGCTCTACCCTGTCAAGAGTAACCTTGTTAGAGGATGTTGAACTCAATTTAATGAACCACCCAATGAAGGGATTTACAATATGAGACCTATTAGGCTCTACCTGGTTAAGGGATTTCAAACTAATGTAACTGTTAGGGAACAATAGGGCAAATGATCTGATTACAGCACTTCATTGCTTTCTAGTGCAAATATTTTTCAGCACAACTCTGCTACACATATGCAGGCACTTCAAATTGGTTTGGCAATACACCAACAAGATACAATGAATTTACATTTAGCATGGAAAAACACTTCACCAAAATACATTAAAGATTATTACAACAAATTTCTAGATGATTTCCGTCATTGAAAGATCACCGCACATCAATTTGATAAACAATCAAACCTTTGTTTCATTCTTCTAAGAACATTGTTGTTTCCCAATAAATCTAATCCTTATACAAGCTCAAATACCATCTCATCATAACACACAGATTATTACACATCATCAGTAAGTTATGATCATGATTAGATCCACCACCAAACCTTAAATCATTACCGGTTCAAGATCTAATAGTGATATTCATTCTTCTTCACAGAGTTCATTACAATCAATTATAAATGTGTTTTTCGTTCCACCAAACTTGATGCAATTTTAATCACAAAATCATGCCAATTCTAACTACGATGCATGATTCAAATTCTCCTTCTCTCTTCTACTTTTGCATCCAGTCAAAGTAGTTGACATCAATGAAAACATATACTTGATCATATCAACTTTATCGGTCATCCTCTCATCTCATCATCATCTCCATCGATTATGCCAACAAATCTCATGGTCATTTCTACTGGTCTCTCCATCTCCATCTTCCTCATCAAAATCCTCTACAACATCTACAGAAACCCTATCTCTGCTCCCATTCCTATTCCTACTCATGAAAAAAATATTGTTAATCTTTTTTAGTGAGGTTTCATAATGCAATATATAAGAGGAATCTCTAGAAAAATCTCTATACTTCTACATAATGACAAAATTTAATTTAATTACTATTAATGATCAAATGATCAAGAGATTGATGAGTAGAAGATTACAAGTGTTTTATTAATTTGGATCTATATATTTGTAATAATTTTTATCAAGTTAAATAAAAGGTTTGTTATATCATCTGAGGATTTAATGTTTGTGCATTCTAAGTTTTTTTTTAAGTTAGTGTTTATTTATCTATAATCTCTAATATTTTATAGTCTCTTAAAGATGGTTGTGTTCTCTTTTTGTGTGCAAGAGGTGTGTTGGGTTCTAAAATTACTACTCTTTCTCCTAGTGGAATCAATCCACATTGATACCAAAGAATTTCATTCTTGTACAGTGGATAGATCATTTCATTTGTAATGAGGGACTGATGATAGGCCAATTTTTGGTGTGGATCTTTTATTACTCAATAGAATTTTAGATATCAAGTTGGTATTTTATTGAATCGATACCCTATTCATTATTCATCTGGTATTCTATAGTAAAAATTTATTTATCTATAGTTGAATTTAGATGTCATTTTTATAAGTTAGTGTTAGAGTAATTGGGTCTTTACTTGATTAATTAAATGGCATTTGTTTAATTAATTAAGTTCCCCTTTATCTCTTTTACACTTAGGTTAATATTAGGTACATAATAATTAATTATTATGTGCAAGCCTAGGGTTTTCCCTTTAGGGGTTTTTTGACTTATTAGAGGTTAAATTATTTCTTTTGTATCATTATTCTATTACACATTTTTCTGAATACAGAGCTCTCATATTCTTGAGCATTTCCCGTGTTTATGTTTTTTCTCTATTGCTTCCTTGCTTCTCCTTGTAATAGGTTTATTCAGCTTGCAAAGATCATTTGGGCTCCTATGGTGTTGTATTTCTCAACTCTCACATGGTATCAGAGCTTCAGATCTACAACTACCTATTCTTGTTTTAAGTTTTTTTTGCATTGGAAGCAGATCTGGGGTTTCAAAAGTTTTTTTGTGCACCTAGGGTTAGGCCTTTTTTCTGAGCACTTTGGGCCTAAACGGACCTCACCATCATGCTCAAAAGGCCCAAAAACCCTTATGATAGTATAAAGATTGATCATTTTTGACACCTGAGCCTCTGGGGGTATTTTTTGTTATGTACCAGGTCATACGGCTCAAGCATGCAATTCAAGGAATTTTAAAAAAAATTGCCTTTTTACGGCATGCAGGCCAAATTTCTTTTTTTTTTTAAAAAAAAAAACAAAACAAAAAAAATCATTCAAAAAAACATTGGCACAAGCTTTTTTTACAAAAAACTATTTTTTGGGGGGGTTTAACCCACGGTACGCAAGGTACCGTGGGCCCCTTGGCCCTGTCGCAAGCCCCGTTGGCCCCCACTCATCAAGTGCTTCCCTCCAGCCACCGACCGCTTCCCTTTGACTGCCGCCATTTCCTGGCTAGTCGGCGGCCCCGCCGGCCCCTGCTTGCGGCCTCCTCTGCATTGCCCAGCTGCCTTCCGCCTGCCCGCGGCTACCTCTACACCACCTGGCCATTGCTGCCTCTACACCGCTTGACTGCCCAGCTACCCCTGGGCCACCCAACCGCCACCCACTGCGCTACCCGCTCCTCTGCTCCACCACCGGAGCACCACCCCCGGGCCACCTCCGTCTGCCCTAGCCACCAGAGAGCCTCTCTCTTGCCTTTGTACAGGGGGTTCATTTTTTCTTCATATCTTGAGCTTACAGAGTCATTTTTTTGCAAACGAATAGGCATCAGAAAGATAGTTCCGAGCCGGACCTCATGGTAGTGGATTTTTTTCTAGTTTTTCTATTTGACTGTACTTTTTTCCAGTCAAAGTGGGGTCACTTTTCTACACTTTCGGGACCGTAGAATGAGCATCTGAACTTCATTTTTTAAAAACTTTATATTGTTGGAAAGTTTGTTCTGTGTACTTTCCATTCATATGAGTTTTCTTTCCAGATTCTGCTCCAGGTATATTTTATTCAGTTTTTTTCTTTTCAGCACTCTGGTGAATATCTTGGATGTTTCAGGTCCTGGGATCTCCTTCTCTGAGTAGGATGTCTCAATTTTGGTTGTTCTTTCTGATTCTAGTCTTCTTATCATTTTAGCATTTTATTTATGCAAACACACTAAGATAAAGTGCCATCATGCATTGTATACTTGGGATCTTGCACATCTTGTGCCTTATTGTACATGCACTACTTATAAAGTGCTATGGGGAGGTTGATGTTTGCCTTAGTTTGCCATCTACCTTAGTCACATGAGTGTTCCTTCTACGACATTCACCTCATGATGCGTGTCAAGTGAGTGTTCCTTCCATGACACTATGTACTTTCTCTGCACCTTCTATCTTACTGGTTCTTCGTCATACAGTTCTCGTTGACCATCATTTTCAGTGTACCTATCCCTCTCCCTCTTTGAGTATTATGGGGAGGTTTGTCCTGTTGGTTCTAATGTTTCCTTGGTTCTATTGATCAGCTCTTCAGGCTTTGGTGTTTCATGCCATCTGTATCTTCGAGTTTAGTTGTTTGTCTTTGTTTGCCATTTGATTTGAGTAGTGTTGTTTGAAGGCACTCATGCAGATTATAGTCTTCTCTACCTGGTCATGTTCTATTTCAGTGGAGGTTCTCTAGATCAGTAGTTACTCCTCAATAGTATTTGCAGCTATTTCATGCTTTGGTGGTGTTCTTCTTTCTCTTCCTTTGTTCCTATTGTCTAGAACACTCTTATTTGGAGGCTTCTTAATCCTTCACTTGTTCTTTTATCTCTTTTTGGAGGAGTTTTTTCCCACTAGGTTTTATCTTTTTTTCTCCGTTTCATAGGGATTTCCTTGTATTTGGGTACCTGATCAGGCCTTGTTGTCGGGACCTGTCTTCCTACTTTTAGTATTTGTTCTAGGTTTTAGCTTCTCCCTAAGTCTATCTTAAGGAGGGTGTTAGAGTAATCAGGCCTTTACTTGATTAATTAAACGACATTTGTTTAATTAATTAAGTTCCCCTTTATCTCTTTTACACTTAAGCTAACATTAGGTGCATAATAATTAATTCTTTTATTAATTATTATGTGCAAGCCTAGGGTTTTCCCTTTTAGGGTTTTTTGACCTATTAGAGGTTAAATTCTTTCTTTTATATCATTATTCTATTACACATTTTTGTGAATATAGAGCTCTCATATTCTTGAGCATTTCCAGTGTATATTTTTTCTCTATTGCTTCCTTGCTTCTCCTTGTAATAGGTTTATTTAGCTTGCAGAGATCATTTGGGCTCCTGTGGTGTTGTATTTCTCAACTCTCACAGTTAGATATCATGATCCATTAAATTCTTCATATTATAGTTAATAGATTCATCTTTTTTTCTTATCAATAGTACTTCATATATAGCTATAAAGCATGTAAATAAATTCATGAATATGGTTATTTATAACTATCTAAATATACACATGAGATGGCATCATAAAGTTTAAATGATCATATTAAAATATAAATCAATAAAGACATTACTACAATTCTTTTATGGAAAACAACTTTAGTTTCTAAAATTATGAATCATTAACAAATAGATTTAAATTTAGATAACTAGTATATATTTAGAAAAATAGACAATTATAATGATCAGGAAATGTTGTGAAAAATATACCTATATATTGGTTCTTTATTAGACTAAGTTTAATTTTCTCATGATACCATATTAATTAATATACATATATGTAATAAATTAGTATTCCTTTAAGAATTAACTTTAAATTATTTTACTAATTCTAGTTTCGCTAATGGAATAGATCTTGTGAGATTTTGCCAAAATCAAGAGCTCAATGAAAAGTATAAAATAGAGATAAAAATATAGCACAAGAATAAATTGTATTCTCATCAATAGATAAATGAGCAAAAGATCAATAGTTACATACAATAAATAATATCCTACATATATAGGCAAGTTAATATGGATATTTGAGCACACAAACATGACATGTGGCTCAATAAGAAACAAGAGTAGGTAGGAAATAGGTGTTGTAGGTAGGAGAAAAAATAAAATATTTCACATGAGATGGATCACCCAGTGAAGGTGGAATTATCACTCCACAATAAGTGGATATGATAGAGTAGTAACAAGATCACACCATAAAAGGTGGAAATCTCCTACAACACTGTATCCCAATGTGGCACAAACACCTAAGTGTCTCATATGCAAACTACTATGATATGCATGTACCTAAGTAAACTTAAGTAAGGTGTAATAATATCTTAAATAAATAAATAATTACACCACAACCACCCCTTAAGTGCAACTTAGGGTAATGCACTTAAGTCTACAATGCAACTAAGAAATACAAGATGGGTCTCGACTACATGGCCATGTTAGGTACCCATGTAGAAATGCAAATGCAAATGTAAAATAATGCAATGAAATCTCTCACAAAGCAGGGAAAGAGAGAAAAACCCAATGGGAAAAAACCCTCCCCCAAAAGAGAGATGAAAACTATACAAAGAACTCTCATAGAAGAATGTGAGGAAAAAAACCCCATGTGAGGAAAACTTCCCCCCCATATGAGAGAAGAAGAGAAGCTAGGTAGCCCCCCCTCAATGTAGAACCTACACCAATGATAGAAGCTCGAGAATAAAAGAAGAAACTTCTCCATGAGCGTCGAACAACATACCTCCCCTTAGGAAGAAACAAAACCAAAAGTGTATCCATGAAGTCTCCCCAATCATGAAGGAAAGATGTAGGAAAATGACTCATGATGAAAGAAGTCTCTAAAAAATTGCTCAAGTGTCCCCATGTCGATGCTGAAAGATATCCCCTCCAAAGGTGGTGAACTACTCTACACTACTGAAAAAGGCACTTCAAGATCTAGTGGAGATGAATGTAGAACAATATCCAAAAACTCACATGTCTCCTCTAAACATAAAGAGGCCTCCTCCAACTATTGTACATAAGTATCCACAATCATGTCAACCTCCAATGAATGATCATGTATAGAATGAACAAAAGGGTCAGAGTGTTCCCTCACAACAATCGAAGAAGGAACATCTTCATCAAAGAGAAGATATCATCAATGATGTCTCCCGAATTTGCAATGTAGGACTCCACAAACAAATGAATAGACATGATATATCCTACTGCATTGGATCACAAGAAGGCCAAACTATCGCACTATCTACATCATCAGGTGCAAGAGGTCATGTGATTTCAATAGGAGGAGATGAAATACAAGGCTCAAGAATGAGGTCACATGTGAGAATCCCCATGTTCAAGTACCCAAAGTTCTCCTCAAAATCTGAATCATCACAAGTGTGATCATCATGTATAGAATCATCATGTGAAGAATCATCATATGTTAAATCATCCTCATCAATAAAATCTAAAAAGGAGTATAACCGAGATGCATGATCAACCAACCCAGTTGCAATGATAGCTCTAGTCTCCAAGTCTCTAATGAAAACTTACTCAGGTGTGAACTCCACAATTCTCCTAGTTGCGTCATGTGTGATTTGATAGATGGAAAGGAGATCATTTATCAAATAGGGTACACACAACACATCATTGTAGGAGTTATCCCCAATGGAAATAGTTCCTTTCCCAATCACATCCATGTATGTATGATGTCCCATCAAAATTTGCGGCATGGTGCAAGGCTCAGATGTCATATGATGAGAAGCCCTTGAATATGGAAGTCATCTCCCTGAATCATGACTTGTAGTAGCACAAAGAGCTTTTCCTTTTCTTGTCCCAAAAGATTGAGTCTTCCCACTTGTAGAAGCCATGAATGCTTTCCCTTTTCCTTTTGATTGTGAGGAAGTGGAAGTTGTCGAATCCTCCTTCTAGGCATTAGGCAAATCAATATTATGCTTTTTGAGGATATGTGTGAGCTCATCAATCTTCTTAGAATGGAAACAATGCTCCTCATGACCAACATTTTTACAATAGGCACAAGTAGGTCCTTCCCTCTTAATTGTCCCTCTTGGAAGAGGATGAAACTCCTTGTTGTGAAGAAGGTGGTGCTTTGTCCTTAGGCTTTGATTGCCATTTCTTCTTGTTTGAGTTGTCCTTTCCTTGATTTCCTTTGTTCCCTTGATTTGCCACTAATGCTTGAGAATTATAAGTCTTAATAATTCCCATGATTATCAACTTAGTTTGTTCCATCATCAACATTTCAACGAAAGCATCAAATGTAGGCATTGTGTAGATTGAACCTATTTTCATCATATGGGTTTGGAAACTAGAAACAAATGATACATATTCTTGTGGAAGTTGGACCATCAAATTGAATATCAATTGACTATCCTTCTTATAAATGCCACAATATTTGAGTTGCGCCCTCAACTCTTTTTCCTTAGTGACATAATCCTGTATAGTATCAAAGTTCTTGGGATCTAACATGGTGAGATCACTATCAATTTGATATCCCCAAATCTCATCAAATTGACCATACAAGTCTTGAAAGTTTTGCCAAGCATCCTTAATTAAGGTACATTTCTCAATATGAAAGATGAGATCCTTTGATATGTATACTTTCTTAAGGTGCCAATTGCCATGATATTTTACTGAGCCGATCCAGGTGAGCAACAAGATCCGCCTTAGGATCAGCACGAGAAACAATAGTTCAATCAATATAATGAGCTAGTCTTTTTTCCATAAGTTTACTCCATGCATCAATTTTCCAAGTAGCATAATTATGAGGAGTTAAGAGAGGAAACTTAAGAGAGCCCATAGCAAAAAAATGGAAAGAGCACAAGGGACACCCTCCCAAATTCACTCAATCAAAGTACACCACCCCCCCAAAAAAATGATGATTTTGGCACTTTATATGTAGTGAGTGTACAATAGGCCACTTGAAAAAAATGGTAAGGTGGGCTTCTAATTTTTTTTTACAACTGCCTCAATAGACTAAGAACTACAATGCAAAAGACCAGAAAGATAAATCTATGCAATACAAGTGCCAAATTGGCCAAAAAAGACCACATGATGAAAGTAAAATTTTTATTCAAGATAACTTCAAAGTAATAGCATATTATGAAAGTAGAGGAAAAATTATGCACTTTCAAAAAAAACGGCACTGGAAAATGAGTTCATATGAGCCCAAACGGAGTCCTGGAAGCTGCAGAAACGGGGATTGGACAAGTATAGTCACCCAAAACTACGATTTATGAAAACTATGTCCACCAAAATCAAAAAATAATGCCACCATGAAAAATTACATGAAAAAAGGAGCCCATTTCAAAAAACATTGCACCCAAAAAGGAGCAAAAATGAGCAAGATATGGCCTGCAAAAGTTGAACTGCAAAATTGAAAAGCTCAACGAGAGGGGGCTGATAAATTTTAAAATATTGATGACGTCAGAGAACTGCGCGATTAAATTTTATGGCCATCTAGCCTTCGTGAAAAATTCACCTCCTGCTAATGTGAGGTTTGTACTATACGGACGGATGATGTGGCAAGATCTGACTCACAGAAAATGTTGACGTGTCTGTACAATCTGATGATGTGGAAAAGTGCAGAAATCTAACATGTCTGTACTAATATTGCCCATGGACCAATGGCCACCTACCACATGGCAAATGTGGGCCCTCTCATTTTGTTTGGATTACCGCCAAGAAGCTGGGTGGCTGGCGACCAGCGATGAGAGCAGCGGAGCGGCGGGAGCAGCCCAACGAGAAGGAGCTCGACGAGAGAAGGCGGTAGTGGAAGGAGGCTGGTGGGGGTGATGTAGTCAGGGAGGTCTCAATGGTAGCAGTCATCAGGAGATCCAGGGACTTTTTTTTAGTAGGGGTCGATACAGTCAGATGGTGGGTCCTGGAGGTTGGCGTGAGCGGCGCGGGAGGGTGGCGTGAGTGGCCGCAAGAAGCACAAGAGCTTGAGAGTTGTAGCAGTTGGTGGTACCATAGATACCATCGCAAGTCTATAGCATACAAAAAATAAATTCATAGATGGTACGAAGGTGGGGTCCGAACCCCCCCCCCCCCCCCCCCCCCCATAAAAATATATATATATAATATCTATATTTTTTTTATTTTGAAAATTTTAAAAACTTTTTACATATATAAAAACTGCGAATAAAATGAAAATGAATTTACAAAAAAAATTTCCAAAAATCCATACTGTACTGCCCCAATTGGGCAAAACTTTTCCTCTGAGCCCCAAATTTGACTTTCACCCCATATAGGCGAAATTATAGTCAAAATTCATGGAAACAACCACTCGGACACAATGGTGAGGTTGGATATGGTCTAGGATGCCTCCAAAAGATGCTTCTCCTCAAATCTACCTCTTGACGCCACAATAATGCCTCTCAAAGTCGACTCAATGACACTCTAATGGCTCTGATGCCATGTGAGATTTTGCCAAGATCAAGAGCTCAATGAAAAGTACAAAATAGAGAGACAAAATATAGCACAAGAATAAACTGTATTCCCATCAATAGATAGATGATCAAAAGATCAATAGTTACGTACAATGAATACGAGCTTGCATATATAGGCAAGGCAATATGGATATGTGAGCACACAAACATGATATGTGGCTCAATAAGAAACAAGGGTACGTAGGAAATAGGTGTGGTAGGTAGGAGAAACAATAAAATATTCCACATGAGGTGGATCACCCACCAAAGGTGGAATCATCACATTATAGTAAGTGGATATGATAGAGTAGTAACAAGATCACACCATGAAAGGTGGAAATCTCCTACAACACACTATCCCAACATTGCACAAACACCCAAGTGTCTCATATGCAAACTAATATGATATGCATGTACCTAAGTAAACTTAAGTAAGGTGTAATAATATCCAACATGAATAATTAATTACACCAACAGAACATCATGCTAGGCTGGCCATCTGCAAAGCCTGTTGGGTGCCCAAATGAGATTGCAATTAGAGCGATATCATTGCTGCCATGGAACAAGCCATTGTTGATGGCGTAGACATCCTTTCTATCTCAATTCACTCAGACAATGTGTCATTCCACATGAATCACGTAGCCATTGCAGCATTTGGAGTGATAGGAAAAAGAGTATTTGTTTTGGTAATTGTAGACAACCAGGGACATTATTCATCTACTTTGAGTCACAAGGTGTCCTGGATAACTACCTTGCAATCAACATCAAAAGAGACTTCCCTGCTTCTCTGGTGTTGGGAAACCAGGAGATATATAGAGCCACGTCCGACTTCAAAGAAGGAGATGGAAAATTGCAAGGGTCATACCCTCTCGTCTTTCTTATTCCCTTTGCTCTGATTCTTTCTTGCTTGATCTCCACCAGTACACTTCCTTTTCTCCTTCTCTTTCTGTAGCTATCTTCCTAGATCCCCCTTAGCAATGGACACCACTGTTATCCTCTTTAGTAACTTGCTGGTTGGTCTGACCTTACCGGTAAAACCTCTGATAAATCCTCTCACCAGTTTTGCTACTTCTTTTCAATTCTCCTCCAACACTTAGATGCTTTTGATAATTGATCTTCTCTCTTAATCACTCTCTTTTCTAAGGCATCCAGCATCATCATCTTCCATATTAGGTCTGCATATTTATACTTGTGGTTTTCTTTCCTAACTGCAATATTTAAATATTTTCCACCTAAGGTTTTCTTCACAGACTTCAATCAGATCGAATCTCATCAAATATGGCCTCTAAGATCAATATCCTACTGCAAGGCAACACTGCACCACCATATCTTATTTTCTTTGTACACATTTTCTATTTTTGGCAAGCATGACTCTGCTCTTTTTGTCAATCACCATTAATGTTGTGGCAATTTTCTTCTCTAAGTCAACAAGGAGATCATATATCATCATCAATCAACATGCAAGAGTCGTCCATCGATTTTCATCGAGTCGCAAACTTATGCAACCCACCCATGATTTTTGTAGTCTTCATTTAATGTCGGTTGACTCTGCAACTACCTCATCAAAACAATTCACCGAATACTTGTACGTTTTCCACCTGGAGTCCATGTATCTTATTTCTCGGTTAAGACTCATTCACAGATTAAACACTCAACCAGTAGTCCACCTTACACTACCAGTCCATCTTGCTTACTGGTTCTCTAATCCTTTCGGTAAACCTACCTACCCATTCTTTACTATTATGTAGGTGGATCATATTGATCGGGCATAAATCTGAGCCATATGAATATTGTGAATCATTATGCACATCTCCATCAGATGAGAGATCCTCACTTTTGCATCTTTTGCATCTTCTTTCATACCGGTAACATACCTACCAGTTGACACTGCACCTAACTTCATACTGGTAATGATCATGATAACACTCTTCTATACTAGTGATCATGTTCTTCTTTGTTGTCCTTCACTTTCTAACTGGTGGATGTTTCTTATCATGTTTCCTGGTATTATACCTTACTAACCTACCTGCATACTAGTTACCTATACTAGTTGACATCAATGACAATATAATGCCAGCAATCTCCCCCTTTGGAATTGATGTCAACACACTTTTCTTTTCTACATCTGGTTCATTCTCCCCCTTTGACAACAATGACAAAAGGGTCTGTGCATTTATTCATCGGATTTATTCTCTCCAGTTAGACTATGTATTCTCCTTCTTTTTGTTTTTAACCAGGTCATTCTACCACTATCAGGATAATCTTAATCAATGTCATTTTGGTTCCTCTGTATATACCCAATCAGGACAATTATTCCAATCTCCCCCTTTGTTAAATTTCTCCCTTTATGAATCTATCTCCTAGTGGGCATCACCACTGTTCCTTTCAACTAGAAGCTCAATTGTGATTTTTATTAAGTACAAATTGGGTAGACATTGAAAGAACTCACAAACCAGGATCAATGAGTACTTCCCAAAAGATCAAGCATACCGGTACTGTAGCATAAACACTTGATCTCCCCCTATGTATAACATTTGGTCCAAGAGACAAATATGTGGCAATGGACTCCCCTTGAACAATAGATCTCCATACACATTTAAGTGCGTGAAGTTGGTGACACAACTCCTAACTTGTGTCTATGATACCCAAAAGTGCTTACCAATAAAGGTTTGGTGAAGATATCTGCCACTTGTTCACTTGTAGGGACATATTCCACCTTGACTTCCTGCCCTTCAACCTTCTCCCTAAGAAAATGATACTTGATGGCAATGTACTTGGACCTTGAGTGCATAAATGAATTCTTCAATATGTTGATTACACTTTAGTTATAACACTAGATAGAGATATGATTAGTCATCTCTACCTGAATATCCTTGAGGGTCTGCCTCATCCACAACACTTGAGAACAACATGTAGCAACACCAATATATTCTACCTCAATAGTTGATAGGGAAATTGAATCTTTCTTCTTATTGTGCCATGAAACTAACCGGCTACCTAAGAAGAATGCACCACCACTTGTGCTCTTCTGGTCATCAATGCAACTTGCCCAATCAGCATCAATGTAGGATTGTAAGGTGAATTCTCCTTTCTTAGGGTACCATAGTCCATAATTGAGTGTTCCTTGCAAGTACCTGAAGATCCTTCTATTTGCATTCATATGTGATTGCTTAGGTGTTGCTTGAAATCTCGCCACAATGCATACTATCTGCACTATATCCATTCTAGAAGTAGTAAGATATCATAAACTATCAATCATGGATCTATATAAGGTCTGATCCACTACTGGTGACTCATCAACCTTGCTCAATTTGCATCCGGTCACCATGGGAGAACCTATTGGTTTGCAGTCCTCCATTTGAAACTTCCTCAGCAAATCCCTTGCATACTTGGTTTGTGAGATAAATATCCCATTTGCTTACTATGAAATCCACAAACCAAGAAAATATGTCAATTCTCCAACAATTGACATCTCAAATTCTGATAGCATTTGTTCAGCAAAATTTTTCTAGAGGTGTCTTTGTTTCCTCCAAATATTATGGCATCTACATATACAACCACAATGATCATGTGGTTTTCATTTGCTTTAATGTATAGATTGTTGTCAGCGCTCCCCTTTTTGAAACCTTTCTCCTTTAAATATTTATCTATCCTTGAGTACCAAGCCCTAGGAGCCTACTTCAAACCATACAAGGTGTTCTTCAACTAACACACAAAGGTTTCATCATCGTGCAGTAGGAAGCCTTCCAGTTATTCCATGTATACTTCTTCTTCCAAGTTACCATTTAAAAAGGAAGACTTTACATCCATTAGATAGACCTTGTATCGCTTGTAGCATGAAAAGGCTATAAATATCCTAATGGCGTCAAATCTAGCAACCAGTGCAAAATTTTCTTCGAAGTCTATTCCCTCTACTTGAGAGTATCCTTTTCACAATAACCTTGTAGGATGAAAAGGCTATAAATATCCTAATGGCCTCAACTCTAGCAACCAGTGCAAAATTTTCTTCAAAGTCTATTCCCTCTACTTGAGAGTATCCTTTTCACACTAACCTTGCCTTATGCCTAACAATCTTACCTTCTTCATTCATCTTGTTCTGGTAGACCCAGTTTATGCCAGTGACATTCTTATCAACCAGTCTAGGAACTCTTCTTCCATGGCAGCCATCCATTTCTCACTCTTATTGGCATCATTGAGTGTTTTGGGTTTCATTTCAATCATGAAGCCAAAGTTTACCTCCTCATTATTTCGGGCTAACCTTCTAGTCTGTGCACCATCATACTTATTGCCTATAATTTAATCTTCAAGATTATTCTTCTGCACATACCGGTTGCAGGTGTAGACACCTAAAATTGTCATGTCTAATTAAATAAATATTTTATTTATTTAATTATCTAAGCTTAATTCTTCTATTAATTAAATAAATCTTTATTTATTTAATTAATTCATTTATCCTCTTCTAGCCTTATTTCTCATTTAAATAAATACATTTATTTATTTAAATTATCCTTTTCCTAAATTAAATAAATATCTTATTTATTTAATTGATCCCACTTCTTCTATTAATTAAATAAATCTTTATTTATTTAATTAATTCATTAGCCTTTTCTACCTATGACACGTGTCATTCATCTCTTAATTCCTACACTACCTACCCCTTTCATTATTTTATTATTTCTTTTACCTACCCTCTAATCATAGCCGACCTCCTTTTACACCTCTCAATCTTATCCCTCCATTTCATATAGTGTCTTCTATATAAGGAGATGCTTCCTTCATTATCAAACCCTAATCAATCATGCTAATCATTCTATGCATTCTAATCATTCATCCTAATCAAGCACCCTAACTACTTGATCAATTGACTACACTACGATCCTACTTGCAACCACATTCTGTTCTTTGTTGAGCTCTTGTGCATATAAAATCTGAGAGCAAATATATCAAGCAAGATCAATGGAGATAGGAAGAATGGAGATCAAAACCCTATTGGACATGTGATGGTATAATCTTTGTGATTTCATGTGATTTGCATTGTCTTAGGTAATCTTCATATGTTATGGTGGATCTTTGTTGATTGTTAGGCTAGGATTTTGTGGTTGAATTCATTTAGCCTTTCAATATTGTTATTATTGTATCCATTTTCACCATACACATTTTGGCACGCCCGGTGGGACATGGATTTTTCTTAGATCTATGTTTTTTGCAGATTTTTCTAACCCTATATTGCTATTTTGTAAAACAATTTGGAGAATAACCTTATGCAGCTAGAGTTTTGGACACAAAATCAAGATCTTGGAGAGATTCGATCATATCTCATAAATGGCTTAGAAATTTTGCACCAAATGTTTTTTGCAAGTTGAAGAAAGTATCAGGAGCTCTTAATCCAAAATTCAGAATTTTTGAATTATATTTTCATTTTCTATTAATTTTTTATGATTTTTCATAAAAAAATTAATTTTGAGAGCAAATAAGAGAATTTTTCAGATTTTCTTATATTTTTGGAAATCTTTCATAATTATACATAGGATTTGTTCTTTGTCATTTTAATTTTGATGCAAAATATTTCTCTAAAAATCGGATCTTTAAAAATTAGGGTTTTTCCTTATTTTGATCAGATCTCACAAACCAATTTGAATTTTGACATAAAATTTTTTGTGCAAGTCAAAAAACGTATCAGAAAGATTTAGTAAAAATTTCAGATTTTTTGGATGTATTTTGCATTTTGTATGAATTTTTTAAGATTTTTCATAAAAAATTAATTTTGAGAGAAAATTAGCGAAGTTTTTGGATTTTCTTACATTTTTTGAAATCTCTCAGACTTATACATACGATCTATTCTTTTTAATTTTAAATTTGATGCAAAATCATTCTTCAAAAATTAGATCTTTGAAAATTAGGGTTTTGCATTATTTTGCCAGTAAAAATTTCAGATTTTTTGGATCGATTTTGCATTTTATATGAATTTTTTATGATTTTTCATAAAAAATTAATTTTTGGAGCAAATTAGCAATTTTTTTGGATTTTCTTACATTTCTGGAAATCTCTTGAAATTTTACAGGTAGTCTTTTTTTATGATGGATCAAATCTTTGAATTGGTCAACAAAACGCATTATTGAAGGCCCCTATTTCACAAAGTTTTTTGGATCTAAAATTTACCTAACTTGTGTGCTTGCAGGAAGGGGTGATTATTTCAAACAATCCAAACTACTAATAAATCTTTGTTGCAGATCCTTGGCAAGGGTTTTTGAATTTTTATTGTGTGCCTTGTTTTCATAGACTAGCAAACACTTCAATTGGTGCACTAAAATTGAATCATTGTCTTTTGTGTCTTGAGCAATAGGCTCTTTTTGTTTAATCTTTAGAGGGCCTGTCTTCCCGTGTGGTCATTAGGACTACTAGTGAGAAGAGAACAACCCAAGTGGTAGCGAGGAAAACCCACCTCATCCGAACCACTATAATCAAATGTATTCATGGTGAAAACTATGAATAACGTGTGCTGATTAGTTCATACCGACACTATGACTCCCTATAAACCCATTTGATCAAATTTATTTGATCATTTGTAGGGCGTAACCCCTACCGGCTGGGAGCCTTCTGTATTTACAGAGCTGAAAGTGCCGCATGTATGGCCACATGAGCGGATGCCCTTACTAGCACCTTTTTGTTTTAGAAGCCCAAATCCTTCTAGTTGTTGGGGCAGGAGGTCAGACCTCTGGTAGCGGCCCACACACATACGGTTCTTAGTAGAGATACAAAGTTCGCCACGGGGAGTTTTCATGGGGACTGATGCTTGGCTGACCCGAGAAGTGAGTGCCGAGGGTGGAGCCAGTGAGGTCAAGCATCTAAGTATCCGCTCTGAATAGCATAGCCTCGGGGGTAAAACCTCATGTGGGATCAACAACTATTGTCTTGGCCAGCCATAAGAATTGTGCTTGACTTATTTTAAACATTCAAAACATTCAAAACCAAACAGCAAAACATTGTGTCTTTTGTGTTTTCAAGTGTATGCAAAACATTTTTACATCAAACAACACACTTTTCTTGGAGAGTTTAAACACTTGCAAACATTGAGTCCTCATCAACATTGTGTCCTCTTGTCACGAAAAATAGTCAAACATTCAGATTTGGTCACAACTTCACAAATTGGAAAAATTTTACAGTCAAGCAAACAAGAACAATCAGTTTTGGAATTCTTGAGCTTCCTAGGTTGTTTCTCTAGGTTTTCATCTAGCATTCAACTTGTCTTTGGGTCTCACAAAATCCACCATTGCTTTACACCTTACATTACATTCACATTTGTCTAAACTTGAGTCAAAAGGTCACTTGCTTGTCCTCATCATACTTTGTCAACACACTACATACAACAACACTTTGCTAAGTGGTCCCTCATCAAGGTTTCTTACCTTTGGGTCTCATTTGGTTTTACTTAGAGTCAAGGTCAACTTACCTCATCAAGAGAAACTATCCTCTCTTTGGAAGTCACACCTACTCTACTACATACATACTTGGTCTTACACTTTGGACATTGCAAGTACACTTCAGACTCATTTACATTCCATTCAACTCTTGGTCTTCCATACTCTTTCCATTTTTCATTTAGTCTCACACATCTTGGTCAATACCTAGTTCATGGTTGAAACCCGTCTTCAAAAATCTAGGAGAGAAACTAAAGAGGCTCAAGAGTCCGCAAACATGAGTTCTTATGAGTATGACAATGAGATCTTTTTCAATTCTGATCATACTACATTACCTAACATGGATGTCTATAGAAACATTCCAAATGTTGAGAACATGGACACTATAAACAACAATGCTACACAAAATGACAATGTGGACAACTTTTCAGTACATTCAGCAGATGTGGAAGAATCCATTATGAATCCCCATTTCAATCGATTGGTTGAGGAAATAATGAGGAGAGATAGACAATACTTCTTACACATGATGGCACAAAGTGGAGCCAAGATACCTCATGATTTTGACATGTCTCAAATAATGGAACATAGACCTTTGCAACAACCTCACTCCAATATGGATCAAAGGAGACCTAATAGTGGAGGAAATAGAGGACCACACATGGTACCTAAATCACCATCAGCGTTGCTTCAAAAACTAGAGGTCCCACATACACATGGTCAAACATATGATACTCACCTTCGCAGACCATTATGGAAGTCTTATGGAGAAAAATATGCTCAATCACATATCAATGCTAAGGATCAACCACCAAAGCAATGGGATATTCCAAGGCATGCTCAAAATTTGGACACAAGGAAACCTCATGTCAAATTTGAGGGCAATACAATAGAACATGACATGCCTGTAGAGTATGGTATACATGCACAAAATAGATATGGTGTTCCTCAACATGAATCTATACCAAGTGGTCCATATATGCAACATCATTACAGACCTCCTCCATATGAACATGTGTATGATCAATATCATCCATATATGCAACATGCACCTACTCCAATGGGTACCTCAAACATAGGATATGGTCCAAGAAGTCGATCTCCACCTAAGAGCAATTTGGAGCAACAAATCAGGGACTTACAAAAGAAAATGGAGGACATAAATACACCGAAGCCAACATACACAATGAGAGACATATGTCCTTATCCATTTGACAAGAGCATTCCAATGCCTCCTTTTCCTACACACTTTGTGACGCCTAAATTTGATAAGTATAGAGGAAAAGGGGATCCTAAGGCACACATAAGACAATTTTTCACAGCTTGCATTGAGGTAGCAGCAGAAGAGACATATTTGATGAGATTATTCCCACAAAGCTTAGGTGATCAAGCTATGGAATGGTTCTCCCAACTTCCACCTGGAATTAAGTCATGGGGTGACTTAGCAGAGGCATTTATTCAACATTTCTCCTACAATATAGAGACAGACATATCAGTCACTACTTTGTGCAACACCAAGCAAAAAGAGGGAGAATCTTTTGCATCATTCTTACAAAGATGGAGAAATCTAGCCAGCAGATGCTCTTGTGAAATTCCACAAAAACAAATGGTAGAGATGTTCACACAAAATGTTAACAAAGACATTGGCTAAGGAAAGCTTGTTTGTCCACCTTCAAGGACGTCATTGAAAAAGGCTTAGCGACAGAAAAGGTCCTAATTGAACAAGGAGTCATTAAAATATTCAAGGAAAACAAAGATGACTTTAAAGGAAAAGACAAGCCAAGATTTTGGAATAAAAACAAGAACATAGTCAATGATGGTGTTGTTGATGCCAACACAGTGCGACCCAAATTCATCTTTCCGAGATCAAGTTCTACAAACAATCAAGTGAATACTCAAACAACTTCTAGATCACGAAGGAAGTACACTCCATTGGGAGAACCACTTGAGTCAGTTTTCAAGAAGCTTGTGGCAAACAAGGTAATCACAGTTCCAGATTTTCCTCCATATGAACCAAAGGTTAAGCCGAATTGGTGGAATGATGATGAGTATTGTGAATTTCATAAGAGCAAGGGTCATAAGATAGGAAATTGTCATCGACTGAAGAACATCATACAAGATCTCATTGATAGAGGTGACATTGAGATTGAGGGACATTCGTCTAATCAAGAACATGAGATGTTTAAGGAACCATTCCCAAAACATGACAAGGGAAAAGCTAAAGCCACAGATGACCAAGCCAACTATACTAGAGCACCTTAAAACTATGAGTCAACTATCAATAATATCTCGATGGACAATTACGTCTCTACTATTATCATCAAGGACAAAGCATCTGAGAATTCTACTCAGAGACCCAGGATTGTCCTAAAAGGTGTTGGATCTTCATCCGAACCTACCTCTGAATGTCACGTTACAAGCCATTGAGGTAAAATTACTTTGCAAGGTGCTCCAGCTAAAAACACCGCCTCTTCATCAACCAAACCTGAGTATGACCTTGTAGAACAGTTAGGGAAGACACCCGCGCTCATTTCAATCCTTGAACTATTATGCATATCTCCCGCACATAAAGCCATTCTTGATAAAATCTTGAAAGATACTGTTGTTCCTACTGATCTAAACGTGGACCAATTTCAAGCCATGGTGGGATACCTTTCCATTCCACACTCTCTTACATTCACAGAAGCCGATGACGCATCTGTAAGTCAGCCACATAATGCACCATTACACATTGAAGCCTTCATACACAAACATCAAATAAAACGAGTCCTGATAGATGGAGGAGAAGGTCTAAACATTTGCACATTGAGCACTATCACACAATTGGGATATTCTGATAAAGCTGTGAATTCTACAAACAAGATCATCATTAAGGCATATGATGAGGAGGAGCGTTCATCCAAGGGTACAGTCACCTTACCTCTCAAAGTTGGGCCAGTTACAAAGGATGTGGTTTGTCAAGTCCTAGACCTAGATCTCACATACAACATACTCTTGGGACGTCCATGGATTCATGAGATGAGCGCAGTTCCATCTACATATCATCGATGTATCAAGTTTCCACACAATGGAGTTGAAGTGACCGTCAAAGCAGATCCAAATCCATTCATATATTGCAACAATCTGCAACCTCAATCAGAAATAACAATCCCAGTCAATCGCGAAGCTATTCCTTCATCAGCATATGTGGATCCTGAATCCTTAAAAGCTTCTACATCCAAACAAGCAGAGCTAAAAGAAAAGTTCAAGATTAAAGACCTAGGATGTGGTGAGTATATATTTCATGTTGATCAACTCCCATTATCTCCTAAGGTATTCTGTCAACAGGAACAACCTACAAGCAATATGCAAGACCAAGGAATTGGGTATGAAGAACCTAGTGTTGTGGCTACTAGGTCTGAATGCAAATCTCCTCTAGCAGTGCAAGCAACTCTTGATATCAATAGTCCTAAGAATGGTTCCAACAAAGAATCTATTGAGCATATCGCCATCCCTCTTGATAACTCACATAGCTTTTCCATTTCATCCACTCATTCCATTTCCACTCCACTCCCAGACTTGGATCAACAAGAATCACAAAAGCCCTCACTCATTGGGGATCAAAAATCAAGCTTTCAAAAGAAAAATCTAAAAGTTAAAACTAAAGAAAAGTCCTTCAATCCAAATCAAAATCAAAAGCTACTGGACTCTACAAAAATCAAGGTCAAGGATAAATCTCCTATAAAAGAAAAAGAACAAGAGTTGATCTCCCCTAATATCAAAATAACTGGGGGCAAAAGTTCTAAAATTTCAAGTCGAAAAGCACACTTGTTGATCTTAAGTCTCCATCATGCTATCCTACTTTCAATTCTTTTCACAATCATAAGCCTTCATCACTCATCCACTTGTTCCACACATCCATTCCCTTCTGGCGATACATCATGGACCTTTAATGGAGCTTCCTTGAAGGACTTTGTTATCAGGGATGCCCAAACTTCTTCAGGTGACACGTATATGAGCCTGTGTAGTCCACACACTAGTAATTATATCTCAATTCCCTTATCAAGGAAGACAGTCACTCAAGCTACACATCATTCAATCAAGGAACAATGCAACTACAATCACAAGGTAAAGCCTCACACATTTGAGGTAGGTGACTTGGTTCTCAGAGAAAATCCCAAAAATCAGCAAGACAGAGAGAAGAAGGGCAAGTTCGAACCAAATTGGCTTGGTCCTTACGTCATTACAGCAGCACATGGATCTGGGGCATATCAGCTCTCAACTACAGAAGGTGAACCTTTGGAGGATCCTATCAAAAGCATGCACCTTCGCAGGTTCTACACATAGCTCTTCAGAGTATCCTACTTCAAAAAATACAAAAAAAATTCAAAAAATTCAAAAATACAAAAAAATTATAAAACAAAAAAATCGTTACTTGGTGAAAACCTAGCAAACAGGCACCTTGTGACACAAAAAAACATTGAAAAATCAAAAAAAGTAAAGAGAAATAATTTCGTCCAACGGTGAAAACCACTTCGGTGGCACCCTAGGCAAGTACCATGGTGAAAACTAGGTCACCAGTGCCATGTGTAGAGACATTGCTCCTCCCTCCTTCAGGATTCACTTTCATCCTTTCACTTTGCACACACTCACAACCTATTCATCCATAATAAACTTACCCATTCCCATCATGGCTTGTTATTGATCTACCTAAGATTGATTAGTCATTCATAATAAACCTCCCTTTTCACATCCCTTTCCATCCATAACAAATCAGACCCTATCTGTGGCTAAGGCAAATCCTACGTCTAGTGATGGGAGTGGAACTGAGAACATCATATGTTTCAAGGAGTAAAGTTTCTTCCACATTCCTTCAGTCTATCCGCGCACAATCCGCAATAAAGCAACATTTGCATCATAGATCCGCAATAAAGTTTCATCTTCTCCACAATAAAGTATCAGTTTCATGGATTCAGTCAGTTTTAGATGAGACACAGCAGCAACAATGGGCTTCAACAAATCAAATATTTCAACAGACTCAGACAACATTATGGTTCAGTGCTATCTATCCTTTCTGTGAAAGTAAACATTGTGACCACAATCAAATAAGACTTATACAAGTGACAAGAGACACTAAACTTGAGGACTACAGTGGATGTTGGTGTCGAGTCTTGGTTTTCTTTTGATTTCATCTTTTTTGGTGACATGTCTTTTAGCTTTTCCGGGATGTCTTTGACTAGAGATTCTATCTCTAGGATGTCTTTGACTAGAAAGGCGAGGATGGGGTATCATCACCCATTTTCTTTTGTTGTCTGTGGATTGTCTCTTAGTAATGCTATGACTTGTCCAAGGATATGAGGACACTGTGAGTCTAGTGTGAACTGGGGCATTCCTTGTTTGTGACTGTCTTATCTCCATGCAAACAGGTACAATGACTTTCTGGGTCGAACATATGCCTTGATTGTCATAACCTATTTTGCCATAATAAAGCTCAATGATGATAACGCACAAGAAGCTCTTTCACTTTCATATCTTCTGTCTTCCATCCCCCTTTCTTGATTGACTTCCATCGTCCTTCTCAAGTCCGCGTAGCCTGCTATCACATGACTGAGTATAATGACACACCAAAAATATTTGCATTTCATGTAGTTGCACCTACATTACCACATATAAGTATTTCATACATACATATAGATATCACAACTGCATCACATCCTGCACACAACACCTGTTAGCACAATTTACATTTACATTATCATATTCATCTGCATTACATACATTCACATTTTCATCCTCCATACACATATAAAACATAAAAGAACAAAAATATTGCATTGCATCATATACATATTTGCATCCATATCATAAGCATCACATAAGAACATCTCATCACATAGGTACACATGCATATAGCTGCCGCAAAGATGAATCATCTCATATATATATATAAAGTGTCATGATACAATGATGTCAAAATCATATGGCTACAATCACCCGCAGTTGTCTACATCATTATACAAAATGGTACAAAACTGATACAGAGGAACTCACTGATCACTCCTGCCAACACTATTGGTAGTGCTAATCCTATCCATGTCATGGTATCCCATGCCATGTGTCCTGCCCTCATCTCCAATCTTGGATCCTAGAACACTCATCTAAGGGCATCCCTGTCTCCATCTCGATCATACAGAATCAGCTCCCCATCGATCAACACCCGCAGAATCCTGTAAACATCCTCCAGGGTGATTGTCATCTCACCCATCAGTAAATGGAACGTGCACGTCTCAGAGTGCCATCTCTCAGCCAGCGCAGTCAGCAAACCCATGTTTTCCCGAAACTCAGGCATGTACAGCACATGTCTCAAACCCATCTCCTCGATGGCAGCTCTGTCCTCGAGCGACAACTCAGGTCGCAACCTTTGTGTCGACAGGAATCTCTCCCATGACTCTAGCATCGGCAAATACTCCTGCAGTCAAACAACTCAATCATGTCAGTTATAGTGGCATTCACTGTTTATCACAAAATGCTACTCGCTATCTAAATGCATATGGCTATCTACCCTAGTGACACTCACTGTTCATCACAAAGTGTTGCTATTTATCCTAGTGGTACTCACTGTTCATCACAAAGTACTACATGTGTGACACTCCCTGTTCATCACAAAGTGTTACTCACATTTGCACTCCCTGTTCATCACAAAGTGTTACTCACATTTGCACTCCCTGTTCATCACAAAGTGCTGCTCATATTTCAGTACTCCCTGTTCATCACAAAGTACTCTATCTTGGTACTCACTATTCATCACAAAGTGCCTTGATCTATCCTAGTCTTCCTAGAGGACCTGCTTGAGTGTATCCTCTCAGCAACTTATCCAATCGACAGCATATGTTTATCACAGAACTACCGATTTGACCTAAAAGACCAAACTTGCATTTTTCAACGCAAACGCGCTTACATGACATAAACGCGCTCAAAGACTGCATAGACGCGCCTGAAAAACACAGACGCGCTTGGACGGTTTTTGACATTTTTTAGCCCTACTTCTAAGCGCATTTATATCTCTAACTAGCATGCATTAATGACAAAATTAAATGCGTCAAAGTACGAGGAGGTTTGGCGGTACTTACCGGCTCTCCTGCCTCTGCTGGCCTCTAGAATCGGCGAACACGATCAAATCTATGAACCAAAGCCATCGCTATTGACTGTTGTTGCTTTTTTCTCTCTCTTCACTCTAATCTCTCGTGGATGTGTAGATGACAATGAGGATGTATTTTCCCCTGTGGTCTATCTTATAGACTACCCCTAGCCTTCGTTTCCCGAGTCAATCTTCTTTATCCGATGACTTTGTCACTTTATCCGGTCAGTCCATTCTAGCCTCTCTTTCTTATCGAGAGATTGTCTGCAATCTTTTCAAACATTTTCATCCAATCTCTTGAGGGGGCATATCATTCCCATTCTGGGGCAACTCTGTATCAATTCATCTTATCTTCTTTGAAACAACGCGACAAGCCGCATTGTCTCAAAGAGGGGCAAAATGTAGACACCTAAAATTGTCATGTCTAATTAAATAAATATTTTATTTATTTAATTATCTAAGCTTAATTCTTCTATTAATTAAATAAATCTTTATTTATTTAATTATCTAAGCTTAATTCTTCTATTAATTAAATAAATCTTTATTTATTTAATTAATTCATTTATCCTCTTCTAGCCTTATTTCTCATTTAAATAAATACATTTATTTATTTAAATTATCCTTTCCTAAATTAAATAAATATCTTATTTATTTAATTGATCCCACTTCTTCTATTAATTAAATAAATCTTTATTTATTTAATTAATTCATTAGCCTTTTCTACCTATGACACATGTCATTCATCTCTTAATTCCTACACTACCTACCCCTTTCATTATTTTATTATTTCTTTTACCTATCCTCTAATCATAGCCGACCTCCTTTTACACCTCTCAATCTTATCCCTCCATTTCATATAGTGTCTTCTATATAAGGAGATGCTTCCTTCATTATCAAACCCTAATCAATCATGCTAATCATTCTATGCATTCTAATCATTCATCCTAATCAAGCACCCTAACTACTTGATCAATTGACTACACTACGATCCTACTTGCAACCACATTCCGTTCTTTGTTGAGCTCTTGTGCATATAAAATCTGAGAGCAAATATATCAAGCAAGATCAATGGAGATAGGAAGAATGGAGATCAAAACCCTATTGGACATGTGATGGTATAATCTTTGTGATTTCATGTGATTTGCATTGTCTTAGGTAATCTTCATATGTTATGGTAGATCTTTGTTGATTGTTAGGCTAGGATTTTGTGGTTGAATTCATTTAGCCTTTCAATATTGTTATTATTGTATCCATTTTCACCATACACAGCGGGACTTGTTGGATGCTTCTTTCAATTCACTGTCAAATTGCACTTCATTTTCATCACCAGAATCATCATACCGATTGTCTTGATCTGGTCTTCCTTTATGCAAGTCTTCATCCACTCTAACATGCACACTCTCAATGACTCTTCTTAATCTTTTACTGTAGCATTTGTAGGCCTTACTATGAGTTCAATAGCCAAGGAAAATACCTTCTTCACTCTTGGAATCAAAGCTGCCTAAGCCATCCTGATCTCTTTTGATGAAGCATTTACTCCCAAACACTTTGAAGTACTTGACTGATGGCTTCCAGACAACTATAATTCATAAGGGGTCATACTATTGTTTGTTCTCAGTTGAACTTAATTCAAAGTGTACACTATAGTATGAACTACTTCCTTCCAATACATATCCAGTATGTTTGCCTCATTCAACATTTTTTCCTTTCCACCATAAAAATTTGTTGTGGAGTCCTAGGGTCTGAATATTGTCTTATGATTCCATGTCTCTCACAATAATATTCAAACTCATTTGATGTGAACTCTCCACTCCGGTTAGATCTTAGGTATTTCAACTTGCATCCACTTTCCCTCTCAACCATCTTCCGAGAGATCTTGAATCTTTCATATGCTTGAGATTTGTCTTGGAGGAAAGTGACCCATGTCATCCTTGAAAAATCATCAATAAAAAGCATGAAGTATCTCTCACCTGCTAGAGCCCTTGTTCTAGTTGGTCCACATAAAACAATGTGCACAAGGTCAAGTGGCCTTGAAGTATTATTCTCTTTGGTCTTGAAGGTCACCTTAGTCTGCTTTCCCTTCACACATTCATCACAAAAGGTGCTTACTAGTTTGATGATTTATGGTATGTGTCTCACATACCCTTTCTTTCTCACTTGAACCAAATTGTCAAATTTAATGTGTCCTAATTGTTGGCATTTGATTGAACCAATAAAGACTGTTGATGATTTGCAGCCAGTAAAGGTTTTATTGGTGAATGTGATGAAGATATTGAGATTCATGTTTGATTAATAAGTTTTGTTTTGTCATTGATAGTAACAATGTTTTGTAGTCATCTAAGTCTTGTAAGCCAACCAATAAAGTATAACGAGTACAAAAGAGAGTTTAATAGAGAACCGGTAATTAGGACTTCAACTGGTAAATAGAAATAGAGTTACATTCTGGCAACTGGTACAGGTGATTCATGAAGAGTTGGATGATGTGGTTTTAAAGAAATTATGGAGACAAGTATTTGGAGCTATGTTCATGAACGCATTGGTAGATTCAACCAGAAAAGTGAGATTTGATGTACACAACAGACATTCTGATGAACACTTAACCAGTAGTGATAAACTCACTTAAATTGGTAAACCGACACAGGATTTGTTTTGTTTTTTTGTTTCTTATGTCAGTGGCTGACATAAGTAAAGAATGTAATGTAAGAATATCTAGATTCATTGAACCTAGGAAATTGTTCCAAGGTTGTAGGCGACTAAAAGTGAATGTTTATAAAAAGTGTGATGAGGTATGAAGTCGGTGTGTGTAAGTGTATGAGATCATTAGCAAAGGATGCGAATGTGATTATGCAGTGATTAGTGAATCTTTGTAGTGAAGTATTGTTGAAGTTTTGAGGATCTGGAGTGGATCTTATTAGACACAAAGGTGTTATATGAAGATCATTTGACTATTGTTTTCCTAACAAGTTGCAGTAGTAAAATCCCCTAGTAGATCAAACCTCCTAACAGGGCTTATCATTGAAATCCCTTAACCGGGTGACTCCTAACCAAGTCTGCTCCTAACAAGGCATATTTGTAAGACCTTAACCGTTCAAGATTTCTATTTTGTAGATAGTGAAACTTGTGGGTATTAACTCCCACCATGGTTTTCCCGTTTGGGTTTCCACGTATAAATCTCTTGTGTTATGTGGAATGTTCTTTATTGGGTAATTGCATATGTAGTGATATTTCTTATATTCTTCATAAGTTTTAACTTGTTTAAATTGGTGGTCAGATTCATAATGTTTTTGCAATGTAGGACCTTGGAGAGCATCTGATATGGCTTTTTATCACTGTCATCAACCGAGACACATTACTTAGCTTTACAGAGTAAACAAGAATCAATTGGTAAATCAATTTGCTGACCAAAAAGGGAAGAAGAAAGTTGATGTTGAGGAAGCCAGAGCTGAGATGAATAAAATCTGGAAGAAGAAGAGCGATTAGAAACTATCTAAGGAGTCTAATTCTTCACCTAGTATGGAGAACCCTTCACCGGTAAACTAAGTTGTTTTTACAACTTGGGAGAGCTTATTGTCAGATCCTTAGAAGAACCTCTGGATGAAGTGTCGTAAGTCTGATATGTATATTTTGATACTCTTTGATGTTATGAATATTTTTTGGATCATGATCGGTAGAAATGATGTATCTTTGGCAATCGGTAGTATGTATTAGTATGTTAAGTGATATTTTAGGGTTTTATCGGTAATAGAATTTAATACGGTAGATAATGGGAAAATAAAAGGAACTTTTTGAATGTTATTTGTCACATTGCATTCTTGTGAGCATTTGGGAGTGAATAGAGAAGAGAAGAGCTTGTGTTTGCAACATCTAACCCATTTGATAGAGATTTGAAGTGATTTAGTGTGATTTGGGATCAGTAATTGGTGAGTAAACTTTGTCGGTGTTTGGAACCCTAGTTGCTGAAGCAATTAAAGGTATTTATCCAAAAATCTTCTTATCTTCTTATCTTTCTGAATCATTGAAGATGGACACACCATATCTAGTTGATGTTACTGAAAGGCCATGACCTAAATTTAAGAGGCACCCATTAAAGTCTGAAGAGACTGATCCTATCAGAGTTCTATCTGAAGTTCCTTATGGTGTCTTACATGTTGAAGATGTTAGATCGTTTTATCATTGCAAACTAGAGGATCTTGGTATGACTGATATTTTTGATCAATTTAGAGCATTGTGTGAAGAATGGTATTTTGAAGGAACAATTCAAAAGGGTTATTGATAAAGGGTTTCATCATGCACTGAATTTCATTAATGATTTTGATGATGAACTTGTTAGATATGTTCTTAGAAGAATTCATGACTAGTTTATGTGGCTCTACCAACCACATAATATTTCTAAGGAAGCTATTCACACAATCACGGGATTTTGTGCCACCAATGAGGTTCCTGTACTCAGATCCATTCCTAAGAATGATGTAGAAAAATTGATAGGTTCAAAATGGGATGGAAGAGAAATGATAGTGAATAATATCAATGATCCAATAGTAAAGTATGCTTCTATGGTGATTGGTTACCTGATCTATTACTCTAGTAGGATGAACAGTATCTGTGTTGCTACTATTTACATTGCCCACTGGATGATAAAAGAGGATATTTATTATGACTTGTCGGAGGCATTAAGAAGTCAACTTATGTTGAACCTGGAATCCATTAAGAAGGACAAGAGGTTAAGGTTTAAATTTGGACAATTAATTCTTGGTTTATTCTTTTATTTTCAGAATTATTTCCTTGGTATTAGTGATATACAATGGATAGATGGCACTCCAACATTGGTACAAATGAATTATAGTATTAGAATGACTGGTAATGATTTTGGCAAGATTGCATGGGGATATTTTAAGGACTTTCAAAAGAAAATGCATTCAAAGGAAAGGATATTAGTAGAGGTTGTCAACCGGTATGAAAACATAGTTTGCTTTATGGTTGATACAGATACTTGCATGATGGAAGCAGCTGAGCCCCATACTAAATGGGTTATGCCCATGGGATATGAAGTAGACAAAGATCTTCTGATTGCCTATACAGATCATTTTCTTTCTCAACCAGTATATACAACAACAAAATGTTTTGGCACTTACAAGGAGAAATCCCTTCAAGTGCACTCAGAACGTAATAAAGCGGCTATAGAAAAAAAAGCAAGGAAATAAGTTGAGGCATTTCCAAAGCAAGAAGGATTCACAAAGCAAGCCATTGTTGAAGCAAGAGAAAAGCATGTTGCTCAACAGGGCAAAAAATCAAGTGCTCCAACCAATACCTCCACCAGTGTGAAAACTATAGCTGGGAAGGAGAAAGTGTTTGTTAATTTGGAGGAATTGATTATGTGTTGTATTTATGTTTTGTCATTGATGTCAACACTAGTTGCTTTGGTTGTTTACCGGTATCCTGTTGGTCCTGGTAAGATGTTTGGTTTCCAGTTGGTATGATCATGATGATCCAGTATACTATAGTATTCTTTGGCTTATGGAATTGTCTTGGATTTTCTACTCATGCTATTCAGATATATGTTCAGTCAATTGGTATTGATCTAGTGATCAGATGCTATCTTGTATGCTAGTAAACCTATTTTATTAATTTGGTGAGGGTTTCACCGGTAGAGCTTTGTTGAAGATCTTTTGATGCTATGCATAAGTGTTGTTGGTACAGCTTCTAGAAGGGATTCAAGATGCTGATCGTGATCATGTTCGAGCCTTGACTGATTGGGATCATTTCTTTAGCATGTGTGGACCTAAATTGGGTCTGGTGCTATCTAGGTTATTGATCGGCTTAATGTAATGTGTTGATTGGACTTCTTGATGTGTTTCTGGAATGACTTATGGGTTGGATGATATTTGTTTGGTCTCAAGCCGACATATTTTCTCATTATGTAATTGGTTTATTGTCTGGGTGGCCGACCCTATTGGTTAAGGTCTAGCATTTGTATATATGTTTATGATCTCATTATAGATCATTGGATGCAAGCAAATAATGTAATAATATTTCATGTGGGGGATCTGGTCAATCATAGGTAATCAAGTTGTGTTTATGCAAGAGGTTTAACACCTCCGGTATCGATATTAACCAGAATTGTACTCAGGCATAGGAGATGCTATTATTGCACTTCCTTCTTCCTTCCGAATTGTAGTCTAGATTTCTTATGTAGTCAGTGAGACTCCTTTTATAATGAGTAGTGTGCTCTAGGTTGTTGGCCTTCCTGCAAGTGCAGGCCCCTCAATTTGTAATCACATACTTACCGCAGAAGTATTATCTGACTGTGGGTAGGCTTCCCACTATGGTTTTTCCCTTTACCAGGTTTTCCACGTACAAATCTTGGTGACATGTGGATGGTATCTATTCTCTACTTGTTGCTTGTATTTAATTGGTTTATATGCTATTCTAGTTATTGGTTTATGTATTCCAGTATTGATCTTATGGGTTCTGGTATTAAAGTTTTAAATGCTTAAGGTTCCGATAATCTGGTGACAACTTATTCACCCCCCCTCTCAGTTATCCTCCAATTATTGAATTGTCTAGAAATTGGTATCGGAGCTCTAGTCCTCTCTGCAGAAGCTTAACCTCTTGAGGAAAATCCTATGGAATCTAATAGTTCAAGTTCATCTAGTTCATCTGCAGTTGTCTTCCAGAGAAATTCTTGGGCTAGATTGAACAAATTATAGAGTATGGAAGATTCAGATGGAGACTCATCTGAGATGTCTTGGTAAGGAAATATGAGAGATCACTGAGAATGGTGTAACCCCTTTTTAATCTGGCATCTAGCAATCCTCCTTCGACAAACTTGGATAAGGAGCTTGAGAATGATTGTAGAGCTAGAGAAGCCCTCTTGTGTGCACTTTCTGATTAGTAAATAATGGGATTGACTGGCAAATCATCAGTAAAGTCTATATGGGACAAGTTGGAGACTCTAAATGAAGGTGACCCTATTGTTAAGATTTCTAAGCTTGATGGTTATCGGGTGAGATATGAAAATTTGAAGATGGAAGAAGATGAAAGGATTACTACATTTATGGAAAGGGTAAATGAAATGTCATGGGAATTCAACGTTGTGGTGGATCTCTAAGTCAAGATGAAATAGTTTCTAAAGTTTTGAGAGATTTACCATTGGCTTATACGATGAAGGCTACTGCAATTAATGAATCGATAACAATGGCAAATACTTCTGTCAATAGGGATAACTTAGTTGGGAAATTAATTGCTTTTGAGCTTGAAGAATTTTGACCTTCTAGAGCTATGAAATATGAACCTTCTTTTCATGCATTTACATCACCAACTGACAAGAAAGATTGGAAAGCTTTGTATGCAAAGGAATTATAAGATATGAAGAGGGAAGATGAAGAATTTGAGAAACTTGAAGCCCTATTTTCTAGAAGAGTACCTAAAGGACTAGTAGGAAATAAGTATGAAGGAAAATCACCCTTTAAATATTTTGCATGTAATAAAGTAGGTCATTTTGCATCTAGATGTCCTAAAAGGAATTCAAGATTTGAAGAAAGAGCTAGAAGAGATTTTAAGCCTAACCCTGGATATCAGAACAAGCATAAGTACAAGAGAAACATAGATAAATCATGTTACTTTGCTGGTGAGGAAGGTGTGATTGATTCTGATGATGAACTGGCTCAAGACTTTGCTAGTGGTTTTGGCAATGGAAAGGAATGGGTGTTCTTAGCTATCAAGGAAGATGATCCAGTATTGGAAGGGAATGTACCTAAGGAAAAAGACCTTGCTGCTAAAATTGAAGATAAGAATGAATGGGTAATTTATAATGGATGTTCACTTCATTTGACTAGAGATAAAAGGAAGTTTTTATCTTTGCAAGAATTTGATGGTGGTCTGGTTAGATTGGAGATGACAAATCATGCATAATCGAAGGAAGAGGAACTACATCATTAGATGGTAAGCACAATGCTGATAATGTTTATTATGTTGAAGGTTTAAGGTATAATCATTTGAATGTAGGATAGTTGGTGGATAAGGGAATTCAGTTACAATTCAAGGATGGAAAATGAAAGATCATTAATAGATCTGGATTGGAGATTGCAACCGGTACTCAGACGAAAGGTAATATATTTCATTTGAATTCTGGTGAGAAGACATGTTTGATTGCACAAATTGATGAGAGTTGGCTTTGGCACAAAAGGCTATGTCATGTGAATTTTGATTGCATGGTAAAGATCAATTCAACTAAGGCAATTAGAGATATACCTAAGATTGTGAAGCCCTATAATCCGATATGTAAAGAATGTCAAATGGGAAAATAGGTGAGAACCTCTTTTAAGAGTATACAAGACAAACCTAATGATGTCCTTGATCTTATTCATACTGATTTGTATGGTCCTGCTAGAATCAAAAGTTTTCAAGGTAATAGATATTTTATGCTAATCATTCATTATTACTCTAGAATGATGTGGGTTACTTTTCTAAGGGAGAAATCTAAGGCTTTTGAAAAGTTTAAAATCTTTAAAGATAAGGTTGAAACTAAGACGGGATTGAGGATTAAGTGCTTAAGGTCAAATCATGGTGGATAATTCACTTCCAGTGAGTTTAATAACTTTTATGAGAAGCATGGCATAAGGAGACAATTTTATGCTCCCCGGACACCTCAACAAGATGGATTTGTGGAAAGAAAGAACAAAACTATATTGGATGTAGCTAGAACCATTATGATAGAAGCTAATCTACCTCATATCTACTAGAGAGAAGTAGTGAGCACAACAATTTATACATTCAACATGATTCATATCAAAGGAGAAACCGGTAAGACACCTTATGAGTTATGGTCTGGCAATACACCTATAAATAAGTACTTCAAAATATTTGGTAGTAAATGTTATATCAAGAGAAATGAGTTCATTGTAAAGTTTGATCCTAGATGTGATGTTATGCATTATCAGAGCTATTATTCATTCTGGATTGATGTGGTGATGCTGCTACTCAGGGGGAGTAGTTATCCTTGTGATTCAGTGGTTTATGATTTTGATTTCATATTTATGTCAGATTATTGGCATTGATATCAAAGGGGGAGAGATATTCATATGAAAAAAATTTAGGAGTTATATACATTAGGGGGAGAAATTTATAGAACTTAACTGAGCTATCATCTACAGGGAGAATATGGATCAGAACTTCATTGCTATATTCTTGTGTGGGAGATATTTTTGGCATTTCTTGGCACTTGGATGTTTTTCACATCTAGTGTTGCCATCAATGCCAAATGGGGAGACTGTTGTAAATTTGGAGGAATTGATTATGTGTTGAATTGATGTTTTTTCATTGATGTCAACACTACCTACTTTGGTTGTTTACCAGTATCTAGTTGGTCCCAGTAGGATGTTTGGTTTCCAATTGGTATGATCATGTTGATCTGGTATACTCCAGTATGCCTTGGCTTATGGAATTGGCTTGGATTTTTTACTCATGATATTCAGATATATGTTTAGTTAGTTAGTATTGATTTGGTGATTGAATTCTATCTTGTATGCTGGTAAACCTGGTTTATTGATCCAATAAGGGTTTCATCGACAAAGCTTTGTGGAAGATCTTTTGATGCTATGCATAAGTGGTGTTGGTGCGGCTTCTAGAAGGGATTTATAATACTAATGGTGATCATGTTTAAGCCTTGGGTGATTGAGATCATTGCTTTAGTGTGTGTGGACCTAAATTGGGTCTGGTGCTATCTAGGTTATGGACCGGCATAATGTAACATGTTGATTGGACTTCGCGATGTGTTTCTGAGATGTGTTATGGGTTTGATCATATTTGTTTGGTCTCAAGCTGACATGTTTTATAATTATGTAATTGGTTTATTGTCTAGGTGGCCGACCTTTCTTTTTAAGGTCTAGGGTTTGTATATATATGTGTTCGATTTTATTGTAGATCATGGGATGCAAGCGAATAATGTAATAATCTTTCATGCAGAGGATTTGGTCGATCATAGGTGATCGAGTTGGGTTTATGCAAGAGGTTTAATACCTCTTGTATTGAGCTTAACCAGAATTGTACTCAGGCATAAGAGATGTTATTATTGCAGTTCATTCTTTCTTCCAGATTGTAGTCTAGATTTCCTATGTAGTCAGTTTGACTCCTTTTGTAATGAGTAGTGTGCTCTAGGATGTTGGGTTTCTTGCAAGTGCAATCCCTTCAATTTGTAATCACATACTTACTACAGAAGTATTATCTGACTGTGCGTAGGCTTCCCACCATGGTTTTTTCCTTTACCAGGTTTTCCACATACAAATCTTGGTGTGATGTGGATGGTATCTATTTTCTAATTGTTGCTTGTGTTTAATTGGTATAATTGTTATTTATTTTATTGATTTATGTATCTAGGTATTGATCTTATGGGTTCTAGTATTAAAGTTTTAAATGCTTAAGGTTCTGGTAATATGGTGACAATTGATTCAACCCCCTTGATAGGGAGGTTAACTCAAAGAGAGTCTATCCTTTGTCAGAAGGCAGTCAAGTGTTGTCCTAGTGGGCTCCCTTCATATTTCATCTAGTCTAATAATCAATTTAGACACCTCAACTCTCTAATAGTGCTCCCAATCAAGATGTTCTCACTAGTTGCTCAAGCATGGTTGAGATTCACAAAGGTAAATCCAACCTTACACTCTCAAACTCCTAACAAATGTTTGCAGAGGTTGTAGTAAGTGTTCATAATTTTTTCCAAGGGTGATCACCTGGTTTTGACTATGGGTTTGATTCATTTCCCCATTGCTCCTTCCTTTCCCTATTTTCTAGGCCTAGCAACCCTAGATCCCCAATTAGCCCTACCTAACCGGTTTTTGTGGATTTGCTCACAATTTACCCAAAGACCCACATAAACTCTTTGGTGATTGAGTACCTTTTTGAATTACTTTCCAATTTATGAAATGAGAAATCTCAGTCTGACCATACAAGTATGGAACCCGAGAAATGCTTGTTTTAGGAGATTTTAGGCTTACTTTGGTCTTTTCCCAAGGGCTTGGTGTCTTCCTTGATCCTCCACACATCCAAACTCACACATATGCTCTACCACACCCCACTTGTTCATTCCAAACACTTTTCACCTCCAACCTTGCTCATCCCTGTAAACACTTGCATAATTTCACTCATTTCCAAACCAGGCTATGACTGAGCTTGCCTAGGAAATGATGCTCATTGGCCTTTCAATAACCTCCAAAGGAAAATAAAGATTATATAAACTATACAAAGGTTCCATGGCTCAATTCTCAATGGTTATTAAGAATAAATCAAAGGACTTCAAGCTGGAACCATGTTTGGGCCTCTCAAACCCCTTCTAAGGCCGAGCGCTCACAAAATTAACAACTCAATTCAAACTTCCACAAAAACTAATTAAGATGCTTCCTGAGCACTAAAAGAAAATTTACAAAAAAATAAGCAAAGAACATCAATGCAATCAATCCATTAAGTACGAAATGCTACTCAAATTCTTGGAAAACACAAGGTAAAAACTCAAAAATGGTCTCCAATTTGTATTCCAATCTGCTCCAAGCATTTTTACCAGCCTCATTACATTCATGCTCAGGGAATTTATATGCCATTTTTGTCCCAAATAACTCTCCATTGGTTCCCTAACCAACCCTTTTCTCAAAAATACAAAAAGTTGTTCAATGTTGCAAAAAGTTGTCAAGCAACTTTGACAACTTTTGCCAAAAAATGCATTTTTGGTTTGCATGATTTTTTTTCTTCTCCAAACCATTTAGGATGACTAAAAACCACTAATTTAATATGTCTCAATTCCAAACAAGGATATTCAATACATTTTACATCAAAATGCAAGATTATGCCATTTAGGCTTACAAGGGCTTACAAGCCAAAATTGAGAAAATGCATTGTCCAATGGACTTTCAACCTACCAAAGCATTTCAAAAAAATATGAGGACCTAATAGAAGACTCTTATTCACCATCCCAAACCAAACTATGAACAAACACACCAAAATGAAGAAATTGCACTCAAAACTAGGTGCTCCTGCACCATACTCCCCCAATCAAAAGAAGTCAAGTGACTCCTTGAGGCAACAAAGAAAGTGGAAATCATTGCTTAGAGAAGTATTCATTAGGTATCCAAGTAGCCTCTAATGGTGGAAGGCTCTTCCACTTGATCAAGTGCTCGTTATAGGTGGTATGCCTTGTTTTCTTCAAAACTCTAGAATCTAACACCTTCTTAGCTTGGGGAATGGGTGCAGCTGGTAAGGATAGGTTTGAAAGTGCTTGAGAGACCTTTGAGACTCTTCTATCTTTTACTGGAAGTGTTCCCTTATACTACACCAAATCTGCTACATTGAAAATGGGTGATAAAGCCATATCACCGAGTAAGTCTATCTTGTATGCATTATTGCCATATTTGGCCAAAACTTTGCAAGGACCTATCCTCCTCATATGAAGCTTGCTAGGGAAACCTTTCTAAAGTCTTGCCTTGTTAAAATGTACCATCACCATGTCACCAACAACAAATTTGATATCATTTCTTTTCTCATCAACTTTTTCCTTGATCCTTTGAGTAGTGTCCAATAAGGTTGTCCTAACCTGCTCATGAACCTCTTGCATAGATTGAGCCATGTCTAAGGAATGTCCACTCTTATGTCCCATCTTTCCCACATCTCTGAGCTCTAAAACTTCTTGAGGATGAATTCAATACACCACCTCAAAAGTGCTTTTTCCAATTGACCTATTCACACTATCATTGTAGGCAAACTCAGCTTGATGGATGATCTGATCCCAAGCTTGACCATACTCTTTTGTCAGGCATCTAAGTAGATTTCCAAGTGTTCTACTAAACACCTCAGTTTGGCCATCTATTTGGGGATGATAGGGTGAAATGAAAGACAAATTAGTACCTAATCTTTGCCACAAAGTCTTCCCAAAATGACCAATAAACTTTGCATCTCTATCTGACACAATGCTGATAGGTAAACCATGAATTCTAATAACCTCTATGAAAAACAAGTGAGCAATATGGCTAGCATCATGAGTGACCTTGCATGGAATAAAATGAGCCATCATACTAAACCTATCTACCACAACATATATACTATCAAAACCTAATTTGGTTTTAGGCAAACCAACAACAAAGTCCATACTTACACACTCCCATGGCTGATTGGGAATAGATAAAGGTTGATAAAGACCAACATTGGAAGATGTACCTTTAGCTCTTTGGAAAACCACAAATTTCTCCACATATCTCCTGATATCTCTTTGCATTTTAGGCCAAAAGTAAAACCTTTGGACAAGTTCCAAAGTCTTGTTCAAATGAAAATGTCCACTCAAGCATCCATTATGCTTCTCTTGCATCAAGTTTTCTCTCATAGACCCTTTAGGCACACATAGTTGTCCTCCTTTGAACAAAAGGCAATGTTCCAAGGTATAATCTGCATATTCACTATGAAAATGGTTTCCAAACCCTTGGCAAACCTTGTAGGCAGCAGCAAAGTCTTCATCTTCTTCATACAAATTCTTGAAACTATCAACTCCAATGCTTTTGAGATGCACTTCTTGGAGTGTTAGTAACCTCCTACTCAATGCATCAACTACCTTATTACATTGTCTTTTCTTTTGTTTAATGGTAAAGGTATATGCCTGCAAATACTCTACCCATTTAATATGCCTATGGTTTAACTTTTCTTGAGAATTAAGAAAGCTAAGAGCTTGATTATCAGTGTAAACCACAAATTCCTTAGGCAGCAAATAATGCTTCCATTTCCTAAGAGATTGGACAATTGCATATGATTGCATATCATAGGAGGAATACCTTTTCTTTGCATCATTGATCTTCTCACTGAAGAAGGCAACCAGTTTATTGTCTTGACTCAAAACTGCTCCAATCGCTACATTTCTTGCATCGCATTCAATGGTGAAGAGCTTGTCAAAGCTTGGTAAGATAAGTACCGGTTGAGTAGCCACCTTTGTCTTCAAGAGATCAAAACCTCTTTGTGCTTCCTTTGTCCATACAAACTTGGTTCTCATACCTCCCTTGTTTGTCTCAAGCATGGATGCACATATTGTTAGGGTTTCAACCAGATCCGAAGCAAATATGAACTAACAATTATATGCAGATTTAAATACAAAAGATAAAGAAATAAAATAGGACACAGATAACACAGAGATTTAACATGGTTCACCCAGAATGGGTTACGTCCACCATACACAGCCGTCCAATCTTTCTTATTATCTAGCAAAAATAGTACATCAGCCTTACAATGCCTTAAGCATCCCAGCCGCTTATAACATGTGTTTTTAGGGAAACAAACAAAGTCGGCCTTTTTAGGGTTTTATTACAATGTTGGTTTTCATCAACGAAAAATGGCAAAAAAAAAAATTCTCAGGGGCTGCCGCCTCCGAACCCCCGCTTTTCTCAGGGGCTGCTACCCCCGAACCCCTGCCCAGGGCCCAGCCCAGCCCCGAACCTTGGTGAGGATACGTGCTGAGTGTATAGTACTTTACTGATCAGTTGCCACATTTCAACAATCTCCCACTTGGAGACTGATCAGGCTCCACACTAAACAATCTCCCACTTGGAGACTGATACTACATGACACCACTGTACATGCAACATCCGCTGGATAAAACACTAGGACTTGACTGGTATAAATTCTACAATTATCAATCAAGAAGACCAATAGAAACTGATGAAGAAATCAGCTTCTCCTATGGAACTGCCTTTGTGAACATATCAGCAGGATTCTCACTTGTGTGAATCTTCTCAAGTCATAACTGACCCTCCTCCAAAACAATCCAGATGAAGTGGTACCTGAGCTGAATGTGCTTTGTCCTTGAATGAAAAGCAGAGTTCTTTGCAAGATGAATGGCACTCTGGCTATCAGTATACAATGGGCTATCCTCTTGTGTCTAACCCAATTCCTTTAGAAAACATTGCAACCAAATCATCTCCTTGCTGGCTTCTGTAGCAGCAACATACTCAGCTTTAGTGGTTGAAAGTGCAACAACCTTTTGCAGCCTAGAAATCCAACTAACTGCAGTTCCCCCTATAGTAAAAACATACCCTGTAGTACTCCTCCGTGAATCAATATCACCCACCAGATCAGAGTCAACAAATCCACTCAGAGTAGCATTAGATCCTTTGAAACATAATGCCTTCGTAGTAGTTCCTTTCAAATACCGAAGAATCCATTTCACAGCATTCCAATGTTCCATACCCGGATTACTCATAAACATGCTCACAACTCCCACTGCATGTGCAATATCTGGCCTTGTGCATACCATTGCATACATCAGACTACCAACAGCTGATGAATATGGAATGTTAGACATTTTATTAACCTCTTCCTGTGCCTTTGGGCACATCTCCTTAGTCAATTTGAAATGACTAGCCAAAGGTGTACTAACTGCTTTTGCATCCTGCATGTTAAATCTTTTCAACACCTTCTTTATATACTCACTTTGGGACAAATTCAAGGTTCTATTTTTCTTGTCTCGTGTAATTCTCATACCAAGAATTTGCTTAGCTACACCCAAATCCTTCATAGCAAATGACCTGGCTAATTTTTGTTTAAGATCATTTATATGTTGCATGTTAGACCCAACAACAAGCATGTCATCAACATAAAGCAATAGGATAATATAACTGCCATTATCAAATATCTTAAAATATACACAATGATCAGAATGACATCTATGATAACCATGTTCAACCATGAAACTATCAAATTTTAAATAACATTGTCGGGGTTCTTGCTTTAGGCCATACAGACTTTTCTTCAACCTGCACACCAAGTTCTCCTTACCTTTGACCTCATATCCCTGTGGTTGCAACATGTAAATTTCCTCCTCCAAATCTCCATGGAGAAAAGCTGTTTTGACATCTAATTGTTCAAGATGTAAATCATCTACAGCCACAAGACTAAGTACAGTTCTAATTGAAGTCATTTTTACAACTGGAGAAAATATTTCATCATAATCTATACCCTTTTTCTGTGCAAAATCTTTTACCACAAGTCTGCCCTTATATCTTTTCTGACCTCCTTCCTCCTCCTTCAGCCGATAAACCCATTTGTTAGGCAAGGCTCATTTTTCTGCAGGTAAAGGGAATAAGTCCCAAGTCCTATTTTTCATCAAGGAGTCCATCTCCTCTTTCATGCCTAGCTCCCACTGTTGTTCGGCATCTACCTGCATTGCTTCTTCATATTCTTCCAGTTCACCAGAATCCGTTAATAAAATAGAATACTGTAAAGCGGAAAATCACGATCGAACCCTAGTTGTTCTCCCCTCTTCCAACTCCGAGGAGAGAGAAGGGAGGTTTGCTAGGATTCGATGGTTTTCACTTAGGGGAGAGACTTTACATTCAAAAGAGGGGTTGAAACCCACAAGATCCAATCCCACGCAATGCAAGATTGGATGCTAAATGTGTTTCAAGGGTTAAGACAGCAAGGCTACCCTCTTTTGTAAAGAATGTTGATAGAAGAATTAAGCTAAGCATGCATAGAAAGTGATAAAGATTCGCTTATAAACTGAGATAGGAATACAGTATGAAGCTGCGGACCTGGAATTAGCAGTAAAATATCGATACGGCGCTGTCCTGCAAATTTGAGCAAAAGTTGTCGGGACGATGGCGCCCGGCGCCACGGTCCTCTGAAAAATCCGCGAAACGAAGGGGGATCTGTTTGTCTCTGCACAAGGATTCCAGATCTTCAATTTCAGCCGCGTACCTGCAACCTACACATAGAAAAGCAAAGACGATTGGGGGGTTAGGGATTAGGGGTTTGCCTTTAGGTCAAACCCCGGTTTTGGAATTAACCAAGAAATGAGCAAGAGCTGTAAAATGTAAATGACTGTAAAACAAGTACTAATACCTTGTTCTAAGGATGTTCGTATCCTTATGTGCGAAGGTATAGATGTTGTATGTTGTAAGTTGTAGCATGTAGTATGTGATCTCCTCTTCAATGGTTGAATCCTTGACTTGAATGCAACATTTAGCCTTGAATGGAGACTTGAAATGAACAATTGCTTGGAGGAATACTTGAATGCTTGAATGCTTGAATGCTTGAGTATAATTTCCACGCTTTTTCCATCATCTGTGTCTCTTTTTTTTAAATGAGAGAGGAAAATGTAGTTTATATACTTGTCATTTAGGGCTGATAGACTGATTTTCCCGACCTTAGGCCGACCAGGAAAGTTTATTTTCCAAATTGCAAACAAAAAGACCCGAAGTCCAAAGGAGATCGGGCCCAAAATAGGACCCAGGGACCAGGGCGCTGGGCGCTCTGGTCCCACCTCCCGGGACAGCAGGGTGCAAGGAGGTTCAGGCCAGGGTGCTTGAAAAATGCAGTTTTCAGTGTTGTGAGCAAGTTTCGGGGTCTCCATTCAGGTTGCATGTTGCATCGCCATCGTGAAGACCGAAATGCAGTCGAAATTGCAAGTGTCGCAATTTTAGGACGCTACATTTAGCCCCCACTTTAGCAGGAGTATGTATGCCCATACTTCCGGTAAAGTACAAGGAAACAACATTGAAAGACTTTCACCATGTCAAGGAGGCAAGACACACCAAACCCCCAGTGGACTAAGGATCTTACGACTTCGATTGACAAAGTAAAAGGGAAGATCACGAGGGAGAACCATGACTATCTGTAGTAAGGTTCCCTCACTATGAGTCATGCAAGAAAGATATCAAAAATTTTCAAGGCAAGGCTAAATTTACCAAGAAATTTTCGAGTATCTTGAAAAGATATGAACGGGATGTATGCCCCCCTACGTTAAAGAGATCGCACACACCTCACCGGGGGTGATTGTTTTAACGTAGTGATACACAAGAAATGAGAAAGGAAAGGAGCACGTTATCGCAAGGATTTAGCCCCCAAGTGTGAGATAAACCCAAGGATAATAGACACAAAACACAAAGCACAAGGTGACTTCGCTTTCCTCGGGGTCAGTATGTTGTATGATAATTCATGTATATCATATGTATGTATGCATAATTGTTCTTCATTCCCCAATCAAGGAAGGTCACCTAGAAGAAGGGAACACATGTGTCTTTTGAGTCAACATGAGAGAGATCGAGAGATCTCAATGCTTTGCATCGTCCTCAAGTAGACAACACTAAGGACAACAAATAGAAGAATGATAATAACATATAGAAGAAGTAACACAAGAGAGGAGGAGAGAATCTGCTATGCTAATGTAACTAGTCTAGCACGTCATCTACCCCCCGATCTTGCTGATCAATGTTTCGGGAAGGCAGGGAACACGCTAGAGGAGGAACATCCAACACAGCAGATGGAGCTATCACAAGATCCAAACACGGGCTATGTTCATGTTCCGAGCCACGTTGTTCTTGTCTAGGAGCTAGGATAAGTGCTTTAGAAAATTCATTAGATAAATGGTTATCAACATCAACAAGTTCATATTCACTATCAGAAGCAAGAGGAGTAACATTTTCATCATGCATAACATTTTCATCTATATCATCATCAAGATTTATAAAAATAGGATCTTTAACTCGCACAGGATCAAGACCATCATGCATCTTATGTTTAGGAGATTTAGGCTCAATGTCCAGCTGAGGAGAAAATGGAATAATGCTTGTTGAAGGTGTTTTTGGAGATTGCAAAGTTTGAGCTCTAAGACGACACTTTCACCGACGTTCACGTGCAGAACGATTTCGTCTAGTCTTAGTAGGAAGTGAAGAAGATTGAGGAGGAGGAATGATCTCAACCCTATCAATTGGGTGTTTAGGTTGTGGTCTCTTAGGCTGGATAATAGGAGAAGAAGAAGGTCTCTTCTCTCTATAAAAAGAAGGCGGAGGAACTGCTCCATATAAAGGAGGAATATTTGGTTTAGGGAGAAGCCCAAGTCCATCATGACGAGGAGGTATAAGTCTACTCTTAGGAAGTTTATTAGGCATAGACATAGTCACATCCATAGGGATGGGTTGGAAATCTTCTTGAGGAAAGACATTAGTTTTATCTTTCAAAGGAAGAACTTCCTTCTCAAGAATGATAGGAATATCAAGTTTAGGTGTTCTAGGTTCACTTAGAGATAGGATCATATCTATTTTCCACTTTTGATAAGATTTGAAAAGATGATCACTTCGCGGAGGAAGAGATTGGAATTGTTTAGGCCAAAAGTAATCAATAGGAACGCTAGAAGTTCTTTCAGCTGGTTTAAAGAGACTATGATTGACAGTAACAACTTCACCATTATGGGGAAATTTCAAACACTTATGAATAGGAGAAGCAATAGCTTTCATGGAAGATAGCCAAGGATAGCCAAGCTTCACATGAAATTGTTCGGAAGATGGAATAATAGCAAAGTTCACATCAAGAGATTTGTTATGGACCTCAATAGGCAATGTAATAGAACCAATTGCAGGAGAAGAAAATGCATCAAATAATTTCACAATCACATCTGTTTTGTCATATATCACTTGATTCAATTGCAAAGTAAAAAGAAATTCTTCAGTAATGATATTAACCATGCAAGAAGGATCAATAAGCACTCCACGGCAAGGTGTATTCTTAACTTTTGCAACTATGTATAAAGGACCATCAGGTGCCCTAATGGTTTCACTGGAATCAAATGTGATGGAAGGTTCTTTAGGGATTTCTTGCTGCTCTACAAAGTTAATCACATTCGGAGTCATAGACACAAGACCATCAGATGAGAGAGAGGAATCATTAGCCTCAATTGCATTAGAGGTATGAGAAGGCAATGGATCAGTGAAAATCTGAAGATTTTGGTTAGGAGGAGCTACAGATGTGTTGCCTTTATCATTCACTCCAGAAACAGAAATAGTATTATTATCAATCAAATCTTGAATTTTACCCTTTAAAGAAAAACATTTTTCAGTATCATGCCCAGGCTGACGATGAAATTGACAAAAAGATTTGTTATCAAAATAAGGTGAAGTAATCTTTGCAGGATCAATTTGTCTTATAGGAGGAAGAGTAAGCACATTTTGTTCTAATAACTTATTCATAATACTATGCAATGATTCATTCAAAGGAGTATACTTTCTTTCTTTCTTGAAAAATTTAGAAATAGGAGGCACACCTGATGCTGCATTCACATTGTTGTTGATGATGTTTTCATTGAATTTGATGGAATCTCTATTCGGTTTAAACTTCCCAAATGGTTGTTGACTGCTATCACCCTTATCACTCGGAGCCATAGGATGTGATTGTTCCATTTGACTCACAGTCAGTTGATAATTGTGAAGAGTTGCACACAACTGTTGGAAAGAAGTAAACTCAGAAAATAGAAGTTTGTCTCGAATATCTTTTTGTAAATTAGAAATAAAGATTCTTTGAATGTCATTGTCAGGCACTGGAAAAGAAATTTGAGCATACAAATGCTTATATCTACCAATGAAATCAGTCACTTTTTCTTTAACACCTTGTTTACAATGCATTAAATCAATCAAAGTAACTTTAGGACTTATATTGTTTTGAAATTGTTGAATGAAATCATTTGCAAGTTGTTCGAAAGAAGTAATAAAATAGGAAGGCAACGAGCAATACCATTGTAGGGCTTTGTCTCTTAATGTTCTAGTGAACAATTTTGCAAGCAACCTTTGGTCATAAGCAAAATCGGTACATATTGTTTGAAAAGTCTTAACATGTGTTAGAGGATCACCTTTACCATTATAAAGCTCCAAATGTGGAATTTCAACATGTTTAGGGGGAATATCTCGAACAATGTCAAGAGAAAGTGGGCTCGCAACATCAAATGTGGGCACACTAAACTTAGATTAGTTCATAGAGGCAATTTGTTGCTGTAAAGAAGAGACAGTTTGTGCAAGATTGTTAATGGTCGCTTCAGTCGAAGAATTCATATTAGATGTGTTAGATTGAGATGGAGGTGTTATGTTATTGAAAGAAGGTAGAGAGTAAGGTGGTGGGACCCTATGATAATTAGTCATAGGAGATGATTGGACAGGAGGAATACTACAAGGAGGGATGGAATGGTTAAATGAATTGCCCCCTTGCGTCATGTTCATTTGTGGTGATATAATAGGCACACTCATTGAAGGAATGAATGAAGAAGTCAGATTGAATGAAGGAAGAGGGTTAATTGAAGAAGAAGGGTTGCCCCCATGATTGGTGATCATAGGAGGAATGTCTTGTGTAGAAGTAGCCATTATGTTTGATGTAAAAGTAGGTATGCTAGCAATAGAAGTTGTCAAAGGAATAGAATGATTGACTTGAGTAGGAGGTTGTGTATAACCCAAATTTTCAGCACAACTCTTCATAGGCATCACATTCGAATCCACAATGTGTGCAATACCATGCAAAATATCAATTCCATTCTTATCACTTTGAAGCATACGTTTTAGACCCTCAATTAAAGGAAGGGCTTGACTATCAGGGTATTCTTGAGACATCCATTGTCGAAAATCGTCAAATTGGTTATCCAATTTCGAAAGTTGTTCTACGGAAACCTCATGGAGAGCTTCTTCATCATTAAGAGGATTAGAGGAATTACCCATGTCCTCATTAAAAAGGCTATTCAAATTAGGTTCCATCTCCTCAGTAGTTAAACCTTGGAAAGACTTAATTCTACGGCTTCGTCTAACGGGAATAGTGTAAGTAGGGCTTATTGTTGTAAAACTCATGCACTAGAAAGAGAGAGAAGATTTTGAATTTAGAGGTAGCAATTTTCAGTAAAATCAGCCAATCTTCTGGATTCAAGCTGTTAAATGCAATCACAACAGTCTCCCGAAATTTCGGAAAAAATGTCCGGGACCGTGGCACCCGGAGTGCAACACGGTCCTTACAACTTTTTTCGAAATTTGCAGGGATGAAAGGTATGATGATTTTAGAGCTAATCTGAAAAAATTGAGTGATTTTACGATCTGTAGATAGGCCAAATTAAAGTTGCAATCTCGAAATTGAACCCTACCAAGATTGTCGAAAAATGCAAAATTTGAATTTTGAAAAAGAGAGGGAAACTGAAATTTTGAATTTTATGATTTTAGAGGGAATGTCAAGAGCAATGCAAATTTTGAAATTTGAAAATTGACTCAATTTCACGCAAAAATCAATTTTGAAAGCGGAAATCAAAGTTGTTGTAATTAAGCACTTAATTTCAAAAGTTACAAATTGCAAGAATTTGAATAAAGCACTGAAATTTTTAATGAATGATAACACACTTTTCAGATTTAGGACAGTAAGAACACAATTTTGACACAAAATTTCAATTTCAATCATTTTTAAATGTTTAGAATCCTTAATCCAAGCAATCACAAGACCAACTTTGACTATAATTTTGAAGGTGTTATAATTGATAAAATCAGCCAAAATTCTGAATTTTAGCAGAAAAACACAGTAAGATCTCGCTCCCGAAATTTCGGAAAAAATGTTGGGGACGATGGCGCTCGGCGCCATGGTCCTCGCAACTTTTTTCCAAATTTTCAGGGATGAAAGATATTGTGATTTTATTGCGGAATCCAAAGTTACAGCTGATTTGGAGATGTTTTGATCAGTGAAATTGTCGGACAAAGGTTGAATCAAGAGGGTTTCAAAAATTAGGGTTTTGACACTTAACCACTTAATTTTCAGAATTAAAGCATAAATATGAATTGAAAATTTGTAATAGAAGGGCAGATCTGAAACAGGCATTAACATTTAGACATTTCGCAAGTTCAATTACTAAAAAGAAAATTTAGGGTTTTTATGCAATCACCTCTAAAATTTTGCAAAAGATCAAACATGGAAATGTAATCAATTTTTTCAGATCTAAGCATGAAAAATCAGAAAGGATGTTCACGTCGGGTTCACCAAAATGTAAAGCGGAAAATCGCAATCGAACCCTAGTTGTTCTCCCCTCTTCCAACTCCGAGGAGAGAGAAGGGAGGTTTGCTAGGATTCGATGGTTTTCACTTAGGGGAGAGACTTTACATTCAAAAGAGGGGTTGAAACCCACAAGATCCAATCCCATGCAATGCAAGATTGGATGCTAAATGTGTTTCAAGGGTTAAGACAGCAAGGCTACCCTCTTTTGTAAAGAATGTTGATAGAAGAATTAAGCTAAGCATGCATAGAAAGTGATAAAGATTCGCTTATAAACTGAGATAGGAATACAGTATGAAGCTGCGGACCTGGAATTAGCAGTAAAATGTCGATACGATGTTGTCCTACAAATTTGAGCAAAAGTTGTCGGGACGATGGCGCCCAGTGCCACGGTCCTCCGAAAAATCCGCGAAACGAAGGGGGATCTGTTCGTCTCTGCACAAGGATTCTAGATCTTCAATTTCAGCCGCGTACCTGCAACCTACACACAGAAAAGCGAAGACAATTGCGGGGTTAGGGATTAGGGGTTTGCCTTTAGGTCAAACCCGGTTTTGGAATTAACCAAGAAATGAGCAAGAGCTGTAAAATGTAAATGACTGTAAAACAAGTACTAATACCTTGTTCTAAGGATGTTTGTATCCTTATGTGCGAAGGTATAGATGTTGTATGTTGTATGTTGTAGCATGTAGTATGTGATCTCCTCTTCAATGGTTGAATCCTTGACTTGAATGCAACACTTAGCCTTGAATGGAGACTTGAAATGATCAATTGCTTGAAGGAATGCTTGAATGCTTGAATGCTTGAGTATAATTTCCATGCTTTTTCCATCATCTGTGTCTCTTTTTTTTAAATGAGAGAGGAAAATGTAGTTTATATACTTGTCATTTAGGGCTGATAGACTGATTTTCCTGACCTTAGGCCGACCAGGAAAGTTTATTTTCCAAATTGCAAACAAAAAGACCCGAAGTCCAAAGGAGACAGGGCCCAAAATAGGACCCAGGGACCAGGGCACTAGGCGCCATGGTCCTGGGTACCAGGGCACTGGGCGCTCTGGTCCCACCTCCCGGGACAGCAGGGTGCAAGGAGGTTCAGGCCAGGGTGCTTGAAAAATGCAGTTTTCAGTGTCGTGAGCAAGTTTCGGGGTCTCCATTCAGGTTGCGTGTTGCGTCGCCATCATGAAGACCGAAATGCAGTCGAAATTGCAAGTGTCGCAATTTTAGGACGCTACAAATACAAAGAAGGAGAAAATCTTTCAGGGGGTCTACTTGTCCTCATAGAACATCTAACACTTGCAGGAGTTTGTGGGACAATCTGTTGTTGCTAAGCATCAGGTACCTGTGGCATTTCATTTTCAGGAATCTCGTCCAACACCACATATTCTTGTTTGTCCTGTTCATGCTTCTTTTCCTGCATCTGTTCTTTATACATAACCTTCTCATTAAATATAACATCTCTACTTCTAATTATTTTCTTATTTTCAAAATCCCATAACCGATAGCCATATTCATCTATCCCATATCCAATGAAGGTACATTTTTGAGATTTAGCATCAAACTTGGTTTTGTTTTCTTTATCAACATGGACAAAAGCTTCGCAACCAAAAGTTTTTAGAAAAGAATAATTTACCTTTTTACTAGTCCATGCCTCCTCTGGAATACCACCATCCAAAGGGGTTGAAGGTTCTCTATTTATCAAATAGATAGCAGTATGTATAGCATCTGCCCAAAAATGTAAGGGCAATCCAACATGCATTCTCATGCTTCTCGCACGTTCCATGATAGTTCTATTCATTCTCTCTAACACACCATTTTCCTGTGGAGTTCTTGGAACTGTCTTCTCCTTTCGAATCCCATTTAAGGAACAATAATCTTCAAATGTTTTTCTGCAATACTCACCTCCATTATCTGATATGAGACACTTCAACTTTTTTTTCTGTCTCGTTCTCAACCAGAGCTTTCCATTTCTTAAAAGTTTCAAAAACATCTGATTTTTGTTTTAGGAAATATACCCATGTTTTTCTGGTTGAGTCATTAATAAAAATAACATAATAGCAAGAGCCACCAAGAAATGATACCTGAGTTGGTCCCCATACATCTGAATGTACAAACTCTAACTTCTCACTCTTCTTCTCTTTCCCAACCTTGAGAAATATGACTCTTTTCTATTTACCATAAACACAGTTTTCACAGAACTCTAAATCAATCTTCTTTAGTCCTGGCAATAGATTTTTGGAGTGAAGGATTTTCATCCCTTTCTCACTCATGTGCCCAAGCCTATGGTGCCACATTATCAAATCTATTCTTGCAACATTTATTGTTGTTGTCCTTGCAATAACTTTAACTATAGCAGCTAAGGTAGAGTAAGTGTTACCAGTACACAGATATAATGTGCCTACCTTCGCACCTTTAGCTACTACTAATGATCCTTTAGTGACCTTCCACATATTGTCTGAGAAGGTAACTATGCAACCTTCACTACCTAGTTGCCCTACAGAAATTAAATTTCTTCTTAAATTAGGAACATGTCTTACCTCTTGCAGAAACCAGTCATTACCATTCTGCAACTTGATCTTTATCTTTCCTTTTCCAACAATTTGACAGGGCTCATCATCACCCAAATATACCTGTCCAAAATCACCTTGAACATAATCTAGAAAATATTTTCTATGGGGTGTAGCATGAAATGAAGCCCCAGAATCTATTACCCAGGAATCATTAACATTATCCAAACATAAGATTAAAACATCTTATATAGTATTACTTGCAATATTAGCTTCCTTACTGTCATTTTCATTTTTGTCTCCTTCTTTGTTTTTCCAAGACCAACAGTCTTTCTTTAGATGACCAGGCTTTCCGCAGTACCAACAATCTTTCTTTCCTCTAGATTGAGAGCGTCCTTTCTTTGACTTCCCTTGTGACTTCTCATTCCCAGGGCCTTTTCCTCTTTCCTTTGATCTTCCTCTATTCTCCACATTCAAAACACTACCCGATGATGTTGAAGTCTCACCTGTGCTTTTCCCTCGCATTTCCTCGCTTAGGATAACACCAACAATATCATCAAATACCAAAGTATTTTTACCAGAGATAGAGTTACTTACAGCCATAACCAAGCTATTCCAGCTTTCTGGCAAAGAACATAAAATCAAGAGAGCCCTAACCTCTTCTGCAAAGGTAATTTTTACCGAAGACAATTGATTGGCAATTGTATTAAATTCATTTAAGTGCTCCACTACAGATCCTCCCTCACTCATTTTCAAATTAAACAAACGCTTCATAAGAAATACCTTATTCGAAGCCGAGGGTTTCTCATACAACTTAGCCAATGTTGCTATCAAATCTACAGTCATTTTTGCTTCTGTTATATTGAATGCTACAGACGACACAAGGCACAATCGAATGGATCCCAGTGCCTTTCTATCTAAAATGTCCCACTCTTCATCTGATATTGTGGTTGGTTTCTTTGCCTTTCCTTCCAATGGCCGCCATAAATCCTTTTGATACAAGTAATCCTCCATCTGCATTTTCCATAACTGATAATTCTAGCCGTTAAACTTTTTGACCTTGAATTTGGAATCCTCCATTGCTCCCACTTAAATTTGAAAGTCCTGCCAATTTATAGAAAACCTCGCTCTGATACCAATTGTTAGGGTTTCAAGCAGATCCGAAGCAAATATGAACTAATAATTATATGCAGATTTAAATACAAAAGATAAAGAAATAAAATAGGACACAGATAACACAGAGATTTAACGTGGTTCACCCAGAATGGGTTACGTCCACCATACACAGCCATCCAATCTTTCTTATTATCCAGCAAAAATAGTACATCAGCCTTACAATGCCTTAAGCATCCTAGCCGCTTATAACATGTGTTTTTAGGGCAACAAACAAAGTCGGCCTTTTTAGGGTTTTATTACAATGTCGATTTTCATCAACGAAAAACGGCAAAAAAAAAAATTCTCGTGGGCTGCAGCCTCCGAACCCCCGCTTTTCTCGGGGGCTGCCGGCCCCGAACCCCTGCCTGAGGCCCAGCCCAACCCCAGACCCTGGCGAGGATACATGCTGAGTGTACAGTACTTTATTGATCAGTCGCCACATTTCAACACATATTTCACTAAATCCTCTAATGAACTTCCTATAAAACTGAGCCAAGCCATGGAAAATTCTTACATCACTTGATGTCTTAGGTGTGGGCCAACTAATTATGGCTTCCACCTTAGAGGTATCCATCTTCAAATCACCTCTTGACACTATAAACCCAAGATACACCAACTCTTGTTTCATAAACTCACATTCCTCCAAACTGATGGTTAGTTGATCATCACATAGTTTACTCAATACAATTTCTATATGCTTAAGATGTTCATCTTTAAACTTGCTAAAAATTAAGATGTCATCTAAGTAAACTGATGGGGAGGTATACTCAAAGAGATTTAATTCCTTGTTTAAGGGAAGTTAGGTGTTGTCCTAGTGGGCTTCATTCATTGTTCATCTGGTCTACTAATCAATTTAGACATCTCAAGTCTCTAAGAGTGCTCCCAATCAAGATGTGCTCACTGGTTGCTCAAGCATGGTTGAGATTCACAAGGGTAAATCCAACCTTACACTCTCAAACTCCTAAAAAATGCTTGTAGAGGTCATACTAGGTGTTTGTGATGTTTTTCAAGGATAATCAACTAGTTTTGAGTGAGGGTTTGATTCATTTCCCCATCGCTCCTTCCTTTTCCTATTGTCTAGGCCTAGTAGCCCTAGAGCCCCAATTAGCCCTACCTGACCAGTTTTTGTGGATTTTCTCACAATTTATCCAAAGAGCCACACCAATTTTTTGCTGATTAGGATACCCTTTTGGATGTACTTTCTAATTTATGAATTTAGGAATCTTAGTTTGACCGTACAACCAAGAAATTCTTGTTTTAGGTGGTTTTGGGCTTGTTTTGGTCTTTTTCCAAGGGTTAGGTGTCTTCCTTGATCTGTCATACCTCCAAATTCACACATATGATCTGACACACATCACTTGTTCATCCCAAACAATCTGCAACTCCAACCCTACTCATTCTTGCAAACACTTGCATAATCTCATTGATTTCCTAACCGGGCTATGACTGAGCTCGCCTAAGAAATGATGCTCCTTGGCCTTTCAATGACCTCCAAAGGAAAATTAAAGCTATATAAACTATACAAAGGTTCCATGGATTGAGTCCCAAGGGATATTGAGAAGAACTCAAAGGACTTCAAGCTGGAACCATGTTTGGGCCTCTCAAACCCTTACTCAGGCTGAGAGCTTGCAAAATTGAAAACTCGATTCAAACCTGCAAATAAACTAACCAAATTGCTTCCTGAGCACTACAAGAACATGTAAAAAAACAAAAAAAAATTACAACAATGCAATCAATCCATTAAGTATGGATTGTTTCTCTAATTCTTGAAAAATGCAATGTAAAACTTCAAGAATGGGTCTCAAATTGTATTCCAATCAACTCGAGGTATTCAACAGCCTCATTACATTCATTCTCAGGGATTTAATATGCCATGTTTATCCTAACTAACTCTCCATTGGTTTCCTAACCAACCCTTTGCTCAAAAATGCAAAAAGTTGCTCAACATTGCAAAAGTTGCTTACTCACCGCTTCCTCTGACACTATGTTGTCTGTGGATCCTGAATCCACCATCACTCTACATACCTTTCCCATGATCTTACATTTTATTTTGAACAAGGATCTCCTTTGGCTAGGCTCCTCCTTAACCATTTCTTTAATCAAGACTATTCTTATCATGAGGTTCTCTCTAACCTCTGAATCCAAACTTACTTCTGATGCTTTCATGTTCCCCGCATTCTCTTGAGCATAATTTACTCTCCTCTCACCTCCTTGGGATGAAGAAGACTTCTCAGGGCATCTATAGGTCGGGTTTCCAAGTTGATGGAAATTGTACCACTTTATGGTGGCAAAATAGGACCCTCTTCCTGATCCATTAGACCTTACTCTACTCGCATTGCTAGATCCCCTTCCTCTATAGCTTCTCTTGCTATTGGAATCTCCACTTTTCTCAACTAACTTGGATTCCCCTTGGGATCTTTGGTCTACATTTCTTCCACCAAAACTACCTCTCTGACCTCTATCATATCTTCCCCTACCTTTGCCTCTGTTGCTTTGATTTTGCTTCTTCTTGCTCTTTTCCTCCACTTCCAGTTCTAATTGATAGCACTTATGCACAATATTGGGGCATAACAGGCTTAATTCCTCTTGAATATTTCATCTCAAGCCATTCAAGTATCTGGCTACCTTGATTCTCTCATCCTCTACCACCTTGGACCTCAGACACAACTTCTGGAATTCCTCAATGTAACTACTCATATCCAAGCCTCTTTGTCTCAAATTTTGTCTCCTCTTGTGCAACTGGATCTCATAATCTTTAGGGATGTATGCTTCTTTCACCTTGGCTAACATGCCCTTCCAAGTAGCTATGGGGTTCTTACCCTCTTTTTTCCTCTCTTCTTGGATAAATTTTCACCAAGTCAATGTTGCTCCCCTCAATATAGACTTAGCAACCTTCACCTTCTATGCCTCACTGATTCCATCACATTCAAAGTGATTCTCTAATCCCTCTATCCATTCCGGGACTATCTGAGGCTCCATTTTTTCACAAAAAAGTGACACTCCTTCTAGGGATTTTCCTCCTAAGGATTTGATTTCCTTAAGGAAAGGTTCTTTAGGTAGAACAGGGTCTATGTCAGGTGTCCTATCCTCTTCTACAACTTCTTTACTCTTCCCTTCATTAACCTTGATTGCCACTTTCTCAATTTTGTCTTCAACTGTGTCTAGTTTGCTCTCTAGTTGTAGTAATATTTCTCTGAGGAGCCTATTTTCTTCCTCTTGATCTTCTACCTTCTTGGTTAGCTCTACATTGGTCACCATCCTTAGACTATTCTCTCCTATTGATTCAGTGTCTTTCATGTACTGGCTTCTTCCCAAATCTTGGTGGCTCTGATACCACTATGATAGGGAGGTAAACTCAAACAAATTCTATCCTTTGTCAAAAGGAAGTCAAGTGTTTTCCTAGTGGGATCTCTTCATAGTTAATTTGTTCCACTAATTAATTTAGACACCTCAACTCTCTAAGAGTGGTCCCAATAAAGATGTGCTCAGTGGTTGCTCAAGCATGGTTGAGATTCACAAAGGTAAATCCAACCTTACACTCTCAAACTACTAACAAATTCTTGTAGAGGTTGTAGTAAGTGTTCATAATGTTTTCCAAGGGTAATAAACTAGTTTTTATGATGGGTTTGATTCATTTCCCCATCGCTCCTTCATTTCCATATTTTTTAGGCCTAGCAGCCCTAGAACCCTAATTAGCCCTACCTAACCAGTTTTTTTGGATTTTCTCACAATTTCCTCAAAGACCCACCCAAAATCTTTGGTGATCCTAGTAACCTTTTGAATTAATTTCCAATTTATGAAATGAGAAATCTCAGTCTGACTGTACAAGTACGGAACCCAAGAAATGCTTGTTTTAGGGGGTTTTAGGCTTGTTTTGTCTTTTTCCAAGGGTTTGGTGTCTTCCTTGATCTTCCACACCTCCAAACTCACACATATGCTCTACCACACCCCACTTGTTCCTACCAAACACTCTACACCTCCAACCCTACTCATCCCTTCAAACACTTGCATAATTTCACTCATTTCCTAACCGGGTTATGACTGAGCTCGCCTAGGAAATGATGCCCATTGGCCTTTCAATGACCTCCAAAGGAAAATAAATACTATATAAACTATAAAAAGGTTCCATGGATCTATTCCCAAGGGTTATTGAGAAAAACTCAATGGAATTCAAGCTGGAACCATGTTTGGGTCTCTCAAACCCCTGCTCAGGTCGAGAGCTTACAAAATTAAGAACTCAATTCAAACCTACACAAAAACTAATTAAGACGCTTCCTGAGAACTATAAGAACATGTAAAATTTATTAAGAAAATAACAACAATGCAATCAATCCATTAAGTACGGACTGCTGCTCAAATTCTTGGAAAACACAAGGTAAGAACTCAAAAATGGTCTCCAATTTGTATTCCAATCTGCTCCAGGCATTTTTACCAACCTCATTACATTCATTCTTAGGGAATTTATATTCCATTTGTGGCCTAACTAACTCTCCATCAGTTCCCTAACCAACCCTTTGCTCAAAAATGCAAAAAGTTGTCAAGCAACTTTGACAACTTTTGCCAAAAAGTGCATTTTTGCTTTACATGCTTTGTTTTCTTCTCCAAACCATCTAGGATGACTAAAAACCACTAATTTAACATGTCCCGATTCCAAACAAGGCTATTCAATACATTTTACATCAAAATGCAAGATTATGCCATTTTAGGCTTACAAGGGCTTACAAGCCAAAAGTGAGCAAATGCATTGTTCAATGGACATTCAACCTACCAAAGCATTTCAAAAACATATGAGGACCTAAAAGAAGAATCTTATTCACAATCCAAAATCAAACTATGAATAAATACACCAAAATGAAGAAATTGCACTCAAACCTAGGTGCTCTTGCACCACCCCCCATCTGAGTTGTCCTCCGGTAATTGAACTAACTAACAGAAAGGTGAAAAGAAAGATAAACCAGAAGAGACTAAGGAGAAAACATAAAAGATTTAGTTCCAGAGAAAAGGGAAGATTGCTGATCCACCTACTGCACTAGTTAAGCCTAGAAAAAGGAAAAAAAACAACAAGCACAAAATCTGGTAGTTGTTGATGAAGATAAAACTGAATCTGAAGGTGAGGAGAAACCTTTAAGAGCTAGTGGTAAGAGATCCAAAAGTGTTGGAACTGTGTTTTGGATATTTGGAGGAATTGATTATATATTGTATTGATGTTTTTTCATTGATGTCAACACTAGCTATTTTGGCTGCTTTACCGGTATCCTTTTGGTCCCTGTAGGTTGTTTGGTTTCTGGTTGCTTAGATAATGATGATCCGATATGCTCTGGTATATTTTAGCTTATGGAATTGGCTTAGATCTTCTATTCATTCTTCTTAGATACATGTTAAGTCAGTTGAATTTGATTTGGTGATCAGATGCTATCATGTATGCTGGTAATCTTGGTTTGTTGATCCAGTGAGGGTTTCACCGGCAAAACTTTATTGAAAATATTTTGATATTATGCATAAGTGGTGTTGGTACAGCTTCTAGTAGAGTTTTAGGATGGTGATGGTGATCATGTTTGACTCTTGGTTGATTGGGATCATTTCTCTACCGTGTGTGGATCTAAATTGGGTCCGATATTATCTAGGTTATGGACCGGCTTAATGTAACATGTTGTTTGATCTTCTCGATGTGTTTCTGGGATGTCATATGGGTTGGATATTATTTGTTTGGTCTTAGGCTGACATGTTTTGTAATTATGTAATTGCTTTATTGTCTGGTGGCCGACCTTATTATTTGTTGTCGAGGGTTTGTATATATATGATGTAAGATCTCATTGTAGATCATGTGTATGGGTATGGGAATGGTATGCGTGCAAATAATGTAATAATCATTCATGCAGAGGATTTGTTAAATCATTGGTGATCAATTTGGGTTTATGTAAGAGGATTTAGACCTCCGGTATTGAGATTAACTGGAACTATACTCAGGCATAGGAGATGCTATCTTTTCAATTCATTCTCTCTTCTGTATTGTAGTATGGATTTCTATGTAGATGGTGAGACTCCTTTTGTAATGAGTAGTGTGATCTAGGTTGTTGGCCTTCTTGCAAGTGTAGACCTCTCATTTGTTATCACATACTTACTGCAGAAGTATTATCTGATTGTGGGTAGGCTTCCCACCACGATTTTTCCTTTTACTAGGTTTTCCATGTACAAATCTTGGTGTCATGTGGATGGTATTTGTTCTCTAAATCTTGTTTGTGCTTAATTGATATATCTATTATTTCAATAATTGATTTATGCATTTTGGTATTGATATTTTGGGTTCTAGTATTAAATTTTTAAATGTTTAAGGTTCCGGTAATCTTGTGACAACTGATTCACCCCTCCCCCCCCCTCTTAGTTGTCTTCCTGTTATTTGTACTGTCTAACACTTCCAATGTCAAGACTGTAAAGAAACCGATAACAAAACTTACAGCTCTTGAAAATTTAATAATAAACATTAAAGACTATGGTTTATTGACTGGTGTGAAGAAACTCTATGAAATTTTTAATGAAGATGAGCAAAGGAAGATAGAGGATGCAGTTCTTTTCATGATGAATAAATACAACAAATCCTTAATTGAATTGCAAGGGCAGATTCCAAATTCTTTGTATAACAACTTTGATGCAAGATGGTGGGTAGCCATGAGACAAGATAGAGAATTTATTGAATTTGTTTTGAAAAAATTACAACCTGAAGCTACAAAGGAGGAACTAGATGATGTTATTTTGAATGCAAAATCTTCCTTTAAATCAAAGAAAATACTTACTAGAATTCTTATAGGTGAGACCCAATCAGTCCAAATTGAGACTGAGGCTATAATAAAGAAATCTTTGGGGCCAATTCTAGATGAAGAGGAAGAAGATGAGGAAGATGAACCAGAAAGGCCTAAGCCTGGAGATATTTTGGAAGGAGTTAAAATAAGTGACTTTGAGCCTAATTAAATTGTGATAGGAGATGATCCAGTAGATGATCAACCAGTGAACACATAGACTGAATCGGTGATTATCCCTGATGATGATGATGTTGGTAATGGTAATGATGTTGATAATGTTGATAATGTTGATTCTTTTGATAATGTAGATGTGCATGATGTTGATGTTCAAATGTATGAGCAACATGAACAAGAATAGGGATAGGAAGAGAAGAAAAATGAAGAAGGAAAGAGCTCTGATGAGCCACTGGTATATACTCAAACTATTAATACACAACCCCACTGGTATAGGAAATTGAAAAAGGATAAGGAAAGTGAAAAAATAGCAGAAGTGGTAGAAGATAAGCCTGAAGATGTAGAGAAGAAGACACAGGAAAAGAAGATAGAATGAAAGAGAGAGGACTAGGTAGAATAGAAAACTAAAGAAAAGAAAATAGAGGATACTTTGCCTAAAGTGACACCTTTGTCACTTGATTCCAAAAAGAAGGTTGTAGATGAAGATGATGATGATTCTATAAGCATCAAAGGGCCACTTGACAAGGACAAGTTGAGTTCAACTGGTTTGATGGAGATTGCAACAACTATGCAATCTCGGACATAAAAGAAGAGGATGAAGGAGCAACGGAAGGAGGCAGAAACAATAAAGAATGTTATTGAGATTTTATCAAGTCTCCTACTGGAGACTAATACAGATAGTTTTGTTACTCCTATTGACAAGCTTTGACGGCTTGTTTCTGATGCCGGAGAGCAAATGAAATCATTTGAGGATGCATCTTATGTCAATGTTGAGAAATATTACAAGAAGAAGAGAACAAAGCACTTAATCACTGAAATTGATAAAGGGAAAGTTTTTGTTACTATCAATAAGGACTATTTGAAAGGACTTGAGACCGGAGGTAAAATACTTTCAACTGTAGCCAAATTTCCATTATTTTATGCTGAAAGAAGAAAAAGTAGGAAGTTGATAAAGAACTTGAAGTTCTTAGTGAGTCATTCAATCCCCTTAATGACTCTGCTATCAATTTTGGATGATCGGTTGTAAAACTTTAGCATAAGATAAAAGCTTATGAAAATGAACAGGTGAAGAGAGTCAGATCACTATAGGAATTACTGACACAACTGATACCGAAGATGGAGATCTTCCAGTGAACTTAAAAGGAAATTGAAGCCATTCTTGCAAGATCAGAGATGAGCACTATAGATACCATGGAGGCGCTTTCTAGATAGATAAAGACACATGTGGAGATAACCGACACTATTTTGGAGACATGGCATAATAATTTGAAACAATTGAAGTCTCATTTTAGGGATGCTTTTTCTAAGATTGCATTGTAAAGATATTATAAATTTCACATCTATATATATGCTATGAAATTTTGATGTAATTTTTTATGTAACGTGTATTTATCTTTCATGTATTTACTTCTTTGTTTGGCATCGTTGTCAAAAAGGGAGTAATAGTTGAAGAGTCAATCACAATTTTGTATGTAAAACTAAAGGGGAAGTAGTAGTAGTAGAATAGGAGTAGATAAGGAAGGAGGAACAAAACTAATGCAGGAGGAGGTAGAGAAACCATAGGTTAAGTCAATGCAGAGGTCAACTCCACTATCACATATTTATAATAATATTTATACAACAAATCTCCTTAGGGAAGCTTAGGTCCAATCAGAACCGGCCAAAAGTGATCCAATGAAAATCCCGTATGGGCAATCATCAGTTGAAATCTTGTATCTTGGATAGCATGGACTATGCCTTCATGAGTAAATTTTAAACACATGAATAACCAAAGGGACTTCTTCCATGGCGATCAGTCAGGGGATACCCTTCTTAACCCAAAATAGGTCCAATTTAGCGATAACAATAGTAGTTGCCACCACCTTGGGTCCAACAAGGAATGTACCAATTTTTTGTTACCTACAGGAGGAACAAAAAGACCATCATGAATGCAAACAAAGTCACAATACTCATCATACCTTTCCCTATACAAATAATTGATAAACAAATCCTCCTTTGTAATGACATCAACTCAATATGCAGGATCAAACGTCACAATCATACAACTAAGGGTATGGTCTATTAACAAGGAATTAGATACACAAATAGGAATTAGATAACTTTGTAAAGATTCAATTCTTTTGTAGATCATGTGTAGATGTTTTAATATCCTACATGATCGCAATGACATTTACTACACCTTTATTCTAGTTAGACCCTCCCCTGAAATTGCCCACAAGGGAGCTTGAAGAGGATTCACCAAATTGAGTCATCATGTGTTCGTAATTAGTGAGTGTAAAGCAAAGATTGGTAAAGTTTGAATAATGGTTAATAGCTAACTTCTCCCCTAGTGCTTGCTATGGATTTATAATAAAAATCCTTTAAATCACTATCTAGCAAGGAAAAAGCGATCTTAGTATAAATTTACTGATATTGAGAGATAGGTTTTGTATTCGTCTCATAAGGTTTTTGCTTATGGAAAACAAGGTCTACTATAGTGATCTTGTTACTAATGTTCACCTAAAATAGTGTATGAAAGGTGTCCATGAGTTGATCAAATGACTTGATGGATTAACCAAGCAACAAGTTGTACCATTCTAACGTGGTTTTCTTAAGGGCTTGAAAGAATTGCTTCAATAAAATGAAATCAAGATTGTGATAATCAATACAAACTACCATGAAAGAATTTATATGTATGTTATGATCTCCTTCTTTGTTATATTGATCGAATTTCAAAGATTCAACCCCTTGAGGAGTTATCATATTTAAGATTCTTATATCAAGAGGACAATGATGATAGTAGGTAGGAAGAGAGGACTAATTAGCAATAGATGCTAGTGGTAAGTACTACTATAATTGTCCCATCTTTTGTAGAATAGTATTTAGCATATGTTTTTTAGGTGAAGGAGATGAAGGAGGAGTAGCAGAGCCATGAGATCCCATACCACCTCTACTGCCACCACAAGTATCATCACCAGCACCAAAAGGCATAAACATAGTCATCATCCTAGTATACCCTAAAGGCATATGTGAAACATTGATGCTAGGTATAGTTGCACCAAAGAATGGATTGATGGTAGGTATAATATCCACCTTGTGAATCAATTCTTTAGGGATTTCAACACCAATATATGGGCCAATGATGCCATACTGGTCATCCTGCTTGGGGATTTACACAAGAGGCACATAATTTTTAACAATCATAGATAGAGCCCTTAATACTTCCATGCCTTTCTTATTTGAGATAAGAATATCTCTCAAATTTTGAACAATAGAACTAGCATGATAAAGGAAATTTTCTCTTTTGAGGAATCCCTTATAGTCCTCCAAGTTTCTTTTAAAATAATGAACCTAGTCAAATTGGACCTCAAGAACAGATTCATGGTTGACATTAATTGAAGTTGTTGGGGGACTATTCACTAAGGTATTATTTCACATGCTATTTCCAAAAGATCCCCTAACCATAATACTCTTGAGGGGTCATGAAGAAAAGTGATCATTTGGATCCACTGTGTTTGTTCATATCAGTCCTAGCAAAGTCAGATTATAATAGTTTAGAGGGATGCTCAGTCTAGAGGTTATCCTTACAATAATCGAAGAAGAATTATGGGTTGTAAATTTGATAGGCCAGCCTTATGATGTTTTGACACTTATGAAAAAGGGTGCAAGGAAAGAACCCAACAGAAATACGCAAAGAGAAGATTAAAAAATAACCAAACAAATACAAGAAAATTTTTCATGTTAAGTTCACCAAAATATAGAGGGGGAGAAGTGAACCACACCAACAGGTAGATAACAACCTCTTGAGGACTCACTAGTCTACCTCTCCACTTAGGATGACTAAAAAGTCTAAGGTTGTCAAGTACCATGTAGATGATATTGAATACGTCATAGATATTGTTCGACAAATTCTAATAGTTCTTTATCCAAGGATGCATGTATGAGTCAAAGATGATAGTGCAACATGTTGGCATTCTTTACAAACAGACTGCAAAGTTCATACATAAAATGCAAAGTGATGGATATATGCCCTACATAGGTTTTGGACTAAAAAAATGAATAACAGAAAGAAAAAAGATATAAAAATTGAATAATACAAGAAAAGGAAAGGAAAGAAATATCTCGCAATTGGTCCATGATTGAGGCCTCCAACAATTAGCTCTTTTCCAATAAAATATGCACACAATAAAGAGAGGACAAATTCTGGGGCTATGTTTAGATGTCTACCACAGTCAGACCCATATTTTGGTGTTTCCACCTCCACTAACAACTAGATAGATAGATAGATTGATAAACCAATAATGAAATATAAATTAAAATATGATATAAATATGCTAATGTAGATAAGAAAGAAGAGGAAAGAAGAACCCCCATTCCATAGCCAAAGCCAAGAGCTCACCAAGTGAAGAAGATGACGCACCAAATCATCCTCAAACCATAAGAATAATCAGAGTCTCAAGAACAATTGTTAGAATGTGACAGATTCAAACTCTAAATAGAGAGCTAAAGAGTTCCAAAGATTTTTATAGAAGAAAAAGAGCTCCTAGAGAGATCATCCATACCCAAAATGAACCTCAAAAAGGAAGATATGCATTTTTAGATTGAAACTGATGTCGGTAGGCAAAAGAAGAGGCATTATGCACACTACCATATGAAAATCTAATGCTCAAATGGCCACCTTTAGTCTGTAGATTCATGTGACACCACACAATGCACAAAAGTCTCAATGGAACACTAGCATCCACAAGCTAGATATTCCTCAAAGTCCACACAAATTCCAAAGCATGCAAAAAGAGAAAGAAATAAAGTAATTCTCCAATTAGTTAAAAGTGAAGGCACTTATGTAGCATGGAATCACATGGGGTGCAATTTATGACATTACAAGAAGAAATAAACATTTTTTAATTATTTAATTGTAAGTTAGGTGTAACCTAATTAAAATTTTAATTATTTAATCATAGAAAACCAATAGATGAATTAATCAAATAATAAAATTATTTAATAAATAGTGGAGGAAACAAATAAATTAATTAAATAACTACAAGAGAACATGTTATCTTCTTTTTTTTGTTGTTCAATAATTAGCAAAGAGAACATGTTATCTTATTTATTTAATACTTTAAAAATATAATTTATATCGATACATGAAATAATGAGATGGTGATGGCACATGAAGATGAATTGATGCTTTAGTTGTTTTAGATGTCTACAAATACATTAGAGGTAAACAAATAAATACTCTTACAAGTAATGCAATTTCAACTAGTTTTTATTCAAAACATGTAGCCTTCTCGATGTTGTTCTTATAATAGACAAGGAAGTAGAAAATAAACATGTTGAGAATATTATTTATGGATTCAAGAATGATTCTAAAAGGATTTGTTGGAATGGAGAGTGGAATAAGAAATCTATAAAATTGTATGTAGATGAATTATGGATGAATGGAACTTTGTATGTAACTAGCAAGAGGTCACAATATATGGTCAAGATAATGTACAAGCATAGGTATTCATATTTTTTAAAAATGATTAGGAAACATTTAAATGAACTAGTTAAGTGATTGGAAACTATTTATTTCAAATCAAATGAGTCATTATAATCTTAAAAAATATGTAATTTAGAATATTGGGGGTCTTCACTATAGATACTAAGTTAATGAGAAGAGTACTTATAGATTGGATCTTTCTATATTAGAAGATTAGTTAGTAGGCATATTCATAGAGCCACTAGCATAGAAGAATTTTTAAGTTTTAAGATAGAATTTAGATATTATGGATCCAAAAGCAATAAGTGGTCAAAATTAATACATATTGTTCAAATTTCTATTTTCTCCTGATATAGAAAATATTTTCTTTTATAACTTTTAAAAGTAGAAAATAGTTGAATTATTTTTAGTGATTTTCCCTCATGCAATATGTAATAAAAGTATCTAGAAAACTCTCTAGACTTCTACATAAAGAGGAAATTGAATGTTTTTTATTATTATTGATCAAATGATCAAGATATCAATGAGTAGAAGATTATGAATGTTCTATTTGGATTTATATATTTGCTATAATTTTTATTAAGTTAAATGGGTAAGTGCACAAAGATGGTGGTTAGAAAAGTGGACACCACCCAAAAAAAACATGGAAAAACAAGTAGCGTGTACATGGTTATAAAATTTGAAATGACCGCATACGTTCTTAGGTTTGTTGTTCTCAAGCCTAGAGAAGGTAGTGCATACACGTTGATTTTAGGAAAAGTACTACATACGCACTACCTTTAGGAAAATGAGCATGTACCCGCTACTTATAGGAAAATGAGCGTGTCGCGCTACTTATCCCTAAAATATTGCGTACTTGGTACCTGTCAAAAAAAAGTTTTTTAAAAAAACCTGGGTCTTATTTTCTCGTGACAGCCGCATTTTTATTTCCTTTTTTCTTCATTTTCTTTGCTAAACCGCAAACGGAGTGTAATATTTCTCTGCCAAACTATGAATAGGGTGCCACATTTCTCCTCCATACACTATGGATCAAGGTTAGTTTTTGTTAATTTTTGCTTTTTATCCCGTTTGTTCAATTTGTTTTACATTTTGAATTTAATTTCATTGTTAAGTTCCTCTATTTTTTCCCACCTCTTTAATGATTTACTTAATGTTGTCCTACTAACATTTAATGACTTACTTGTTTTGCTTATCAAACGATCTTTTTTTATTTTCTTGTTCATTATGGTTCATGTAATGACACATCAAGTATCATTAGAATCTTTAGTACATGATTTTGAACCAATAGCTTGATATGCATTAAATAGATTTCTCACAATAGTTCTTTCACTATTACTTTCAGATGATCTTAGGCCTAGAATTTTCATTGTCTCTCTAAAATTCAAATTTTTAATCATTTGAACAATTAATGGACATCTTGTGGTTTTATTTAAGTTTTTAAAATAGTTTTGCCATATTCTTTTAACCATTCTCCTACAAGTTTGTTCATTCATTTTATTGGGCATTGGATTCAATATATTCTCATCAATGTCAATTAGATACTTTGGTTCCCTACGAATGATTCTAGGAGGTGTTAACATCGGTGCATTATGTACATTCAATTCATCAAATACAGAAGGTGTATGTTCATCATTTAATTAATTATTAAATGTGGTATCTTCTTCAATTGCATTAGGTTCATACGGTAAATCAAATCTATCTTCTTCAATTGCATTAGGTGAATTCTGTTCGTTTGGTAAATCAAATTGAGATGTTGAGGATGACATGCATTCTTCTCCCATTGTTCTTATGTCCGTAATTTCTTCATATGTTGCCTTTGTCTTTCCTTTTCAACCTCTCATTGTTCCATCATTCCTCGCTTGTTCTTTCCCATGGTTGATATCGGTTGTCCTAAATAGAATCATATTACATATATATGTAAACAAAAATTCATAAACAAAAAAATAACCATAAATATGCATCTTATCATTATTTTTTTGAATCAAACTATTAAACAATCACAATAATATTGACAAAACTAATAAGAACAATAATTCAATCATTTGAAATCATGCAAAAACAAAAAATTCACTTACTTATATGTGTAAAACAGTGATAGAAGTGTAGACACGGTTCCAGTGGGGCCTTCAATGACCTCAAAAACTTCTTTTGAGGCTTTTGAGCTCTTGGGAAACTAAAAATATGTCTACATACTGCATACACACTATATTAATAACTGTGTGCGTGTTGTTAGTCCATAAAATGTTGGCAAGCCCAATGGTATTTTTTTCCATTCTTTACTAATAAGTAGCGTGTACGCACTCCTAAGCCTAAAAAATGTTATGGTAGGGTAGTGAACTAATAGGCTCGATACCCCGTACATGCTTACAAGTAATAAGTAATGCGTACATGCTCCTACACCTTAAAAAAGTTATGGCAAGGTGGTGAACTAATAGGTTCAGTACCCCATACACGCTATTTGTAGTAGAAAAAATGTGAATGAAAAGGGAGGGAGGGAGAGAGGGAGAAGGAGGGGAGGAGAGAGAGAGAGAGAGAGAGAGAGAGAGAGAGAGAGAGAGAGAGAGAGAGAGAGAGAGAGAGAGAGAGAGAGAGAGAGAGAGAGAGAGAGAGAGAGAGAGAGGGAAGGAGGGAGAGGGAGAGAGGGAGAGAGAGAGAGATGGTGGAGGGAGGGAGAGAAGAAGGGGTATGGAGGAAGGGAGAGGGAGAGAAAGAGAGAGAGGGGGGAGAGTAGGGGGAGGGAGAGAGAAGCAGGGGGGAGGAAGAGAGGAGGAGGGCTGGAATAGAGGGAGGGAGAGAGGGAGATAAGAAGGAGGGGGAAGGGAGAGGAAGCAAGAGAGGGAGGGAAGGAGGGAGAGGGAGAGGGAGAGAGAGAGAGAGAGGGGGGAGGGAGGGAGAGGGAGAGGGAGAGGGAGAGGGAGAGAGAGAGGGAAGGAGGGAGAGAGGGAGAGAGAGAGAGAGAGAGAGAGAGAGAGAGAGAGAGAGAGAGAGAGAGAGAGAGAGAGAGGGAAGGAGGGAGAGAGAGAGAGAGAGAGAGAGGAGGGGGGCAGAAGGGAGGGAGAGAGGGAGATAAGAAGGAGAGGGGAGGGAGAGGAAGAGAGAGAGAGAGAGGGAAGGAGGGAGAGGAAGAGAGGGAAAGAGAGGGAGAGAGAGAGAGGGGGGAGGGAGGGAAGGTAGAGAGAGGGAGAGAGGTAGAGTGTTGTGTGTGTGTGTGTGTGAGAGAGAGAGAGAGAGAGAGATACCATAACACAATATGACCCCTAACAACATCTAAGGGGTCAGAGGGTATCCTAATGGGTCATATGACACTATATGATCCCTTAGCACACCATAGGACCTATAACGACACCAAATAGTGTCATAAGGGGTCATAGAACACCATATGGTGTTGTTATGGGTTGTATGGTGTCCCGAGGGGTCATATGGAATCCTATGACCCCTTAAGACACCATATGGTCTTGTTATGGGTTGTGTGGTTTCTTAAGGGGTCATATGGTGTTCTAAGGGGTCAGAGGACACCATATGACCTCTTAGGAAACAATATGACCTCTAATGACACCTAAGGGGTCATATGGTGGGCTAATAAAATGATATATTATTTAAAGTTATGAATAGAACATCATACAATAGAACATCAGTAGTTTAGTTTTGATATCACTAAGTTAGACCATTGTCAGCATAAGAGAGACTCCAAGCAAACAAACAATGAGGCTTCGCTAAAAAGCAAGTGTAAGAGCTTGACCTAACCCTAATAGTACTGCCTTTCTAAAACATATGATGCTATTAAATTTGCAAGGTTATAGGACTGATCTTGATTGTGACTATAGGAACTACACACTTCATTTCTTTCATGGGTATGTACCCTTCCAAGCCTTTTCACAAGTGATGATCATTATATACTACCACTGCCATGCTTACAACAAACTTTAAATTCTTTAGGTGAGAGGCATTGTGTAACAACATCGGAACTCTCACATACCCACCACTATCATTCTCCAAGACATCATCTATGTGACTCGCCCTCTTTCTCTTCTTACCGGTTGTTTCCTTCTGAAAAACATATCGCAGGTACTCTAACTCGTCATTTTTCTTTGTTGACACTATTTTCCACATCTGCTCTACTCATTAGAAACACATTCAAGAAGAATATTGCTGCGGGTTTCCTTGTTTGTCGTGGTAATGCACCCGTGGTTCAATTTTAGATCCTATTCCTCCTATTCAATATACATAGACAAATCCATCGGTGAATTTTCTTAGGAGAGAATACATGATAAAAATGAAAGAGGAAGTTTCAAACAAGAATTAAATTCACTTACTTCCATAGAAGTGCAGACACAGTTGCAGTGGGGTATGGAGGGAGGGAGGGAGAGAAGAAGAGAGAGAGGGATGGGGTATGGAGGAAGGGAGAAGGGGAGAGAGGGAGAGAGAGAGAGGGATGGTGTATGGATGAATGGAGAAGGGGAGAGAGCGAGAGAGAGAGGGATGGGGTATGGAGGAAGGGAGAAGGGGAGAGAGGGAGAGAGAGAGAGAGAGATGGGGTACGGAGAGAGAGAGAGAGAGAGAGAGAGAGAGGAGGGGGGAGGGAGAGGTAGAGAGAGGGACCATAACACAATATGACCCTTAGAAAACAATATGACCCCTAACAAAATCTGAGGGGTCATAGGGTGTCCTAAGGGTTCATATGACACTATTTGATCCCTTAGCACACCATAGGACCTATAACGACACCAAATAGTGTCCTAAGGGGTCATAGAACACTATATGACCCTTTAGAACACCATATGTTGTTGTTATGGGTTGTATGGTGTCTTGAGGGTTCATATGGCATCCTATGACCCCTTAGGACACCATATGGTGTTGTTATGAGTCTTATGGTGTCTTAAGGAGTCATATGGTGTCCTAAGGGGTCACAGAGCACCATATGACCTCTTAGGAAACAATATGACTTCTAATGACACCTAAGGGGTCATACGATGGGCTAATAAAATGATATATTATTTAAAGTTATGAATAGAACATCATACAATAGAAAATCCGTCATTTAGTTTTGATATAGCTAAGTTAGACCATTGTCAGCATAAGAGAGACTCTGAGCAAACAAACAACGAGGCTTTGCTAAAAAGAAAGTGTAAGAGATTGACCTAACCCTAAGAGTACTGCCTTTCTAAAATATATGATGCTATTAAATTTGCAAGGTTATAGGACTAATCTCGATTGTGACTATAGAAATTACACACTTCATTTATTTCATGGGTATGTACCCTTCCAAGCCTTTTGAGAAGTGATGATCATCATATACTACCACTGTTATGCTTACAACAAATTTTAATTTCTTTAGGTGACACGTGTTGTGTAACAACATGCGAACTCTCGTATACCCACCACTATCATTCTCCAGGACATCATCTGTGTTACTCAACCTCGTTCTCTTCCTACCAGTTGTTTCCTTCTGAAAAACATATTGCAGGTACTCTGACTCATCATTTTGTTTCATTGACACTATTTTCCACATCTACTTTACTCATTAAAAACAAATTCGAAAATAATATTGTTGTAAGTTTCCATGTTTGTCACGGTAATGCACCCGTGGTTCAATTTTAGACCCTATTCCTCCTATTCAATATACACACACAAATCCATCAGTCAATTTTCTTAGGAGAGCATACATGATAAAAATCAAAGAGGAAGTTGCAGGCAAGAAATAAATTCACTTACTGCTATAGAAGTGTAGACACAGTTGCAGTGGGGTATGGAGGGAGGGAGGGAGAGAGGAAGAGAGAGAGGGATGGAGTATGGAGGAAGGGATAAAGGGAGAGAGGAAGAGAGAGAGAGAGGGATGGTGTATGGAGGAAGGGAGAAGGGGAGAGACTGAGAGAGAGAGGGATGGGGTATGGAGGAAGGGAGAAGGGGAGGGAGGGAGAGAGAGAGAGGGATGGGGTATGGAGGAAGGGAGAAGGAGAGAGAGGGGGAGAGAGAGGGATGGGGTATGGATGAAGGGAGAAGGGGAGAGAGGGAGAGACAGAGAGAGGGAGAGAGAGGGAGAGAGAGAGAGAAAAGGAGGGGGGAGGGAGAGGAAGAGAGAGAGAGAGAGAGAGACCATAACACATTATGACCCTTAGAACACAATATGACCCCTAACAACATCTAAGGGGTCATAGGGTGTCCTAAGGGGTCATATGACAGTATATGATTCCTTAGCACACCATAGGACATATAACGACACAAAATAGTGTCCTAAGGGGTCATAGAACACCATATGACCCTTTAGAACACCATCTGGTGTTGTTATGGGTCGTATGGTGTCCTGAGGGATCATATGGCATCCTATGACTCCTTGGGACACCATATGGTGTTGTTATGGGTCGTATGGTGTCTTAAGGGGTCATATGAATTTCTAAGGGGTCACATGATACCATATGACCTCTTAGGAAACAATATGACCTCTAATGACACCTAAGGGGTCATATGGTGGGATAATAAAATGATATATTATTTAAAGTTATGAATAGAACATCATTAGTTTAGTTTTGATATAGCTAAGTAAGACCATTGTTTGCATAAGAGAGACTCCAAGCGAACAAACAATGAGGCTTCGCTAAAAAGAAAGTGCAAGAGCTTGACATAACCCTAAGAGTACTGCCTTTCTAAAACATATGATGCTTTTAAATTTGCAAAGTTATAGGACTGATCTCGATTGTGATTTCTTTCATGGGTATGTACCCTTCTAAGCCTTTTCACATGTGATGATCATCATATACTACCATTGCAATTCTTACAACAAACTTTAATTTCTTTAGGTGACAGGCGTTGTGTAACAACATGGGAACTCTCGCATACCCACCACTATCATTCTCTAGGACATCATCTATGTTACTCTCCCTCTTTCTCTTCCTACCAGTTGTTTCTTTCTGAAAAAAATATTGCAAGTACTCTGACTCATCATTTTTCTTTGTTGACACAAATTTTCACATCTGCTCTGCTCATTAAAAACACATTTGAGAAGAAAATTGTTGCAGGTTTCCTTGTTTGTCATGGTAATGCACTCATGGTTCAATTTCAGAGCCTATTCCTCCTATTCAATATACACACACAAATCCATCAGTCATTTTTCTTAGGAGAGCATACATGATTAAAATCAAAGAGGAAGTTGTAGACAAGAAATAAATTCACTTACTTCTATAGAAGTGCAAACACAGTTGCAGTGAGGTATGGAGGGAGGGAGGGAGAGAAGAGGAGAGAGAGGGATGGGGTATGGAGGAAGGGAGAAGGGGAGAGAGGGAGAGAGAGACGGATGGTGTATGGAGGAAGGAAGAAGGGGAGAGAGGGAGAGAGAGGGATGGGGTATGGAGGAAGGGAGAAGGGGAGAGAGGGAAAGAGAGAGCGATGAGGTATGGAGGAAGGGAGAAGGTAAGAGAGAGAGAGAGAGAAAGAGAGAAGCACCTTGTATGCACTTGAGAGGGGGAGACAATATACTTATATGTGTATATATATACTTAATATATTATATATATATATAAACATATTATATATACAATATCATATTATACAAAAACCCAAAATTTAAACAAACTTAGCGCGTACGAGCTATTTATAGTAAACATAGCGCGTACGCACTGTTTATAGTAAAAATAGCGCATACGCGTTGTTTATAGTAAAAATAGCATGTACGCGCTTCTTACACCATAAGTACCCCATACGCGCTTTTTATACCATAAATACACCGTACGCGCTTTTGACTGTTTAGGCTTGGAAATAGGCCTGGATGACAAAGGTACGGTTTGGAAGTTTAATTTCCCTCCATTTCTCTCATTTTTGACATGTTTTATTTTATCAACTTGGTTTATCGACTTTGTCATCATTAGGTTTACACTTCATCAAGTGGGTATTTCTAAAATTGCCACCATATTTTCACCCATCTTCTGAGCTTTCTAACCATATAATGTTTTTTAAATTTGAACAACAATAACATATTATTATTGAATTTCTTTTACCAGTGTCTCCACAGTTCTCACAGACATAGGTGCACCGCTTTTTTAATAAATTTTGATATACTTATCCAAATTTAAAAAACTGTATATATTATTGTAGTGCACTTGATTCTTTACAATTTGTTTAGTGCAACTTATGCTTCATGCACAAATAGGTACCTAATTTTCAGGATCTATTCGATTGGAAAAATAATAATAAAAAGATTACTCAATAAAAAATACACATCTTCTAGTAATCACTCTTAACTATCTTTCTGCCAAAGGATTTGTCAAAATACTAAATGTAAGTATGACTTTTTTGATGCACACATCAGACACCATGTTATGTTTTTAGAAAACAATGAGGGTCTATTTTTCGTGCACGAAGGATTTGACCCCCTTAATCTTATCCAATTTTGAAAAATTTTAGTAGTTTGGAAACTAGATTTAGAGTACTACAATATTTGTTCTTTGATTATCTTCATATCTTGAGTGGATGACTTTCAAATTTTTCCTCCAAGTTCAAGTTCACTTGATTTCAGAAAAAAAAAGTGTCCACTTATACCCCCCCTTTTTTACCACCATCTTTGTGCACTTACCCAAATAGAATATGTGTTATAGCTTCTAGGGATTCTATTTTTTTGCATTCTAATTTTTTGGTTTAAGTTAGAGTTTTTTTTAATCTATAACCTCCAACATTTTATAGTCTCTTAAAGATAGTTGTGTTCTCTTTTTGTGTGCAAGAGATTTGTCGGATTCTAAAATAATAATAATAATGGTTCACATTATTATCATGTAAATGCCAAACCAATCTTTGTCTTTGGGGACATAATGCATTACTAGTTCCAACTTTATCTAGTCAATTATCCTGCAATATATCAATCACTTGTCTCTTCTTATAAATTAGATTGTATCTTAATTAGATTGGATATTCATTACTAGATTCTTGAAATCTCATGAAACCCAAATCAAATTCTTGTTTCTCTTAGTCATTACCAGACTAATCACTACCACACATAATGGTCAAACCATATTTGATACTTATCTAGTTTATTAATAAAAAAAATAATTGGGTATTTCTTACTATATTCAGAAATGTTTAATCTATAGTTTGATAACTATTTAATAAACAAATGACAACTAAGTTGAAAAGAATTGTCATTGTAAACAAAAAGATGGTGGCCTTATTTTAATAGTTTATAATTAACTTCCAAAGTGAAGTATTTGTCACTAAATAGTGCAACTTACACGGGTATGGATAATAAAAAATTGTATATAGAGACTAACAAAGATATTTTTCTAACTAGTGTGATATATCTCGTGGGGAAAAAGTGTTGAGTAGATGTCATGTAAAATTGTTCTACAAACAATAATGTGGCGTGTTGGCTATTTTTTAAAAATGGTTATTGCCATTAAGAAGTGTGCATCACATTAAAGATTATAATTACTATGCAAGTGATCTCTAAGATAAGTAGTAAAATATTCAAATAAAGTACATACAACATTAATTAATTCATTGTAATATTTTTCTTCTTTTAGGTCAACAAAATCCACCAATCATTAGGTTAGTAGTAATATATCAATTATAAGGACCATGAACTAACCATGAGCTACTCTATGGTAAAACCTAAACGTATTCATAATCTTCATAGCACTATCAAGATTTACATGTATCTAAAACACATGTATTGGTTAACATATCATAATTTATTTGTTTACTAGGTTTGTGTGAATGAGTGTATCCATAAACAATGAACTACTAACTGTGTCAAAGGGATAGTTAATCATGGGCTTTAAAAATTAGATGCTAAAGAATGGAGGAAACAAACCATGAAAGAAGCACATGTTAAGGTAGGTAATGACTTTGGATAAGTGATTCCACCAAGAGGTCCCTACTAAATAAGTAAAAACATATCAAATTGCTTATAGATAGAGGACTCTTAATAGAGTTGCACACTATTGAGGGAATATTAAATAAAGTGCCATGAAAATAGAGATGTTATAAAATGAAATTATTTATCACATGAATGAAATTTAAAACTCTCACGCTTTTGTCTTGTTATGAGAAAATTTGACAAAATCTCATTTATCTTAAGAGATCATATGACCTAATAGTGAAAAATGACTAGACCTCTTCAATCTTCCATATCTTATTTTATTTTTGAATCTAAGAATATAAAAATTATTTAGTAGAAATGATTAGGTGAAGACTTAAATATACTAATTAGAGATATTAATCATGTACCTTTATTCAATTTTAATTTGTTTTATATTAATAATGGTTGAAAATTTTTAATTATGAAAAGAGGTATATCATATCTCTATTTAATTTTAATTTGCTTTACATCAATAATAAAAGAAAGATATCAATCACCCACCTCTATTAAATTTTAATTTATTGAAAATTTCAAATAATGAAAACTACTGATTTGTCTTGGTTTAATCGACGTTTGTTGGAGACGGCTGAAGTGAAATATGTGAGACAAAAAATTTAATAGAGAAGAAGCTCCGTACTGACTTGGTAAACTTGAATGTGAAAGGGTAAATGCCAAACGCGTTTGTGTTCAGCATAGGTATTCATAGCTATCTTTTATTCACACATCTTCTTAGCTTTTCCCTTGTTAGTAGCCAATAATGGGCAACCGCGCCTTTTTCATTCTCCTTCTCTTTGCCATGTCCATATGATCAAGTCCATGAAACCCCAGCATTTCAATTTGCACCAACACTGGTACGCTTCAATGCTCAGCCACGTCTCCGAATCGAATCGCATATGATACTCTCTTACACGGCTTTGCTGCAAGACTGAGCGAAACAGAGGCTCAAGCCATGGAGGGTATGGAGGGGTGCTTGGCCATGATCCCTTCCTCCCTCAATAAAGTAGCCACTACACACACGCCAGAGTTTCTGGGTCTCTCATCCTCCTCCTCTTCTTCTCTTGGATTATGGTCTCAATACTCCACTCGTGGCGAAGATATTATCGTGTGTGTGATTGACTCAGGCATATGGCCTGAAAGCAAAAGCTTCAACGATGCAGGCCTTGGACCTGTTCCCTCGAGATGGAAAGGCACATGTGAAAGCGGGTGGGCCTTCAATTCGTCACACTGCAATAGAAAAATAATTGGAACTCGATACTTCTACAAAGGCTACCAAAGAGGTGTCTCTAAAATTAATGAAACGTTGGAGTACATGTCTCCCAGGGATGCCCATGGTCACGGCATACATGTGGCCTCAACTGCCGCGGGAGCTGCGGAAACGGGTGCCAATTCCTTCGGTTTCGCCAACAGAATGGCCAGAGGACGTGCCATTCCACATAAATCACGTAGCCATTGCAGCATTTGGAGCGATAGAAAAGGGAGTATTTGTTTCTGCAATTGCAGGCAACGACGGACCTTCTTTATCTAATCTGAGTCACACGGCGCCCTGGATAACTACCGTAGGTGCGAGCAGCATCGACAGAGACTTCCCTGCTTCTCTGGTGTTGGGCAACCAGGAGATATACAGAGGCACCTCCGACTTCAAAGGAGGAGATGGAAAATTGCAAGGGCCATTCCCTCTCGTCTATGTCTCTGCCAGTAGTAGCTTATAGCGTTGTCTTGATGGTAGCCTGGACCAAAATGTGGTAAAGGGTAAGATAGTGCTGTGTGATCAGTTGATCAATCCAGATGACTCTAGCGCACGGGAGAAGGCCAAGGAAGTAGCCAGAGCTGGCGGTGCAGGAATGGTCGTGGCTAATGAAGAGCTCCTTGGAGCACAGCAGCTGTTTCCCTACATTTTACTATTTCCCGCTATCACCGTAATTTTCAAAGCTGGTGAGGGAATAAAATCCTACATCAACAGCACATCGAGTAATACTACTGCCACGGCCACCATGCGTCTCACGGGATTGACTATTGTGGTAGACACAGCAGCCGCTCCCATCGTAGCTGCATTTTCATCGAGGGGGCCGAGTGAAGCATATCCTTCTGTTCTCAAGCCTGATATGCTTGCTCCTGGTGTCAACATATTAGCAGCATACGCTAGAGGTGTGGACTACTTCTTTAATTCGGGGACCTCCATGGCCTTTCGTCATGTCAGCGGCATCGCAGCGCTCATAAAAGCCATCCATCCCACGTGGAGCCCTGCCGCCATCAAATCTGCTCTCATGACCACTTCCTACATTGTGGATAATAGAAAGCGGGCGATCAGAGATTCAGTTAGCATGGAGGCAGCCGACTCATTTGGTATGGGCTCCGGACACGTGGACCCAAGATCTGCAATGGATCCTGGGCTTGTCTACGACATGGCACCGCAAGATTATATAGATTTTCTCTGTTCGCTCAATTACACCAGACGACAAATTGCTCTTCTCACAAAGAAGACAGTTTCGTGTCCCAACTCTAGTTTGGAAGCCAGAGATCTCAACTACCCATCATTTTCTGTTGTCTTTAAGCCGGGCAACAAATCGATTAAGGTGAGCAGAAAACGTGTGACGATTGTGGGTGCAGAGGGTAATGTGGTGTATAGAGTGAGTGTGAAGAGCCCTCCTGGCGTAAACATCAGCGTGGAGCCCCAGACGTTGATGTTTAAAAAACTCTACGATTTGAAAGCAATCGAAGAAGCCCATCTGCATCTGAGGGTGAGCTATATGATTTTGGAGAGATACGTTGGACTTGTATTGATGGGGGAACACAAGTTGTTCGTAGTCCGGTTGCATTCACCTGGCAAGCTTCAAATTGATCCGACCTTGCCCTGCTATGCCATATGCATTGCAAATTCTGCTCTTCTACAACATCCACGATCAACATTGCCCAATTTCTTTCGTCTGCTATGTTACCAAACAAATTTATATTTAATAATCTACTTATTTAGTTTGGCATAATGGCTTTATAAAGTCCATTCATTGGATGTAATAAAGGAACTGAATAATTATAGTAATATTTTTCTTTGTTTTTAGTTTTTATAATGTAAATCTTTTGTTTTCTATTTTCTCTGTTCTACATTGATATCAAAGTAATATCAATTATATCATATATAGTTTTTATAGTTTTTTCTTATGAAAGCATGAATATTTTGAAATTCAAAAGATTAAAGTCTGTCAATATCTGCAAGAAATTGAAAATGTTAAGGTGAGAATAAAAGTTAAAAGAAACTAGAAAGACATAGAATTCACTTGATGGTTTCTACGTTCATTGGTGTGAGACCCCTTCTTGTTTTGCATCAGACCTATGTGATGCCATCTTTATGTATTATGACACAATCTCCTCCTTACTATATACATGAGAGTTGGACATAGTTATTTTGTTAGCCTAATGTACATGTTTCATGGATTTATATAATTTTGATACTATATCTTATTCACATTTATTTTTAACACTTAATGACATGACATGATGTGTGTGCGTGTGTGTGCGCCTGCATGCGCATGCGTGTGCGTGCACTATGTGCCCATTATAAAGGATCACATTCAGCAATGTCATATATGATGTTGAATGATTATATTGTTTTGGCTACATTTGCATATGATGATGAGTTAACAATACTTGCAGCGTGCAAGGTTCACATGAGTGAGTAGGAAATAGGGGAAGCAAAATAGTGGCAATCTTGTGAGAAGCCAATCCACCAAGCATGATCCGTATGGAGGACTCCAATTATATTTTTTTCTTTATCATTTTTTATACTAATATTTTGATGATACATATATGTCCACTTCTTAAGATGTGAAACCTTGTTTGTGATGAGTATCTTTTGTTAACTTTAATTCTCATGTATTCTTATGAGTGTATCTTATGATAATAGTGATATTAAGAATATAATCTTTTAAAATAATAATAATCAAATTTTAATAAGTGTATTATTTAATTAAAAATTGTAATTTTTATGACCTTTATGTCATATGTTAAACTTCATCCATCACAGTCCAACTATGTAAATTCTACTCTATAAGATCCACAATCTACATCACCCAATTTCTTCCATGTCCTCGTTAGTCGATGTTATTCAAATTCAATAAAATATCAATTTTTTTAATTTTTTAACTCATTGTCTACCCTCTAAGAAAATTATAATTATCGAATTATATTATAACATCAGTATTCTGCAAATTAATTTTAACAAGTTCAATGCTTTTTTACATATCATATAAATTTAGTCTTGAATTTACCATACACATGGCAATTCCTATTTAGTTTTTGATCTATATCTATGGAATGATTTAATCATAGTATATAGTGACTTTTAACATACTTGTTCTAGGTTTGGTCAATTCTCTAATCTTGATCCACCTTCATTAGGTTCTCTTTGTACATAGTTCCATCCATTTGACCTTATCCCTACCCTATAAATGCACAATTTTCCTCATATCCTACTCATTTATTCACCCAAACTAGTAACTATATATTTCCATAATTTAATTTCTCTTATTATTAATTCATTTCTATAAACTTCCTTTTAAAGTCTATGAATCACTATTTGACCCTACTATAGTCCTAGATAGGTGAGGAGGTCTACCCTAAGGAATAGGTCAATCCTTAGCCCCCCGATGAAGGAGGAGTAGAAGATACAACCCATCATAGAATAGGAGTAGATTGGGAAGGAGAAACAAAAACCAATGCCGGAGGAGGTAGAGAAACCATAGATTAAGTCAATGCAAAGGTGAACTCCCCTATCATATAATTATGATAATCTTTATACAACAAATATCATTAGGAAAGGATAGGTCGAATCAGAGAAAACCAAAAGTTATCCAATGAAAAGTCCCTATAGACAATCAATAGTTGAAATCCTATAGCTTGGATAGCATGGACTATGCCTTCATGAGGAAATTTTAAACACTTGAATAACCAAAGGGACTGCTTCCATGGCAATCACTCAAGGGATACCCTGCTTAACCTAAAATGGGTTTGACTCTGGGATAACAATAGAAGTAGTTGTCACCACCTTGGGTCCCACAAGGAACACCAAAGTTGTGTTACCTAGAGGAGGAACAAAAATACCATCATGCATGCAAACAAAGGAACAATACTCATAATACCTTTCCCTATATAAATAATTGATAAACAAGGCCTCCTTTGAAATGACAGCAACTCAATATGCAGGATCGAACGACACACCTATAACTAGTATGATTATTTATCTTAGCTGATATGTATAATAGGATAGAACACCCACTATATGGAAAATCTAGAGGTGTGAAAGATATATCAATGTTTTTCTTCTCTTGTTGCGGGGCGAGATCCGAGTGACAATGACAATGTTAATAAATGGGCTACTGCTCGACTCAGATTTTGATGATATCGAGATAAAATTTGATGAGTGAGATAGGAAAGGATCAACATAGATCCATGAGTCACTATTTATTTTATCATTAGACTTGTTGAATTTTTGTTCACATTCATTGACCCAAATAACATTATTGTCTATATGATCTTGGACTAGGTATCTATCACAGATATAGCACTTGGTGTCATGTCCAGGTAAATAGTGGTATTGATACAATTTAGAACAATCATACCACTGAGGGTATGGTTCGTTACCAAGGAGTGATCTAATACCAATAAGGGTTATATGATTATCCTTTAAGAGTTTCTACATGATACTCAAATAGGAATTAGCCAACTTTGTAAAGACTCAATTTTATTGTAGATCATGTGTAGATATTTTAGTATCCTACGTGATCGCAATGACATTTACTACATAGTTATTCCTTTTAGACCCTCCCCTGAAACTGCCCACAAGAGAGATTGAAGAAGATTCACCAAATTGAGTCATCATGAGTTCATAATTAATGAGTGTAAAGAATGGAATTGTAAAGTTTGAATAATGATTAAGAGCTAACTTCTCCCCTAGTTCTAGCTATAGATTTATAATAAACATCCTCTTAAATCACTATCTAGCAAGGCAAAAGGGATCTTAGTATAAATTTACTAATGCTAAGAGATAAGTTTTGTATTCCTCTCATTAGGTTTTTGCTTATAGCAAACAAGGTCTGCTATCTAGTGACCTTGTTACTAATGTTCGTGTAAAATAGTGTATGAAAGGTGTCCATGAGTTGATCAAATGACCTAGTTTCCTTGAGGGCTCGAGAGAATTGCTTCAACAACATGACATCAAGATTATGATAATCAATACAAACTACCACAAAATAATTTATATGTATGTTAGGATCTACTTCTTTGTTATATGATCAAGTTTCAAAGATTCAACCCCTTGAGGAGTGATCATTTTTAAGATGATTATATCAAGAGGACTATGATGATCGTAGGCAGGAAGAGAGGAATGATTAGCGATAGATCCAATAGTGGTAAGTACTGCTATAAGTGTCCCATGCTTTGTAGAATAGTATTTAGCACAGGGTTTTTAGGTGAAGGAGGTGAAGGAGGAGTATTAGAGCCATGAGAGCCCATACCATCTCCACCGTTACCACGACTACCATCTTCAACACCAAAGACACCAAAAGTCATAGACATAGTAGTCATCCTAGTATACCCCAAGGGCATTTGTGAAACATTGATGCTAGGTATAGTTCTAGTGGAGAATGGTTCGATAGTAGGTCTAATAACCACCATGTGAATCAATCCTCTAGGGATTTCAAAAGCAATCTATGGGCCAATGATGCCAAACTGGTCGTCTCGAGTGGGAACTTCAACAAGAGGCACATGATCTTTAACAATCATAGATAGAGCCCTTAATACATCTAGGCCTTTCTCATCCGAGGTAAGTATATCTCTCAAATTTTGAATAATAGATGATACCGAACGCGTCATAGAGATCTTTTGACAACTTCTAATAGCTTTTTGTTGAAGGATGCATGTATGAGTCATAGACAACAGTGCAACATGCTAGAATCCTTTACTTACACACTATATATGGATATATGCCCTAGATAAGTTTTAGACTAAAAAATGAATAACAAAAAGCAAAAATGATATAAAAATTGAATAATACAAGGAAAGAAAAGGAAAGAACGCAACTAGTCCATGATTTAGGCCACTAACAATAAACTCTTTTCCAATGAAATATGCCCACAAGAAAGAGAGGACAACTTTTGGGGCTATGTTTAGAAGTCTACCACTGTCAAACCCATAATTTGGTGTTTCCACCTCCACTAACAAATAGATAGATATATTTCATAAACCAAAATGAAATATAAATTAAAATATGATATAAATATGCTAATGGAGATAACAAAGAAGAGGATATAATAACCCCCCTTCCATACACAAAGCCAAGAGCTCACCAAGTGAAGAAGATGAAGCACCAAATCATCCTCAAAGCACAAGAATAATTAGAGTTTCAAGCACGAATGTTAGAATGTGAGAGATAAAAATGCATGCAAGAGAACCAAGTGTGATGAAAATTCTAAATAGAGAGCTAAATAATCCTAGAGCTTTTGATAAAAACAAATAGAGTTCCTAGAGAGATCATCCTATCCAAAATGAACCTCAAAAAGGAAGATATGCATTCCAAGAATGAAACTAATGTCGGTAGGCACAAAAAGAGGCATTATGAACACTACCAAATGTAGATATAATGCTCAAATGGCGACCTTTAGTCTGTAGATTCACATGATGTCACACAATGCTCAAAAGTCTCAATGGAACACTAGAAATTCCAAAGCATGCAAAAAGACAAAGAAATGAAAGAATTCTCCAATCAGTTAAAAGTGAAGGCACTTATGTAGCATGGAATCACACGGGGTACAATTTATGACACTACAAGAAGAAATAAACTTTTTTTTAATTATTTAATTGCAAGTTAGGTGTAACCTAATTAGATTTATTTAATGTTTAATCATAGCAAACCAAGAGATGAATTAATCAAATAATTAAACTATTTAATCAATAGTGGAGGAAACAAATAAGCTAATTAAATAATTAAAAGAGAACATGTTATCTTAATTAAATATTTTAAAAACATAATTTATGTGGATATGTGAAATAATGAGATGGTGATGACACATGAAGATGAATTTATGTCGTAGTTGTTTAAGATGTTTACAAATATATTAGAGGTAAACAAATAAATAATCTTACATGTAATGAAATTTCAACTAGTTTTTATCAAAACATGTAGTCTTCTCAGCGTTCTTCTTGTAACAGACAAGGAAGTAGAAAAGAAACATGTTGAGAATACATTTTATGGATTGAAAAATGATTCTAAAAGGATTTGTTGGAATAGAGAGTGGAATAAGAAATCTATAAAATTGTATGTAGATTAATTGTGGATGAATGGAACTTTATATCTAACTAGCAAGAGGTCACAATACATGGTCAAGATATTGTACAAGCATAGCTATTCACATTTAAATAATAAAAAAAGATTAGGAAACATTTAAATGAATTAGTGAAGTGGTTGATGATTATTTATTTAAAATCAAATCAGTCGTTGTCTTACAAAATCATGTAATTTAAAATATTGGGGATCTTCGCTATAGATACTAAGTTAATGAGAAGAGTACTTATAGATTGGATCTTTCTATATTAGAAGATTATTTAGTAGGCATATTCATAGAGCCACTGGCACAGAAGAATTTTTAAGTTTTATGATAGAAGTTAGATATTATGGATCATAAAGCAATAAGTGGTCAAAATTAATACATATTGTTGAAAATGTATTTTCTCGTGATATAGAAAATATTTTGTTTTATAATTTTTAGAAGTAGAAAACAATTGAATTAATTTTTAGTGATTTTTCCTTATGCAATCTCTCTAGACTTCTACATAATGAGGAAATTTAATGTTTTTATTATTATTGATCAAATGATCAAGAGATCAATGAGTAGAAGATTATGAATTTTCTATTTGGGTTTATATATTTATAATAATTTTTATCAAGTTAAATAGAATATGTGTTATAGCATCTAAGGATTCTATGTTTGTGCATTTTATTTTTTATTTTTAAGTTAGAGTTTCTTAATCTATAACCTCCAATATTTTATAGTCTCTTAAAGATAGTTGTGTTCTCTTTTTGTGTGCAGGAGATTTGTTGGCTTCTATGATAATAATAATAACAAGAATAATAACAACAACAACAACAACAACAACAACAACAACAACAACAACAACAACAACAACAACAACAACAACAACAACAACAACAACAACAACAACAACAACAATAATAATAACAATAATAATAATAATAGTATAGCTTCATGTTATTATCATGTAAACGCCAAACCAATCTTTGTCTTTGGGGACATAATGCATTACTAGATTCTTGATCTGGTTAATTATCCTATAATACATCAATCGCTTGCCAATGCTTATAAAATAGATTGTATCTTAATTAGATTGAATAGTCATTACTAGATTCTTGATTACTCATGAAACCCAATTCAAATTCTTGTTGCTCTTAATCATTACCACTCTGATCGCTACCACATGTAATGGTCAAACCATATTTGATACTTATCTATGTTAGACAATTCAAATAATCGGAAGACAACTGAGTGGGGGAGGGGGGTGAATCAGTTGTCACAGATTACCGGAACTATTAGAAATTTAAAACTTTAATACCGGAACCCAAAACATTAATATCAGAATAGCAATTAAACCAGTTAAGAATAAGCAATAATCATAGAATAAAAACCATCCACATGACACCAAGATTTATACGTGGAAAACCCGATAAAGGGAAAACCCACGGTGGGAAGCCTACCTAGAGCCAGGTAATACTTCTGTAGTAAGTATGTGACTTACAATTAAGGGGCCTGCATTTGCATGAACGCCAATAGCCTAGAGCACACCGCTCATCACAAAAGGAGCCTCACTGACTACATAGAAATCCAGACTACAATCCGGATTGCATCTCTTATGCTCGAGTACAGTTTCGATTAAGCTCAATACTAGAGGACTAAATCCTCTTACATAATCTCATTCCAATCTTGAATGATCGACCAAATCCTCTACCTAAATGATATTATATTATTCGCACATTACATTCCTTGACTTTGACCTATAACATAACCATGATAATCTACAATGAGATCTTACATCTATATATACAAACCCTCTACCATAAACAATTAGGTCAGACACCAAATAATAAACCAATTACATAATTACAAACCATGTCGGCCTTAGACCAAATGAATAATATCCAACACATAAGACATTATGGAAATAAATTGAGAGATCCAATCCACACATTACATTAAAGTCATTCCATAACCTAGAACAACCGGGACACAGTATAGGTGCACACACTATAGAAATCATCTCCATCTCACAAGTCTCAAACATGATCACCGACAACATCCAAAAACTCCACCAGAAGCTGCACCAACACCACTTATGCAATTCATCAAGGATCTTCATCAAAAGCTCTGTCGGTGAAACCCTCGCCGAAACCAGAAACTTTGCTTCTAAGCAAACAGGATAGCATCTGATCACCAAACCAAAACCAACTGACTGAATATGAGAATGAGTATCATGAACAAGCCAATTCCATCACCAAGCCATATCAAAGTCTATCGGATAATGCCAGATCTAAATCAACTAGAAACCACTCAACCTACTAGGACCAAAAGGGTGTCGGTAAAGCATCCAAACAACTAGTGTTGGAATCAATGACAAAACATCAATGTAACACGTAATAAATTCTACCAAATGGCCAACAATCTCCCCCTTTGGCATTGATGGCAACACTAGATGTGAAAACACCTAAGTACCAAGAAATGCCAAACAAGTCTCCCCCAAAGGAAGACAGCTAACAATCTCCCACAAAATGTCAATATATCTTCCCTTTACTTTTCTTATATTCATATCTCTCCCCCTATTACTTTTTCTTTTTCTTTTTCTTTCTTTGTCTTTTTCACATCAATATCTCTCCCCCTTTGACATCAATGCGAGAAATCTAACAAAAATATCAAAGCAGAAACACAAACCACTGAATTACAAAGCTAACTACTCCCCCTAAGTAGTAGCATCCCACATCAGTGCCAGAATGAATAGTATCTCTGACAATTCATGTCAGACTAATGCCAAAATGCATCAATCAAGTCTCTACCGGAGGGGCAGAAACTCTCAATCTATCTTTTAGGTACTCAAATGATTCATTGGGCAATGGTTAAGCGAAAATATCTGCAATCCGCTCTTTAGTGCTCACATAAACCAGTCTAACTTCATTTTCTTCCACCTTTTCCTTTAAAATTTATACTTGATAGATATGTGCTTTGTTTTAGAATGAAATACCTAATTCTTTAGCAGCAGAGTTATCATAGTGAATAACTATCGGTGCATCACAATCAACTTTTATATACTTAAACATTTGCTTCATCCATAAAACTTGTGTACAGTTAGTAGCAACAACAACATAATCAGCTTCAGTAGTAAATAAAGAAGTACATGACTATTTCTTGCTAATCCATGAAACCAAATTCTTTCCAAGAAAGAAAGCTCCACTGGAAGTGTTTTCTCGGTCATCAATATCTCCAACCCATTCAGCATCTGTATATGCACATAAGGTAGATTTATCATCCTTAAGGTACCACAAACCATATTTTGATGTACCTTGCAGGTATCTAAAAATCCTTTTCACCGCAATCTCATGATTTTCTCTAGGACCACTCTGAAATTCTGAAACAATACAAACAACATTCATAATATCAGACCTAGTCTGAGTCAAATAAAGAAGACCTCCAATCATAGATTTTTATCTTGTAGGATTACCGGTGCAAAAACATCTTTTCTTATCAATTTCTCACTTGTAACCATAGGAGTACTTACTGGTTTAGAATCTCCCATACCAAATTTCCTCAACAATTCCTTAGCATATTTAGTGGCAAATGAAAATACCTTTGTGAGTCTAAGTAATCTGCAAAGCAAAGAAATTTTTTATCTAACCAATCATAGACATCTCAAATTCTTTCTCCATATTCTTAAAAAATTCTATGCATAATTTATCTTCACCTCCAAAAATAATGTCATCAACAAATACTTCAAGAATCAGTATATCATCATCAGTGATCTTATAATATAAATTACCGTCAGCACTGCCCTTAGTAAAACCAAGCTTCAAAAGATATTTATCCAACCTTGCATACCAAGCTCTAGGTTCTTGTTTCAATCCATATAAAGCTTTCCTTAACCTACAAACCATATTTGTATCATCTGATTGTGAAAAACCATCAGGTTGCTCAATATAGTTGTGTTCTCTTTTTGTGTGCAAGAGATTTGTCGGGTTCTATAATAATAATAATAATAATAATAATGCTTCATGTTATTATCATGTAAACGCCAAACCAATCTTTGTCTTTGGGGACATAATGCATTACTAGCTCCAACATGATCTAGTCAATTCTCCTGCAATACATCAATCACTTGTCTCTTCTTATAAATTAGATTGGATATTCATTAGGAGATTCTTGATTTCTCATGAAACCCAAATCAATTACTTGTTTCTCTTAATCATTACCACTTTGATCACTACCACACATAATGGTCAAACCATATTTGATACTTATCTAGTTTATTAATAAATAAAATAATTGGTTATTTATTACTATATTTAGAAATTTTTAATCTATAGTTTGATAATTATTTAATAAACAGGTGACAACTAAGTTGAAAAGAATTGTCATTGTAAACAAAAAAAAGGTGGCCTTATTTTAATAGCTTATTATTCACTTCCAAAGTGAAGTATTTGTCACTAAATAGTGCAACTTACACGGGTATGGATAATAAAAATTTGTATATAGAGACTAACAAAGATTTTTTTCTAACTAGTGTTATATATCTTATGGGGAAAAAGGTGTTGAGTAGATGTCATGTAAAATTGTTCTACAAACACTAATGTGGCTTGTTTACTATTTTTCAAAAATGATTATTGCCACTAAGAAGTGTGCATCATATTAAAGATTATAATTACTATGCAAGTGATCTCTAAGGTAAGTAGTAAAATATTCAAATAAAGTACATACAACATTAATTAATTCATTGTAATATTTTTCTTCTTTTAGGTCAACAAAATCCACCAATCATTAGGTTAGTATTACAATATATCAATTATCAGGACCATGAACTAACCATGAGCTACTCTATGATAAAACCTAAACGTATTCATAATCTTCATAGCACTATCAAGAGTTACAAGTATCTTAAACACATGTATTTGTTAACAAATCATAATTTATTTGTTTACTAGGTTTGTGTGAATGAGTGCATCCATAAACAATGAACTAGTAATTGTGTCAAAGGGCCAGTTAATTATGGGCTTTGAAAAATAGATGCTAACGAATGGAGGAAACAAACCATGAAAGGAGCACATGTTAAGGCACTTAATGATTTTGGATAAGTGATTTGACCAAGAGGTCCCTACTAAATAAGTAAAATACATATCAAATTGCTTCTAGATAGAGGACTCTTAATAGAGTTGCACACTATTGAGGGAATATTAAATAAAGTGCCATGAAAATAGAGATGTTATGAAATGAAATTATTTATCACATGAATGAAATTTAAAACTCTCAAGATTTTGTCCTGATATGAGAAAAATTGACAAAATCTCATTTTATCTTAAGAGATCATATGAATTGATAGTGAAAAATGACTAGACCTCTTCAAACCTCCATATCTTATTTTATTTTTTTATCTAAGGATATAAAAATTATTTAGTAGAAACAATTAAGTGAAGACTTACATATACTAATTAGAGATATTAATCATGTACCTTTATCTAATTTTAAAATGTTTTATATTAATAATGGTTAAAAATTTCAAATTATGAAAAGAGGTATATCTCTATTTGATTTTAATTTGCTTTATATCACTAATAAAAGAAAAATATCAATCACCCACCTCTATTAAATTTTAATTTATTGAAAATTTCAAATAATGAAAACTACTGATTTGTCTTGGTTTAATCGACGTTTGTTGGAGACGGATGAAGTGAAGTATGTGAGACAAATTTTTTAATAGAGAAGAAGCTCCGTACTTGACTTGGTAAACTCGAATGTGAAAGGGTAAATGCCAAACCCATGTTTGTCTTTGGGGATAAACGAGTTCCGATTTGATCTGGTCAACAATTGCCCTGCAACGCGTCTGTGTTCTGCTTATAAATCGCCTCAGCTATCTTTTATTCACACATCTTCTTAGCTTTTCCCTTGTTAGCAGCCAATAATGGGCAACAGCGCCTTCTTCATTCTCCTTCTCTTAGCTATGTCTGGAATGTGGTTGGGCAAGGCCACAAAAGAAGATGTAAGAAAGCCCTATATTGTTCATATGATCAAGTCCATGAAACCCCATCATTTCAATTTACATCAACACTGGTACTCTTCAATGCTAAGCCACGTCTCGGGATCGGATCCCACTGCAAATGCAAATGAGTTGTTATACACATATGATACTCTCTTGCACGGCTTTGCTGCGAGACTGAGCGAAGCAGAGGCCGAAGCAATGGAGGGTATGGAGGGGTGCTTGGCCGTGATCCCTTCCTCCCTCGATAAAGTTGCCACTACACACACGCCAGAGTTTTTAGGTCTCTCATCCTCCTCCTCTTTTTCTCCTGGATTATGGTCTCAATACTCCACTCGTGGCGAAGATATTATTGTGGGTGTGATTGACTACGGCATATTGCCTGACCACGAAAGCTTCAACGATGCTTACCTTGGACCTGTTCCCTCCAGATGGAAAGGCACGTGTGAAAGCGGGCGGGCCTTCAATTCGCCACACTGTAATAGAAAAATCATTGGAGCTCGGTACTTCTACAAAGGCTACCAGAATAACCAATCTAAAATTAACGAAACGTTGGAGTACATGTCCCCCAGAGACTCCCACGGGCATGGAACACATGTGGCCTCAACTGCCGCGGGAGCTGCGGTAAGAGGTGCCAGTCTCCTCGGTTTCGCCAACAGAACGGCCACAGGAATGGCTCCTCATGCCAGGCTGGCCATCTACAAAGCTTGCTGGAGAGACGGTTGCGATTCGAGCGACGTCGCTGCTGCCATGGAACAAGCCATTGCTGATGGCGTCGATATCCTTTCAATCTCACTACACTCAGCAGATGTGCCATTCCACGAGAGTCTCAGAGCCATAGCCGCGTTCGGCGCGACAGAAAAGGGAGTATTTGTTTCTGCCGCGGCAGGCAACGATGGACCAGATGTTTATACTCTGAGTCACACGGCGCCATGGATTACAACCGTAGGTGCGAGCGGCATCGACAGAGATTTCCCTGCTTCTTTAGTATTGGGCAACCAGGAGATATTGAGAGGCACCTTCATCTTCAAAGGAGATGGAAAATTGCAAGGGCCATTCCCTCTCGTATATGTCTCCACCAGCAACAGCTCAAAGCGTTATCTTGATGGCAGCCTCGACCCCAACGTGGTAAAAGGTAAGCTAGTGCTGTGTGATAAGTTGTTAAATGTAAGTAATGGAGGTGCCGATGAAGTAGCTAGAGCAGGAGGTGCAGGAGTTATTTTGGCCAATGGTGAGCTCCTCGGAGCAGAGCAGCTGCTTACCAACCCAAATGGTCTGCCGGTTATTAGCGTGAGCTTTTCAGATGGAGAGAAAATCAAATCCTACATCAATTCAAGGCCGAACAACGTCACGGCCACCATGCGTCTCCAAGGATTGACTATCGTGGGGAATGCAACACCCGCTCCCACTGTGGCTTTTTTTTCATCCAGGGTCCCGAGCGAAGCATATCCTTCTGTTCTCAAACCTGATATCGTTGCTCCCGGTAGGCTCATATTGGCACCAGGCGTGGGAGGAGCTTCAATCTATGGGTTGCGCTCCGGGACGTCGATGGCATGTCCACACATCAGCGGAATTGCAGCGCTCATATAAGCCATCCATCCCACGTGGAGCCCTGCCGCCATCAAATCAGCGCTCATGACGTCTTCCTACACCGTGGATAATCAGGGGAAGGCTATCAAAGATTCAGTTACAATGGAGGCAGCCGACTCATTTGATATGGGTGCAGGCCATGTGGACCCAAGGGCTGCTCTAGATCCTGGGCTTGTCTACGACATGGCACCGCTAGATTATATAGATTTTCTCTGCTCCCTCAATTACACCAGACGACAAATTTCTCTTCTCACAAAGGAGCCAGTTTCCTGTCCCAAATCCAGTTTCGAAGCCGTAGATCTCAACTACCCATCGTTTTTTGTTGTGTTTAAGTCGGGCAACAATTCCATCAAGGTGAGCAGAAGAAGTGTGACGAATGTGGGTGCAGAGGGTAACGTGTTGTATAGAGTGAGTGTGAAGAGCCCTCCTGGCGTAAACATCAGCGTGGAGCCCCAGACGTTAGTGTTAAAAAAACTCTACGATAAAGCCAGCTACAATGTGAAATTTGAAAGCAATCGAAGAAGCCCATCTGCATCTGAGAGTGAGCTATATGATTTTGGAGAGATACGTTGGACATGTATTGATGGGGGAACACAAGTTGTTCGTAGTCCGGTTGCGTTCACCTGGCAATCTTCAAATTAATCCAACCTAGCCCTGCTAGCCTATATGCTCTGTCAATTCTACTCCACGCTCGCCGTCGCCCAATTTCTTCCATGTACTCCTCAATCGATGTTCTAAAGCTAGATACTATCGATTGTTTTTCCGAATGCAATAATTAATCCAACCTACCCCTTCTATGCCATATCCATTGCAAATTCTGCTCCACGATCAACATTGCCCGATTTGTTTCATGTGCGCCATGTTACAAAATAAGGTTTATATTTAATAATCTAGTTAGTTTTATAACAATAAAAAAAAAAAAAAGTAATGATTTTATAAACTCAATCCATTTGATGTACTAAAGGAACTGAATAAATATGATAATATTTATCTTTAATTTTTTTTTATAATGTAAATCTTTTGTTTTTTATTTTCTTTTGCTCTATGTTGGTGTCAAAGTAATATCAATTATGTTCCATGTAATTTTTTTATTTCCTATCAAAACATGAATATTCTGAAATTCGAAAGATTAATATATGTCAATATTTGCGAGGGATTGAGAATGTTAAAGTGAGAATAAAACTTAAGGGAAAATGGAAATACATAGAATTTAATTGATGTTATGTAGGTTTATTGGTGTGAAACGCCTTCTTGTTTCACATCAAACCTATGTGACACGTCTTTATGTATTATGGCACAATTTCATCCTTACTATATACATTAGCTCTGGACGTGGTTATTTTGTGAGCCCAATGTACATTTTTCATGGATTTATATAATTTTGATATTTTATCTTATTCTTGTTTATTTTTGACATGAGATATATACATATATATTTATGTGTGTGTGCACTCTATGCCCATTATAAAACATGTGCCAATATGATATGTGTATGTATGTTTTATTTCACATGAATCTATTGTTCAGCATAGCAATGTGATATATGATGTTGAATCATTATATTACTTCGGCTATATTTTCATACAATAATGAGTTGACTATACTTTGAGTGTGCAAGGTTCACATGAGCGAGTTGGAAATAGGAGAAACAACATAGGGACAGTCTCGTGAGAAGCCAATCAACCAACCAAGATCCATATGGACGACTCCAATTATATTTTTGTCTTTGTCTTTTTTATACTAATATTATGATGATACATATATGTGCATTTATTTTAAGATGTGAAACCGTGTTTGTGTTGAATGTCTTTTGTTAACTTAATTCTCTTGTATTCTTACGAGTGTATCTTGTGATATTAAGGATATAAACATTTTAAATAATAATAATAATCAAATTTTCTTTATTTTATTATGTATTTTAAAATTATATGTTTTATTACCCTTATGCAACAATCTTCAAATTAATCCATCATAGCCCTAACATGCAAATTTTACCCTACAACATCCACAATCGACATCGCCCAATTTCTTCCATGTCCTCCTCAATCAATGTTATTCAAATTCAATAAAATGTCAAGTTTTTTTTAAAATTTTTAATTCATTGTTTACTTTCTAAGAAAATTATAATTCCACAATTATATTGTAACGTCTCTATTCTTCCAATTAAGTTTAACAAGTTCAATTATTTTTAGATATCATTTAAATTTAGTCATGAATTTTCCATACCCAAGGAAATTTCTATTTAGTTTCAGATATATATATATATAGGGAATGCTTTAATCAAATTATATAGTGACTTGTAACACACTTGTTCTAGGTTTGGTCCATTCTCTAATCTCAATCTACTTTCATTAACTTCTCCTTGTACATAGTTCCATCCATTTGACCTTATCCCTACCCTATAAATGCACAATTTTCTTCACATCCCACTCATTTATTCACCCAAACTAGCAGTTATACATTTCCACAATTTAATTTCTCTTATTACCAATTCATTTCTATACACTTCATTTTAAGGTTTGTGAATCACTATTTGACCCTACTCTTGCCTATCTATGGATACTTTCCCCTTAAGGTTTCACTTTTAATCATCTTAATTGTTAATGTTTGAATTTTTTTATCTGAATATTTTTAAGATGTTTTTATCATCAAAGTTTTATCCTCCTCCTTTATCAAGATACCTTCTTTCATTGCTACATTTTATGATGTTTCTTATTTTGTGTCAAATAGTAGTTAGCTAGCTACCACAACAACCCTATATTTTCTTTGATACATCTGGGTATCTTGTCTCATCTGATGTTATGCTTACCAAGCATAACAACTTCAACTTTTCATCTATAAATTATCCTCCAAGAGGCTTTTTTGATGAATTAAAAATCAAAGGTCCTCCAATGCTCAAGATACTTATGTAAAACTGATTGAATGTATTGGGGTGTCGACATGGTATCGGAGTAGTTGACACTGCAACCTCTTTCTGTGCACTGGTCCTCTTTTTGTTGATTACAATATATTGGGTGGAGTTTGGTCCTCCACAGCTATGCCATCACCCGCGCCGTTACATTTGGCGTCAAAGTACTCAGCAGCTCGCGTGTTCACTGGGCTAAGATTTGCGTCTTTAATCCTGCGCATACATTGGGAGAGATTGTTTTTTCATTTTGGGTTGTAGCCCGTGCAAAGTCTTCCCTTGCGTGGCGTTTCTGTTTTCCAAGTCCATGGTTCAGTTCATTGTTGTATCTAGTGTGCTCAGATCGTTGTCTTTAATCCTGCGCATACATTGGGAGAGATTGTTTTTTTCATTTTGGGTTGTAGCCCGTGCAAAGTCTTCCCTTGCGTGGCGTTTCCGTTTTCCAAGTTCATGGTTCTTCTTTACAGCGCAATCTTCCTATCTTCTCACGGCTCTCTCTTCTAATTGGTTTGTTTTATGATTCAGACTTTAGTTTTTAAAGTCTCAAAATAAATATTGTAGATGTCGTGGTTGTGTAGATCTTGAGAGGCTCGACCTCTGGTGAACCGGTGTGGTTTTTTGTTGTGTCCTGAGTTCGAACCTTAGGGCATACGTGGCACAGGAACTTAGGGCATGGTGACATTGTTGACTTGGTGATTTGGAGCTTACGTGGTGCAAGAACCCGTCATAAATATCTTTTATCAAGATTAACTTGGCCTAAGAGTTCCCAATTTTTTCACACTCGTTGGTTTGGTGGTCACATGGTGAAACTAGGAGCGTGATTTGATCTCCGAAGTTCCTTTTACATGTCATTATTTTCAAACTTGCACAACAAAGGCAAATTTTGACAAACAAGATATCATCAAAAGGTTTCCTGGATGAACTTTGTTGTGATTGAGATAGTTTTCGAATATTATGTCATTTTTTGATAGTTTAAGTAGCTTGAAATTGCACATTGTTTTTGTTGTTTCTATCTGTTACAATTTTGCAAAATTGGTTTTTGGAATTGCAAATTTATCACTCCATACAATTATCACACATGGAAGCTCAAGATATCATAGTTGTTACAATCTTTGGGTCTTTGGCAAATGTAGGATGAAGACCAACCCATGTTTAGTAAGGTATTTGAGTAGCATGTTCACTGAAATAAAATGGATGAGGCAAAATGACTCATAGGTCTCCATATTTTGATAACTTTTTGTTTCATGTTGCAGATTGTAAGACACCTAAAGAGGTGTGGGATAAGCTTATAACTTTTATGGTAAGGTCCATTAGTTTAGGATCTTGTAGAGCTTGAAGCAAATCTCAGTTTTTTTTCTTCAAATTCATTTCCCACTATTCAAGATTTCCTTGCCTAGTTCAAGTTGATGTTGTCACGATTGAAAGGATGTGGTCATGCCAAAGATGACAAGGAGTGTATCTTCTTAATCTTGTCTAAGATAAGAGGTTCTTTTGAGGTATTTATCTTTAATTTTTATTCTACTATGGATGTTGTGGGAGAAGATCATAAATTGCCTTAATTTAAGGCATTTTGTGATGGCCTAAGTAGGCGGTAGGCTAAGTTGATTTAGATGGATTCTCTTCCTAAGAGCCACACTTTGATGGCTCAATCTTCCAAGGGAAGCCTAAGATAGATATTCCTATAGATTGTTAGCCTCCCTCCAAACCTAAGGTGAAGAATGATCACACTTGACTAGAATCTAGGCATAATGATGCACATTATTTTGTGAGGCTAGTAGCATTGGAAGAAGCTATGAGGAAGCACAATATTGCCATGACTAAGTCTTCTTCTTTGGGAGAAGTACATCTCCTTTTAGCTAGGATTTTGTCCTCTACTACTGATTGTTGTTGGATTCTTGATTTGGTGCTTCACATCACATGATTCATATCATGGATCTTCTCGACTCTTTTCAAAAGTAGAACTCATATTGTTGTTGGTCCAACTCTTCATAGATTCCATTTCTACGTACAGAAAAGGAAATAGGAAACACTCGAGTTAAAAGACACGAAGAAAGGTTGATTTAGAAGGGGCCCACATAGACCAGACACCTAAGCATACGAGTTTCAGTTTGAACTGGTCAATTGCCTTGCAACGCGTCTGTGTTCTGCTTATAAATCGGCCCAACTATCTTTCATTCACACATCAATGACGCATCTTCTCATCTTTTCCCTTGTTAGCAGCCAATAATGTGCAACAACGCCTTCTTCATTCTCCTTCTCTTTGTCATGTCTGGAATGTGGTCGGGCAAGGTCACAAAAGAAGATGTGAGAAAGCCCTATATTGTTCATATGATCAAGTCCATGAAACCCCAGCATTTCAATTTGCACCAACACTGGTACGCTTCATTGCTCAGCCACGTCTCCGGATTGAATCCCTTTGCAAATGCAAATGAGTTGTGATACACATGGAGCGTATGGAGGGGTGCTTGGTCATGATCCCCTCCTCCCTCAATAAAGTAGCCACTAAACACACGCCAGAGTTTCTGGGTCTCTCATCTTCCTCCTCTTCTTCTCCTGGATTACGGTCTCAATACTCCACTCGTGGCGAAGATATTGTCGTGGATGTGATTGACTACGGCATACTGCCTGAACACGAAAGCTTCAACGATGCAGGCCTTGGACCTATTCCCTCCAGATGGAAAGGCACATGTGAAAGCGGGCGGGCCTTCAATTCATCACACTACAATAGAAAAATCATTGGAGCTCGATACTTCTACCAAGGCTAGCAAAGAGACTCTAAAATTAATGAAACGTTGGAGTACATGTCTCTCAGGGATGCCGATGGCCACGGCACACATGTGGCGGCAACTGCCGCGGGAGCTACGGTAACGGGTCCCAATTCCTTCGGTTTCGCCAACGGAATGGCCAGAGGAATGGCTCCTCATGCCAGGTTGGCCATCTACAAAGCCTGTTGGGTTCCTAAAGGAGATTGCGATGAGAGCGACATCGTTGCTGCCATGGAACAAGCCATTGTTGATGGCTTTGACATCCTCTCTATCTCAATTCACTCATATAACATGTCGTTCCACATGAATCACGTAGCCATTGCAGCGTTTGGAGTGATAGAAAAGGGAGTATTTTTTTCTACAATTGCAGGCAACGACAAACCTTCTTCATCTACTCTGAGTCACATGGCGCCCTGGATAACTACCGTAGGTGCCTGCAACATTGGCAGAGACTTCCCTGCTTCTCTGGTGTTGGGAAACCAGGAGATATACGGAAGCACCTCCGACTTCAAAGGAGAAGATGGAAAATTGCAAGGGCCATTCCCTCTCGTCTGTCTCTGCCAGTAGTTGCTCAAAGCGTTGTCTTGATGGTAGCCTGGACCAAAATGTGGTAAAGGGTAAGATAATGCTATGTGATCAGTTGATCAATCCAGATGCCTCTAGCGCACCAAAGAAGGCCAAGGAAGTAGCCACAGCAGGCGGTGCAGGAATGATCGTGGCCAATGAAGAGCTCCTTGGAGCACAACAGCCGTTTCCCTACATTTTACAATTTCCCGCTATCACTGTAAGTTTCAAAGATGGCGAGGGAATAAAATCCTACATCAACAACACATCGAGTAATAGTAATGCCACGGCCACAATGCGTCTCACGGGATTGACTATATTGTAGGAAGCATAGTAGCCGCTCCCATCGTGGCTGCATTTTCATCAAGGGGGCCGAGTGAAGCATATCCTTCTGTTCTCAAGCCTGATATGCTTGCTCCTGGTGTCAACATATTGGCAGCATACGCTAGAGGTGTGGACGAGTACTTAAATTCGGGGACCTCCATGGCCTGTCCTCATGTCAGCGGCATCGCAGCGCTCATAAAAGCCATCCATCCCATGTGGAGCCCTGCCGCCATCAAATCTGCTCTCATGACCACTTCCTACATTGTGGATAATAGAAAGCGGGTGATCAGAGATTCAGTTAGCATGGAGGTAGCTGACTCATTTGATATGGGCTCCGGACACGTGGACCCAAGATCTACAATGGATCCTCGGCTTGTCTAAGACATGGCACCACAAGATTATATAGATTTTCTCTGTTTGCTCAATTACACCAGATGACAAATTGCCCTTCTCACAAAGAAGCCAGTTTCGTGTCCCAACTCTAGTTTGGAAGCCGAAGATCTCAACAACCCATCATTTTCTGTTGCCTTTAAGACGGGAAACAAATCGATTGAGGTGAGCAGAAGACGTGTGACGAATGTGGGTGCAGAGGGTAATGTGGTGTATAGAGTGAGTGTGAAGAGCCTCCTAGCGTAAACATCAGCGTGGAGCCCCAGACATTGATGTTCAAAAAACTCTACGATAAAGCCAGCTATAGTGTGAGATTTGTATCTGAGGGTGACCTATATGATTTTGGAGAGATACGTTGGACTTGTATTGATGGGGAACACATGTTGTTTGTAGTCCAGTTGCATTCACCTGGCAAGCTTCAAATTGATTCGACTTTTGGAGAATTTAAAACAGAGGATAAAGAAACAAGAAATCTTTTGACACAAACACAAATCTTTTATTCAAATCTGGAAAATCCAATTACATTGTTGCAGGCCACTCTAAAATTGCAATTCAGCAGTTTTTATAGAGGTTTTAGCCTTTTCCAACAAACAGTTCACTCCTGATTACATTCATTATGCATTATTCAAATAAATAAATAATTGAGTCTCAACAAATAATAAACTAAATAAAACTATAAATAGTCTCCTAAAAATAAAACAATACATGTGAGTGCATATGCTTTATTCCACTAAAAATAAAATTTAACTAATTGTCCAAAAGAAAACTAAAACTAGTTTTCTTGTTGTGCATGGAAAGAAACTGGAGTTCTAAAATTAAAGTAGGAGTTGCATGCATGTTCACAACATCAATTATCTTCATACTCCCCCTTAATGCTGAGACTCACAAAATAATCTCAAAGCTTGGACAAACTGAATCTTTGCAACTCACTCCATGAGAGATCACAATCTCTTCCCTTCCTTTCTCTAAAGAAGACTCATGGCACTTCAATGTGCCATCATAAAAAGCAGTCATCTGCTACTTGACTCGAACATCCAAACTGTGTTCGATCACTTCTCCCATTCACATGTGAGCTTTTATGCTTGTACAACCTTCTAAACATAGTTGTTAATTTTTGCCAATAGGATCCATCGATCCAACCATAATTAATCTGCATACAGCCTTTCTTAGATTTCTCATTCATCCCTTTGTTCCAACATGAATTTTCACAATGATTCTTCAACCCACAAATGAACAAGGGTGAAGATCCCAACAGTTATCTTTTTTATGTCGCTCTCTATGGAAATGTGAACACTAAATTCTTTTAGCTGATTTGCTTGAGCCTGTAACACTAGCAACATCAAATCTCTCTTTCTTATCATATCCCAAGTCTTCATACTTGAACCCCATAGTTGGCTTAATGGGTTCTCTTATTCCTTGCCCATGTTTTCCCAAACCTTTTCCGTTATAACCCATTTTTTCCATGATCTTCATAGCAATATTATTTTTAAAACACCCTTTGTTTTTCACATCACAGCGTGCAGCTATAAAATTTTCAGATACACACATATCCTTACCTTCAACTTCACCATTTTCAGCTTTCGATACATCATCCATATTAGCTGATTGATCAAGGGAACAGATCAAATCTTCTGTACCACATGAGACATCACAAACTGATCTTTTTGATTTCAAAAGCTCATTTTCTTTTTCTAACAATTTGAACTTCTTTACCAAATCTTCATTCGCCTTCTTAAATTCATCAAACAACTTTAACTTTTCTTTTAATTCTCTATTTTCCCGTTTAACTTTCTCCAATTTTTTTTGAAGAATATCATTGTCGCAAGAATATTCATAGATATCCTTTCTCAGTTGCTTTATTGTTTCTATCAATTCTGAATTAGAATTTTTCAAATTCACCAACTCTTCTTTCAAACAATATTTCTCACAAATCAAACTTGCATTTTATTTCTTCACCTTTCTACCAATTTTTCCCATTGACACAAATAATTTAAATTCACCTTATTCAATTCCTTTTGTAGTTGGCTTCCTTGATTGATGACACAAATCTACAGTCCTCTTCAAACGGACTTGTATTCTTCTTCCCCTGTCAGCTACTACAAGAGTTCTGAACACTTCTTTTACTTCTTCGACAATGGAAATCAATAATTTCACCAATGATCTTATTTTTTCTCTCTATTTTTTATGGCTGTAATCTTCTACACCTTTCATAATCTGGATTTCCTAATTTATATCAAAATAAATTTCTCTGACGGTAGAGACTGGCTAAAACACTCCTTCATAAATTTTAATCTTTTTCAATTGCACACCCACAATTTTCTTCAACATTGTATGCCCAATTGTCCTGCTCTGATACCATTTGTAGAATTTAAACTAGAGGATAAAGAAACAAGAAATATTTTGACACAAACACAAATCTTTTATTCAAATCTGGAAAACCCAATTATATTATTGCAGGCCACTCTAAAATTGCAATTCAGCAGTTTTTATAGAGGTTGCAGCATCTTCCAACAAATAGTTCATTCCTGATTACATTCCATGCATTCATTATGCATTATTCAAATAAATAAATAATTGAGTCTCCAAAAATAATAAACTAAATAAAACTATAAATAATCTCCGAAAAATAAAACAATACATGCGAGTGCACATGCTTTATTCCACTAAAAATAAAACTGAACTAATTGTCCAAAAGAAAACTAAAAATAGTTTTCTTCTTGTGCATGGAAAGAAACTGGAGTTTAAAATTAAAGCAGGAGTTGCATGCATGTTCACATCATCAGTTATCTTCAACCTTGCTCTGCTATGCCATATGCATTGCAAATTCTGCTCTTCTATAACATCCACGATCACCATTTCCCAATTTCTTTCATCTTCTATGTTACCAAACAAGTTTTATATTTAATAATATACTTATTTAGTTTGGCATAATGGCTTTATAAAGTCAATCCATTGGATGTAATAAAGGAACTGAATAAATAGAGTAATATTTTTCTTTATTTTTAGTTTTTATAATGTAAATCTTTTGTTTTCTATTTTTTTTGTTTTACATTGATATCAAAGTAATATCAATTATATCATATATAGTTGTTTTTTCTTATGAAAGCATGAATATTCTGAAATTCAAAAGATTAAAGTTTGTCAATATATTCAAGAAATTGAAAATGTTAAGGTGAGAATAAAAGTTGAAAGAAAATAGAAAGACATAGAATTCACTTGATGGTTTCTACGTTCATTTGTGTGAGACCTCTTCTTGTTTTGCATCAAGCCTATATGATGTCATCTTTATGTATTATGATACAATCTCCTCCTTGCTATATACATGAGATCTGGACATAGTTATTTTGTTAGCCTAATGTACATGTTTCATGAATTTATATAATTTTGATACGATATCTTATTCAGATTTATTTTTGACACTTCATGACATGACATGATGTGTGTGTGTGTGTGTGCATGCGCGTGCACATGACGGGCGTGCACTGTGCGCCCATTATAAAAGATGTGCCACTATGAAATATATATGCTTGTTTTATTTGACAAGTACTTGTTGTTTAGTATAGTGATGCCATATATGATGTTGAATGATTATATTTCTTTGGCTACATTTCCATATGATGATGAGTTAACAATACTTGGAGCGTGCAAGGTTCACATGAGAAAGTGGGAAATAGGGGAACCAAAATCGTGACAATCTTGTGACAATCCAGTCAACCAAGCAAGATCCATATGGAGGACTCCAATTATATTTTTCTTTTGATCATTCTTTATACTAATATTTTGATGATACATATATGTCCATTTCTTAAGACATGAAACCTTGTTTGTGATGAGTATCTTTTGTAAACTTTAATTCTCATGTAATCTTATGAGTGTATCTTGTGATAATAGTGATATTAAGAATATAATCATTTAAAATAATAATAATCAAATTTTAATAATTCTTGTAATGGTGGTGAAAAAGGGTGATGGAGAGATCAAGAGGAGACATTTTCTCTCCTCAAGGGGAGGAGTGAAAGTTTCACAAAAGAATCATTGTAACTTGTGGTGGGGCCCATATGTCCTTTTAGAAAGTTACACTGTAGGAACATCTACACCCAAGACTACAACTTTCGCTCTCACTTGATTTCTATGGCAGCTCGAAGGATTTACCGTGCGAGGTCGTTCCCAAGAGTGATGTGTCTCTTGGTAGGTGTCTCTTAAAAATAAAAAAATTTGAGCATTACTAACACTTTTCTTTTACACCTAGGACCACGAGAGCCAAGGGAGAGGATAGTGTGTGTTAGAAATGGGAACACTCTATAGATTTTTTTGCACAAGTGTGCCAAACACATAAAACACTTGATCTTTTTAACCCTTTTATCGCAATGTGATCTATATGCTATTTACAGATTTTCTCCAAAAACCATGGTGTTTTATAATCCCACGAAGCAATTTGTTGTCTAACTAAGAAATTGAAAATCCTAGTCAACGGAAATTGAGTTTCTCAAAGTAAAAGTGATTTTGTAAACAAAATGGACAAGTTGTTTGTGCTTTTTAACTTGCAAATTAAAAAGCTAATTGTGAATTTTTATCCTTGCAAGAAATGAAAGTTGTTAGTTTGTTTTGAACACCAAAATGAAAATTTTGTTTCCTAACTTGCAAAAGAAAGAAAAGTTTGTTTGCTTGATTTGTGGTTATTTTTAACTTTGTAAATGAAATCCTTTTTAAGCCCAAATAGAAAATTTTGTTTATTTTAGTCCAAAAGGAAAGATGAAGTTGATTTTAGTCCAAAAGGAAAGTGAATTCTTTTTAATCTAACTTTAAAACAAAGCTAGAAAGAAAAAGAAACAAAATTCTTAACTTCTAACTCCTCGAATCCTGCAAACAAGTGGTAAGTAGCCTACACAAGAAAAAGAAAACAATTACTGAAATGAAGGGTTTTGGTGGGCTTCTACAAGCCTAAAATTTTTAATTTTTTTGGTTACACAAATCTTTTTTTCAACTCTTTGTTACAAAAGCGCTATTCTGTGTAAACATAGAACCACTACTTTAAGACAAAAGCATTGAAGGACTAACAGACATGCTAAAAGAACACCAAAAGCGCTAAAATATAGATAGACATGCTAAAATATAGATAGACATGCTAAAATATAGATAGACGAGCTAATTAAAATTGTTCGACAAAATGAAAATTTTGTCAAACAGAGAGCGCAAATGTGCTAAAAGATTTACAATAGTGCTATTTAACCAACAATAGCATGATAACTTTGACAAAGGCGCTAATCCTATAACAAAAGCACCAGAACTCGAACCAAAGCGCTAGATCTTCTAATGTCAAAGGCACTAAAATGTGTGTCAATAGCGCTAAAGCGCAACCTGTGTATGGAAATTTGAAAATCACAAAAAAAAGTTATTTTTGGAGATCAGAAGGTTGCATGTTCAATTTATGTCGGGTTCACCAATTGATGCATGTCGGAATAGGATGCAAGAGACACACGATTCAAACATTAGTGTTGTTAGTGACAATAAAAAATGAAAGAGGAATGAAACTATAGTCCTAAGCATGCATATCAAGAGAGATATAAAACAGATTATGAAAAACAAACAAAAACGAAAGAAAGACACAAAACCCTCCAAGATGCCTTCCAATATGCTCATAGTTGCTCCTCCCTTGTTCCTCTCCTCCCCAAGTTCCACATGAGTGTAGCTCTCACCTTTTTGCACTACTATTGATGTCTTATGGAGATTCAAGATTATAAAAATGAAGATAAAAAAAGATTATGCAAATGAAAAACAAGCTATTATGAGAAAGCGCCTAATTATCCTATGTTAATTTTATCCAAAATAACAAAGTAAAAATGCTCCTAGAATTCTCTCTTAAAATTGGTATAACTTTGATGCCTACAAGATTTCTGGATTTCGATATGAAGGAAATGTTAGGATTCCCTAAGATACTGAGAGGGGGGGTGAATCAGTATCTTGTCGGTTAATGGATTTTTTGAACTTATTAAATGAAAAGCATTCCAAAATAGTGTACCGGTAAACCAGAATTAATGCAGTAAACAAGAGCAATAAACACAACATATAATGCACACCATGACACAATATTTTTGGCGAGGAAACCCTGTGTGGGAAAAACCTCGGTGGGATTTGTAACCCACAATATTCACTCACTGGCCAATAAGTGAATATTACTTACAAAATGGGGGCCTCCACATGCAGGAAGGCCAAGTGCCTAGAGCTCACTGCTCAAATACAAAAGAAGTCTCATTGACTTACAAAAATGGATTATAGAAATCCAAGATGATGTACTGCTACAAAATGCATTTGCTATGCTAGATCTAGTACTGGTTTAAGCTCTTGCAATAACATAAACCTAACTTCAAAGTCTACCTTAATATTTGCACATAATATCCATCTCGCATATCCTATTCCAAATGTTCTACAAGATCGCATACTTATATATGAGCCTTATTACAATATGCCTTGTCGGCTTACAAAAAGATAATACAATTAATTACATTTTTCAATAAACAAAATCATGTCGGCCAGGGTGTCGGTAATCAATCTTTTCGGTGTCGGTGAACTGTATGTCGATGTAGAATCTGTTGGTGTCGTTGCCTACTTGTGACATGTGATTGTAAGGTTGCCATCAATGACAATACCTTCAATCACCTACAATTTTCTCATTGGAGTGTGCATTTGCCAACAATCTCCCCCTTTGGCATTGATGGCAACACTCATGAGAAAAAGCCAAAAAGTATATCCAAAAAGTGTTGTCCAAAAAATCTTACCAAAACTATCAGCTTCAAAATTGAGTGCTCCCCCTGAGAAAATGATCTCTTCTGTCAACCTTTTTCTCATTCCTACTACTCCCCCTTTGGCATCAATGGCAAAGGCTATCATTCAATGTCAATTGAGTGTAGTTCCTGTTTGGATCCTTGTAACCGGTGGGTTACAATCTGATAGATGTCCGCCAATGCAAAATTTAGACTGTTGTTGAACCTCTCACTGTCCTTTATTGTTGCTTCTGTTCTCTGAATTGTATCGGTGAGTATGTGCATTTTCTCTTCCGGTGTCTTAAGTCCTGGAACAAGAGCCTCAAAAATCTCTTTTCTCAAAGAGATGAGGATATCCAGTTTAGGACCTAGTTTGCACTTCAGTTCCCTTGCCTTAGACTTTATTCTTTCCTTATCTTTTTCTAGTTTTTCAATTTTCTCCTCAAAAACTGCAATTTCCTTTTCAACTACCGATATAGAATCTGATGAACCTATCGAATTATCAGCAATTTCATTGATTTCCTTCTGTGCTTTACTGATCTCTTTGTCTATATCCTCTGTCAAAATGTCTATCTTACATGTATCTTTATACAATTTCTTGAAATCCAAAATTTTCCTGCCAAGTACCGGTAATAAGGTGTCCATGTGTTCCTTATTCTTCTTGACTCTTTCTTCAAAGAATTTTTCTTTCTCCTTATTCATTCTCTCTCTGAAAGTGTCTTCATTTATCTGGTCAATTGTTAGTAAGTTGTCGGTTATATACTTAGATAATGTGTCTAATTCGCTCAAAGAATCTTTGTTTTCTATGTTACACTTTGGAGCTATCATCTTTAAAATTGGTAAAGTGTCATCAATATCCTTATATGCCTATGCATTGCCCTCTGTTATTTTCTTGATAGAATCTAATAGTGCCTCTGTTACATTAGTTGGCCTAAATTCAGTCATGGAAGTTCCGGATGACTTTCCAACTGTCTTCACAATCTGCAATCCACCGGTGGCAATTATAGCTTTCCTTTCCTCTTTATCTAGAGGATCAATTTGAGTTTGCATCTCAACTACCAAAGGCTTAGATTTTTTAGTTGCAGTCAGAGGCACTATCTGTGAAGGAGCCTGTTGCTCTACCTATTTCTCAATGTTTTTCTCAGTATGAACCTGTTGCTCTATCGGTTTCTCTATGCTCTCTCCTGATGGTGTCTCTGTTTGTGCCTCTAATGATTTTACTGTCATTTTTTCTGATTGTATCACCAGTTTTTCTTTATTTACCTCTATACTGTCTACCATTGGTGACTCAGTAGATACATTAGTGTGTACAACATTGGTGTCTATCTTTCCTGTATCCCAGGAATCATTTGATTTTTTAGTTTGTTGTTCTACCCCAATTTCAATGTTTCCAACAGTGATGTTTTCTGCCCGTGGCTCTTTTGCCACATCTCTCTTTTCAGTTGTTTCCTTATCCACCACAATATTGACTTCCAGTGTATCAATTTTCATTGTGTATAACACCTTAGAATCAGGATTTGTGTCCTCATGTGGAGTTTCCATACTCTCTGTTGTCAGTGGAGTATCAGTAGTTTGTACTGGTGGATTATCAGAAGGAGGTGGGGTCAAGTTGTCTATTATCTTTAAGCTTGGAGGTCCACCTACCTTGCCTTTCCCCTTATCCTTTTCCTTATGGTAGACTCTGATAGTCTTTGGTCTCTTAAGCTCTTCTTGTTTTTCTTTCTCAACAAAGAAAATGTCCCACTTATATGTAGTTTCTTCTGATATTTCATTTACTCTTCCTTCCATTAATGCTACATGTCGGTGACCGGTTGTGAATACTATTTGGTTGGCCTCATTGATAAGCTCATCTATTTCTGATGTTGAATTCACTGGGTGAACTACAAGTAATTTTTCTATTTTTATCTAATTCCACAATAGCTACCCTTCTAGCTTCTAACCTTCTGTATAGGTCATTGGGTATGTCATCTACAATCTCCATCAAAATTTTCTTATAGATGTCTAAGTGTAAGATTACACTATTTTCTATTCTCTCCTTTTCATTATCGTTAAAAGTTTTGTATAATTTTTTGATGTTTGTCAATTTCCCATCCTTAGTTATTTCATTCAAAAGTTTGTCCAAATGTGGAATAACCTGTTTTCCTTCCTTTTCTTTGGATTCAATTTCTTAATCGGAGGCCTAACTGCCTATTGTTTTTGTCTTGTCCTTCTGGGTGTAGGTGAGGGTACCGGTGAGGGTTTTCTTTTTCTCTCTACCCTTTTGAACTCAGCCGGTATATCACTGTCAAAGGAAGTTGCAACCGGTGAAAGATGTGTTTCTGGTTGTAGTCCTTCCAACTCACTCTCCTTATTACCAATTTTGTTTAATACATCTTATTTTATTGCTTTTGCATGTCTTGTTCCTTTCCTGACTATCTGTTAAGTTTTCTTAATCCTTTTCTCTGATTGGATTTTTCTTTCAATTGTCTCAGCATTGCCAAATACCTTCTCAGTTGGTTCTTCAGGGGCTTCTAAGAGGGCTTTTGCATAGGTTTCAACTATGTTCTCATCTGCCTCATATCCCACCTCTATGACCCAAACAGTCCTTGGGACTACTGCCTCTATCCAGATTTCATCTTTCTTTATAACAAAACATATCTCCTTTTGATACTTATCAACTATGGATTGAGATAGTCTTATTCTAGTTTTCATCCTAGTCTTCAATGCTTGAAATGTTCATTTATACTCTTCTGCCTGTCATCTCCCATATTGTTCAGTAAGTCTAGAAGTTGCTTTCCTACCGGTATGTCAAGACCAAAATCCTTTCTACCAATACTGGGTACTTCCTTGGTAATGTACAACATTAAACACACAAGTAAATTTCCAAATCTAAAAGTTCCTTTCTTGTCACCTTTGATTTTCTTTAAGTTGTCTATCAGTTCATCTTTCAACCATTCACATGCATCAATCTTTGCATTGTTATTCACCATGTCATATGTACTTTTGATACACAAGCTAGAAACTGAGTTTAGTATGTTTGCATGTGTAGCCTTGTATCCAAGAATCATGCTAACAAATCTAACATTGATGTCCTTTACATCGTTGACTCTTAGGGATCTCTTGTCAAAAGTTGCACCAGTTAGGGTCATCACTGTGTCATTTGGAACCTTTTTGGTCTTGTCAGGCCTGCTACCGGTGGAAGGTAAGCCTGTCATTGCCCTAACTGCCTCTTTAGTAATCTTATGGATTGAATCCAACCAAAAGAACTCCCCATGTACTTTGCTTAATACAATTCTTATCACATCCTTGGGAAAATCAGGGATATTAAGAATGTCCATAAAACCTAGGGTTTCGACTATCTTATCTTCCGGTTTCACATTTCCATTTTCATCACATATCATTGTTCTATACATGTTCATTATTTCTTCAGCTCCTAATTCCTCAATATGACAATGTATATACATTCTAGGATCCTCAACATAAACTACTCCCTTAGGTATTTGTGAAAATGCTCCTAGGGTATCATCTTTCTTTGCAATTTCGGGAACAATCTTGAACACGGGTCTAGGGCACTTAATAACTTCAATCATAGTAGGGTTTGCAATGAATTCAGGTGTAGAGGAGGAAGCCATTGTTATAAATACCTTAATCTGCCTTTAGGATGATTTGCTTCACTTCTCGCTGTGGATGCCTTCGCTTGGGTTTTTCGCGCTCTTAGGAAATTTGAATGCTCAGTGAATGAAAAAGAGCCAAAACACTTGCTTTATAATGTTATTTCCTTCAACTACCACATTTAATGCCTATCAGTTAAGTTAAACTTAACACATCTATTGGTAAAGAAATAATCCAACTTCTCACCATCAACCGAGGGTAAATTAGCATGTTTTTGAATTTGTTGCCATACCCCCAAGAGGTCTTTCTTCAATTAGATGAAGAATCTCCTTCCGGTGGAGTGATACTCTATTCTACCGGTGAAGAAATAGCTTCACTAACATTCAGATCTGACTTTCTAATCCATTGTTTTGAAAATTCTTGCTTTACTTCGTCAACCTTCTCTTTACCTTTCAAGTTGGGTCCTTTATTGTTTGTCGGTGATGCCTTACTTCTACAAAATTTTGCAATATGTCCAATTTTGTTACAAGCATAACAAGTCACATTGTTTTTCTAAATTACTTTTCCATATCCTGTGTCGGTATGTGTTCTGCATTGATTGGATAAGTGTCCAAATCTTCCACAAACATAACATCTAACATTCATTCTGTAGTTTTCTGAGTTATGACCAATTTTGTTGCATTTAGAACATTGACCGGTGGGTGCATTAGTGTTTTGATAGTTTCTAGATCTACATTGACTTTCTCTATGACCATACTTGTTACAATTAAAGCATTTCCCATTGAATTTGTAAGCATTAGGTTGTCTTACCGGTTTACTATGATCATGATTGTTTGCAGTACCAGAGCTTTCACCAACTTCAAATCCAAGCCCATTTGTATCTCCATTAGGTTTCTGATTCTTCAGCATGTTATCAAGTTCCTCTCAGCTTTTCTTAAATTTCTCTTTGTGTTGATTTGCAGTAGCCAATTCATTTTCCAAGATTCCTTTCTGTCTCATGAGTTCAATTCTGTCATTTTGTGTATGCATCAAATTTGTCTTCAACATATCATTTTCATGACTGATTCTTGTGTTTTCATTTCTTGCATCATTTAGTCTTCTAACCAGTTCATCTTCATTCTTCTTTCTATCTTCAATGTCTTTACAAAACCTCATAGTCATATCTTGCATCTCATTCTTCATTGTAATGTTTTCTTGTCTCAATTTGTTCACTAGATCATTAAGAGTTTCTTTCTCATCATCATTACTCTACATCTTCTCATAAAGTTTTGTTCTTTTATTCCTAGAAATAGTGAGATTTTCTTGAAGTCCTTAAATGATTTCTTGTGTAGCCTTCAGATCATCTTCAAGTTTCATATTCTTCAACTTTTCTACATCATAGTTTGAAACAGTTGTTTCCAATTTCTTCTTCAAGTTTTCCATCTCTACCGGTGTCAGAATCTTCCTCAAGTTGTTAGGATTTTGAAAATAGAGGACCAAGATTTGATACCAATTGTTAGGATTCCCAAAGATATTGAGAGGGGGGGGTGAATCAGTATCTTGTCGGTTAATGGATTTTCTAAACTTATTAAATGAAAAGCATTCCAAAATAGTGTATCGGTAAACCAAAATTAATGCACTAAACATGAGCAATAAACACAACATAGAATGCACACCATAACACAATATTTTTGGCGAGGAAACTAGGTGTGGGAAAAAACTCGGTGGGATTTGCAACCCACAATATTCGTTCACTAGCCAATAAGTGAATATTACATACAAAATGGGGGCCTGCACATGCAAGAAGGCCAAGTGCCTAGAGCTCACTACTCAAATACAAAAGAAGTCTCACTCTTACAAAAATGGATTATAGAAATCCAAGATGATGTACTGCTACAAAAAGCATTTGCTATGCCAGATCCAGTACCGGTTCAAGCTCTTGCAATAACATAAACCTAACTTCAAAGTCTGCCTTAATATTCGCACATAATATCCATCTCGCATATCCTATTCCAAATGTTCTACAAGATATCATACTTATATATGAGCCTTATTACAATATGCCTTGTCGGCTTACAAAAAGATATTACAATTAATTATATTTTTCAATAAACAAAATCATGTCGGTCAGGGTGCCGGTAATCAATCTTTTTGGTGCCGGTGAACTGTATGTCGGTGTAGAATCTATCGGTGTCGGTGCCTGCCGGTGACATATGATTGTAAGGTTGCCATCAATGACAATACCTTCAATCACCTACAATTTTCTCATTGGAGTGTGCATTTTCCAGTAGGAAATGAGCTCTATTTATAGGAAAAATAGAGAAATGGAGGGTTGAGATTGAGTAATCTCAACAAGGGTCAGGATTGAAAGTTCAACCCAATCCCAGGATGACAAATATCATCATGAGATGGCTTGAGAGGAGAGGGAAGAAGCATTAAATTCTTGAGATGACATGAAGGTTACCTTAGGAGGTAAGGTTAGGCTTGATTTTGTGAATAAAGCTTTTATCCAATGAATAATGCCTTTATCCAATGGACAAACTCTTGTGCAAGAGTTGGTGGGGATAACCACGGTCAAAGAAATGAATGCTTGAGGAGACCCATGAGTTAAATGGAGGTTGAGTTAGAGGCAAAGCCTCTAACCATGTAGGAAAGTGGAATTAACCATAAATGGTTAAGCCTCTAACCATGTAGGAAAGTGGAATTAACCATTAATGGTTTGGAAGACTTTAGGGGTTAACTTGTTGGAGACATAAAGCCTTTAATTATTTTCAAAGACTTTGGAGGCTTTGAGAAGTGACTTCAAGGTTCTTATGAATGTGACAATAATTAGGGGACTGGATTAGGCTAATTAGGAATGGATTAGAAGAATATAGAATGGGATTAGAAGAGTCTAGAAGGGGATTAGAAGAGCAAGTGGGTTTGGTGGGTGAGAGAAAATAGGATTTTAATTAAAATAAAATTACTTTATTTCAACAAAATAGGTGCAACTTGCATTTGTAGGAGAATGCAAGTGGGGGGGTAGTTTAGGGATTTAAATAAATATTTATTTATTTATTTAAAGGAGGAAATGGGTTAAATTAAATAAATATGTTTTATTCATTTGATTGATTGTTAGAGTGTGGCTTAAAGAATTAATTTAAATAAATTGAATAATTTATTTAGTTAATAGAAGAAGAGGTTGAGGATAAATTAATTAAATATTAAATTTAATTAATTGATTATTGATGGTTAATTAATCAAATAAACATTAAATATTAATTTAATTAAGTGGACAGGTTTATGTGTCTACGGGTTTTATTATTCCTCCATCTCTTAGCTTCATGAGTTTCTCTTGCATTTTTCATGCTAAGGTTGGGTTGATAGGTCTTTACTTTTGCTTGAATGGTTTAGCATCAGTTTTAAGAGGTATCTAATGTTGAAAATGATCCTCCCTATGGGCCTTCAAATCTTCATAAGACCATGCAAACACATGTCTATACTTTCTTAAAAGTGGTATCAACATATCTCTAACCTTGGGCGTTATCTTTTTCCCAATTTACATATATTTTTGGTATGTTCTAGATTCCTAGGTTTATTTCCTTCAAGTGATCATTTTGCACTAATGTAGTCTTAGCTAGGACATCATTTGCATCAAAAACTCTTTCCAAGGCAACTAATCCCCTTGGGATCAAGTTTTTGTTTTCATTTGCACCACTTCTCTCCCAAAAACTATATCCTTTCCATCGATGTTCTCAACAAATGCATTAAAGTCTATCTCTTGGGCTTCATACTTGTCGATCCATTGTAAAAACTTTACTAAATCATAATCATATTCAAATACTTGCCAATTCTAAATGTTATATGGGATGGATGGTCTACTCTTGATTTCAACTTTAGATATATTTGTCATGGTAAGGTCATCCCTTTTCATTGCTATATTTGCAAGAGATTTTGTTGTAATATTCTTATCTCTTTCCACCCAATTGATAGAAAAGGCATCAAGCATCTCAATGTAATCCCATGCTACATTTCTATAATGCTTGAGTCTCTTGTTTTTTGATGAGTGCTTCAACCTTATTTGTGAGACAACCGATTTTTAATCCCCAAAGACACTCAAGATCTTTATTTCATGCTTAATAGTAGAATTTAATCCAATCAGGATGGCCTCATACTTCGCGACATTATTGGTGCATTCAAAGTATAGTACAAAGGAGTACCTGAATTTTTTTCCCTCAAGTGAGACAAAAACTACCCCTGCCCCATTCCCTTCCTTACTACATGCTCCATCAAAGAACATTTGCCAAATTCATCAGGACTTTTTTGAATATGAATCGTCATTGGATCATTATTTTGTAATTCTAGTTTTTTATCTGTATAGTGAAATTACCCACCTCTGTATCACAAAAAATTACCATGGGATCATTGTTTAGGTATTCAATGATGTGTGGTGATCTTGGTTTCCTTTCAATTGAAACCTCTTTTCCATTAACCGACATTGTGGTGTATGACAAATCCAATTGAATACTCCCTCCTACCAACCATGTCTATTGTCTAGAGAGAAACATCCCATAGTTTGGAGGTGCACATATGACTGTTATGTCTATCATATATGCATCTTCAAGGTAGGATTCTATTTTCACCTCCACATCTTTTATGACTCCAACAACAGGGACAGGTCGATTATCCATAGCATAACACTTTCCATAGTGATCATCAATGTCTAATCTGAGTTCCTTCATGACTCCTAAGGGAATCACATTTAGAGCTCCTCCTGAATCAATTATACAATTTCTCATCATCTTGTTGTTTATTAATAACATCAGATAGAATGGGTAAACATGGTATGGATCATCTGGGAGAGTAGTTCCTAAGTATATCCTAGGAGTTAGCTTGCTTCCTTTCCCTAAGTTCATTAGTTTATCTTCTTTTTCATGCTTAGTTCCATTTAAGCCAGAGGTTATCTCATAAATCCATGTTAAACTGATGCTTTTTATATTCTAGGATCAACATCATTTCAAGCAAAGGTATATATATTTTTATCTGTGACAATGCATTGGTGATATTGAATGAATTGGTGGGTGGTGTTGATACTTTGGGAACATCTACTTGTGGTGCATTCTTCATTTGAGGCTCTTGGTTCTTTAGTGTATTTGAGATTTGTTTAGTCACTATCACTTTGGGTGCCCCTCCATTTCTAGACTCATTTGCACCCTTCTCCTTTATGAACATGCTAGCAAGATTACTTTGATCATGACTAATAATCATGTTCCTTAGGTTATAATTGTTCTTGGCTTGATCAATGGGAGCAACAGTGAGGGATTTAATTTCCTCTCCATAAGGTCTTATATGTGACATTGAGTCATACCTCCCCCAAGTCTTTATGGCAGTGTTGTCATCACAGTTTGAAAATACCTCCTACCGATAGAATTGTTTATTCTATCTTTGTTGATCAACATCATACTCATATCAAACATCATCTAATGAATCATATTCTCCCATGGTAGACAACATGTTTATGGTTTAATTATCATCATAATATTCTTGATCAACATATCTCATTTCATTATTTTGTGCATTTTGAACCACTACACAATGAAATGAGGAATGTGGTAAGTTGCATGCTATGCACCAAAGAGTCCTCCACAAACTGATTGTTCTGTTTCTTTAGAGGATCAGGGGTCTCTTTATTCTCATCAATGGGTCTATCATCCTTCCATTTAGTCCTATATGGCATATCATGTAATCTTAGTGTGTCCTTTCTCTGAAACTATGGCCTATCATTTCTAGTAACCTTCTACATGAGATCCTTCAAGACATTAATAACTTTATCCATCTTGTCCTCCTCCTTAACTTGTTTATTCTATGTCTTAGGGTTACAAATATTTGCATCATCTCTCCTGTCTATCTTACTAGAGGCTCTTTTATTAATTTCAATGATAACTGCAACTTTAAAGGCTTCATTTAGTTCCTTGTCTTTAGTCCATATCTTGTTTTAGGATCAAAAGCATCAATGTAGAATTGTTGGCTCATAGAATCATTAGGTTTAAGGTGAGGAGGCAATTTATTCAGTAACTTAGTGAGCCTCATATTGAAACTAGACACTTATTCATTGTATCCTTTTTTCATGTTTTCAATTTCATGTAAAGCAAACTTTGGGTCTACATGGCTCCCATACTGCTCAATAAAAAGTGTTTTGAATTCAATCCAATTTTGAATTGAGGAGTCAGGTAGGCTTTTATACCAATCCCTAGTATCCTTAATGAGGGATTGGATGAATAGCCTCATAAAAACATCCTCCTCTCGCACATCAAAGTCATCCAACGTGTTTTGAAAAATTCTCACATGGTCTTCTCCTAATGCTTCTCTGTTCCCTAAGAATTCTGGAATAACTTTCCTAAGTTCATCATTGATTGGATTTGGGTATCTAAGATTTCCTATAAAGTCCATTTGTTTATATCTATAACCATTCATGGAACTCCTTACAAACATGTTTTGTTAATGATGATATTGGTTTCCATATTGGTACTGATGCTAGTAATTTTGTCCTTCTGAACCTTGTTCAAATTGATTATATTGTTGAGTGTATTGGTTAGCATAGTTTGGTATTCCTTGTTGGTGCAATGGGGGATAATACATACCTTGGCTTAGGCCACTGTAATTATATGGGGGAATTTGATATCCATAGGAATTATATTTTTAATTGAATTGTCTCATATTTATTTGGGTTGTAGAGGTTCTAAGTGGAATAGTTATATTAGCAGAGGTTTGTGGGATGCTCGTATACACTATGGTAGTGTGAATATTTCTAGTTGGTGGATCAGTGGTAGATGCATTCATGTGAGATGAAGGATAAGTGTTGTGATAGTTTTCATGTTTTGCATACTACTAGTCATAGGGATACTTTGTGGGATTTGAGTAGATATATGAATATTGGTAATTGGTGGTGGATATGGTGGATATAGTAAAACATTATTTTGAGGTGGCACTATGTTTGATGCAGAGCATCATGAAAAACCAACCAAGAACCCCAAATCAACCATGGAGTTCCAATCCTAGGGTGCTCAATGACCCAAAAATAATCATCAATCTGCAACCTTGATATGTTTGAGGCATCTAAAAATATTAATATCAACCAACCAATCCAATATCAAATCTTTCATATCATTTATAACCCTTTAAACATTATTCAAGACCCAAACAATGCATTATGCTATCCTAGTTAATGACAGTCTGATATACCCGTACTCAGTTATTAATAACTTTCAAATACGAGTATATTTTCAAGATCACTTTGGTGAGGCTGTATTAAACTAGGTTTTTCAAACCATATCCAAAATTGAGAGCAATCCAATGGTGGAGTTAAGATTTATGGTCTCTACACCGAGACCATTTTTTACTGTTGCAAAACAAAACAAGAAATCTGCATTCCCAGTCCGCCTAGGGCATCAAATATCTCATAAAATACTTAACCAATCAAATTGAAATTGAATTAATTTTAAATATAATTCAACCCTATATCAAACACAAAATTTACAATAATTTCCAATGGTGCATTCAAAATATTTTAGTGAAACTCTCCACAAACCGCAATTTGGAGGATTTTTTGACAGTTTTCACCAAATCTTGCATAACTTGCTTCAAAATGATTGAAATTAAATGAAACCAAAGGGAAAAAAAAGATAACTCATTTCATTATCATATCCAATACATTTCCCATGGATACAAATAAATTTTCATAAAGAAAAATGTGAATGATCATACTGGTATACCCTAAAAACAATGTGGAGTGTGTAAAAACTTTAAATGTTATTCATTTCCTTCCTCCAATCTTACACACACCCATTGGATTCGACCAAATGATGGTTTTTAAACCTCCACACATATATATGGTAATTACAACTACCCAAGACCAATTACATCCTTGGTTTGCAACTTTATAATGCAATTTGTGCTTGACAACATTTTTGACACAATTAACAATTTTGACATTTTGATAAATATGACCCTTAATCTTTGCCTGTGCACTTCAAATACATTTAGATGGACTCAAAAAAACCTTTTACATCCTCTTTACCCTTCCATGAATTTTTTATACAAATTTTACCTCCTAGACCCAATTAGGACTCAAATACACATCTTGAGCAAATGTCTTACAATGCTTCACAAAATGACTCAAAATACATTAAAATGACCATATAAACTCAAATATGAGTGAAATGATTCATGGCATGATCTTTAACCTCCCGGTGTACGTTTGGGTTAGGTGCTCCTACACCAATGTTGTTAACCAAATTCTACATTTGTTGAACTAGAATATCTTGTTGTTCCATGAGACTCAGACGCTCCATGTTTTCTTACATTTTGTTTATTCGATCTTGTAGTTCGTGTGTGGTCTCCTCCCCTTGTATCCCTGGTTGGCTAACATTGTGTACCTAGATAAAATGCATCCTCTATATACTAGGTGATGATGAGAAACTAGGAGGAGTGTTAGGTGTTTGATTTCCACTCACTGGGCTAGATGGATGGCTTGATGCTCCTCCTTAACACTAATTATATGTTGTTGCCCTAGCTAGTGTATGTTCCTCCTCATATTGTCTTTGCAGCTCTTTCTTTACTTGTTTAAGGTATTCAAATGGCATCTTCATACTATTATTGACTTTTAAATTATAATGCTGGTTTATTTTCTTAGTCAGGCGAACACTTATGGGCGAAGTTCTATGGTTACTTGTTGATGTAGGGTTTGATGAATCCTTATCTGAACTTTTGTTTTTTTATTTTGGTTTTTAGCCTTCTGCTTAACTTCAAGAGGGTATAAGGGTGACCTTGTTTTAATGAACTCCTCCCATAAATAAAAGATTAATTATTGGATCTTGTATTATTGTTTATCAGATTCGCCACCCTCTTAGGGAATTAAATCTTCTATGTCCTGAGTTCATCTTTCAGTAGAGTCTATAAAAAGATCTTTGAATATTCTAACTCTTTCTTCCCAATGGAATTATAAACTTTCCTAACAGAGTCGCCAATATGTTGGTTCCCAAATGAACAGATTGGAAAGTTCTAAGAGTAGGGAAAGCTCTATGTTCAAACTCTCCAACTAACTTGGCCAATGAAGGGATTGAACCCCTAGGATCGCTAACTCCCTAACTTCAGGCTCTGTAGGACCTAGGCAGGTGTACCTATCTGCCAACTAATTCTTCAAACTGATGCTTTTTATCTAGCAGATTAGTTGTCTTTATTTGGTTCTATCTTCTATCTCATAATGGCACAAATTTTTGGGATAGAATGATCTGATCACTAACTTTTTATTTATTCCTTAATTATATCTATCCTACTCCTTATTCCTACTTATATCTCCTACTGTAATCTAAAATGATATGAGTTTTTTGAATGACGTTTTTACAAGTAACTGACCAGTGCTTTCTTCTTTTTGGGCTACAGAGTCACCCTATTCTAGACATCCATGTATAACACTATGAGACAATTTTTAAATCCACCCCTTGGATGAATTTGTCAGTGATAACTCAATGATGAACAGATAGTACCAAACTGGTACTCAGAGGGGGGGGTGAATCAGTATAGACAAAAACACAATCCTAAACTAGTTTGTCAGCAAACATTGTGCTTAGGCAGACAAACAGTAACACCAGTCTTGAACAGAGTACAACCGGCAAAACCTAGAGTAACTGAGACAAGAATAAACCGGTTGACACTTATCTTCTCATACAATCTAATACTTCATTTTCATTTCACCCTAGTATATGAACAGGTAATCTACCATCAAAGATATATATATAAACAGCTAGATCAACATGATTCACCGCTTGACAGAAAACAACATATCATCACATGAAAAAGACATCACATATGACACACATATTTTTCATATGGAAACCCAACTGGGAAAAAACCACGGTGGAGATGAATACCCACAAGCTTGTTTTTTAACTCTTTAGAAGTTTGCTCTATTAGTAGCCTTGTCCGGTTAAAGACTGATACAATAGGTTCTATTAGGAACCAATCCTGTTAGGGATCACCCGGTTAAGGGTTAAACCCTATTAAAGGTTACTTTGTTAGAGGATTTCAAGAACTCAATAGTTTTGAATCACCCTGTTAAAGGATTTACAGCAAGCCCGTTAAAGCTACCCTATTAAGGGATTTCCCAACTATTGAGGTGGTTAGAGATCAATAGGTATTACAATGCTCTAGTAACAACACTCAATGCCAATGCAGATCCGCTTTAGCTCCTCTTCACCTTCTGCACTTACACTCTGCAGGTATCACTTCTCTCCTCTGGTCTGGCAAGAATCATGTATCTCTTCTCTTGGATACACACACACAACTTTTGCCAACAACCTCAGAAAGAAACACAACATCAACCTTATAGGAAAGATAGGTCGATAGCATAAACCCTAAACTTGTTAGGTTAAGGAATTCAAACGGTTCAATCCTAACCGTTGAGCATATTGCATTAAATGCAACAATCTTGATCCAATCTCAAGACATTCTCCATCATTTGATTTTCATCGATTTCATGGCGGCTGATAACCCATCATGCGTTATCACCATTTTATAGGCTTCAGACATTCCCGAGGTAGATGGGAACAATCTCCTTCATGCAAGATCCTTCATACACACAATATTGACATCGCAACATGATCCGTTCTTCGTTACAATGCTAACTCATCACACAAAGTCACCGGTTGAGCCACACAGGCTTGAAGCACTTCAACTGGAAACCCTGAAGTTTAGACTACCAACCGATAGTCATACAAAGCTTCCATGTGCCGGTTCCCATAACCACATGCCGGTTCACCTTAAACAAACACACTACTTCACTTTGGCACAAATGTCGGTTCACAGTGTTATACTAGTTCTCTTCTCTTCAGCATATTGACATCAATGACAACATACAATGTCATTATGTCCTCATACCGGTTCACATAATGCCAACAATCTCCCCCTTTGGCATTGATGGCAATATACAAAGATATCTCTCCGCTTCACATCTTCTCCCCCAATTTTTGCAGATATCTTCTTTGCTTCTCTTCTTCTCCCTCTTTGACAACAATGCCAAAGTGGAGGCACAAGCTTCCCTATTCCATTATGTTGCTCCCCCTGAGGAGTAGCATCCTTCAACACATCAATCCTAGAGAAAAATTTGACTATGCAATACTTGACTAATGTGGAGCATATACCTTTAGTTTACTTCCTAAAGGGGCAACACCCCTAATTCACCTCTTAAGTACATAAATGTAGCCTTTGGGAGAGGCTTGGTGAATATGTCTGCTAACTGCTCCTTACTGGAAACATGTTCCAGTGCAATCTCTTTGTTCTGAACCTTTTCCCTCAAGAAATGATACTTAAGCTCAAAGTGCTTGGTTCTAGAATGTAAAACTGGATTCTTGGAGATGTTAATTGCACTAGTATTGTCACAAAATTTACTTACCGATTCAGATACAGGAACTTTGAAGCCATTCAATACATGCTTCATCCAAATTGTCTGAGTGCAGTTCATGAAAGCTGCAACATACTCTGCTTCTGCTGTAGACTGAGAGATACAACTCTGCTTCTTACTCATCCATGAGACCAGTCTACCACCGAGAAAGAATGCACCACCGGTTGTGCTCTTCCGGTCATCTATATTACCAACCCAATCAGCATCTGTGAACACTTTTAGGTTAAAATCATTATTGTATGGATACCATAACCCATAGTCAATAGTTCCCTTCAGATACCTAAGAATCCGCTTGACTGCAACCAAGTGGGATTCTCTTGGGCTTTTCTGGAACCTTGCAGTAATGCCAACTGCATGTGCAATATCTGGTCTGCTATGCACTACATAATGCAACTTACCAATCATTAATCGGTATTCCTTCTCATCAACCAATGCTGAGTCATCCTCTTTGGATAACTTACAACCGGTCACCATCGGTGTACCAACCGGTTTGCTATCTTCCATGCCAAAGGTCTTCAACACCTCTTTGACATACTTGGACTGAGTGATAAAGATTCCATCTTTCATCTGCTAGATTTGCAATCCAATGAAGAACTTAATCTCCCCTATGAGTGACATCACAAACTCTTTCCTCATCTCATCTGCAAACTCATGACTCATCTTTTCATCTCTACCAAAGATAATGTCATCAACAAATAACTCACAGATTAGGATCAGATCTCCTTTAGACTTCAAGTAGATATTTCTATCTTTGCTTGTTCTCTCAAAGCCAATCTTCTCAAGATGGGAATGTAGGCGTTCATACCATGCTCTAGGTGCCTGCTTTAGACCATATAAGGCTTTATGTAGCCTACATACCATGTCACTGTCTTCAGATAGGGAAAACCCATCTGGCTGCTCTATATACACCTCCTCTTCAAGTACACCATTTAGGAATGTAGATTTTACATCCATTTGATATACTTTGAATCCTTTAAAAGATGCATATGCAAGAAGCATATGAACTCCTTCCAATCTGGCTATAGGAGCAAAGGTTTCTCTATAGTCTTCTCCTTCTTCTTGGGCATATCCTTTGCACACCAGTCTGGCTTTGTTTCTAATCATTGTGTCATCCTCATTCAGCTTATTTCTGAAAACCCATTTGGTACCAATGACATTTTTATGCTCTGGTCTAGGTACCAAAGACCATGTACCATTTTTCTCTATCTGGTCAAGTTCCTCTTCCATTGCCTTGATCTAGTCTTCATCTTTATGTGCCTCTTTGAATGATTTAGGCTCAATTTCAAAGATCATACATGAGTTTTCTCTGACCTTTCTTCTTGTAAGGATTCCTGCATCCTTATCTCCTATGATCTGCTTAGGGTCATGATTCAACTTGACATACTAAGGAATGGTCTTGATAGATTCCTCTTGCTTTTCTTCTTCATCTTCATCTCCATCAATATCAGCATCTACATCTATTGGTGTAGGAACACTGTTACTGGTACTTGGTTGACAGACAACCGATTCCCAGAAGGTTACAACTGGTTCATTTACCGCTTGCTCACTATCGGTTTCCTCAGTTTTCTCAGAGGTTTCATCAACTCTTACATTGATGCTTTCCATAATTCTCTGAGTCCTATTATTGAAACACTTGAGAGCTTTGCTCTTGGTGGAATACCCTAGGAATATTCCCTCATCACATTTCGCATCAAATTTGCTCTGGTGTTCGCTCCTCTTGATGTAACATTTTCTACCAAACACTCTAAAGTAGCTAACCACTGGTGTCTTACCATTCTAATACTCATAAGGAGTTGTATCCTTACCTTTCTTGATGAGTACCTGGTTCATTGTGTAGACTGCAGTGCTCACCGCTTCTCTCCAAAAGGTGTGGGCTACCTTTCCTTGAATTAACATAGTTCTAGCTGCTTCAACCACAGTCCGGTTATTCCTCTCTACTAGGCCATTCTTCTGTGGAGTCTGGAGGGTAGATAGTTGTCTCTTGATGCCATGTTCTTCACAGTACTTGTTGAATTCATCGAAAGTTAATTCCCCTTCTTGATCAGTTCTCAGGCACTTGATCCTTTTACCGCTTTCCTTCTCCACTAATGCTCTAAAAGCTTTGAACTTTACAAAATCCTCAGACTTATCTTTCAAGAATGTGACCCACATCATTCTTGAGTAGTCATCAGTGAGAATCATGAAGTAACTATCACCTTGCACACTCCTAGTTTTCATAGGACCACACAAATCAGTATGCACAAGATCAAGCAAATTGTCAGCAGTGAAAGGTTTACCTTTAAAGGTTGAGGAAGACATTTTCCCCAATGGACACTCTCTGCACAAGGTATTATCCAATTTGCTTAGCACCGACAACCCTCTAACTACCTTGATCTTACTAGCCTTCACAATGTTATCAAAGTTTACATGGCAGAGTCTCCTATGCCATATCCAGCTATCATCAAATTTAGCCATAAGACATGTACTTATATTTGCATTCAGCTGAAATAGGTTACCTTTGGTCTGATGTCGGTGGCCACCAATTCACCATTCTTTCCTTTGATTCTACATACTCCATTCTTGAATTCCAGAGTGAGACCATTGTCATTCAGTTGGGCAACACTTAGAAGGTTGTGTCTAAGACCATCAACCCAATACATATTGTTAGCACTATTCTTTCCATTCAGAGAGATGGACCCCCTGCCTTTGACCATACATGGTGCATCATTACCAAAGCGAACCACACCACCATCATACTCTTCCAAGGATAGAAACTTGCTCTGATCACCAGTCATATGGTGAGAACAGCCACTGTCAATAATCCACTCATTGGAATTATCAAACCAGGAGACAAGAGCCTTCTTGTCTAACACATCTTCCTTGACAACAACAAACACAATATCTTCATTTTCTTCATCTTCTGATTCCTCATCTGTGACACCTTCATCAACAACCACAAAATAGTTTCTCCCGTTTCCTCCTTTGAATTTCTTGAACCTTTCCGGTTTGTCCTTGTTGTCACCATTAGGACAGTTTACAGCAATATGTCCTACCCGATTACAAGAAAATAATTTCAAAGGGAGCTTACCTCTGTATTTGCCGGTTCCTTTAGGAATTTTCCTTGCAAGAAGAGCTTCAAATGCCATCAGAATCTCCTCATCATCCATTTCTCTGCTATGTCTTGGTTCACCACTAGTGCTAGCTTCTTTTCCTTTTCTGGATGGTACAGCAGAAGCTTCAAAAGTTGATTCAGTCTTTTGAACACTACCATCAAAACTATTTAGCTCATAGGCTGTCAACTTTGCAATGATGGAGTCTAGGGATACCTTAGTCTTGTCTATTGATCTCAACTCCTGAATAGCAGCAACCCTTATTGCATAGACCGGTAATAAGGATCTCAGGACTTTGCTTACCACAGTGGAATCTTCCATTTAACCACCTGCACTCTTGATATCTCCAACAATGGTTTTTATTCTTATTCAATACTGCTGAATGGTCTCACCTTCAACCATCCACATGTCTTCAAACTTCCCTCTAAGGCTTTCTTCCTTAGCTTGTTTTACATGCTCATCACCACCATAGATATTTTCAAGAGTATCCCATACCTCTTTGGGATTTACCTTATCTTGGACATCAATAAACTCAATGTCAGATAAACTACGAATTAGGGCTTCCATGACTTGCTCATTCTCTTGCATCTCTCTCTTTTGGTCATCGGTGAGAATACCGGTAGGAGCAACATAGGAATTCTCAACATAACTCCAGTGTTGAGCACCCATGCTTCTGATGTATATCTTCATTCTGTCTTTCCATATACTGAAATTTTCTCTATTGAACTTTGGACCTTCCCTCTTCATCATTAGACTGAGATCTTTACCTCAAGTGGTTAAGCTTATAACACAGAGGACCTGGAGGATGCTTTGATACCAATTGATAACTCAATGATGAACAGATAGTACCAAACCGGTACTAAGAGGGTGGGGATGAATCTGTATAGACAAAAACACAATCCTAAACTGGTTTGTCAGCAGACACTGTGCTTAGGCAGACAAACAATAACACCGGTCTTGAACAGAGTACAACCAGCAAAACCCAGAGTAACTGAGACAAGAATAAACCGGTTGACACTTATCTTCTCATACAATCTAATACTTCATTTTCATTTCACCCTAGTATTTGAACAGGTAATCTACTATCAAAGATATATATATATATATATAAACAGCTAGATCAACATGATTCACCGCTTGACAGAAGACAACATATCATCACATGAAAAAGACATCACATATGACACACATATTTTTCACGTGGAAACCCAATTGGGAAAAAACCACGGTGGGGATGAATACCCACAAGCTTGTTTTTTAACTCTTTAGAAGTCTGCTCTGTTAGGAGCCTTGTCCGGTTAAAGACTGATACAATAGGTTCTGTTAGGAACCGATCCTGTTAGGGATCACCCAGTTAAGGGATGGCTAGAATACCCAGTTAAGGGTTAAACCCTGTTAAAGGTTACCTTGTTAGAGGATTTCAAGAACTCAATGGTTTTGAGTCACCCTGTTAAAGGATTTACAGGAAGCTGGTTAAAGCTACCCTATTAAGGGATTTCCCAACTGTTGAGGTGGTTAGAGATCAATAGGTATTACAATGCTCTGGTAACAGCACTCAATGCCAATGCAGATCCACTTAAGCTCCTCTTCACCTTCTGCACTTACACTCTACAGGTATCACTTCTTTCCTCTAGTCTAGCAAGAATCACGTATCTCTTCTCTTGGATACACACACACAACTTTTTCCAACAACCTCAGAAAGAAACACAACATCAACCTTATAGGAAAGATAGGTCAGTAGCATAAACCCTAAACCTATTAGGTTAAGGAATTCAAACGGTTCAATCCTGACCGTTGAGCATATTGCATTAAATGCAACAATCTTGATCCAATCTCAAGACATTCTCCATCATTCATTTTCCACCAATTTCATGGCGGCTGATAACTCATCACACGTTATCATCATTTTACAAGCTTCGCACATTCCTAAGGTAGATGGGAACAATCTCCTTCATGCAAGATCCTTCACGCACACAAAGTTGATGTGGCAATAGGATATATTCTTCATTACAATGCTAACTCATCACACAAAGTCACCGGTTGAGCCACATAGGCTTGAAGAACTTCAACCAGAAACCCTGAAGTTGAGACTACCAACTGGTAGTCATACAAAGCTTCCATGTGCCGATTCCCATAACCACATGTTGGTTCACCTTAAACAAACACACCTCTTCACTTTGGCACAAATGTCAGTTCACAGTGTTATACTAGTTCTCTTCTCTTTAGCATATTGACATCAATGACAACATACAATGTCATTATGTCCTCATACCAGTTCACATAATGCCAATAGTCAGCATATTGAGTTCTTAATTCTATTTGAACTACTATTCACCACAACTATGAGTCTAATTGAATTTAACTTTTCCTTACAAAGACCAACCAACAAGAACATAAGGATGAGGTTGTCACAGATGTATCTTATTTTATCAGATTATTATGATCACAAGTAAATATTTCATAAAATAATTTAAGATAGCATTCATTTGCTGGAAATGAAAATCATAGAGAACTAATATCTAGAAACAAGAGATCTTCCACAATGCAACTAAAATGAAACACTGAGTCTATTACTGGAATGAAAAAAAAATCAAAGTTTATATAAAACTATTGATGATGATGATTCAAACGATTATATTACATACTTATAATAAAGTGAGGCACCATGCCCCTTCAAAGAGTCTTTTGAATATTAACTAGCATAGAAATTAACTTAACAACTAGATATAGTAAGATCTGATCAAGAACATATGCACTTTTGTCAAATGATCAACATATCTTTGGCTCAAATAAGTGTCACGGTCCTCCATAGTTCTCCTTGTCATGTTCTCTGCAATGATCATCTCCTCCGTATGGTTGTTGACCATATCAGGATCTCCTCTTTTTGAAGCTTTCAAAGCATCTTGTAAATACTTCTGACAGTTATGGATCCATCTGGTTTTATCTTTTAGTTATCCATCTTCTTGCAATGCCTTATTAATTTTTTCTATCCAGAATATCTTTAATAACTTCTCACAGAGTATTCTTATTGTACAACATTAATGTCATCTACAATGATTAATACTTCAATGAATTTCAAAAATTGGATTGTCAGACTGGTGTGACAACTGCTTTCATCAGTATGGCACCATTTTTTTGCATATCATCAAGACTTGAGTAATATGTTTTCAATGGGGGATGTCATTTGGTCATCTTCCTTTCATTCGGGTTGACAACTAGCGATCTTACTGATTTTCTTAGTGACCTTATGTTTTGGTAGGTTTTTCTCATTGGGGAAACTTTCTCTGATCATATAGCCTTACATAGGAAGGTTACTTCATTTTTATAGGTTCTAACAAACTTATCATTCATAACAGTGAATTGATGAGTTCACTATTATAAATGGCAAATTTGTGCTCAATGGAGCTATAGTGTCAAGAAGCAACTAGCAGTTAACTTTGCATGTAAAGTCATAAGTAAAACAATATTGAATACATCAAAGCATGAGTCACATGAATAGTATCAAAAAAACTTTGACAAGTTCAAAGAGAAGCTATCAAATCATGAATAGTTCTCATTGATAAGTAATAATTAGTAGTTAAGGACAAGAGAGTCCAAGACATAATTGATCAAAAGATAGTCAATATTGATTTCCATATAATAATGAGGGTCTCAGTCATTGAAAATGATGAAAGATAGTCCTTGGCGTAGTCACAGTAATTTAGATAGAGGTCTCGAGGCAGTGGTGCATTATCAATATGAGAAGTCATGAGAAAAGTGATGTCATTATTAAAGCCTCAAGACTTTAGCAATGCAAACCTTAGGGAAAAAAGAGCCTTGCATTTATCATAGAAGAGTGACTAGATGGTGATTAAGATAGAGCCTAAGAGAGATCATAAGGGCTCTACAAAGACATAACAGTCTGTCACTCCATAAAGGGAAAATAAAGATCGGGATTACAATGACCAAAATCCTTACATGGATTCCTCAAGCCAATGAAGAATGTTGTATTAATAGTGAATCTGTCAAGCCATAGTTGATAAAGATATACTAGTCTCCAATGCACTATGACAATCCATTGTCAAGACATATAGAGCATCACCAAAACAAAAGTAAAGATGGTTTTATTAATACAATCACCAAAGGTGGTTGAATTAATAGTCATAATATAGTGATAAGGCCACAAATGCATCTAAAATTATAATAATAGATCTTTGACTTTGAACACAAAAAGGAAAAAGAAGATCAACCCATAGGTAAACTGCTACCAATGCATGAATACAATCCTCCATTAGATAGAGAAAATATATTTAACAGTCAAGTCACGAAGGTTCATCAAAACACCATTACTTGCAGCTTTACCACTAAATCATCATCAAAAAGACAAATTATTGAGGAAGATAGAACTTTAATATCATGAGATGTTTCGCACAAATAAGGGTGTGTAGTGGTAAAGAGAAACATGAATCATCCAAAGGTAGTCTCAAAGGCTAAAGAAGAAAGTTCCCAAAATAGTGATGCAGTCACAGAGATGAAAAGTTACAGTCAAGTGTTTAAATTTGCAACCTCAGTAAAAAACATACAACACTATGAACTTTCTCATAGGATAGTCAAGAACATAAAACATAAAATATCACATATATATCATAAACTATCCATCAAATAATAAATATCAAAGCATCATAGAGGAAACACTATATAACATCACTACCAAAACTGCATATCATATATAGCTCAAAAATGGTATTAGAGTATCATGTCATCATATCGATGAAATATGATAAGGCTCATAGGTGAAATGAAATCTACAAATGCCTTATCATAAAAAGAGAATCAATTAGTGCTCCCCCTATCCTCAACATATGGAGCCCTACCCTATCCCCCAATCGAAGTGCCTACCCTCAGATGCACTTAAGGTGGCAATGGCCTAGGTGGTGGTCCCATAGCACCCTTACTATTGGTTGTATCCCTAGAATTGTATGTGGCTTTTTTATTGACTCTATGATTGATCAGCCTTGTACTTAGTGCCCTTTTCTCTATGGGTACTTACACACTCTCATACAATCCACACTAGTAAGATATCTCAAGACCCGAATCGTATAAGTGATCAGCCATAGCCCTCGTGCCTAGAATTGTACCCCTTACAAATTACCATTGATAGGAATCAGTGGCCTGCTATGCCCTAGCCATGACAACATTTGTCTCAATCTGTAGATATTCCCTCTCTACAATGGTAGTCTCTCTCTATGATAAGAGAATCTCACTCCTATCTCCACTCAACATACTCCATAAAAGATACCATATCCTCAGCTATATGCCTCAATGTTGTACCCAGGAGTAGATCCAACTCTGTAATGTGACTCTATATTGTTTGAATCTAAGCCCTAATAGCCTATGGATCTAGTATTTGAGCAAAATCATCACTCACCTATACATCCTATAGTGTAATATTGACCATATATATATCAGGCATGGCTACACCATGGCCCTTGTCTTGATCACCATCATCACCCTCATAACTAGATCCTTAACCATCAAAGATCAAGAAATATGAAGATATATCATCTAAAGAGCTACTCTTCTGTGTCTCCCAAACCTCCTCAGCATCTATGTCCATCCCCTCCTCCTCTCCACCTACTATTTCTTGTGACTCAATCACTGGGGAATCCTTTGTATCTCCACTATCTCCTAATGTAGTCTATCCACAATCAACTCCACCATCATGTTCTCCATCACCATCTTCTCTCCTTCTCCTACCTCTCCCTCTTCCCCTACCATGGCACTGGCCTTTGCCTCTACCCCTTTTCCCTCCACATCCACCATCACCTCCCTAATCCTATTCATATTTCCTCCCATCACCACCTTGGCATTGATTCATTTACTAACCAAGCCCACCAATAATAGGAACTGCCAGGTCTATCAAGGGAGTCAGTCTGTGAGTAGCCTGCCACATATCATACTATGAAGTAGTACCTACATCAATAGTCACAAACTACCATACCCACTGAACTGGAAGAAGGCCTTAAAACTTAGTATATTCCACCTATGGATTGATGAATAGTCCCCAATCTATGACCTCCCTAGTAGACCAATCAAAATAGGCTATACCCTATGGAGCACAATATACCTCGTCAAACTATCTAAGCACCCAATTAATGTAATTATATATTGATAATCCACTAACACCTCACTATTTGACCAATCAAATACCTCTATTGCCTATAGAATAGGAGGTGCTACATATCATCATCCTAATTGGATCAATCATTATATGACCTCCAAGTGAATTTCTATAATATGTATGTCTTGTGTTGCCAATATATCATGTGACCCATGTTTCTTTGGACAATAGTGCCTGCATACTGATACACATAGGGCTTCCGTACCTCTAACTATATACCAACTATGGGCTAAAACACTACACTGTGCTCCCAAGCCCACGGTTGTAGAAGCATGACCCCATAATTGATAGAGTGAGCCCCTAAGTATGTGACTAAGTGTAAGAATTTTGAGCATACAATGACCCCAAGCATATACTCTTATATCAGATACCATCGCCCTCAGGACTCTACCCCAACTGACCAAAAAACCATGGTTCTATCTATCATAAAATAACATGTCAGCAATCAAGATGCATAAAACCACAAATTAACTACCATATGCTACCACCAAGATCCTCCACTTGATCTCATACAGATCACCCATGTCTAGATCCTTAGGATCACACTCATACAAATTGTAAAGAGATACAATTTCATACCATGGCTCATAGGTCACCCTCTCACTATGGATAGGGATTTATAATATCTTCCAAATGTCCTCAAGTGTCATAAAAGCCTCTCTAGTGGGTAAGTGGAATGAAATCATCTCTGAGTGCCACCACTCCACAAGTGTTATGGTCAGACCCCTATTGGTCATAATCTTGGGCATATAACACATGTGAGATAAACCGATATATTTTAAATAAGTGTTCTCATAATAGTCCAATTGATGGCACCAAGAAAGGCCTTTAGGCCTATTCTCATGAGTCCTTAGAATTGGAAAAATGACCTACAAATTATGCTTAATGCTTGAATAGACCTATCAAAAAACACAACTGCCCTATCCTAGTATAAATTACAAAATCAAAGTGAGGAAAAAAAGTAAGTTAAGTAGCGAAACAACTTCCTACACTAACCTTGAGAGGAGGATAATGCTGAAACTTTTACAAATCATTATAGTAGTTACTAAAACTTAACAGAAATAATCAAAATATCATGCATACCACAACATAGTAACATAGTGATTTATGTGGGGAAAACCCTTTTGGGAGAAAAACCGCACACTCTGAAAGCAGCTCAATATATTATTCAACAATCAACAAAAAATTACAATATACTTGCTGTGTGGGGGAAAAAGCGAGACTAGGCTAACATGTCCTAATCCTACCTTTTGTCACACATTACAGAATACGAAAGAGCCTAGAGGTATCGCACAATTGGCTACTTCTTTTTGGTGAAAGAGAGAGCCACAGGCTACCTATTAGGGTTTCTATTCCTTTGTTGTAATTGAAAGGTAAGATTATGCAAGTTCAATTCTTAACCCCAAAATGCAAGTATGAACTAATAACAAGATTGCAGAATTGAACTTAAACAACGGAAAGCTACAAACATAAGGACAAGATAAGAATGCAGATGCGTACCCGGAGTCAAAATCTGAGTGAAAATGTTTGGGACAGGGGCGCGGGCGCCACTGTCCTGATTCTGCACCTGAAACTGCACCTGAAACTGCCACTTTACAACCTGGAAAACTGTCGGAACTGCCAAAAATTGCTGTCTATCAGGAGGACCAGGGCACCCAGCACCCCTGTCCCAAGGACCAGGAGGCCTAGCGCCCCTGTCCCAAGGACCAGGGTGCCCCACGCCCCTATCCTGGTCTTCTATTCTAAAACTTGGTGTATGGTTCAGTCTCCGTCTGCTTCTTTCGGATCTGCAACTTGCGGTGTCGTCTGAATCCCGAAATCTGCACTTATATCTGAAAAGGTGTTTGGGCGGCTATATAGGGTTTTGCCTTAGTGAAACCCCCGCTTCGGTGATTTCCACCTCCACGAATAGCCAAGTTGTATTGTAAAAGTAGTGTGTGTGCAGACCTTATGTGTGTGCAAGATCTAAAATGCAAGTAAGCAAACTAGAGCAACCTAGAAAGTAAACCCTAATTGCTTGTAAATGACAATGTAAATGCTCCAAATCAAGATGCCAAGTGATCTAAAGCATGAATGCAAGTGACATAATGAGGCTTATGCAAAGACATGAAAACAACATGAAATCATACCCAACCCCAAGGGAGGGGTACAAGCCAATCTTCAGTCGATGATCCCTTATTGCTCTTCAATGCCTTCAAAGCCCTAAGTGAATGAATGGATTTGATGAATGCTTGGAGGATGAATGTTGAGAGTTGCTGAAGTCTTCAAAGATCTACTCTTTCGCTACATATGAGGTTCCTGAAAACAAAATTCGGATCCTTTCTAATGAAGAAAGAGAGCTCTTATGTATGAAACCCTAGGTCTTAATTCCAACTTTTGGCCGACCTAGAGATTGAATATCCTGCCAATTTCTTGGGGTTAATCTTTATTTTATGATTGGATCGCGCTCCTAAAATTTCAAGAAAAATGTCCGGGACCGTGTGCACTCTGGGCGCCATGGTTCCGGCAACTTTTCACCAAATTTTCAGCGCCGTCGGATATGATGATTTTAGAGAGAATCCCAAAGTTACAGGTGATTTCGAGATGTTTTGACCCCCGAAATCAAGCCCCCAAGTCCAAAAGAAGGCCTAATTAGGGTTTTTGATTAGATGATGTATTGGAGGAATAAAATGAAAAGGGGCACACTTTAATGAAAGGGCCCGACTTTATGATGTGGAGGATGATGAAATAGGACCTTAGACCTAAATAATTTGATTAATTAAGTGCTAAAGGGGAAATGCAATGCAAAATGCAAACTGCGCCAAGGCGGGTACTAAACTAGGTGTGAAATTGTACTGCTTTAGCAAGTGCGTACAATTTACGATGCTACATTTAGCCCCCACTTTAGCGGTCATATGAGTACTACGTGCATATGCAAGCTAAAGTACAGGAAAGTAAACATTATTTGAAAAAGGATATATCCATAAGTTCATCGAACGAAGCCCCCAGCGGTATCTGCAGTACACAGTTAGGAACCGCACCCTACAAAACACACGTTAGATCACAAAATCACCTAATGCTTACTAAGGAAAGTGATGAAATTTGTGAGTAGCTATATGCCCCCCCCTGTTTCGGCTTGCTTATTAGGGAGGTGAAATAGGGTAGCATGTTTACTTACAACAAATTGTGTGAACGATTATTGATGAGAGATGTTCACTACAAAGGCTTCATCAGAGCACATTTTGGAACATCAAGGGAGTAAGGGAATGAAAATATGATTCCTACGCAATAAATGGTTCGAAAATCGCATCCCAAACTCAAGTTATGATGAAATGAGTGATTTAGGGAAAATTAGGGTTTTGAAAGCAAAGGTAAAGGAATGAAAGTATATACCTTGAAAGTGACTATTGCATTTGTCACTTTGTTGATTCTGAGTATTGTTCATTGCAGCGGAGCCCACACAGCCATCATCATGCCTTCACGATGACCGGAGCATCCCGCGAGGATTGAGATCATGCGACAAGCCGTGATCGACGACGAGCCACTGGACGAGGTGAGTTGACTGAACTTTGACTTTCTGCATTTCTGTTGACTCTGATTTTCTGTGATCGAAAGCGGGCCCTGGAATCTGACCCTGGGTCCCACCCAGGGTGCCATGGTCCCTTCAGGGTGCCATGGTCCCCTCAGGGCGCCATGGTCCCAATCAGGACTTGGCAGGGGTCAACTTTCGATGTTCGTCAATTTGCGTATTTGGCATAGATGATTTTGATGATTGATTACTAATTACATTGATGTTTTTGTGTTGCAGGGTCTCCCATACATGAGAGAGCACACGGCGGGGTAGATTCTTCATAGTTTTCGAGATCAAATTCCTCAGCTGACTCAGGCAGAGAGAGATACACAGTCTATAGTAGGTTTGTGGTATATGATTCTTATGCCGGCCATTCGATTTCATCCCGTAATGCTGATGGCACTCATGGAGCGATGGGATCCTGACACATGCACATTCCAGCTTCCAGTAGGGGAGATGACGGTGACACTTGAGGATGTGTACCGCATTTTTCGCCTACCGATCAGAGGAGCTACCGTGACATATGCGACCGATCGGTCAGTAGAGGATCATCAGAGGGAGCAGGTATACTGCATAGGGAGAGTCATGCTGAGTGAGACGAGAGGTCGTATCATGGTCAGCTGGCTCTTACATCCTATAGGAGAGGTGCCCCTCATGAGACGTCTTATGATAGCCATCATTGCACTAGTTGTCTGCCCTAATGGGTGAGGTACACACATGCATGGGGGTCTCACATGGTGCATTAGGGCTATGGAGAGACATAGGAGAGTATACGCCTGGGGTCGGAGTATGCTTGCACATCTCTATCACAACCTCGAGGAGTATGTTTTCGGATAGGGTTGCAGCATGATGACATGCACACTTCTGCAGGTGTGGATATTTGAGCACTTTACATGCACTAGGCCTGTCGGCTATCCGATGAGTGTGGCTAGCGAGCGACCTAGGGTATTTGCTTATCCACTTACCAGCGAGTGGAGATTTGGAGGTCTACTGTATTGGAGAGTGACATTTGACAGATTGACAGCTGAGGTGACTGTATGGAGACCATATCTGCGAATGCACAGATGGGATGGGATGGAGAGACAGTTAGCATGCTTACAGAGGACCGCCTACTGAGAGGGCGATATCCACACATCATAGTCCCATTCTACTTTGACCGAGTATGGAGGCAGTTTGGGCTAGAGCAGTGTGTTCCAGCCGATGTACCCATCTACACTCAACACTCACGAGTCCTTCCCAGACCCAGAGCAGTAGCGAGACCCATGATAGATGATATCGAGATCACGGATATAGAGGGGTCCGACCAGGATGTGGTCACTGATTATGCTGCGGACCCTGGAGCACAGCGCAAGTATCTCTCATGGTTTGTGAGGACATACCTGGGGCCTATCTTTCCACCAGATCACCCGACAGGCCATCCAGGTCCATGGAGACATGGAGACCGAGATGAGGATCAGGGATCCAGATCGGAGGAGCCAGAGGAGGGAGAGGGTCATGAGGAGGCAGGAGGGCCTGATCCACCCATAGGAGATCAGCCTAGTGTCGAAGAGGAGGAAGGAGAGGAAGATGACAGAGATAGAGATGATGATGAGGAGAATGAGGATGCGGATGAGGATGAGGATGATGAGGAGGAGGAGGATAGAGATGATAAGGAGGAGTCAGATGTAGCTCCCCATCATTCAGGAGATGATACCATAGCCTTAGATCCTCCTGTTATTACCCAAAAGGGGGAACACGAGGTGATACGGAGACCTGTACCCATCGTGCACAGATCATTCGAGCATGGGGAGCCCAGTAGTTCCCAGTCACAGATGCTACCATATCACGATCCCTACTGGCGTGAGGGAGATCCAGGTATAGTAGGTTTATATTGATTGATTGATGTTTTGATGATATAAAATGGTACTAATAGATGATTTGTTCTACTGCTACAGCTAATGTGCAGGAATGGCGTTCTCTGATCCAGCAAGCAGTGACAGATATTTCTACGATGGCGCAGATCCCTAGTTCCTCACAGGTTGCTTCTAGACCTCAAGGGAACGCGGGTCGACATGATGATTTTTTTTCCCCATTTCGAGTACAGGTAGAGATATGGAGGGAGAGAAAGAGAGAGAGCGAGCTCTATCAGAGGACCTTCAGCAGGCACAGCGTGATCTAGCAGTAGCTCAGGCTGAGGCTACCTCGTATTGCGCGATCCTTATGGATAGGGATCGTAGGAGTTCCTCTCGAAGTCACTCACGATCTATATCATGGTATACCCCTATGGGTCCACCTGCACGGCCGGATCAGGAGGGAGCATCTAGTCGTCACTCTCCAGCCACCAGCCCTACGGATAGGAGATGATCTTATGATGTAGGGTAGGTCACATTTTGGATGTATAGTGACCTACCTTTGTATATTGATCCACATATATATACATATACATGCTTCTTTGTCTCAAACGTGTTATCTTTAATGCCTAAAACAATGTATATATTTTGCTTTGATTAAGGCTAACACATTTGGTAGATTTATATGTATGTTCTGAATTTAATTTCCATGTGATTGATTTCTCAATGCTCCATGATTAAATTGATACATGTGTGACTTAATTAAAATATTTGATCAAGTATTACATTGATGATAGGGAAGAAAATATGTGTTAAGCCTAAGAATCATATAACTAATGTGATTTAATTTGAATTTAAACACAACATGACACGATTCAACTTAACACATAAAGACATTGTATAATATGCCAACATAATGAAAAATGTAAATCTTTTGCAATTTACATAAATGAATTCAAGACAAACCATAAAGTAAAGAAACACGCTTGTCAGGAACGAAGCAATATAGATTAAACAAAACATCATTTAATTCTATTTTCTCTAACAAAGATATGCTAACATATTATCCAATTTTGAAGAAGTGAGAAAGGAAATAGATGAATGATAAGGAATGAGGAATTAAGCATAGTATCTACGCAAGTGCATAGCGTTTATAGGGTCTTTAAGAGATGTACCGTCTACACCCGCTATTTTATAAGCACCTGATCCATAATCTTCAATAACGATATATGGTCCAAGCCAATTAGGACTAAGTTTTCCCTTTTCTTCAGGTAAGGCATTCACATTGCGCTGATTCTCATAGAGAACTAAGTCACCCACTGAGAAGGAACGTTGAATAACCTTATCATTATAGCTTTGTTGTAGAGTTTTGTGATACGCTTGAATATGCTCAAGAGCATTTATACGCTATTCATCAAGCATCTCAAGCTGTTGAAGTGTTTGTTCTCTATAAGCGTCATCATCTACTATACCTTTGAGAGAAACTCTAAGTGATGGAATCTCTAATTCTAAAGGCATAATAGCATCAGCACCATAAACAAGATTATAAGGGGTAGTTCCGGTAGCAATTCGTACACTCATTCGGTAGGCCCAAAGAGCATAGATTAGCTGAGTACTCCAATCCTTACCATGCTTATTCACGGTTTTACAAAGAATTTGTTCAATTATCTTATTGGATGATTCGGCTTGACCATTTGATTGAGGATAGTATGGTGTAGAAAATCGATGTTTGATATGATACTTCTCAAGGAATTTCTTCACGTCCTTGTTCTTAAATGATGTCCCATTATCAGAGATTATAGTGGAAGGTATCCCAAATCGAGAAATAATGTTTTCTAGAAGAAATCGACAAATCACTTTAGCAGTAGTAGAGCGAAGGGGAATAGCTTCTACCCATTTTGTAAAGTAATCTGTTGTGGTTATAATGAAAGTATGTCCTTGAGATGAAGGAGGAGAGATTTTACCGATAAGATCTAGCCCCCATGTAGAGAAAGGCCAAGAAGCTACATGAGAATGAAGTTCTTGGGTAGGAGCATGAATCAAATTATTGTGTTGTTGACATTGATGACATTTCTTAACAAATGAAAAAGAATCCTGCTGCATAGTTTGCCAATAATATCCCATACGGAGCAACCTTTGAACCAAGGATTTGCCTCCAAAATGCCCCCCACAGGCACCTGAATGCGCCTCTTCAAGAGCAATAGGGATTTCTGATTTGTTAAGACAACGAAGGAGAAGACCATTATAACCCCTTCGGTAAAGAACATTAGAAAGAATGATATATCTAGCGGACAGCTTGCAAATTCTAGCCCTAGTGTTCCTATTGGCGGAATCAGGAAAGGTACCATCGGTCAAGTATCTTACGATATGCGAATACCATTCATCTGAGTCTATAAAGTCACAACATGTCACCAAGCTAGAATCATCTACAATAGCTGGAGAAATAAGGTTGTGAATAACAAATTTAAGATCAACCACAGGGTCCTCTAAAGATACCAGAGAAGCCACACATGCCATTGCATCCGCATGTCGATTATCTTTTCGAGGAATAGGTTCCATGGTGTAAGAATCAAATTTTTGTAACAAAGAGATAGCAAGGTCTTTATATTGTGATAATTTGTCTTGTTTCGCTTGATACAGTCCTGTTACTTGTCTTATAATCAATTGAGAATCTCCAAAAATATGTATGTGTTTTATATTCAAAGCTAAGGCTGCCTTTATTCCTACTATAAGAGCCTCATATTCAGCAATGTTATTGGTACATAGGAAATTGAGACGATAAGATAAGGGAATGGACTTCTTTGTAGGAGAAATCAGAACAACACCTGCCCCCGATCCCGTACGACACTTAGAGCCATCAAAGTATAACTCCCAAGTTTCATCTTTCTCTGTACAAAGGATGAAGTCGTCAGGAAAAGACTCAGGGTTAGGGAAGGAGAAAGGTGAAGGGGCCTCAACTAGGTGATCGGTCAACGCTTCCCCTTTAATTGCTCTTTGTGAAACAAATTTAAGGTCAAATTCAGTTAACATCATAACCCACTTATCTAGGCGTCCTGATAAATCAGTTTTAGAGAAAAGATGCTTCAACGGATCAAACTTTACCATGACATGGACTTCTGAATTTAAAAGATAATGTCTCAATTTTTGAGTCGCAAACACCAAGGCCAAGCATTGTCTTTCTATCGTAGAGTATCGAGTCTCATAATTGAGTAAGGTACGACTTATATAATAAACCGGACACTCCTTACCATCTTTATCATGTTGTGCCAACAATGCTGCAAGAGCATGAGAGGAAGCAGCTGTATAAAGAAGAAAGGGTTTAGAAGGTTCGGCAGGTTGAAGGATAGGAGGATTAGCCAAATACACTTTTAAATCTTCAAATGCTTGCTGACAATCTTCATTCCATTGAAAAGTGATATTCTTTTTGAGAAGTTGAGTAAAAAGAAAAGTACGATCCGCAAGTTGAGATACAAACCTACGAATAGCTTGAATCTTTCCTTGTAAGCTTTTGAGTTGAGACACATTTCTAGGAGGTGGCATGTTGACAATAGCATCTATTTTCTTAGTATCCACCTCAATCCCATGATGCGAAACTATGAATCCTAATAGTTTTCCACTATCCACACCAAAAACACATTTTCGGGGATTCAAGCGCATGTGATATTTACGAATCCTTTCAAAGATTTGACGAAGGATCTTAATATGATCTATGCGGAGAATGGATTTGGCTAAAACATCATCAACATAATCTTCTAAAATCTTATGCATGTAATCGTGAAAGATAAGGGTCATCGCTCGTTGATAAGTTGCGCCGGCTTTTTTAAGTCCGAAAGGCATCATTACCCAACAAAACGTACCCCAATGAGTGGTGAAAGGAGTTTTGAATTGATCTTGAGGATTAATGAAAATTTGATTGTATCCTGAAAAACCATCCATGAAGGATAACAAAGCATGTCCTGCTGTAGAATCAACTATCATGTCAATGTTTGGGAGGGGAAAATCATCTTTCAAAGAAGCTTTATTTAAATCTCGAAAGTCAGTACACATTCTTATTTTATTATCTGATTTAGCCATAGTGACAATATTTGAAATCCATGGGGAATAATCAATAGGGCGGATAAATCCAGCCTCCAATAATTTTTCAATCTCAGCCTTAACAAGCAAAGCCACCTTAGGATTCATTTTTCGAATCTTTTGTTTCATAGGCTTAGCATCAGGAACTAAGACAATATTATGAGTGACAATCTTAGGATCTATACCAGGCATGTCAGAATATGTCCAAGCAAAGATCTCAGGGAATTCACGCAATAAATCTTCATATTGTTTTTGTTCCTCTTCGTCCAAACATTTTCCAATTTTAATAACTTTTTCTTCATTGCCAGAATCCATCTTAACATCAATGGTGTCGCTTATAAGAAGATTACTTTGTTGAGGAGTATCCTTTAACTGAGGAAATTCTTTCACAATCTCATCGTTATCAGTCTCTTTTCCAAAATAGGCTTCAGTGTTCAAACAATAAGGGAATCCCCTATTGTGATGATAACGAGGAAGAGTATCATATGCTCCTAAAAACTCAGCTAAAGCATCATCGGTAGGAAAAACATCCAAAGCACAGGCATACGAAGGATCAATATACTTAGGGTGTCTCATTGGTAGAGATGTAGAAATAACATTAACACTAATACATGGTCTTCTAGAAGCTTTAGTGCACTTGCAGAGATTATAACCAAGTCCAAAGGCATAATCATAAAGATTATTCTCTAGAGGAAATTTTATTCCTTGTTCATGAGCGCCACAGCCATTTCCATTATACCCATGCTTAGCTAGAATACGAAAACCATGACCATAACGATCAGCCATTTCAGAAAGAGAAGGTGGTTTTTCATAGGACAAAGAATCAAACTCTTTAGAATTAGAAGTGTGAGGAGAAGAAGTTTGAGAAGCGGCCACGAAGTTATTTCTCATAGGCTCAGGTAATGTTGATTGATTTTTAGCTTCTTCCTTCTTTTCAGCTTTAAGCTCTCTAGAAGGAACCTTATATTCACCTACAAAGGTAGGATTAAAATCAAGAGATCCCCAATCGTCTTCTGCAAGAATCTTCTCAGGATCAAAATCCTTCTTATGTGTAGATTCAAGTCGAGAAGAATCTTCTTCAGGAGCTCCAGACTCATCCAAAGAATTTCGATCATCAGAGAACGAGGATTCATCGATAGGTATCTTGTTTAAAGAGTCATCGCTAGACGAGGAAGGCTTAGAAAAACCCCCTTTGGAAGTAGATGTTTGTAAACAAGCTTGGAAATTAGTATCACCTATCAAGGTATATGTCTTATTATTATAAATAAATTTAACTTGTCTATGCAATGTAGAGGGGACTGCTTGCATACTATGAATCCAAGGTCTCCCTAATAGCAAGTTGTATGTTAGATTTCCCGACATAACATGGATAGGAGTAGGCAAAGTAACAGGCCCCACTGTGATGGGTAAGGTGATAGTACCTAATGAAGTTTTAGCCACATTATCAAAGCCTCGAATAGGACAAGAGTCAGGCTCAATTAGGGATGTATCCACATTCATCTTATGCAAGAGATTAATGCTACACACATTAAGACCAGAGCCATTATCTACTAGTGTTCGTCTTATAGCAGTATCATTTATGATAACCACAATCATCAAGGGATCATATTGATGTTGAATTTCACTAGTGGGCAACTCATCTTGAGTAAACACAATATGAGCTTTAGGATTCATCACAGAGTTAACCAAAGACACTATATTACTAGATGTATTTGGTGGAGGAACATTCAAATCTTTCAAAGCATCTTGTAACATTTCGTGATGAGCAGAAGAAGTTTGAATCAAATCCAAAAGGGATATCTTAGCAGGGGTAGCTTTAAGTTGTTCTATGAGATCATATTCCTTACTAATAACTTGTGAAATACGTGGAGCTTGCGGAAGAATTGGTTGAGGATTAGGAAGAGAAACTAGAGTAACCGGAGGAGGATTAGGCTGCCTATTATTTCTAGTATGATAAGTATGGGCAACCACATGATAACTCTCTCTAGTTAATTGCTTGGCATAATTATAAGGACTTATAGGTTTTCTTCCTTGCACAGTGATGATAGGTTTATTTGGAGTAAGAAAGGAATCATACCCCCCTTGGATAGTAAGGAGAGGTGATTTAGGAACTTGAAAGGTGGCAGAAGGACAAGCACCTTGGACTTCAAAGAGAGGCTTATTATGCTCATTCATGTTTATCATGTTAACTAATTTAGAAGTTTCGTTCTTGTTTAGAGATTTCGATAAAGCCACAAAATCATCAAGAGCATCATCCAACAAAGAATGATCATATCTATTAAAAGGTTTATCTTTTGATTCAAAAGGAGACATCTCCTCATAGAGGGGATTATTGAAAACAACCATGTTACTAAATTCAGTGGAAGAGTTGATAGGAATGTACCCTTGAGAGGAATCATTCAACTTATCTTTCTCATCACAACGAAATGGCATAGTAACAAGGTTTATGAGTTTTTGGTAAAATGAAGGTTTGGCCTCTTTAGGATTCAAAAACTCATCTAAAGCTTCATCTAATTCATCTTGGCTATACTCATAATTGGCATAATTGCATACATCATCATAAATATGAACATCTTGCAAATAAAAATCTGACATTTTGAAATAAAAGTTGCATAAAACTTAGACACACAATGCAAAGAAACAAAGAAACATACTCTTTTTTTTTTTTTCTTTTTTTTTTTTTTGAAAATGAAACTTAAATGAAACACACTAAATCTAGATCTAGATCTAACAAATGCAATGCGAGAGAAAGAAATAATTCGTTCATGTCGGGTTCACCAAAATGTGTGGGGGGAAAAGCGAGACTAGGCTAACATGTCCTAATCCTACCTTTTGTCACACATTACGGAATACGAAAGAGCCTAGAGGTATCGCACAATTGGCTACTTCTTTTTGGTGAAAGAGAGAGCCATGGGCTACCTATTAGGGTTTCTATTCCTTTGTTGTAATTGAAAGGTAAGATTATGCAAGTTCAATTCTTAACCCCAAAATGCAAGTATGAACTAATAACAAGATTGCAGAATTGAACTTAAACAACGAAAAGCTGCAAACATAAAGACAAGACAAGAATGCAGATGCATACCCAGAGTCAAAATATGAGTGAAAATGTTTGGGACGGGGGCACGGGCGCCACTGTCCTGATTCTGCACCTGAAACTGCACCTAAAACTGCCACTTTACAACCTGGAAAACTGTCGGAACTGCCAAAAATTGCTGTCTGTCAGGAGGACCAGGGCGCCTAGCGCCCCTGTCCCAGGGACCAGGGCACCTAGCGCCCCTATCCTGGTAGGACCAGGGCACCCCATGCCCCTGTCCTGGTCTTCTGTTCTGAAACTTGGTGTATGGTTCAGTCTCCGTCTGCTTCTTTCGGATCTGCAACTTGCGACGTCGTCTGAATCCCGAAATCTGCACTTATATCTGAAAAGGTGTTTGGGCAGCTATATAGGGTTTTGCCTTAGTCAAACCCCCGCTTCAGTGATTTCCACCTCCACGAATAGCCAAGTTGTATTGTAAAAGTAGTGTGTGTGCAGGCCTTGTGTGTGTGCAAGATCTAAAATGCAAGTAAGCAAACTAGAGCAACCTAGAAAGTAAACCCTAATTGCTTGTAAATGACAATGTAAATGCTCCAAATCAAGATGCCAAGTGATCTAAAGCATGAATGCAAGTGACATAATGAGGCTTATGCAAAGACATGAAAACAACATGAAATCATACCCAACCCCAAGGGAGGGGTACAAGCCAATCTTCAGTCGGTGATCCCTTATTGCTCTTCAATGCCTTCAAAGCCCTAAGTGAATGAATGGATTTGATGAATGCTTGGAGGATGAATGTTGAGAGTTGCTGAAGTCTTCAAAGATCTGCTCTTTCGCTGCATATGAGGTTCCTAAAAACAAAATTCAGATCCTTTCTAATGAAGAAAGAGAGCTCTTATGTATGAAACCCTAGGTCTTAATTCCAACTTTTGGCCGACCTAGAGATTGAATATCCCGCCAATTTCTTGGGGTTAAGCTTTATTTTATGATTGGATCGCGCTCCTAAAATTTTGGGAAAAATGTCCGGGACTGTGTGCACTCCGGGTGCCATGGTCGGGCAACTTTTCACCAAATTTTCAGGGCCATCGGATATGATGATTTTAGAGAGAATCCCGAAGTTACAGGTGATTTCGAGATATTTTGACCCCTGAAATCAAGCCCCCAAATCCAAAAGAAGGCCTAATTAGGGTTTTTGATCAGATGATGTATTGGAGGAATAAAATGAAAAGGGGCACACTTTAATGAAAGGGCCTGACTTTATGATGTGGAGGATGATGAAATAAGACCTTAGACCTAATTAATTTGATTAATTAAGTGCTAAAGGGGAAATGCAATGCAAAATGCAAACTGCGCCAAGGTGGGTGCTAAACTAGGTTTGAAATTGTACTGCTTTAGCAAGTGCGTACAATTTACGACGCTACACTTGCAAAGTAGGATCTTCATAGGAGTAATACTAACTAGAGACTCAGAGGTAAGTCAATCACCATAAGACTCTTACACACAACCTCTATCTCATGCATCTCATATATAGGAGATACAATATAAGAAACCATCAAGCGATATTACAAAACCATGGGCTAAAACCACCCAATAAAGTAGAGTCGACCTTATCTCCCTTCTAGATTCCCGGTGATGTGTTAAAACACACATCCACACACGTCCCTCCCTTTTACAGCTCATTTATGTGTCCAATATATTTTATATTTTCTATTTCAGGAGTACAAACTTCCAAAGGCCATAACTTGAGAATTGTGTGTCATATTGACGAACCGTTTGAAGTGCTGGAAATCTAGCAAAGAACTCTATTGCCTTGTAAATTGATATGTCATTTACTCCCACTTTTTATTGAATTTAATAGCCTCTAAAGTCCTCAAAATTAAATTTAAACCTTTCATTTCAACCCTCCAAAATAGAAACTTTAATATCTTAAAAACTAGTTGTGATCTTGCAACGAAACTTTATCAGAATGCTTATCTAGCCAACCAAAATCTTAAGGGATAATTTTGCACCATATTATGCTCAAATGAAAACTTACTATAAATAGTAACCTTTTGTAAATTCAATATTGAGACACCATTTTTTCCAAAATTCTCCCACTTCTTGAACACCTTGCAGGAGCAAAGGGAGTATCAACACAATAAATTAATTTATAGGGGCCATGAAGCTCATAGACTTTAAACACCATCTGACCTTCTCTATGCTCACAGCCTTAGTTAAATCATCTCTAATATTCATCAAAGTTTCTACCATAACCAGCTTCACCTTGCCATCTTCGAACATATCTCTGACAAAATGATACTAAACATCAATGTGTTTGGTGCGGGCATGAAATGTCGGGTTCTTAGCTAGGTAGATTGCACTCTAACTATCACAATAAACTGTTACTGTACCTTGTTTTACTTCAATATCTAAACGTAATCTCTTAAGCCAAATGGCTTCTTTACAAGAATGAGTAGTTGTCATATAATCTACTTCAGTAGTGGACAAAGTAACGATAACCTATCACTTACTCATCCAACTAATTGCACCACCACATAAAGTAAATACATAAGCATTGGTGGATCTTCTACTATTAGTATCATCTGCCTATTTTGAATCCATGTAGCCATGAATTTCAAGGAAATTCATGTCTCCAACCAAATTACCATGATAACACAAAGAATACTCTGAGGTACACTTTAAATATCTGAAGATTCTTTTGACTGCATCCCAATGAACTCTACCATGATCAGACATATATCTGGAAAGAACTCCCACTTCTTGGGCAATGTTTGGTCTGGTACAGACCATAGCATGCATCAAACTTCCACCTACACTCTTGTAAGGCACTCTTCTCATGTCTTCCATCTCCAATTGGGATGTAGGACAATCTGAAGCAGATAATTTTGTTCCAACTAAAAAAGGATCACATAATGGTCTACAATCCTGCATGTTGAACCTCCACAGAAATGAATTCACATACTTACTCTGGCCTAGCCATAGCTTTCTATTCAAACTATCTCTTCTAATTTCTATCCCAAGGATGTGCTTAGCTACACCAAGATTTTTTATTTCAAATTTAGCGGCGAGTTGAGACTTTAGTTTTGAAGTCATACCTTTCCCTTTATCAATGAATAACATATCATCAACATGCAATACAATATACAGGAAATGATCACCATAAGATTTATAATAAACACAATGATCTGATTTAGAACGTTCAAATCCAAAACTCAACACATATGTATCAAATTTTTCGTACCACATCATAGGAATCTATTTGAGGCCGTATAGAGATTTCTTTAATTTATAGACCAAATTACTTTTACCTTTCACTACATAGTGCTTCGACTGTGTCATATAAATATCCTCCTCCAAATCACCATGAAGGAAAGCAATTGTCACATCCATTTATTCAACCTTTCAATCATAAGCAACAACAATAGAAAGAAAAAATCTAATGGATGTCACTTTTGAAACAGGAAAAAATATTCCACCATAGTCAACACCCTCAACTTGAGAGTAGCCTTTTGCAACCAATAGGCTTCTATCCTTCAGGCAATGGTACAAGATCCTATGTATCATTCTTTTTCAAAGCTGACATTTCTTCTTCCATAACAATCTTTGAGGATTCTGCATCATTCATATCTGATGCCTCTTCTATAGATCTAGGCTCATCCACATTAGTATTAAAAGAAAAAATAGATCTCCAATCATCAGGTGAATACCTTTTAGGTCGTTGTCTATGTCTTGTATACCTTCAAACAAGTTTATTTGGAGGTTCTTCCTCTTCTTCTGAAGATTCAAAGCTAGATGAGCTCTCCTCAGCTTCTTTCCTATCAAGGGGTCTCAATTCAACTCTCTCATGCAAAGAAGGGAATTGCATCACATCTTACTACTTAGTTTGTTCTGGTTCCAATGTAATAGAAGGAGACTTAATTTCTCTAAAAATAACACTTCTACTATGAATTACCTTTTGTGCAACAAGGTCTCAAAGCTTGTATCATTGCACAACCTAGCTCTCTAACTTTTTTCGCTTCTCCTTTGGCACATGTGCATATTCTTGGCAATAAAAAACTCTAAGATGTCTCAATGAAGGCTTGTGACTTGACCATGCTTCCATAGGTGTTTTATCAACAAGAGCTGATGTAGGAGACTTGTTAATCAAGTAGCAAGCAATGGCAACAATTTCAGCCTAAACCTTTTGTTCTAAACCAACACCACTCAACATACTCCTAACCTTCTCCATCATTGTCATGTTCATTCTTTTTGCAACTCCCTTGAGTTGTGGAGAATACGGAGTTGTCTTCTATATGTTAATACCCTAGTCTAAAGAATCTATCAAAATCATTAGAGAAAAATTCACCACCATTATCAGTCCTCAAATATTTAATTTTCTTTCCGCTCTACAACTCAACCATTGCTTTAAATTATTTAAAACGACTGCAAACTTAAGATTTACTCTTTAGAAAGTATACCCATTTCCTACTAAAATCATCAATAAATGAAACATAATATGTGGATTTTCCAATCGAAGGAACATCTATAGGGCCAAGCACATCAAAATGAATAAGATCCAAAATAGTACAAGATTTATGAGAACTCAAGTAAAACTGAATGCGGTTTTGTTTTCCATAAATGCAATGCTCATGGAAATCAAAGTCAAGATTGCAATCATTCAAACCTTCAACAATTATTTTATTTTTCCTTTTGTCCAATTTGGCCAAGTCTCTGGTGCCATAACATAGTCTTCTTTGTAGGTAGATTTGCTTTAGAAGAAAGAGCACCCTTAGGTACCCAAAAGCCATGTCCATCTACTGAAGGAGAAATCCTCAAATCTTCTGATGAAGCATCAACATATTTTATTTTTACATAAATGCTATTACACTCAACAGTGTATGCTTCTAGCTTGTACAAAGTGTCAAACCTGACACCTCTAGAAATCACTATAGAACCCTTAATCATCTTACATCCTACAACAAAAAAGACTACCTACACACCTGCATCTATCAATTTTCTCATGGATAAAAAAAATTGTTTTAAACCAGGGATATGCAACACACCACTAATCCTTTTTATTCTACCATCAGGAAACCTGATCCTAACTTTACCTCAACCAATAATGTCTAAATGTGAATCATCACCCAAGTACACCTTGCCTCCATTAATTCTTCATATTCAGAAAACTAATCTTTATTGGAATTCATATGAAAAGATACACCTGATTCAATTAACCATGTGGCATTACCTGCATGAGTAGCCAAATTTGCAATGAATGCATCAATATCTTCCTTCTCAGACTCAAAATGGTTGGATATTGTTGCTTCTAGGATATATGTTGTCATTAATGTCAACATATTCTTGTGGTTGGTGTTCTGGTGATTGCAAAATTGATTTGGTTGGTTTGAGTTTTTGTGGTTTAGTAATGAAGTATCTCTACTTCATTCTTTATTGATTCCATGATGCTATGTGGTGATTTGGTCGAGTTGTGGATTCTTGTATGCAAACTATTTTTCTGTTCAACAACTACCAAACTCTGTTATTTGATTCGTTGTACTCCAGTATGATCATATATTTGGTTTCATATTTGGGAAAGTGTTTTGGATGTTCATGTGTATCTTCAGTTCAGATGGCTCATGATTTGGTGCTCTGCAAGCTATCTTTCTAATCTAAATTGTTGTTAAGTGCTCTTGAGTATTAGCATGTTGATCGATGAATATTTGAATAAGTGGTGTTGTTGTAGCTATTGTGGATGGTTCTAACGTTCTTGTTGGTGTTTCCTAATCATGTCCTATTTATTTGGTGGTCTGCATTGATCCTTGTGCACATTATTGAAGATCTTTTGGGTCTAATTCTATTCTTTTAGTAATGTGGTATTTTTGGTGGTGTAGCATGTTGCGATTGATCTTTGCGAGATCTCTTGTGATGATGCATGTTTGAGGAGTTGATTCCATGGTATGTTGTCTATGGAATTGTATTGGCCCATTAGTTTATCTATGTATCGTGTATTGTAATTTTGTAATTAAGGGTTGAGTGTTTGGTCAACCTTGTAGTAAAGGTTGATGATCTTTATAAATAGGTATTATATTCATGTAATTTGGGTTTCGATGAACTGGTTGCATTATTAGAGAGTGGTGTATGTACGAACAAGCAAATTCATCTTTCGGTGTGGTGTATTGAGCAGAGATTGTTGCAAGGTAGGAGCTTAACCAGAACTGTCATTAGGCATTAGCAGATGCTATCTTTACAGTTCATGTAATCGGGATTGTAGTCTAAATATTATTGTAAGGTAGTGAACCCTCCCTGAGGGTTGCAGCCCTCTAGGTTATCATATTTTGAGCATTGAGCTCTAGGTAGTGTTTCTGAATGCATGTGCATTCTTCATTGTAGTATTTACACATACTACTACAAAGTATCATCTTATTATGGGTAGGTTCCCATCATGATTTTTTCCTTAAACGGGTTTTCCACGTCAAAAATCTTGATTTTATGTGTGTTGCTATTCTTTATTCTTTCTACGGTTGATCATATCTAAGATTAATCTTAATTTTCTTGATCCATTGAAAATTGATTCACCCCTCCCCCCCTCTCATTTTTCCTTCATTTTTGTTGCCAACAATTGGTATCAGAGCTAGATCCTTTGAAAGAAGCTTGATCGCTTGTGGAGATCCAGGATGGAAACTTATGTGTTCAAGAAGGGGAGTCTGAAATTTGATGGAATTAATTATACTATATGGAAGGACGGGATGCAAGTTCACCTGAAGTGTCTTGGAGATGAGTATTGGAAGATTACAAAGAATGTCTACAATACTATTCAGATTGGACCAATTACTACTGCTAAGATCAAGGATGTTGAACATAACATAAGAGCTAAGGAAGCATTATTGAGTGCCTTGACCAATTCAGAAATGACTAATGTGATGGGTTTGCAAATTGCACATGAGATTTGAAAGAATATAGAGACCTTGTATGAAGGAGATGCACAAGTTAAAGTAGCTAAGTTGCAGAGTTTGAAAGGTAAGTAAGCATTGAAGATGGGAGAAGATGAAAACATCACATCCTTTATGGCTAAGGTGAATGAGCTTGTTATGAACATCAGATGTGTTAGTGGAACTCTTGAAGAAGATGAGATTTTTGCTAAGGTACTGAGATCATTGCCTCCTGCTTACAAACATAAAGTAGTTGATATTGATGAAACCCAGAGTGTGACTACTATGACTAGAGACATGTTGGTTGGGAAGATTGTTGCATTTGAGTTAAGTTAATTTGGAGAAACAAGTGGAAAATATGAGACAACATTTAAAGCCTCTATATCCAGAAACCAGAAGTATGATTTAAGAGAAACCTCGTGTTGGGTATCTAGATATGAAAGAGAAAAGAGAGATGGAAGAGAAAGAAAGAGAATTGAATGGTCTCGAAATCCTTATTGCTCAGAGATTGCCTAAGGGAGCTGATAAGTATGATGGAAAGTTACCTTTGAAATGTTTCTCTTGTAATAAGATAGGACATTTTACTTCTAGATGTCCTGATAGAATGTCTAGATATGATAAGAATGAAAGGGATGATAGATTTGAGAAGCATGATAAGAATGATAAATCCTATAAGCCTAACCGAAAGTTCAGATATCAGAAAAGATGTTATTATGTTGTTGATGAAGGTGTGATAGATGAAGAATTAGAGAATGGGGATTCAGAAGCTGAATTTGTATTTATTGCTATCAAGGAAGATGGTCTGGTATCAGTGAATTCTACAAGTTGTATTATTGAGGAGAAAGCTTTGGCTGCTAAGATTGAAGAGAAAGATGAATGGGTGATTGATAGTGGTTGTTCATATCATATAACAGGTGATAAAAATAAATTTATGACTATGGAGAGGTATGATGGTGGTAGAGTGATATTTGGAGATGACAAAGCTTGTGTGATTTGTGGTAGAGGTTCTATATCTTTCAATGGTAAGAATAATGTTGATGATGTCTTGTATGTTGAATTTTTTAGGCATAATCTTTTGAGTGTTGGACAGATGGTTGACAAGGGATATGATTTGTGATTCAAGAATGGTAAATGTAAGATCCTAAATGCCTCCGGTATAGAGATTGCATCAAGGACTAAGACTAAAGGTAATATCTTTCACTTGAATGCTGGTGAGAAAAGTTTTTTAATTGCTCAAATTGATGAAAGTTGGTTGTGGAATAGGAGAATATGTCCTATTAATTTTGAATGTATGATAAGGATAAATTCTACTCAAGCTATTAGAGATTTGCCTAAGATTGTGAAGCTTGTTAATTTGGTATGTAAAGAATGATAGATGGGAAAGCAAACAAGAACTAAATTTAAGAGTAAGTTATATTCATAGAATGGTTGTTAGATCTAGTACATACTGACTTGTGTGGTCCTACTAGAGTGAGAAGCATGCAGGGTGACAGATATTTCATGTTGCTGATTGATGATTACTCTAGGATGATGTGGGTTACCTTTCTAAGGGAGAAATTAGAAGCATTGGAGAAATTCAAGATATTCAAAGATAGAGTGGAGACTGAGACAAGATTGAAGTTTAAGTGCCTGAGATCTGACAGGGGAGGAGAATTTGCATCAAGAGAGTTTAATATATTTCATGAGAGGAATGAAATTAGAAGGCAGTTATCTACTCCTAGAACCCCTCAACAAAATAGAGTTTTTGAAAGGAAGAATGGAACTATTTTGGGTGTTGTCAGGTCAGGACTATGTTAATTGAAGGAAATGTTGCACAAACCTTTTGGAGAGAAGTTGTTAGCACTGTCATTTACACATTCAACTGGGTGCATATTAAAGCTGATTCTAGTAAGACTCCTTATGAGCTATGATTTGGTCATGTTCCTACAGTGAGATATTTGAGAGTTTTTGGAAGTAAATGTTATATCAAAAGAGATGAGGATATACAGAAGTTTGATGCAAGATGTGATGAAGCAATCTTCTTAGGATATTCTACTAAGAGAAAGGCCTATCATTGTTACAATAAGAGGTTGAAGAAGATAGTGGATAGTGAAAATGTGAAGATTGATGAATATCTTGGAAAGAAAATCAGAGCATGTAGTTATGATTTTGATGATGTTGTTGTTTTAAAGCCTATGCAAACTCATATTTTGAAGTAGAATGATCTGGTGGAGACAATTAATCAAGATATTGTTGTTGTCGGTGAAGAAGTTCATTAGCCTAAGAATTAGAATAATTAGAAGACTCCAAGGTATGTAAGATTAAATCATTCATAAATTCAAATTATTGGTGAGAAGAGTAAAGGTGTGATGACTAGGAGAAGGATTGTTACTAAAGAGATATGTTTGATTTCAAAGATTGAACCTAAATATATTGCAAAAGTGTGTAAAGATAAGAATTGGATAAAAGTAATGGAAGAGGAATTGAATCATATTGAGAATAATAACACTTGGGAGCTTGTTCTGAGGCCGAAAGACAACAATGTTATTGGTACTAAATGGGTGTTCTGGAATAAACTGAATGAGGCCGATGAAGTGGTTAGAAACAAAGCAAGATTGGTGTGTAAAGGGTGTTCAAAGATGGAAGTAATTAATTATGAGGAGACTTTCTCTCTGGTAGCTAGAATTGAAGTTGTTAGATTGTTTCTTGCATATGTTTCTTACAAGAATTTCAAGGTATATCAGATGGATGTCAAGTCAACCTTTTTGAATGGTTATTTAGAAGAGGAAGTCTACATTGAGTAGATGGATGGATTTTCATTATTAGATGAAGTACCTAATTTGCAGGATGTGCTCGATTGGAAAAATCATAAAAAACAAATACTCAACAAAAATTACAAAAAAATACACAAATTCTAGTGCTCACTCTTAACTATTGTTTGCCAAAGTATTTGTCAAAATACTAAATCTAACTATGAATTTTTCGATGCACACGTCAGACACTATGTTATGTTTTTCAAAAAAAATTAGGGTCTATTTTTCATGCATGATGGATTTGACCCCTTAAGACCATCTGATGTCCTAAGGGGTCATATGATGTTCTAACACATGTGCAGCCCCATATCTCCTTCATCTAATAATGACCCCTTAAGACCATATGATGTCCTAAGGGGTCATATGATGTTCTAACACATGTGTAGCCCCATTATGACCCTACATGACCCTCAATGATGACATATAACCGTTTCAGACCATGTATGATATCTTAAGGGGTCATAGGTGTTGTAACAATGCGTGGATCAATTAGGACCCCATGTGACCCCTAACTACATCATGTGACATCTCTTCCTCTCTCTCTCTCTCTCTCTCTCTCTCTCTCTCTCTCTCTCTCTCTCTCTCCCTTAGGACCCCACATAACACCACATGACCTTTTAGGAGCATATGATTTTTGGTATTATGGATGTGTTGCATTAGTTTTGTCATGTCAACACTTATCCTTCTGGAAATCTATAATTATGTTGAACTGACACATTATGTTCACCGACAAGGTTAGTGACTTATGCACAGTCATCGGTATATGCTCACCGGTAGGTTACATGGTTCATCGACACTGATGAAGACTTGTTATCATTTGGAGATCACTTGATTATGTTGAATACATGGTTTGGATACTTGGGTTTATTATTTTGGTTATTGATCTAATCGGGTTGACATATTTTATGTTACTGACAAATAGGTATAGGTTATGGACAAGTACACGTTATCTATTCCAAATCACCACAACACGTTATGGAGATGATTCATTATTGATTATTGTATTGAAGCCGATATCTTGGATTTATTTTGTAATTAATTTTAATATAATATTCTTAGTGAGCTGACCTACACATTTGATCTTAGGTTTGGTATAAATGTAAGATCTCATTTGTGAGATGAAAATGTAATAGTGTGGTATTTGGTATATGCGAATATGAGTAGATCATAGAGCTATTCAAGAAGACATCATTCAAAGTTTAGAGGAAGGTTCAAACGTGTTTATCAGAGCTTAAACCAGTACTGAATCTAGAATTGGAGATACTATTTTGAGCAGTACATTATTCTAGGATTTAGCCATCCTACTATAGTCATTGCGACTCCCATTTGAGCAGTGTTCTATAGGCGGTTGGCCTTTCTACATGTGCAGACCCCATTTCTATACACATACTATCTGAAGTAGTATCATTTTATTGTGGGTAAGGTTTCCCACCATGGTTTTTTCCCTTATAGGGTTTCCATGTCAAAAATCTCTATGTTATGTGTTGTGGATGTTGTTTCTATTTCTGTTTCATGCTTTAAGTTTCACCGGTATTGATATTCAATGTTAATCTATTAACCGACATTAAGATTGGTTTACCGGTGTTAAGTATCAAGTTGAAGTAATTTATAATTGGGTTGAAATTCATTGACAACTGATTCACCCCCCCCCCCCTCTCAGTTGCCTTTCGGTCCTAACAATTGGTAACAGAGCTAAGTCCTCCTTTTGCAGAATCCTAACAACTTGAGGAGATTGATAGGGAGGATCCCAGTTGCTTGAGTCATCTTGACTCACTCTAAGGATTTCTTCCTAGCCTAACTCAGGAACTCTCCTCTCACTATTCCCCTAATCCACTCTAGGTCCTCACTACTGAGGTTTGATACTCTGCTCTATGTGAATTCACTTTTGTAAATCCACCAACTCATTAATCCACCGGATCTCACCAACCACCTTGCAGGGTTTTCTCTACCATGGATTATACCTACAACTTCTGCTAAGTTGTTTTCCTCCTCATGCTTGGATCTTCTCTCCCTTTGATCCCATCTTCCTCTGGTCTGAGGCTAATAGCCTAGACTCTAGTCTACCCTGCAAGTGATTCCTCTTGGTTACTGATACCTGGTTGAGCTATCATCAAGCTTGCCTAGGTCTAGTCTGTTAAAACAGTCGACGCCATTCCCTGGTCTGCTACAAGTAGAACTCTACTATACATGGCTGGCTCTTCTTGACAACCTCCAATGGTTGTGTGGATCCCATGATGGAGAATCAAGATAGAGCCATGTTATAACTACTTATCACCAATAGAAAACAAGAAACAAAATGACAACTTATTTACAGAGTTGAGCTTGGCACGACTTATAAATTGGAACTCACAAAACACAAAAAAGTAACATCTACTCTATCACCCTGGCATTTAAAGATTTAAGCCATTAAATACAGTTTTCAAACAAAAATTGAACTCTGAGAAAGAAACCAGAAAATGGTCTTCAAATTGTTATTCAAAAGATGTTCCTTGTTCCACCTATCCAACCTCCTAACAAAATGCCCATTGGGTCTTTTATAGCCTCTATGACATGTCATGAAACATCCTTAATGGATGAGATCAAACTCAACACAATCAGTTTCTAGTTGTAGCTGTCTTTCAACCTCCATCGGGTCATCGGGTTAGCACCACAACACTTACCCCAACATCTGATGGTGGTTTACAACTCACTTTTTTTTCCATCAGGTCATCGGAGTAGCCTCAAAACACTTACTCCAATGTCCAATGACATTCCACACATTGCGCACTTCCACATTGGTTTCCATCAGGTCATCGGGTTAGCATCAAGTCATTCTTGTCAATGCCCGATGGTGCGCTCCCTACAAAATGCTTCCTTATCGGGTTGTCGATATAGCCCCAAACATGTTCTGCCAATGGTCGATGATGCACTCCAAACCTTCTGCCTTCCCATCGGGTTATCAGTGTAGCTCCAAACATGTGATACCGATAGCTAATGGTGCACTCCAAACCGCATGCTTTCCCATCGGGTTATCGGGTGGCACAAAAACTAGTCTTGCCCCAATGCCTGATGGATCCACTTTGACTCGCTCTGCTCACTGACTTCTTGCTGGGTCCCACCATGGTCGCCAAGTTGCAGGAAATAAATCTTGTGCAACTTTCCATCGCGGTATAGCGATCGACGTTGATCATCCCATGACTTGCTCACCGGTTAGCTGGTGGTTTCATCGGGTTATCGAGGTAGGTGGAGAACACTCCCATTGATATCTGATGGTTCCACTTTGACTCACTCCAACCGTTGGTGACTTCATCGAGGTAGGCCTTGCTAGAAAATAAAACTTTCACAAAGAAGATAAAAATGCACTCCAAGGTCCAAACAGACAACCTAATGGACTACAACCAGTCCTTATGCCAAAATTGCCAAAATTGAAAAAAAAATAAGGGTATTTTCTCACCCTTAGGTGCTCCTACACCATACCCCCCACACAAAAATCAAGTCCCCCTAGGGGCGGCTAGGTCACTTCAATGCCCAATCTTTTGAAATTGGATTCTACAACCCAAGTGGCTTTGACTTCAAGTATGTTGCGCCACTTGATTAGTTGTTCCATAGACATGCCATGCCTCATTTGCTTCTTCACCCTGGAATCTAAAATCTAATCCGCCTATGGTTTAAAAATGGGTGGTACTGGAATATCACTAAGATTAGTTTCCCCTTTTGGATTTGGTCCATCTGGCACTACTACGGGACCTTTAAACTATACCAAATCTTGCACATTAAACACAAGGGACAATGCCAAATTTGCGGGTAAGTCCACCTTATAAGCATTTGAGCCATACTTAGCCAAAATTTTGCAAGGACCTATTCTCCTCATCTGAAGCTTACTAGGGACTCCCTTATACATTCTTGCCTTGTTCAGATGTACCATAACCATGTCTCCCACTGCAAATTGAATGTCTTTTCTCCTCTCAATTGCTTTAGTCTTAGTCCTCTACATAGTGTCGATCCAGGTTCTTTGCACTTGTTCATGCACCTCTTTCATAGACTGAGTGAAATCCTCTGCATGTCCACTTCTTCCTTCCAAGATTCCCAAATCTTGAAGTTCATAAAAACCGCATGGGTGGAGTCCATAAACAATCTCAAAAGGACTCTTACCTGTAGTTTTGTTGACACTGTAATTATATGCAAATTATGCCTGTGGTAGCACTTGATCCCACATCTATCCATACTCTTTCATCAAACACCTCAAAAGATTACCCAATACTTGGTTAATGACCTCAGTTTGACCATCTATTTGCAGATGGTACGCAGAACCAAAACAAAGGTTAGTTCCCAGTCTTGTCCACAGAGTTTTCCAAAAGTGTCCCATAAATTTCACATCCCTATCTGAAACTATACTGAGAGGCAGCCCATGAATTCTTATGACTTCTTTGAAAAATTAAAGTGCAATGTAGCTAGCATCATGCGTAGTCTTGCATGGAACAAAATAACTCATTTTACTAAACCGGTCAACAATGACAAAAATACTATCCAATCCAGTTTTGTTTTTGGCAAACCTATAATAAAATCCATGTTGATGTACTCCCACGATCTTTTGGGAATTGGTAAAGGTTGGTATAGTCTAGCATTTGAACTAGTACCCTTGGCTTTCTAACACACAATACACTATTCAAAATACTTCCTGATATCTTTATGCATTTTCGGCCAATAATAAAATCTTTGCACCAACTCAAGTGTTTTATTCAGACCAAAATGTCCACTAAGACTTCCATTATGTTCTTCCTGTATAAGATTTTCCCTCATAGATCCCTTTGGCACACATAATTGACATCCCTTAAACAAAAGACCACTCTGCAATGTGTAATCTGCATACTGGGTATTGAAATGATTATCAAACTCACTGCATACCTTGTATACCTCAGAAAAGTCTTCATCCTCCCTGTAAATCTCCTTGAAATGCTCCACACCTATGCTCTGCAAAGTCACTTCTTGGACAGTGAGAAGTTTTCTACTTAAGGCATCTGCTACCTTGTTCAGCTGTCCCTTTTTGTGCTTGATAGTGAAAGTGTATGCCTGCAGGTATTCTATCCATTTGATGTGTCTATTTCTCAACTTTTCTTGATAATTGATAAAACTCAAGGCTTGGTTATCTGTAAACACTACAAATTCTTTGGGAAAAAGATAATGCCTCCACTTCCTAAGAGCTTGCACTAAGGCATAAAATTCTAAGTCATAGGATGAGTATCTCTTCTTAGCTTCATTCAATTTCTCACTATAGAATGCTACTGGTCTTCCCTCCTGGTTCAAAACAGCTCCTACTGCTATATGACTAGCATCACATTCTAAGGTAAACAACTTTTCAAAACTTGGTAAAACTAGGATGGGTTGGGTAGCTATCCTCTTTTTGAGCAACTCAAACCCCTGGTCTGCTTCTTTAGTCCACCTAAACTTAGTTTTCAACCCACCTTTAATTGTATCAAGAACAGGAGCACAAATTTCACTAAAACCTCAAATGAACCTCCAATAAAATTGGGCAAGTCCATGAAAACTTCCTACCTCGGTAGCATTTTTTGATGTAGGTCAACTCTATATTGCCTCCACCTTACTAGGATCCATTTCCAAAGTGCCTTGGGATACAACAAAACCCAGATAAATGAGTTCTTGTTTCATGAATTCACATTTTTCAAGATTGATTGCCAACTCTTCCACGTGCTGTTTCCTTAACACAATTTGCAAGTGTTCAAGATGCTCTTCCTCTGTTTTGGTGAATATAAGGATATCATCAAGGTATACCACTACAAATCTACCTATGTCATCCTTCAACACCTCATGAAGGTGCTAGGGGCATTAGTAAGCCCAAATGGCATAACTAACTACTCATATAACCCCTCTATAGTCTTAAAAGTTGTTTTCCATTCATCCCCTTCTTTAATCCGAATCTGGTGATATCCACTCTTTAAATCTAGCTTAGTAAAATACTTTGCTTCTCCAAGAAAACCCATTAAATCCTCAATTCTAGGGATAGGAAATCTATACCCTATGGTGATTCTATTTATTGCCTGAGATTCAATACATAGTCTCCATTTACCTCCTTTCTTGGTTGCTAAGACCACTAGCACAGCACATGGACTTATACTTTTTCTAATTAGACCTTGATCAAGCAACTCTTGTACTTGTCTTGCCACTTCTTTGTTTTGTTCAGAAGTCATCTTATATGTAGCCTTATTAGGCAGTGATGCTTTGGGTATAAAGTGTTGGCGTTTGTTCCGGTGAACCGGACATGATGATATTGTGTTGTCATTCATGTCAATATGTTGAAGAGTGAACCAGCAATATGTTGAAGAGTGAACTGACAATATGCTGAAGAGTGAACCGGCTAAGCAACTCGCAAAGTGAACTGGTATAATGTTGTGAACCGGTATATGTGCAAAAGGTGAAGCGGTATGCTTGTTTAGGTGAACCGGTATGATGAAATGTGAACTGGCATATGGAATGTTTTTATCAAGGCTTTATATGGTATGACTACCGGTTGGTAGTCTCAGCTTCAGGGTTTCCAGTTGAAGTGTTTTGAGTCTATGTTATTCAACCGATGGAATTGTGTGATGAGTTAGCACTACATTAGAGATCTAATGGAGACCAGATCGTGTTGCCATGTCAGCCTCATGCGCATGAAGAATCTTGCATGAAAGAGATTGATCCTATCTACCTCGAGAATGTGCGAAGTCTCTGCAAATGGTGGAGAACGCATGATGGGTTATCGCCTCCATGAAGCAGTGAAGAATGAATGATGGAGATTGTCTTGAGATCTATTCAAGACAGTTGCATTCAAATACAAAGTGTTCAATGGTCAGGATTGAACCGCCTAAAATGCTCAACCTAAATGATTAGGGTTTAGGGTTTTTGTTACCGACCTATATGTTTCCTATAAGGTCGATGTTGTGTTTCATGCTAAGGTTGTTGGAAAATGTTGTGTGTGTATCTATGTGCAGAGATACGTGATTCTTGCTAGACCAGTTGAGAGGATTGATACCTGCATAGTGTGTGTGTAGAAGAAAGGAACTAAAGCAGATCTATATTGGCATTTGAGTGCTATTACTAGATCATTGTAATACCTATTGATCTCTAATCACTTCAACAGTTGGAAAATCCCTTAACAAGTAGCTTTAACTAGCTTGTTGTAAATCCTTTAACAGGGTGACTCAAAGCCATTGAGTTCATAAAATCCTTGAACAAGGTAACTTCTAATAGGGTTTAACCCTTAATCGGGTATTCTAGCCATCCCTTAACCAGGTGATCCCTAACAGGATCAGTTCCTAACAGAACCTGATGTAACAGTCTTTAACCGAACTAGGCTTCTAACAAAGTGGACTTCTAAAGAGTTCAAAATAGCTTGTGGGTATTCATCCCCACCATGGTTTTTCCCAGTTGGGTTTCCACGTGAAAAATATGTGTGTCATATGTGATGTCTTTTTCATGTAATTCTTTGTTGTTTTCTGTCAAACTGTGAATAATGTTGATCTAGCAAGTTATTATATCTCTGATGATAGATTATCTGTTTATGCATAAGGACAAAGTGGAAATGGGGGAGTAGGTTGTATGTAATAGCTAAGAAGATTGACTGGTTCATGTCTTTCACAGTTGCACGATGTTTAACCGGTAGTAGTCTGGGTTGGACCAATGTTCTGGATTGCTAGTGGTTTACAGTCTGCAATCAAACTGGTTCAAGAAAAGTTTTTGTGCCTGTACTGATTCACCCCCCCTCTCAGTACTAGTTTGGTATTCACTATTCATCATTGAAGTTATCAATTGGTATCAGAGCATCCTCCAAGTCCTCTGTGTTGAAAGCTTAACCACTTGAGGGAAAGATCCTATTGTAATGATGAAGAGGGAAGGTCCAAAGTTCAACAGAGATAATTTCAAAATATGGAAGGACGGAATGAAGATATACATCAAAAGCATGGGTGCTCAACATTGGAGCTATGTTGAGAATGCTTATGTCATTCCTACCGGTACTCTCACCGATGACCAAAAGAGAGAGATTCGGGAGAATGGGCAAGTCATGGAAGCTCTAATCAATAGCTTATCTAACATTGAGTTTATCGATGTCCAGGATAAAGATAATCCCAAAGAAGTATGGGAAACTCTTGAAAATATCTATGGTGGTGATGAGCATGTAAAACAAGCTAAGGAAGAAAGTCTTAGAGGGAAGTTTGAAGACATGCAGATGGTTGAAGGTGAGACCATTCAACAATGGGTGAACTCACAATAATGGTTCCCACTTTTTTGCCACTTTTGACACTGAGATGTACATTTTTAAAATAATCTTCAACTTCCGAGAACTATAACTTTTAAACTATTAAAAATTTGAAGATGATGTAAATTAGTGATTTCTAGCATTTTGTTTGTAGATTCTATATACATTTTTTTCAAATTTTTTTGAAAGATTTTTAAAAAAAATTTCCATCTCCCTCGAAAAGTAGTTTTTTACAACAAACTACATTTTTTAAGAGTGATGTGCCTTCCGTAATGCATAACTTTTTTTCTATAAATGATAAAAACTCAATTCTTTTGAATTTTGGTTTGTAACATCAATATCCAGGGCATGCATTTGGTTTTATAGTGATATGTTCAATATTTTTCATTTTATAAAGTTTTGAAGTCCGACTAGTCATAATTCAAACATAGGTTTACGTTTGAACACATAACTTGTTCTATATAAATCGAAATTCAATTTATTTTTTTTTGTTAGAAAGAAGACATCAATACCAAGGGCATAGATATTTTTCAAAAAAATTTTGAATTAGTTTCTTATTTTTCCCAATGCGTTGAACAGAGAAGTTCATGTTCGGTTAAAAACCAACTTTTAATAAAATTAAAAAATCAAGAACATAATAAATTCAAAATATAACAAAATTATATCCGTTGGAAAGCTTGTTTCGAGTACTACCATCTAATATTTTTGGGTTATGAAGATTATTTCATTCATGTACTGAACCAAAGCTCCGAAGTCATTAATTCTTCAGAACTCTGAAATTTTTTGGGAGAAACTTCCAATTTTGGGGTTTCGATCGAACACGTGTTCGATCGGATTGGGTTCGCTCGAACCAAAAGGGGTTCGAGCGAACCCCCATTCGCTCGAACAAGTGAGCTCATTTTGGCATGTTTGATGTTCGAGCGAACCCACTCGATGTTCGAGCGAACCCAACTGAACAGTTTGGTTCGCTCGGACTCCCAGGGGTAGTCCGAGCGAACATTTGTAGTTCGCTCGAACACTGGCAAATCCGAAATTCCCACTTTCGCCAAATTCCTTCGTTGGCAAAAGTGGGAACCAGTTTTGTGAATTCACCCCAATATGGAATAAGAATCAAGACTATTGTTGGAGACATCAAGAGTGTAGGAGGGAAAATGGAAGATTCTATTGTTATTAGTAAAGTCCTGAGGTCCTTATTACTGGTCTATGTTATAAGGGTTGCTGCTATTCAGGAGTTGAGGTCAATAGACAAGACTAAGGTATCCCTAGACTCCATCATTGCTAAGCTGACAGCCTATGAGCTAAATAGTTTTGATGGTAGTATTCAGAAGACTGAATCATCTTTTAGGGCATCTACTACACCATCCAGAAAAGGTAAAGAAGCAAGCACCAGCGGTGAACCAAGACAGAGTAGAGAAATGGATGATGAGGAGATCCTGATGGAATTTGAAGCTCTTCTTGCTAAGAGACTTCCTAAGGGAACCAACAAATACAAAGGTAAGCTTCCTTTGAAATGCTTCTCTTGCAACCGGATAGGACACGTCACTATAAACTGTCCTAATGGTGACAACAAGGACGAACTAGAAAGGTTCAAGAAACTCAAAGGAGGAAACCAGAAAAACTATTTTGTAGCAGTTGATGAAGGTGTCATAGATGAGGAATCGGAAGATGAATAAAATGAAGATATTGTGTTTGTTGCAGTAAAGGAAGATGTGTCAGACAAGAAGGCTCTTGTCTCCCGCTTTGATAATTCCAATAAGTGGATTATTGACAGTGGTTGTTCTCACCATATGACTGGTGATCGGAGCAAGTTTATATCTCTAGAAGAGTATGATGGTGGGGTAGTTTATTTTGGTAATGATGCACCATGCATGGTCAAAGGAAAAGGGTCCATCTCTCTAAATGGAAAAAGAAGTGCTAACAATGTGTATTGGGTAGAAGGTCTCGGACACAATCTATTGAGTGTTGCCCAGCTGAATGACAATGGACTCGCACTAGAATTCAAAAATGGAGTCTACAAAATCAATGTAAAGAGTGGTGAACTAATGGCCACCAGTATGCAGACCAAAGGTAACTTATTTCAGCTGAATGCAAATATAAGTACATGTCTTGTGGCTAAGTTTGATGATAATTGGATTTGGCATAGGAGACTCTGCTGCGTAAACTTTGATAACATTGTGAGGACCAGTAAGATCAAGGTAGTTAGAGGATTGTCAGTGCTGAGCAAACTAGAAAATCCTTTGTGCAGAGAATGTCAACTGGGGAAAATGTCTTCCTCAACTTTCAAAGCTAAATCTTTCACAGCAGACAATTTACTTGATCTTGTGCATACTGATTTGTGTGGTCCTATGAAAACTAGGAGTGTGCAGGGAGATAGGTATTTTATGATTCTTACAGATGATTGCTCAAGAATGATGTGGGTCACATTCTTGAAGGACAAGTCTGAAGCCTTTGGAAAGTTCAAATCTTTCAGAGTGCTAGAAAAAGAATGCGGCAGAAGAATCAAATGCCTTAGAATTGATCAAGGAGGGGAATTCACTTCCAGTGAATTCAACAAATATTATGAAGAGAATGGCATCAAGAGGCAACTATCTACCCCCCAAACTCCACAGCAGAATGGGTTAGCAGAGAGGAACAACCGGACTGTGGTTGAAGCAGCTAGAACTATGTTGATTCAAGGAAAGGTTGCTCACACCATTTGGAGAGAAGCGGTGAGCACTGTAGTCTACACAATGAACCAAGTACTCATCAAGAAAGGAAAGGATAAGACTCCTTATGAGTACTAGACCGGTAAGACACTAGTGGTAAGCTACTTCAGAGTGTTTGGTAGTAAATGTTATATCAAAAGGAGTGAACATCAGAGCAAGTTTGATGTTAAATGTGATGAGGGGATATTCCTAGGGTATTCCACTAAGAGCAAAGCTCTCAAATGTTACAACAATAGGACCCAAAGAATTGTTGAAAGCATCAATGTTTGGGTTGATGAAAACTCTAAGAGATCAGAGGAAACCGACAAAGAACATGTAGGAGATGAACCGAAAGTAACCTTCTGGGAACCGGTTGCAAATCAGCCCAGTACCAACAATTGTGCCCCTACATCAGTAGATGCTGATGAAGATGTGGATGATGAAGAAAAGCAAGAGGAAGTTATTAAGAACATACCTAGGTATGTCAAACTCAATCATGATCCAAAGCAGATCATAGGAGACAAAGATGCAAGAATTATTACAAGAAGAAAGGTCATAGAAAGCTCATGTATGATCTCTGAATTTGAGCCTAAATCATTCAAAGAGGCACATAAAGATGAAGACTAGATCAAGGCAATGGAGGAAGAACTTGACCAGATAGAGAAGAATGGTACATGGTCCTTGGTACCCAAACCGGAGCATAAAAATGTCATTGGAACCAAATGGGTCTTCAGAAATAAGTTGAATGAGGATAGCACAGTGGTAAGGAACAAAGCCAGACTAGTATGTAAAGGATATGCCCAAGAAGAAGGAGAAGACTATGGAGAAACCTTTTCTCCAGTAGCAAGATTGGAAGGAGTTCGTATGCTTCTTGCATATGCAAATTTTAAAGGATTCAAGGTATACCAAATGGATGTAAAATCTGCATTTCTAAATGGAATACTTAAAGAAGAGGTGTATGTAGAGCAACCAGATGGGTTTGCCCTATTTGAAGATAGTGACATGGTGTGTAGGCTACATAAAGCCTTATATGGACTGAAGTAGGCACCTAGAGCATGGTATGAATGCTTGCACTCCCATCTTGTGAAGATTGGATTTGAAAGAATAAGTGAAGATAGCAATATCTACTTGAAATCAGAAGGAGATCAGATTCTGATCTGTGAAGTATTTGTTGATGACAAAATCTTTGGTGGTAATGACAAGATGAGTCAAGAATTTACTGATGAGATGAAAAAGGAGTTTGAAATGTCACTCATAGGGGAGATTAAGTTCTTCATTGGACTGCAGAATCAACAAATGAAAGATGGAATCTTTATTACTCAGTCCAAGTATGTCAAAGAGGTATTGAAGACCTTTGGCATGGAAGACAACAAACTAGTTGATACACCAATGATAACCGGTTGTAAACTATCAAAAGAGGATGACTCAGCATTGGTAAATGACAAGGAATACTGATCAATGATTGGTAAGTTGCATTATGTAGTGCATAGTAGACCGGACATTGCACATGCGGTGGGTATTACCGCTCAGTTTCAGAAAAGCCCAAGAGAATCCCACTTGGTAGCAGTCAAGCGGATTCTTAGATATCTAAAGGGAACTATTGACTATGGATTATGGTATCCATACAATGATGATTTCAATCTGAAAGTGTTCACAGATGCTGATTGGGTTGGCAATGTAGATGACCAGAAGAGCACAACTAGTGGTACATTTTTTCTTTGTGGTAGACTGGTCTCATGGATGAGTAAGAAGCAGAGTTGTATCTCTCAGTCTACATCAGAAGCAGAGTATGTAGCAGATTTTATGAACTGCACCCAGACTATTTGGATGAAGCATGTGTTGAATGGCTTCAAAGTTCTTGTATCTGAACCGGTAAGTATATTCTGTGACAATTCAAGTGCAATTAACATTTCCAAGAATCCAGTTTTACATGCTAGAACCAAGCATTTTGAGCTCAAGTATCATTTCTTAAGGGAAAAAGTTCATAACAAAGAGGTGGTATTGGAACATGTTTCTAGTAAGGAGCAATTAGTATACATATTCACCAAGCCTCTACCAAAGGCTACATTTACCTATTTGAGAGCTGAAGTAGGGGTGGTGCCCCTTCAAAAGGTAAACTAAACATTTCTGCTCCACATCAGTCAGATCCTACTTTGCTATATCTTTTCAGGATTGATGTGTTGAAGGATGCTACTTCTCAGGGGGAGCAGCATAGTGGAATAGGGAAGCTCGTGTCTTCACTTTGGCATTATTGTCAAAGGGGGAGAAGATGTGAAGTGGAGAAGATATATGCAGTATTAAGGAGAAGATGTGATGCAGAAAGAGAGATATATTTGTATATTGCCATCAATGCCAAAGGGGGAGATTGTTGGCATTTGTTCAGGTGAACCGGACATGAATGCTGAAGAGTGAATCAGCAATATGTTGAAGAGTGAACCGGCAATATGCTGAAGAGTGAACCGGCTAAGCAACTAGCAAAGTGAACCGGTATATGTGCAAAAGGTGAAGCAGTATGCTTGTTCAGGTGAACTGGTATGATGAAATGTGAATAGGCATATGGAATTTTTTTATCAAGGCTTTATATGGTATGACTACCAATTGGTAGTCTCAGCTTCAGGGTTTCCGGTTGAAGTGTTTCGAGTCTGTGTTATTCAACCGATGGAATTGTGTGATGAGTTAGCACTGTATTGGATATCTAATGGAGACCAGATCGTGTTGCCATGTCAGCCTCATGCGCATGAAGAATATTGCATGAAGGAGATTGATCCTATCTACCTCGAAAATGTGTGAAGTCTCTACAAACGGTGGAGAACGTGTGATGGGTTATCGCCTCCATGAAGCAGTGAAGAATGAATGATGGAGATTGTCTTGAGATCTATTCAAGACCATTTCATTCAAATGCAAAGTGTTCAATGGTCAGGATTGAACTGCCTAAAATGCTCAACCTAAATGATTAGGGTTTAGGGTTTTTGTTACCGACCTGTCTGTTTCCTATAAGGTCAATGTTGTGTTTCATGTTGAGGTTGTTGGAAAATGTTGTGTGTGTATCTGTGTACAAAGATACATGATTCTTGTCAAACCAGTTGAGAGGATTGATACCTGCATAGTGTGTGTGCAGAAGAAAGGAGCTAAAGTAGATCTATATTGGCATTTGAGTGCTATTACTAGATCATTGTAATACCTGTTGATCTCTAATCACTTCAATAGTTGGAAAATCCCTTAACAAGGTAGCTTTAACTAGCTTGTTGTAAATCCTTTAATAGGGTGACTCAAAGCCATTGAGTTCATAAAATCCTCTAACAAGGTAACTTCTAACAGGGTTTAACCCTTAACCGGGTATTCTAGCCATCCCTTAACCGGGTGATCCCTAACAAGATTAGTTCCTAACAGAACCTAATGTAATAGTCTTTAACTAGACTAGGCTTCTAATAGAGTGGACTTCTAAAGAGTTCAAAATAGCTTGTGGGTACTCATCCCCACCGTGGTTTTTCCCAGTTAGGTTTCCACGTGAAAAATATGTGTGTCATATGTGATGTCTTTTTCATGTGATGCTTTGTTGTTTTCTATCAAACTGTGAATAATGTTGATCTAGCAAGTTATTATATCTCTGATGATAGATTATCTATTTATGCATAAGGACAAAGTGGAAATGGGGGAGTAGGTTGTATGTAATTGCTAAGAAGATTAGCTGGTTCATGTCTTTCACAACTGCACGGTGTTTAACCAGTAGTAGTCTAGGTTGGACCAGTGTTCTGGATTGCCAGTGGTTTACAGTCTGCAATCAAACCGGTTCAAGAAAAGTTTTTGTGCCTGTACTGATTCACCCCCTCCTCTCAGTACCCGTTTGGTATTCACTATTCATCATTGAAGTTATCATAAAGTCTATCTGGTGACTTACTATTCTAGGAGGAGGTGTCATTGCAAGTGTTCCATCACTCACAATGTCCTTAAATTGTTATAACAACTATTGAACCTCTTTAGGTAAACTTTCTTGTTTAGTCTTCTTTTCTTGACTAGGTTTCACTAAGAGAGCATAATGTTCTCCATCTCCTTTCTTGAGATCTCTCAAAAATTCTTTTCCTCCAGGAAACAACACATTAGGACCACTAGTCTTGGTTCCTTCATCCTCTACTAAAGATTGAATCATGTATGCCACCCCTTCCTTTGTGAATGAATAGGATTTCTTTTCTCCATCATGGATAGCCTTTCTGTCAAATTGCCATGGTCTCCCTAGCAACAAATGACAGGCATCCATGGCTAGAAAATCACATAAAACTCTGTCAGAATATTTCCCAATTACAAATTCAATCCATACTTGTTCATTTTCTAACACATGTTGTCCTTTATTCAACCATGTGACCTTGTAAGGATGACTATGTGGCATGCTACTCAACCCAAGTCTACTTACTGCTTCTTTGGAGATGATATTGTCTGTCGATCCTGAGTCAATGATCACTTTATAGACCTTACCAAGTGTCTACCCCAACAATAAGAATAATAACTTTAAGTGAAGTCTCAACCCGAAGTTTGGACATTCACTTGGTAAAGTCACTATTTTCATGGCTAGTCCTTATTTGGTTGTCAACCCAAGGATGTAATACTTGAAATGGGTCTTATATGCACTAAGTTCCTGCAATAGCTATTCTACATTACTACAATGACTAACATCATGCGGAGAAAGGAAAACAAGAATGGAAATTATGGAAAGGCTAGAGGAAAAACTTCTGCATAAATTCATAAAAGCAATGTTGGAAAGATCCAATATGGATAAACAGCAATTACTCTATTCTGGCTTGGCTGAAGGAATAGTCAATGGATCTGTTTCCAGTGGCTACAAGAATAGTCTAAGCAATAACTTCTACTATGGCTAAAGAAAGAAAACTAATTTTAACGAACACACAGGATCACTCACCAAGTGGGCCCCTTGGATGAGTGATGCCAGGCTTCCCAAAAACTACACTTAACAGATCAGAACAACATAATTTTTATTCATTGCTTCCTAAAAGTGATTACATATTTTGAAAAGAAACTCAAGAATGATTCAAAAATCCTCTGCTCTATTCTTTTCTCCTCTGTCTAACCTCTGAGAAAAACAAGAGCTTATTATTAAAGGGAAATAAACTACAATAGACAACACAAATCATGCCCAGAAGAAGAGGCAGATGATTAACCGATAAAGAAGATAACTGAAGCTATGTTGCAAGAAATGTGGATCCAAACTGAACCATAGTCTTTGCATGTCGTGGCGGTGTTTTTAAATTCAATGCCAACTGAAGTTAGGCATTGGTAGTGTCGCTTGACTACTCTGCCTATGCCATACCTTGTGCTTGCTCAGCTCCTATTCAGTTTGACCTTTAGTTATCTCTTACATAATCTTCCCTTCTTTAGGTGCAATAGGAGAATATCCACTGCGGCATCCATTATTACCTGCACTACAACAAAAACAATATACAAGGACACACACACACATGTTATTCAATTAACACATCTATTAATTCACATATGATATCACCCTAATTAATCTACATGGTAATAGGAATAAATCACATGGTTGTAGGAATAAATGGCATGGCTGCAAGAATAGACCGGCAAAGTTCAAACATGATTTAATAAGTTCAGGCTTAACATATGGAATACATATAGTCAATTTCCAATACATCACTACTACTATGCAAACCAAAAGATGTCAAAACTTAAGAGTTTTGATGATAAAAACATGACAAAATATCAACTCATCATGCCCCCCAACTTTAAGAGCTTGATGATCCTATAGCAAAAGGAAAATTTCTGACTCTTGCACTAACTCTCAAATCACCAATGGTGCCTTGACCTGTCCCTCCTAAAGCCAAGTTCCAATAAAATCCCTTCATTTTTTCCAGTCTGGCCCATCTGGCTGACTCTTCTGTGACTACATCATAGCTCTGTTCTATAGGCTGACATCCCAATAGTGGCCACATGAGGATTGGGGGCTGAAAGATCAGTGGTAGCTAGTTGTTGGCTTTTTCCCTGCCTAACTGTATATATATGGGGGCTCTTTGCATAGCTGCCTGAAAATTCTATAGTGAATAAGGTTCTCCCTGCTTTAACTACTCTGGTAAGTTATTCCAGCGTGAGTTAACCTTTCTATTGTATTTGTTTTGTCAGTCTAAACTAAATGCTCATATTCCTAATAAATTTCTTCTCTCATTGGAAGCACTATTTTTCTAACATCATCCCTTACTAGTAATTTTTGCCACTCATAATAAAGAACTCTTGGTTCTTTTGATTCTCTCCTTAATGGAAATGGATAGTCAAACTCTAATTTTTCAAATGCCCTAGCTTGTGCCCCCATGCTGATCTCATTTTGGATCCATGACATTAAAGATTTGATATGGATATCCCCAATATACAATAAAGGGTTCCACTCATTGTCTGAGGGTACAACATAGTTATGTAAATAAAATTCACATAGAAAATTCTTCACAGCTGGTGGAGAGGTTTAGTAAGCATAAAATAATTCTTCAGGTGTGTCTAAGGAGAGGCTAAGGTCCCTAATAATGTAGTTCAATTTGAAGTTCAAATATCGCTCCTTCAAGTGCACATCATAATCCCTTGGAGGTGACCTACATTGCATCAACTAGGGAACCATACTAGCAACTATTTCTACCTTAGCCTCTAATTCCTCAATTTTGTTATCCCTCTTTTCAATTTCTTTATGTTGTTTATCAATAATCCCTTGCAACCTAGCCCTCTCTATTTCTCATTGTCTATAAAATGTTAAAGCAATAGATAAATTGGTTAGGGATGAAGGAGATATAATAGGTGTCACCTTAGGCCGTGGGATTTACTCAATAAACTCCTCATTCTATGTTGGCATCTCTCCAATATTTTCCTCAAATTGCTATAAAGTGTCTCCAACAGTATCCTTGGGCTACTGTGAAATATCTCCAATGGTCTCTTCAAACTACTCAGCGATCTCCACAACAATTTCTTCAGGCTGCTATGAAACATTTCCAACAGTTTCCTCAAATTGTTGTGCCACAAAAGCAAGATTTTATAGTCTATCGTCATCAACTTCTACTTGAATTTCATCATCCGCAATGCTTACTTTTCCTTGCATTTCAACTTCTGTAGGACTTCCTTCCTCTGAAGTTTCTACCACAATCACTTCTGCTGGATCACCTGTAGGTTGAGCCTTCTGTGTCCTACTCCATGTTCTTCTAACATAAACCTTTGGAGTGGCTACAGGAGAGGTTTTAGTTGTTGCAGGAGTTTTTCTTTTTGACCTATGCCTCTTGACTGTAGGAGAAATTTGAGCTGCCTATGGCTGGACCATGGGTTCTTCATTTCTTTCATCCTTTTCCAACTCCTTCCCTTTTCTCCTAGGAATTGGTGACTCTCTTTGAAGAGAAGTAAAGGGTTGCTCCACATTTGCCTCGGCCATCTCTTCCTCCACAATAAACACAACTCCTTCAACAACAAGCAAATCATCGTCTGTAGCAACTACAGGGGAAGAGGGTTCTGCAACATTTTCTTCTTCAACTGGCGGATTCTCTACAACAGGGGCATCTTCAATAGGGGCATCCTCAACCCTAAACTACAGTATATCCTCAAATACTCCCCATTCCATTTGTGAAACATCTCTTAGGGACCGTTGTACAAGCAGTTTAACCAATCCATGATGGCTAACGGAGCAATTTTCATTTTTTGTGTCTCCTTAGCGCTTATAGAAATGAGGTGGTATAGGAAATTAGGGACATGCACCCTTTGGCCATGCTGTAAATGACTAAGTGATTTAAAATGTGGTGAATGCAGATTTGAATATCTCCCTTCACAAGTAATGTATTCCATAACATACAAAGCTACCTGAGGCCACTCTGCTGGCAGGGAAACCCTTCTAGTTCCTTGTTTGTCCACCAATAGGGGTCCATCCATGGGAATTGTGAACTCTGCCCTGGCGCTCCTTGCATCTTTTGATTTTGGAAATAGTTCCCCTTCCTGCAGCAACCTTGTTACTTCTACTATTCACTGCTTCGTAGAAATAACCCTCAAGCCTTTAACCGTAGCTTCTCCTTCATTGAAGGAATGCATGAATTCTACAGCAATTTCTTCGTTATAATCTCTAATTTTCAAGAAGTAATCCAGCCAACTATGGTGTCTAAAATAATGCTCACAAAGAGCATCTTGTAGCAACACTTCATGAATAGTTGGCTCATGGTGAATTGGATCACCACCCATCTCTTACTCTGCTAGTATTGAATACTCTGCAGTTAAGAAAGAGAAAACCAAAATATCCGACAGACTTACCAAATTGAAATTTCCATACATATCTCAATTCTAGCGGCAAAATTTATTATTCCCCTGCGTGAAATAATAGCTTGTTAAACAATGATGGCAAGAAGTCAATTCAAAGTACCAAAAAGGATGGATAATCAACAACTTTGGAAACTAAACCATAAAGCACCCCCCCCCCAACTTAACCTAGCACGTGTCCACACAAGCGGAGGAGATTATGGGGAGTGTTGCGGACTTTTAAAAAAGGCATAATCATAATGAATAAATAAATGCGTAATTAAAACAAACACGATATGTACATACCTGCAATTGTACGAAAAAAATGATGGCGAAATGAAGTGAAATGACAAATAAGAAAGGGGGATGGAATGACGTGGGTGGAATTTTATTTACGGAGAATAATATTCCCATAAGATATAGAAATATTTATTGTGAAATGATGCATGAAGAATTCTGAAGTGACAAACATGTTCACTATAGTGGATGCAGGAACCTTACCTTTATTACTTTGCTCAAGCGTAGTAGAGAGTTGATTAGTTACTGCAGGATCTTTGTCAGTTGCTGCAAGAACCTTTTTAGTGGCTACAGGAACCTTTGTTTCATCCTATTGGGCAAATTGATGCATGAACTCCTCTTTAGCGGCCGACTTATGATATAGACATAGTCAGTGACCATTCACCAAGAGTTTAAATCGAACAAGATCAATTGTGGTTAAACGAACAACTCCATTTTTGAAAACTTCTTCTATCTCATACGGACCTAACCACCTAGTTTGTAGCTTCCCCATAGAATCTTTATATTTGGAATCATATATTAGTGCCCACTCACCAGCTTTGAACTTCTTTTCCTTGATATATTCATCATGCCACTTTGTTCTTTGATTCTAGATCAGTTATGTCTGCTGAACAACTATCTTCCTCCATTCATCCAGAGTATTCAATTGCTGAATATGTTCTTTCTGTGCTTCAAATAATGTCATATTTAATTGTAAAGTTCTCCTCAGAGTTTTATGCTCAAATTCAATAGGCATCATTGTTGTTTTGCCATAAACCATCTCAAAAGGTGTAAAACCAGTTGGTGTTTTCCAAGTTGTTTTGTGTGCCCAAATTGCTTCTGAAAGCCTATGAGACCAGTCTATTTTTATGAACAGATACTATTTTTGTAAGAATAGCCTCAAGCCCTCTACTTGTAACCTCTACTTGTCCATTAGCTTGTGGATGATATGGAGTAGATTTCCTATGCCTTATATTGTATTCATTGACCAAAGATGTTATCAATGTTGAAGTAAATTGAGATCCCTGGTCTGAGACAATTTCCCTCAGTACTCCATATCTTGTAAATATTTCTTCATAAATAAACTCAGCCACCTTATTATCTCTTGCATGTGTCATGGCACGAGCTTCCACCCATTTTGTTACATAGTCTGTACATATCAAAATGTAGGATTTTCCATTAGAAGGTGGAATCAATTGGGCCAACAAAATCTAAACCCCATTTATCAAATGGTGCTACTGATATTTGTGGATATAATGGCATCTCATCAGATTTTGTAGGTCTTCCCATTTGTTGGCATCTGTCACATTTCCTTGTATATTGTGTTGCATCCCTATGTAATGTGGGTCAATAGTACCGTGTATTGAGTATTTTCAGTGTTGTTCTTTTGGAAGCAAAATGGCCTCCACATGGCTCATCATGACATGCATGCAAGATATCATACGTTTCATCTTCACTGACACATCTTCTCATGACTTGATCAGGTCCAGTATAAAACAAACAATCAACAATCCATGAGAAGTTAAAACTTTTTTTCAACTAGCAACCTTCTTTCCATAGGAGAGAAATAAATTGGCATTTTAGCAGCAACTAAATAGTTTGCAATATCAACATACTAGGGAGTGTGAGATTGGATAAGAAATAAATGCTCATCTGGAAAAGCAGCATCTATCACTGTAGAATCTTCTTGTAACTGAAGTCTTGAAAGATAGTCGGCAACTACATTAGACTTCCCTAGTTTATCAATAACTGTAATATCAAATTCTTGCATCAACAATAACCAGCAAGCCAATCTACCAATAATTGAGGGCTTATTCATGAGATATCTAATTGCAGTATGATCAGTATGCACAAATATGGGATATCCCATGATATAGTGCCTAAATTTGTTAAGTGCATATATAACAACTAACATTTCTTTTTCAGTGACTATGTAATTCAACTCAGGTCCCTGTAAGTTCTTGATGATATAATATATTGCATTTTCCAATTTGTTAATCTTTTGTCCTAACATTGCTCCTATTTCATAATCAGATGCATCTGTATGGATTTGGAATGGTAAAGACCAATTTGGGCCCTTAAGAACTGGTGCTTGAGTCAAGGCATGCTTAAGCATCAAGAAAGCTTCATTGCATGCTGGGGTCGATTTAAAATCCATATCTTTGGTAAGCAGTGAATATAAGGGACTTGCAATTTTACTGAAATCTTTCATAAACCGTCTGTAGTATCCCTTTTGTCTCACAGGAGCATTGATATGCTGAATGACCTCAATCTTTTTTGGATCTACCTGGATGCCTTCTACAGAGATATGATGACCAAGGACTATTCCTTCCCGCATCATGATGAAACATTTCACACTATTTAATGACAAATTGTAGTCTTCACATCACTGCAAAACCTTTTTCAGATTATCCAATGCTTTTTCAAATTCATAACCATAAGTTGTAAAGTCATCCATATAGATTTCCATGATGTCTTGAGAAATATCAGAAAAGATACTGATGACTACTCTTTGAAAAGTGGCTGGAGCATTACATAATCCAAAAGGAAGAACAGAATATGCATACGTGCCCCAAGGACAAGTAAATGTTGTCTTCTCTTGATCCTCCGAGGCAATCTGAATCTAACTATAACCACTAAATCCATCAAGAAATGAAAAGTATCTTTTACCAACCAACGAATCCAATACCTGATCCACAAATGGTAATGGAAAATGATATTTTATTGTTGCTAAGTTCAGGGCTCTATAATCAACACATACCCTCCATTTTCCTCCTTTCTTAGGAACTATGACTAGAGGTGATACCCATTGGTTGTGAGAGATGGGATAGATAAACCTGGCCTTTAATAACTTTTGCAACTCCTCTTTAACTATCTCCTTTAAGGTAGGATTGATTCTTCTTTGAGGTTGTCTGAGTGGACAACACTCTTCCTTTATATAAATACAGTGGGTGCAAACTGCTGGATCTATCCCATGCATATCCTTGTAATCCCATGCAAAAGCATTTTTATGAAATTTCAGCAAGTCCACAAGGGCCTCTTTTTGAGTATCTAATAGATCTCTATTGATATTCAAATATTTATTCAACTCTACTTCTATCTTAATAGTAAGATCAATTTGGTTCATATCAGAAAAATGAGAAGAAGATACTTCCTGCGGCAATAGAGTATGCAATATATCAGTGGTTGCAAGAAAATCCAAACCTATAATATTCGGAACCAATTCCTGCAATTTTTGCTCTTCTATTAACTCATTTATCAGGATTTTATAAAGAATTGATGCTTCATCATGTAATTGCATGAATGGCCCTCGATTAATCATCATAATAGAGTCAACTCCCTCAGATTCTTCTCCCAAAATAGGCCAAACGGCTTGTTGTTGATCAAGTTGGGGTTGTGCAGGAGAATACAAGGCTAATGTTTTTGTAGAATTCCCATCTGAAATAGTCATATCTCCTGATCTACATCCAATATATGCATCAGCTATGGCGAGCCAAGGTCTACCCAAAATTGCCGGATATCCTCCCAATGTTGCTTTTGGAGATAAAATCATAAAGTCTGTAGGGTATTCCCAGGAATCCAAAATAACCACTACATCCTCAATGATACCATCAAGTCTCATTGTAGAGCTATCAGCAAGTTGTAGAACTGTGGGTGTAGGCCTTAAATTATTGATCCCAAGTTGTTTCATTACTTCCCTTGTCATCACATTAATGGCTACCCCTAAATCAATGAAAACATTTTTTATTTGACTGTCATTAATGACTATACTCACAACAGGACTACCTGGATCAGAATATTTTGGAATGACAATCTTGCCTAGCATAATATTTGCTAGTTGACCCATAACATGCACTATTTGTGGATCCTTTTTCTCCCTGTCAGGTTTCTTTAGACATGCTTCTCTCAGTGCCTTACCATAAATGGGAACATCATTTATTGCTTCCAACAGTGGAATTTTAACACAAATATGCTTTAGTTGGTCTATGATATCAAAGCCTTGTTGTTGTTCTATGGAAACTTCCTTTTATTGCAATCTCTGGGGAAATGGTGGCAATATTTGGCTCTGAGGTACTGGATCTATTGGACTAGAAATTTCTTTCTCCTCTTGTACCTCAGTGATAACTGGATGAGAGCGATTAGGCAGAGTTGTCCCAAATCAGAGGTGAATGTCACTTAGAGATAGAGAATAGGCTGGATATTGATTAAGATCATCTAAATAAGCTTGTTGTTGCTGAGACTTAATATTAGGATTTGGCAGCGGTTGAGTAGGCAACTGTGTTGGTTTAGGTGGTACAGCAGTGGCTGCAGGAGGAGGCATTAGTGCAGGAGGTTGTAGCTACTGAATAGGCTACTGATAACCAGAAGATTGAGCATTCCATGGCTAACTCCCCCTCCATTGAGAAGTATGTTGCCAATTCCCTTGAAATTGGCTTCCTTGGCCCTGAGGTGGGTACCAGTTCCCTTGTGGCTGCTGCCACTGTGGCATTTGATTACCAAAATGCTTCCCTTGGCCTTGAGAAACATACCAATTTTGAGAATTACCAAAATTTTGAGCATATGGTGGTTACCATTAGTTATTTGGTGCATAGGAATTTCCACTATAACCAGAAAAAGAAAGTGGATCCGGAGGCATACCTTGTCTTTGGAAATTTGGTCTTCTTTGAGCAACATAGAAGACTTGCTCGTCCTCACCTTGAATTGGCTTGAAGTCTGGTACCTCCACATTTGCAACCATCTTACATCTACAATCCTTCTTTCGTTGTCTACAATGAGGGGAAAATTCTACAAGAAATGCATTAGCTTCTTCATGCTTCTTCTTAGTTGCAAGTGTATCCAACTGGGTAGCCATATTATTTATAATGACTTCCTTAAAGTCCTTCAATAAATGGCTAAGTTCTAATCTAGAAACTCCAGTTCTAGATGCTGATGATGGTGCTCTTGGTTTAAAATGTTTGTTCTTCTTAGAGGCAGATATGGAATACTTATGGCAGATTTATCCTATTTCAGCCCAATTAGACTATGTAATGTCACCTCCTCCCATAATATCCAAAGAATCAATGCATTCATCACTGATTCCCCTCAAAAATATCAACTTGAGGGAATCTTCATTGAGAGTACTATGCTTGGACTTTTTGACACTAAACAGGAACCTTTCCAGATAATCTTCAAGACTCTCATCTTCTTTCTGTGTCATTCTAAAGATATCATCCCCATGACGATCAGTGCCTCTACAATAATCTTTGTATTTTGCAAGAAACAACCGTTTCATTTCATCCCATGTATTGATTGTGCTACTACCCAAGCTCATAAACCATCTCAAGGATGACTCCTTCAAGGTGGTAGGAAAAATTTTGAGTCTATGGGCATCTGTAGTATAGTCAAAACTTCTATAGAGAACATCAAACTCAAACAGAAATGTGTTTGGATCCTCTATCACCAATCCATAGAATTTAGGGATTGAAGATGCAAGAATGTTTTTGAGATTAGCATTATCATGCTGATCAGATATGGGGAACTCAAACATTGGGCCTGGTGGTGGTGGTGGTGGTTTATTTCCACCTGGAGGTGGTTTATTTCCACCAGGAGGTGGGTTCCCTTGCATTGGACCTATGGCGCTTGTTACTTTGAGAAATTCATCTTCTTGAAGACTAAAGAGGAACTGAAGACTACCTTCTGTAAATTTAGATTCATGGTGGTTCAAATTCTGTGGGGTTTGGTAAAGTTTAGCAAAAGGATTTATATCTGGGAAATGATCTTCTACATGATTAGAATGAGTGGGCAGAAATCTACCTCTGGCATCTCTTCTTCTTCTATGCATGCAGAGTCATGAAATTTTCGAACAATCAGGTATACCAAAAACAATTAACTAAAAACTAAAAACTAAAAAGATAATAACCATAACAGATTCTTAGTTTGACACCATCCCCAACAATGGCGCAAAAAAGTCTACCCCAACAATAAAAATAATAACTTTAAGTGAAGTCTCAACCCAAAGTTTGGACATTCATTTGGTAAAGTCACTATTTTCATGGCTAGTGCTCATTTGATTGTCAACCCAGGGACATAATACTTGAAATGGGTTTGCACTATATATGCACTAAGTTCCTACAACAACTATTCTGCTTTACTGCAGTGACTAACATCATGCGGAGAAAGGAAAATAAGAATGGAAATCATGGAAAGGCTACATGAAAAAATTATGCATAAATTCATAAAAGCAATGATGGAAAGATCCAATATGGATAAATAGAAATTACTTTGTTCTGGCTTGGCTACAGGAACAATCAATGGATATGTTTCCAGCGGTTGCAGGAACAGTCTAAGCAAGAAATTCTAATGCAGCTAAAGAAAGAAAACTAATTTTAACGAACACATCGGATCACTCACCAATTGGGCCCCCTTGGATGAGTGATGCCAGGCTTCCCGAAAACTACACTTAACATATCAGAACAACATAATTTTTATTTATTGCTTCCTGAAAGTGATTACATATTTTGAAAAGAAACTCAAGAATGATTCAAAAATCCTCTGCTCTATTCTTTTCTCCTCTGTCTAACCTCTGAGAAAAACAAGAGCTTATTATTAAAGGGAAATAAACTACAATAGACAACACAAATCACACCCAGAAGAAGAGGTGGATGATTAACCGATAAAGAAGATAACTGGAGCTATGCTATAGGAAACGTGGATCTAAACCGAACCACAGTCTTTGCATGTCATGGTGGTGTTTGTAAATTCAATACCCACCTAAGTTAGGCATGTGTAGTGTCACTTGACTGCTCCGCCTATGCCGTACCTCATGCTTGCTCAGCTCCTCTTCAGTTTGACCTTTAGTTATCTCTTAAATAATCTTCCCTTCTTCAGGTGTGATAGGAGAATATCCACCGCGGCATCCATTATTACCTGCACTACAACAAAACAACATACAAGGACATACACATGCATTTTATTCAATTAACACATCTATTAATTCACATATGATATCACCCTAAATAATCTGCATGGCAACAGGAATAAATCACATGGCTGCAGGAATAAATGGTGTGGCTGCAGGAATAGACCGACAAAGTTCAAACATGATTTAATAAGTTCAGGCTTAACATATGGAATACATATAGTCAATTTCCAATACATCACTACTACTATGCAAACCAAAAGATGTCAAAAATTAAGAGTTTTGATGATAAAAACATGACAAAATATCAACTCATCACCAAGTATCTTTCACTTTACTCTGAAAAGAGACCTCCTCTGTTTTGGTTCTTCCTTAACCGGTTCACTGATTAGTACCCTTCTAACCATCAGATTCTCACCATTAGTTGAGTCAAGGTTTACTTCAAGAGACTTCACACTACTAGAATCCTCTTGCACATAATTGATTATTTTCTCTGAATTTGATGAAGTAGCCTTCTCCGGACACCGATAGGTAGGATAACCAAATTACTACAATGGTAACACTTCTTGTTTGCAAAGTATGAACCTCCCCTAGAACTTCCAGATCTACCTCTATTGTTGCTGTTATGACCTCTTCCTCTACCATAATTTCCTCTTCCACTGGATTCATTAGACTTCTCAGTCAATTTTGACTCTCCTTGTGATCTTACTTCACTTCCTCTGCCACTATATCTTCCTCTATAACCTTTTGAATCTCTGCCTCTACTAGTACCTTCATATTTCTTCTTATTCTTTTCTTCTACTTTCAGGGCCAACTAATAACATTTATGAATGGTATTTGGACTCAACAAAATTAATTCCTCTTGTATGTTCCATCTTAGACCGTTAAGATACCTTGCCACTCTAATTCTTTCATCCTCCATCACTTTTGACCTTAGACACAACTTCTGGAACTCTTCAGTGTAGGTACTTACATCTAGCTCCTTTTGCCTTAGGTTTTATCTTTTCCTATGCAATTGCACTTCATAATCCTCAGGAAGATAAGTCTCTCTAATTTTTCTTACCATCCCTTTCCAAGTAAAGATGGGGATCTTACCTTCTCTTTCTCTCTCATTTTGTATAAACTTCCACCAATTAACGGCAGTACCTCTCATTCTTGACTTAGCCACTTTAACCTTTTGGGCCTCAGTCACACCTTCACACTCAAAATGGTTTTCCATACCCTCTATCCATTCCATTATTGACTCTGTTTCCATCTTGCCGCTAAACAGTGGTACTCCTTCCAAAGACTTTCCACTCATTGCCTTCAAAGCCTTCAAGAATGGTTCTTGATTAATAACAGGGTCTGGGGCAGGGACTTCATCCTCTATTGCCAACATTTTACCCTTCTCATCTATCTTCCCACTCACTTTTGTTGTCTTGACTTCCACCACACCTAGTTTCTACTCTAACTGCTTCAACCTTTCCTTGAGCAATCAGTTTTCATCTTCTTGGTCAATGACCTGCTTAGCCAATTTTGCATTGGTCACCATCTTTACTCCTTTTGATACTAGATCAGACATACACTCTTCACCCCAAATCTTTAACTTTCTCTGATACCAATTTGATAGGGAGGATCCTAGTTTCTTGAGTTGGCTTGACTCACTCTAAGGCATTCTTCCTAGCCTAACCCGGGAATGCTCCTCTCAGTATTCCCCTAATCCACTCTAGGTCCTCACTAACGAGGTTTGATACTCTGCTCTGTGTGAATTCACTTTCATAAATCCACCAACTCACTAATCCAATGGATCTCACCAGCCACCTTGCAGGGTTTGCTCTACCATGGATTATACCTACAACTTATGCTAAGTTGTTTTCCTCCTCATGCTTGTATCTTCTCTCCCTTTGATCCCATCTTCCTCTAGTCTGACGCTAACAGCCTACACTTTAGTCTACCCTGCAAGTGATTCCTCTTGGTCACTAATACTTAGTTGGGTTATCATCAAGCTCACCTAGGGCCAGTTTTCTGAAACAACCGATGCCATTCCCTAGTCTCCTACAAGTAGAACTCTACTATACATGGTTGTCTCTTCTTGACAACCTCCAATGGTCGTGTGGATCCCACGATGGAGAATCAAGACAGGCACATGTTATAACTACTTGTCACCAACAGAAAACAAGAAAGAGAATGACAACTTATTTACAGAGTCGAGCTTGGCACGACTTCAAAATTGTAACTCACAAAACAAAGAAAATTAACATCTACTCTATCACCCTGGCATTTAAAGATTTAAGCCATTATATACAGTTTTCAAAAGAAAATTAAACTCTAAGAAAGAAACCAGAAAACAATCTTCAAATTGTTATTCAAAAGATGTTCCTTGTTCCACCTATCCAACCCCTTACAGAATGCCCATTGGGTCTTTTATAGCCTCTACAACATGTCATGAAACATCCCTAATGGACGAGATCGAACTCGACACAATCGGTTTCCTGTTGTAACTGTCTTTCAACCTCCATCGGCTCATCAAGTTAGCACCGCAACACTTACCCCAACGTCCGATGGCGGTTTACAACTCACTTGTTTTTCTATCAGGTCATAGGAGTAGCCTCAAAACACTTACTTCGATGCCCAATGATACTCCACACATTGCATACTTCCACATTGGTTTCCATCGGTTCATCGGGTTAGCATCAAGACATTCTTGTTGATGGTCGATGGTGCGCTCCCAACAAAAAGCTTCCTTATCAGGTTGTCAATATAGCCCCAAACATGTTTTGTTGATGGTCGATGATGTGATCCAAACCTTTTACCTTCCCATCAGGTTATCAGTGTAGCTCCAAACATGTGATACCGATAGCTAATGGTGCGCACCAAACCGCATGCTTTCCCATCGAGTTATCGAGCAGCACAAAAACTAGTTTTGCCCTGATGCTCGATGGCTCCACTTCAACTCGCTCCACTCACTGACTCCTCAGTGAGTCCCATCATGGTCACCAAGTCGTGAGAGATAAACCTTGTGCAAATTTCCATAGCGATATAGTGATCGACATTGGTCATCCCATGACTTGCTCACCCATTAGCTAGCAGTTTCATTGGGTTATCGAGGTAGGTGGAGAACACTCCCACTGATATCTGATGGTTCCACTTTGACTCACTCCAACCGTTGGTGACTTCATCAGGGTAGGCCTTGCCAGAAAACAAAACTTTCACAAAGAAGATAAAAATGCACTCCAAGATCCAAATAGACAACCTAATGGACTAGAATCAGTCCTTATGCCAAAATTGCCAAAATTGAAAAAACAAAAGGGTATTTGCTCACCCTAAGGTGCTTCTGCACCAGAGATCCTATGGCAACTAACATTTTTAGGAAGGACAGTCTGAAACTTGATGGAACTAACTATGGTATATGGAAGATCATAATGGAGACACATCTAAATTGCATTGCAAGAGATATATGGGAAGTTACTAATAATGGCTATGTTGGTCCTGCTACAAATCAACCTAATCCACTGAAATTGGCTAAGGACCAGGAGAATGATTGCAAAGAAAGGGAAGCACTTTTGAGCACATTATCAGATCAGCAAATCATGGGATTATCAGATTGATCTACTGCTAAATCTATTTGGGATAAGTTGGAGACTTTTAATGAAGGTGATACCACTGTCAAAATTCTAAACTGGAATGTTACCGAGTCAGGTATGAAAATCTAAAAATGGAAGAAGATGAAAGAATTTCTGCTTTTATTGAAAGAGTTAATGAAATTGTTCTGGGTATACAATATTCTGGAGGTTCCTTAAGTGAAGATGAAATTTTTCTAAGGTATTAAGAGCTTTGCCACCGGCATACAAAATGAAAGTGACAGCTATTAATGAATTGAGGACAATGCCTAAAACATCAGTTTCTAGAGATACCCTGGTTGATAAACTTTCTGCATTTGAGCTTGAGGAATTTGGTCATGTTGCTACAGTAAAAAATAATTTAAGCTTCAAAGAATCATCATCTACAACATCATCAACATCATTTGATTGGAAAGCACTTTATGCAAGAGAACTTGAAGATATCAGAAGGGAAAATCAAGAACTGGAAAAACTTGAAGCACTATTTGCAAGAAAAATGCCTAAAGGTCTAGTTGGAAGTAAGTATGAAGGTAAAGCACCATTTAAATGTTTCAATTGCATTAAAGTTGGTCACATAGCATCTAGATATCCTGATAGACATACAAGATTAAGAGAGGAAGCTAAAAGAACATATAAGCCTAACCTTGAATATCAGAGATACAGATTTAAGAAGAATAGAGATAAATCATGTTACTATATGGATGAAGGAGTTACTGATGATTTTGGTGAAGAACCGGCAGACAATGGATGGGCTTTTGTTGCAATAATAGAAGATCAACCGACACCTATTGTTCCACCGGTAGAGTAGGCCCTGGCAAGTAAAATTGAAGAGAAAGATGAATGGATCATTGATAGCGGAAGTTCACATCATATGACTGGTGATAAGAGTAAATTCTTATCTTTTCAGGAATTCAATGGAGGTCTTGTAAGATTTGGTGATGATAAAGCTTGTTTGATCAAAGGAAAAGGCACTATATCTTTGGATGGTAAGCATAACACTGATAATGTTTATAATGTTGAAGGATTGATGCATAATCTTTTGAGTGTTGGTCAATTAGTTGAAAAGGGATTTCAGTTACAATTCAAGAATGGAAAATGCAAAATCAGAAATAGAACTGGATTAGAGAGTGCAACTGGTAATCAGACCAAAGGTAATATCTTTCATTTGAATAACAGTGATAAAACATGTTTGATTGCACATAAATTGATGAAAGTTGGTTATGGCATAAAAGACTCTGTCATGTAAATTTTGATTGAATTGTAAAAATCAGTTCAACTAAGGCAGTAAGATATTTACCTAAGATTGTGAAACCTCATAATCCGGTATGTAACAAATGTCAAATGGGAAAGCAAGTTAGAACAACTTTTAAGAGTATTTTTGAGAAATCCAATAATGTTCTTGATTTAATTCATATTGACCTATGTGGTCCGGAAAGAACAAGAAGTATACAGGGAGATAAATACTTTATGCTAATTATTGATGATTATTCTAGAATGTGTTGGGTTACTTTTCTCAAGGAGAAATCAAAAGATTTTAGAAAATTCAAGTTATTCAAGGCAATGGTAGAGAATGAAACCGGTAAGAAAATAAAATGTTTGAGATCTGATCAAGGAGGTGAATTTACATCTAAGGAATTTAGTACATTATGTGAAGTAAATGGAATCAAAAGACAACTATCAACATCCCGGACACCTCAGTAGAATGGGATTGTGGAAAGGAAGAACAAAACTATTTTGGAAGCGGCTAGAAGCATGATATTGGAAGCTAATCTACCTCACATATACTGGAGAGAAGCAGTAAATACAGAAGTCTACACTTTCAATAGAGTTCACATCAAAGGTGAAACCAATAAGACCCCTTATGAACTATGGTTTGGTAATACTCCTAAGTTCTTAAGAATTTCATAATATTTGGAAGTAAATGTTATATTAGGAGAGATGAGTATATTGAGAAATTTGATCCTAGAAGTGATGAAGGGATATTTCTTGGTTATTCATCTAATAGCAAAGCATATAGATGTTTTAATAAAAGATTACATAAGATCATTGAGAGTGCTAATGTGAAGATAGATGAACAGTTTAGAGGAAATACAAGGTTTGTAGATTCTAAACCGACAGTTGAGATGATCATAAATGAACCACTATAGAGTGCACTAGTACAAAATGTGGATCTAATCACACCGGCATCATCAGAGAATTCCACTATGACTGAAGAATAGCAGGATCAAAATAAACCTAGCTATGTAAGACTGAATCACTCAAAAAATTAGATAATTGGGAATAAGTATCAAGGTGTTATGACAAGAGGAAGACTGGCAAGTGAAGAGGTATTCTTAATTTCTCAAATTGAACCAGCAACTATTATTGAAGCATGTCAGGATGAACATTAGATAAAAGCAATGGAAGATGAATTAGAACAATTTGAAAAGAACAATACATGGACTTTAGTTCCCCAACCTAAAGACAAAAATGTAAATGGAACTAAATGGGTATTTAGAAATAAACTTAATGAAGATGGTAAGGTAATCAGAAACAAAGAAAGATTAGTTTGTAAAGGATATTCATGAAAAGAAGGAATTGATTATAATGAAACCTTTGCACCGATAGCCAGAATTGAAGTGGTTAGATTATTTCTTGCATTTGCAGCTCATAAGAACTACAAAGTTTATCAGATGGATGTAAAATGTGCATTTTTTAATGGTGATCTTGAGGAAGAAGTTTACACTAAACAGCCTGATTGATTTTCATTGACAAATGATAAAGATATGGTTTGCAAATTAAGGAAAGCTTTGTATGGATTGAAGCAAGCTCCTAGAGCTTGGTATGCTAGATTGGAAAAATATCTTTTAAAGCTTGGTTACACTAAAGGTAATACCAACAACAACTTATATTACAAAGTAACTAATGATGACATCTTGGTTATTGAAGTTTTTGCTGATGATATCATTTTTGGAGGAAAATATGGATTGTGTAAGGACTTTGCTAACAAGATGCAGGAAGAATTTGAAATGTCTATGATTGGTGAGATTAAATTCTTCTTAGGATTACAGATTTCATAAACTAATAAAGGTATATTCATATGTCAAACAAAATATTTGAAGGAACTACTGAAAAAAATTGGTATGGAAAACTCTAAACCAGTAAGTACACCTATGACTACAACTGACAAATTATCATTAAAGGATGATTCAGCTCTTGTTAATCCGACAAGATACAAATCTATGATTGGAGGTTTACTGTATTTGACACCAACAAGACCTGATATAATGAATGCAGTATGTATTGTTTCAATATTTTAGAGTAATCCTAAAGAAAATCATGAAGCAACAGTAAAAAGGATTTTCTGATACCTTCAAGGCACAACAAATCTTGGTTTACGGTATCCTAAAGATAAAAATTTTGATTTATGTGCATAAACAGATGCAAATTGGGTAGGAGATGTGGATGGTAGAAAGAGCACCACCGGCGGAGCATTCTTTCTTGGTAGCAGATTGATTTCATGGTTAAGCAAGAAGCAAAGTTGTACTTCATTATCAATAGCAGAATCAGAATATGTTGTAGCAGCATCTAATTGTACTCAGGTATTATGGATTAAGAAAATGTTGAAGGACATAAAGGTAAAATGCAAAGAACCTATAATCATCTATTGTGACAATTCAACAACAATTGATATATCAAAGAATTTGATATTCCACTCTAAGACTAAACATATTTCTATTAAGTATAACTTTCTGAAAGAGAATGTTGAAGCAAAAGAAGTGAAATTGGTTTATATGAATACTAAAGAGCAGATTGCAGATATCTTTACAAAGCCTTTGCCTAAGGAAACTTTTGAATATATCAGAGAGGCACCTTGGGGTAATACCCTCACTAGCAAAGACTTAGATGATTGAAGTTTGGCATCAAACCGGTAGAAACTAATAGAGAAACCTTTTTCTGGCTTTGATGGAGGAGAGCTACCCCTCGAGGGGAGTAGTTGGTTGTATGTTCTAGTATATTTTATTTATTGCTTTGGCATTTGATTTAAAAGGGGGAGAGATATCTATGGGAAAAAAATTATCTTTTGGGAGAGATTATTCATTGGGGGAGAGTTATATACTCTCTGCATTTTGGTTTTTGATTTCTGGTATTGATCTCTACTTTGGGAGATTGTTGGTTTTTGGTTTTTGGTATTTTTTCTTTGTCACTTAGATGTTTTTCCATCTAGTGTTGCCATCAATGCCAAAGGGGGAGATTGTTGGTATTATGGATCTGTTGCATTATTTTTGTCATTGATGTCAACACTTATCCTTCTAGAGATCTATGATTATTGAACTGGCACATTATGTTCATCGGCAAGGTTAGTGACTTATGCACAGTCATCGGTATATGCTCACTGATAGGTTATATGGTTCACCGGCACTGATGAAGACTTGTTATCATCTAGAGATCACTTGGTTATGTCGAAGACATGGTTTGGATACTTGGTTTTAGTATTTTGGTTATTGATCTAATCGGGTTGACATATTTGTTGTTACCAGCAGATAGGTCTAGGTTATGGACAAGTACACGTTATCTATTCTTTATCAGCATAGCACATTATGGAGATGATTCATTATTGGTTATTGTATTGAAGCCAACATCTTGGATTTATTTTGTAATTAATTTTAATGTGATATTCTTAGTGAGCCGACCTACACATTTGGTCTTACATTTGGTATAAATGTAAGATCTCATTTGTGAGATGAAAATGTAACAGAGTGTGGTATTTGGTATATGTGAATATGAGCGGATCATAGAGCTATTCAAGCATACATCATTTGAAGGTTAGAGGAAGGTTTCAAGGTGTTTATCAAAGCTAGAACGGGTACTGAATCCAGCATTGAAAATGCTATTTTGAGTAGTACATTATTCTAGGATTTAACAATCCTACTGTAGTCATTGCAACTCTCATTTGAGCAGTGTGCTCTAGGCGGTTGGCCTTTCTACATGTGCAGACCCCATTTGTATACAAATACTATTTGCAATAGTATCATCTAATTGTGGGTAAGGTTTCCCACCGTGGTTTTTCCCCTTACAGGGTTTCCATGTCAAAAATATTTGTGTTATGTGTTGTGGATGTTGTTTCTATTTCTCTTTCATGCTTTAAGTTTCACCAGTATTGATATTCGTTGTTAATCTGTTAACCAGCATTAAGATTGGTTTACCGGTGTTAAGTATCAAATTGAAGTAATTTATAATTGGGTTAAAATTAATTGACAAATGATTCACCCCCCCCCCCTCTCAGTTGCCTTTTGGTCCTAACAATGATGTCCTAAGGGATCATACGGTGTCTTAAGGTGGCAAGATGAACCATTATTACAATATAAAAAGCAATGCCAATATTGCTTACCAAATTCAACACCTAAGGGGTCATATGGTGTCCTAAGGGGTCATGTGGTGTCTTAAGGGGTCATACGGCACAATATGACCCCTGAGGACATATTATGACCCATAACAACACCTAAGGGGTCATATGGTGTCCTAAGGGGTCATAGGACATTGTATTACCCCTTAAGACACAATATGACCTCTAATGGAACCTAAGGGGTCATGTGGTGTCCTAAGGGTTCATACAACACAATATGACCCCTTAGAACATAATATGACCCATAACAACACCTAAGGGGTCATATGGTGTCCTAAGGGGTCACATGATACCATATGACCCCTAAGGACAACAGATGTCCCATAACAACACCTAATGGTGTCGTAAGGGGTCATAAGGTGTCCTAAGGGGTCATAGGATACAATATGACACCTAACAACACTTAAGGGGTCATATGGTGTCCTAAGGGGTTACAAGATACCATATGACCCCTAAAGACACCATACAACCCATAACGACACCATATGGTGTCCTAAGGGATTATAGGACAAAATATGACCCCTAACAACACCATATAACCCTAATGTGGTTTCCTAAGATCTCTCTCTCTCTCTCTCTCTCTCTCTCTCTCTCTCTCTCAGGACCCCACATAACACCACGTGACCCTTTAGGAGCATATGATGTCCTAAGGGTTCAAGATGGCAATATGGCATTATGATGTCGTAAGGTGGCAAGATGAACCATTATTACAATATAAAAACCAATACCAATACTTCTTACAAGAATAACAAACAAGAATGGTCCCCCTCTCTCCATACCCTATCCCTCTCTCTCTTCTCTCCCTCCCCACTCTTTCTCTCTCCCTTCCCTCTCTCTCTCTCTCTCTCTCTCTCTCTCTCTCTCTCTCTCTCTCTCTCTCTCTCTCTCTCTCTCTCTCTCCCCCTCAGGACTCCACATTACACCTAATGACATCATGTGACCCCTTAGCACACCACATGACCCTTTAGGAGCATATGATGTCCTAAGGGGTCATATGGTGTCCTAAGGTGGCAAGATGAACCATTATTACAATATAAAAAGCAATACCAATACTTCTTACAAAATAACAAAATAACATGCTCCCCCTCTCTCCCTTCCTCCATACCCCATCCACACACAAATTCAACTTGGTAAACAACTTCTTTATCTGAAACTAGATGCAAGCCTCGCAAGTTGTTTATAATTTGCAAAAAAATTCATTATCACCCACTTTTCTTTTGTAGAGAAAATTTAGAAACACTTTCAAGCTTTCTCCTCCTACCTTCTCCACTATCACTTCTACTCTTCCGTTCTCCATGAAACCTGCAACCTGAAACACAATACTTTCTCTTGCCACCTCTTTCATCACTATATTTTGTTTACCCATCTCGTTATATACCACTTGGAACATAATAATATTATCTCCCACCTCCTTTATCACAATCACTCCTTTCTTTTGAACCATCAGATCCCCTTCAAACATGGCCTGAAAAACATCTGACCTGTTCACCTACCAATATATTATAAAACAAAAGACAATGAAATGTCCTTAATCTAAGCTCTCTCTCTCTCTCTCTCTCTCTCTCTCTCTCTCTCTCTCTCTCTCTCTCTCTCTCTCTCTCTCCCTTTTCCTTCACATTTTCTTTACTACAAGTAACATGTATGGGGTTTTGATAAGTTAAAAGTGCGTACGGGGTACTGGGAATATGGACATTGGTTTGTTGAGCATTTTTAGGGATTGAAAGCATGCACAGGGTTATTAAACATGTACTATGTACGCGATTCTTGGACATACTTTTAGTTTCCCAATGGCCTCAAGAGAAATTTTTGAGGTCGTTGAAGGCCCCACTGGAACTGTTTTGTGCTTCTATGATAGTTTTATATGTAGAAGTAAGTGAAATTTTTAATTTTTCAATATTTCAAATGATTGAATTATTGTTATTATTAGTTTCATCATTATTATTATGATTTTTTAATAGTTTGGATTTTAAAAAATAATGATAAAGCTCAATTTTATCTTTATTTGATTGTTTAAGAACTTTTGTTTACATATATATGTAATATGATTCTATTTGAGACAACTAGTATTAACGATGGGAAAGAACAAAAGAGGAACGATGGAACAACGAGAGGCTGAATAAGAAAGACAAAGGCAACGTATGAAGAAATTGTGTGACATAAGAACAATGGGACAAGAAGGTGTATCATCCTCGGCATCTCAATTCGATTTACCAAATGAACATAATGCAATTGAAGAAGAGATCACAATGAATAATCAAACAAATGATGAAGATGCCCCAACAAAATTTGATTTTTCATATGAACCTAATGCAATAGAAGAAGAGACCACATTGAATATTCATTTAAATGGTAAACATACACTAACTCTATTTGATGCAATGAATGTACCTAATGCACCCAATGTATCGATGTTAACACCTCCTAGAATCATTCGTAGGAAACCAAAGTATCTAATTGACATCGATTAAAACATTTTGAAGCCAATGCTCGATAAAATGAATGAACAAACTTACAAAACTATTTTGAAAACTTAAATCAAACTGCAAGATGCCAATTAATTGTTGAAATGATTAAAATTTTAATTTTAAAGAGAAAATAAAAATTCTAGGCCTAACATCATCTAAAAGTAATAGTGAAAGAACTATTGTGAGAAATCTATTTGATGCATATCAAGCTATTGGTTCAAAATCATATACTAAAGATTCTAATGTTACTCGACATTTTATTACATCAACCATAATGAGCAAGAAAAATTAAAAAGATCATTTGATAAGAAAAACAAATAAGTCATTAAACATAAGTAGAACAACATTATGTAAAGCATTAGATAAGCGAGAGAAAATAGAGGATCCTAAAAATAATTCTCTTTGGGCATTCTTAGGTAGACTACCATGCAAAGGCAAGGTTGTTGTTGATGCACTAAGAACATTAATTAAAACTTTTTGGCATGACAACACAAGGGTTTCGCCTAACCAAAGAGATGATGTTAGAAGGTGAATTGGATCTAGAAATCATGAGCCACATGCCAAACACTATTTGGATATGACTCAAACAATATTTTATGAAAGATTCCTTAAAAACTTTTCTCAGATAAGAATTAGTCAAAGATTTTTTGAAATGAAAAAACCTTTTTATGTTAAGATTAATCATGTACACACCACGTGTTGTTGTAGGATGCATATTGAATTTTCCATGTACTATGATATTTATCATCATATATGTTGTACTTTGCACACTAACGATGTTTTGCAGGAATGCAATATACAACCACCTCCTATGTCACCAAGAGAATTTATTTCAAGTGTGTTATGTAAAAGAGATGATAGTTGCATTTATTATAAGATGATGTGTATGAAAGGTTCTTGTGCTACATGTGGTGGTTTGCAACATTTGCCAAGATGTCTACATTTGGATAACACACATGAAATTGGTAAGAAACTAGTATCTTTTGGAAAGTACAAGATAGTGACATATGGAGTTAAAGATGGAAAAGAATAGAAGAGATGTGAGTTAGTGAAAAACGATATATGTGTAGCTGATTTTATGAGAATATTTAAAGAGAAACTAGTTTATGGGTACACAATGTTGGCATTTTGATAATGTTTTGTATGACCGATAAATGGTATGGTTGTCATTGTTGGCAACATCATATCCTTAGTCTTCACAGTCCATCAGCAGTAAGGAGAGTGACAAGCAGAGAGTAGACCGGCAAGAAGAGAGTAGACCGGCAAGCAGTGAGTAGACTGGTAAATAGTAAGAAGATCGGGTAGCGATGAGTAGATCGGCACATAAGAGGTTCATCAACTAAGCAAAGAACAGACTGGTATACAAGAGGAAATTGGCTAGATAGGTTTTGATCGGTACACAACTGGTAGCGTTCAGTTACATCTAGCTAAATCGGGAGTCTTCTCCAATCAATCGGCGGACGTATTGGCATGTTCAACTATATTGACAGAGATTCCTACATGATTTCAGAGGAGTAGTTTAAGGGCTGACAATGAAATTTTGAAAGGTATGTTTTGGAGGGAAAGTTTGCGACAAACTAAAGGGTCTATAATGTGAATAAAGATAATGTGAAAGTGGACATAGGGGGAGTTTAAGAGACTGCAGAGCCGAATGACAGAGGACCGGTAGAGTAGAGTTTTCATAGAGTGGTGAATCAAGTAACAGAGAACCAGGAGTGTGATATCTAAGGATCAACAAATCGGTAAAAGGCAAAGTTGAAAGTGCATTTAGAAAATTAGAGTTGTGTAGAACAAACACAACCGATGTAGACCTAGTGTGGTTCTTCAATGTGATCTGATTAGGCTAATGAGTAGCATTTTTAGCAGATTATCCATTTGTTTCTTTCTAACAACTGCAACATAAACCCTTAACTGGGTGGACTTTAATAGGTCCCATTCTAAAAATCCCTTAAATGGGTGACATCTTTATTGATGATCTAAGTCCTTTAATCAGGCTACCTTTAATAGGGTAAAGGCACTAACCAACCTTGTAAAAAATCCATTAACTGAGTGGCACCTAGCAGTGTCTTTGTAATCTCCTAATAGGGATAGCTCTTAAGTGAGCGTACTCCAAAAGAGTACAAATTTTGTGAGTTCCTACTCACACCATGGTTCTCTCCCTATTGGGTTTCCACGAGATAAATCTGTGTGTCATTATGTATCTTTTCATGTATGCTTAATCTTATGTAGTAAATGTTTACATTGATGAATGGTAAATTAGTTCAAACTTAAAGTAAAAGTTTAAATTGGTTAATATCGATCAAGTGTTGATTCACCCCTCCCCTCTCAGCACTGGTTGGGACTAACAATTGGTATCAGACCTCAATTCCACGTGTGGTAATTTTGGTCATATTACAAAAAAATGTACAATAAGAATGGGTCAGAGAAACAATTCAAGAGCGTGGAGGACAACTGGTATGCCATGCTTTAACTGCCATAAGATTGGTCACGTAGCCAAAGAATGTAGGATTTAATACTACAACTGGTATGTAGACAAGAACCGGTTTAGCAAGAAGAAAGAGTGAAATGACGTAAAAGGAAAGAAGACAACTGAAGAAGTAAGAAATGAAATGAAAAGAACATGGATCAAGAAGGATGAAGGAAAAGAAGAAGAAGGACAACCTGAAACCAAGTCATCATCCATCGGTGATGATAGTTCCTCTTCTAACTAGGCATACTGATGCTTAGGGGGGGCACATATGGTAAGATTACTTTTGAATCCCCTTAACAAATATAAGGATATGTTTATCTACATAGTTGTGATGCATAAAATCTGGTCTAAAAGCTCTTAATTAAAGTATGTCCTATGAGTTATTTATTTGTGTGTCGGTTTCGGCAACAAATAACCAGTAAAGTCAAATCGGTGTACTTTAAGTTATAAGTTTCAAAACTAACCATTGGATCATAGCGCCAATAAATCTCAACAAATAAATAGGGAAATGTTAGTACATTCTCATTTACACTGACTTCTTGTGAACTTGCCTGAGCTCCTATGCGATCAAAGGAGATTTGAAACTTGCTAAGTTTTGTTTGTGCAAAATTTCAAGTTGAGAAATAGTGGTGTTTGATATTCCCTAAGAAAAGGTTTTCAACCTTGTCTGAGAAAAGATTATTGAATGTCATCATGGCAGTGCCAATATCGACTCTTGTGTTGGTTGAAGCTATCAAATAACCCCAACCCAAGTTCAAGCTTCACCCGATGAAAGCCAGTGAAATCGACAAGACAAGTGCTTTATCATCTATGCCCTTCGATTTATTGTTGGTAGAAGATATTCTCTCCTACATTCACTGCAAGATCGAAGAACTTGGAGAAAAGTTCATTCGAAATGATTTCAAAGGCTTCTGTGACAATGATCAATTAAAGCCTAAATTTCTATCTCTGAAGACAATGGGTTTGGCTACTATGATTGATTTTCCTGATCAATTTCATGACGACTGGGTTAGATATGTACTGAGCAGGGTTCATGATCATTTTTTGTGGCTGGAAGCTAATGCACCAGTCAAGATTACAAAGGAGGTGATTCGAAGAGTGACAGGGTTCAGTGCAAATGGTGAAGCATTAACCCTAAGAATAATTTCATCAAATGAAGTCATATGGTTAACCAAATCTCAATGTGACAGTAGAGCAATAACTATCACCCATATTGAAGATGTTGAAGTAAGAATTGCCTCTGCAGTGTTGGGTTATAGGGTTTATCAATCTAGCTAGATGAATAGTGTGTCGAGCGGTTCCATCCATGCAGGATATCAAATTATCAAATAAGATGCAACCTATGATATATGTGAGATGATTCAAAGTCATTTCATGGTGAACATGGAAAGAATTAAGAAGGACAAGAAGCAATCTTTTAAATATGGCTCATTACTGGCATGTATATTTTTCTATGTGAAAAACTTTTTCCCCGATAAGGGTAATGTAGTATGGTCATAGGAGAAACCTATCATGGTTCAAATAGGTGAAATGATAAGGGATCTGGGAAATAATTTTGGTGAAACAATATGGGGATACATTAAGGAATTCCAGACTAGGATGCATAAGAGTGAAAGAATTCCAACCAAAATAGTACATAAATACAAAGACAACATTTGTTTCCTTGTTGACACAAACTGTTGTATCATTCAAGTAGTTCAACCCAGAACTTTTTGGTTTCCACCTATGGGATATGAGGTTGTAGCAGATCTTGTTAAAATTCATGTTAATATTCTCATGTCTAAACCGATAGACTCGAAGGCAAAGAGATTTGGAACATGTGAGGAGGCAAGCTCCAAAATAAAACAGGAACTTCAAGTGCCAATTATAAAAAGAAAATTAAGAAGAATGATTCATACCCTTGACAAGAAATATGGAAATGTAGCATTCAGTGCCACTACCTCCACCAGTGTTAGTGAGAAAACAAGGGTCACACCTGGTAAAGATGAAAAATCAACAAGTGGAAAGGACGAAAGTACCAAATACAAAATCTAAGGGGACTACAACAACTAAGCTTGAAACATACTCAGAAAAGGATCTAGGCACTCCTATGTATTCACCAAGTAAAGACAGACCGGTAGGAGTGAGTTGCACCAGAAAGAAAAATAGTTATTCTAGGCTTAAAAGGGATGAGAAAGAAGGTGATGTCACTGACACCCCATTAGATGTGGAAATAAAGGAGGTTAGAAGAAGTGGAAGGAACAAACCCCAAACAATTGATGAGTTGGTGCATGGGATAAAAGAATATGGAGGTATGATTGGTGTTGGAAGGAGATATTCCCTCTACAACGAAGAAGACAAAAGGAAAATAGAGGAAGTCCTAATCTGGAATTGGCACAATTTTTGTAGGACTCCTAGTGAACTATATGGCATAATCTCATCAGATTTGCAAGATTAAATTGAAGGGAGACGGAAGACAGCTCTAGCTATTGAAAAGGATCTCAAAATAAAAGTACTCATGGAAGTGCAGCATGTCTTAGACCTTGATCAAGCTTCACTAGTGGTTGAAGCGTCCATTCAACATTTCAAAATAAGGAATAGAACTGGGAGAGCAGAAGTAGGTGAAGTTGAAGCAATACACGTTGAAGGTTTTGCCTTGTGGAAGGAAATTATGGTCCAGCAAAAGGAAGCTGAAGAAGAAATTGAAAGAGAAACAAAACAAGACAAAGGTGTAGCTGTCCTTGACAAAGGAAAAGCTAAGGGAAAAGACTCCACTGAAGGATTTGATACTTTCATAGTTGCAGACATCATAGGAAATGTTGTGTCAGACATCCCCAATCTGACAAAGGGTATGGAACAACCGGTTCATACTTCACCGATGAAGGAAGTTGATAAAACTAAACTTTTTGATCAAGATGAAGTGTTAGTTGAAGATATTCCTTATGAGGATGCACCTCACAGAACCCTATTGACACCAATCCTAGTCTCTCTCAAGAAGGAAAAGCGGAAGAAAAGAAGACAGAGGAAGAGAAGAGAACAGAGGAAGGAAAAGAGGGAGAGAAGAAAGTAGAAGAAGGAAAAGAGGAAAAGAAGAAAGCAGAGGAAAAGAAGAAAATAAAGAATAACATAGTAGTGATGAATACCCCTTCGGCAAAGAGGAAGTTAGAATTAGACAGTGAAAGTGAAAAGAAAAAGGTAAGAATCATCATAGCAACTAGTTCAGAAGTTGAGACTGCAGAAAAGGAAGAAGGAATAGAGGAGGAAGAAGAAGGTGACTTGGTCATTGACATAAAGAAAATGACCCCCAAGAAATTGATGAAAGTCTTAGAAAAACTGAGAATTCAAGCAGAAAAGCCTAAACTGGGAGGAAAGAAAAAGAAGGAAAGAATCCTCGCTTCTGCCAAGACAATTCTCTTTGATCTCATCCCAGATATTGCACTTAATGATACTACACCCATTATTGATCAATTGAATACTTTGGTCAAAGCAATTAGTTTTGAGGAAACTGATCTAGAGAAGGTTGCAGTAAGGAAATATGAAACAAAGCAAGGAGATAACCTAATGGAGCAGATAACAGTTGGAAACGTTGCTCTTTCCACTAGACCAAAAGAATTTAAAAATATATTGCAGGAAGTTGGTCAACTATTAGTAAAATCTTCAAGTTTTCCTACTTTAATCAAAGACTTAGAAGATAAAAGAAATTAGATTCAAAAGGAGACTCAAGATTTGGTAAGCTCTTTTGATCCTCTTATCAGTTCAGCATCAACCTTTACTAGAAAAGTCAAACTACTAAATCTTGAAATCAGAAGGTTGAAATTAAGAAAAGAAGACAAAAGAAGTCTTAGTTTGTTAGAGCTCTAGTGCTATCTAGCACCAATCATTGACTTCATGCAACTAAATATCAAAGAAGCAGAACACCTAATTAGTGAACTTGACTCCAGGATAGTTGATGATATGGAGGTCTTCATCGCAGTCTTACATGGCCACTTCACCACCATGAAACAAATTCAATCCTCATGGGAATCTTCCTTGAAAGTGGCTCAAGAAAAATTTAAAGAGGTTTTTGCTTTATTTTGATAAATCTTTTTGGATAGTCTTTTCTATTGATGGCAAAAGGGGGAATTTTGAAATTTTTTGGAATCTTGTCAGGAACAGAGGCCAAAAGTAGCACAGTTTTGTAGCGGCTTGTAGTATTTGTCACCAATGCCAAAGGGGGAGTTTGTTGGCATTTTGATACTTTTTGTATGACTAGTAAATCATATCATTGTCATTGTTGGCAACATCATCTCTTTAGTCTTCACAGTCCATTGGCAGTAAGTAGATCGGCAAGCAAAGAGTAGACCAACAAGCAGAGAGTAGAACGGAAAGCATTGAGTAGACCGGTAAACAGTAAGAAGATCAGGTAGTGGTGAGTAGATCAACAAATAAAAGGTTCACCGACTAAGCAAAGAATAGAATAGTATACAAGAGGAAATCGGCTAGAAAGCTTTTGATTGGTACACTAGAAGAGTCGGTAACTGACAAACTGGTAATGCTTAGTTGCATCCAGCTAAATCAGGAGTCTTCTCCAGTCAACTGGCAAACGTATCGGCATGTTCAACTATATTGACAGAGATTCCTACATGATTTCAAAGTAATTTAAGGGCTGACAACGAAATTTTGAAAGGTATGTTTTGGAGGGAAAGTTGGTGATAGACTAAAGGGTCTCTAAATACACATATTTCATTCTTGAGATGGTTGTTGTCAAGCTGAATGAAGATAATGTGAAAGTGGACATAGGGAGAGTTTAAAAGACTGCAGAGCCGAATGACAGAGGACCGATAGAGTGGAGTTTTCACAGAGTGGTGACTCAAGTAATAGAGAACTTAGAGTGTGATATCTAAGGATCAGTAAATTGGCAGAAGGCAGAGTTGTGTAGAACAAACACAACCAATGCAGACCTAGTGTGGTTATTCAGTATGATCTGATTAGGCTAATGAATAGCAGCTTTAGCAAATCATCCATTTGTTGCTTTCTAACAACTGCAACATAAAGCCCTTAAATGGGTGGACTTTAACAGGTCCCATTGTAAAAATCCCTTAACTGAGTGACATCTTTATTGATGATCTAAGTCCTTTAATTAGGCTACCTTTAACAGGGTAAAGGCACTAACCGACCTTGTACAAAATCCCTTAACCGAGTGGCACCTAGTAGTGTCTTTGTAATCTCCTAACATGGATGGCTCTTAATAGGACATACTCAAGAAGAGTACAAATTTTGTGAGTTCCTACTCACATTGTGGTTTTCTCCCTATTGGGTTTCCATGAGATAAATTTGTGTGTCATTGTGTATCTTTTCATGTATGCTTAGTCTTCTGCAGCAAATGTTTACATTGATGAATGGTAAATTAGTTCAAACTTAAAGTAAAAGTTTCAATTGGTTAAAACCGATTAGGTGTTGATTCACCCCTCCCCTCTCAACACCAGTTGGGACTAACACATAATGCATACACATAGAGCTCGATGGTTAGATGAAAAATCCAAGTTATGCAAGGACACGTTTCATCTTGGTACCATTGTCTCTATAGTTAATTTTGCTGAAAATTATACACTATAACCTCAAAATGAAGTGCAATCTATGTATTACCATTCTACACAAGTTTCTATTTTTGTACACATAGTGTTTATGCATGCAGATGATAGCACAGAGGAGGATAGAAAGGTTGTAAAATAGTATCACTTCTACATAAGTGACAATCATACACATTGGTCAAAGTTTGTGCAAGGATGCTTTAAAGTTTTCTATGATAGTTTAAGGGAAAGGAACATACAATACAAGAAACACATAATATGGTCAGATAATTGCACCTCGCAATTCAAAAATGCAAGGATGTTCTATTGGTTGAGTAGGATGCATGTGACAAGGGATGTACAACATTTTTGGAATTTCACTGAGGCTGGATATGGAAAGGGAGAGCACGATGGTGCAGGAGCATGCGTAAAAAGAGCCCTAGCTAGAGAAGAATTGAAGTGTGAAGCTAGTTCTAAGTAGACAGATGCAACAACAATTGTGCAATGGTTTAATTCTACAATGGGACAAGATAATGCAGGTACGTCAATGGTTCATAGATATTTTTGGTTGATCACTGAATCTGACATTGAAAACTATCAATATTGTTGTACAGTTGCAGGATCCAATGATATGCACTCATTTCGAAGTTCAAATGCAAGTTCACCGGTAATTTATACAAGATATATTGTATCTTTTTGCTCTTCATGTGTGTATTTTTTGTGGGAAGAATGTGAATCGTAAGAGTGGGTTGATAAATGGTCTTGTAGACTATTGGTTCCCATTGATACCTATCAAATTCCTAGAGCACTGCAATTGAACCATATGAAAGCATCAATTGATTTCGATCATGTGTTTGACCTCTTGGAACCATGTGATTTTTTGGGTAAATTTTATTGCAAGAATTTTTTTTGCCTCATTTTCTTACATCAAACATTATTTTTAGTATTAATTATCATTCTATAATATGCAAGTCATGTGTACATAGTTGTTGCAGAAGAGAACAATGAAGAAGGAACGGATTACTTTTTGTGTCATTGTATTGAGCCTAAGAGAAAATTGACAACCACAATTATTGATGGAGAGGGTATTGAGTATCCAATAAGGTTTGTTGTCATGACAGGCACATGGCTTAGGAGATACCCTATCAAGAATTCTGATGTTTGGTTGTTTGAGGACTTTGAAACACACATACATGTTCTTCATTTATCCAACCTTCTTGTTGCAACAAATATTCAATTGATTATGTTGGTTCCCAATTATGGGTTTTACGCTTATGTAGCAACCAAGTTGATCTCTCCACTTCCTATGAGGTTGCCAGGCTCAATTATCAAAAAATTGCAAGCACTTGGACCAACTTAACAAGGATACAAGATCCTTCTGCACTTTAGGCTCTACAAAACCAGGGAGGATGACCCCTTAATGCATTTACAATCTCTACACCACACTTGTAAATAACATTAAATAAAGCAGATAATCTAACCAATAGGCTCAACAACAATTTAAGGAGATTCTAAATGATGGCTAATCATCCATTGATCTACAACTTAAAGTGGATTAATGAGAATGAACAAATCTTCAAGCTATTAGAATTAATGTTTCTCATATGTGCTCAATAGAAAAGGAGAAAGTTCCTCAACTTCCTAGAGCTATGAGACATTTAGGCTCATAAACACACATACACAAAATAAAAGATATTCTGATTCAAACAAAGATTATAGTAAGAGCTAATGATTTTTACAACAACACTGACTGTAAACACAATTGCTAGCTATGATCAGTGCCTCATTCCATTGGACAACTTGAAACTATGAAAAATATAAAAAGACATATGACAAGATTTTATCCAGCAGCTATTAGGTCCAAGATAATATTGTCTTACAGTGTATCTCATCAGTGACTCACATCCAGAACTACTTACCTAAATCCTTGCATAAGCCCTATCATTTGGCAACTCTATTCAAGCAATTTAGTTGACCCCTTTGGCCAAAGCATAAATAGAAAGCCACATACATCATAACAAATCACTGAATAAAATAAACCCTTGGTTGATTTCACTCAAAAACTGATAGAATCATACAATGGAGAAAAGCTAGACATGATCCATATTTTCATTTATTCCAAATGCTACTTCTCCCACATAACACTTTACATTCCATTATTCAAATGCCTGCAAAAACTTGAACACTGGATTCAATATAAAAATTTCTCTGCAAAATGCATTACATGTTTCTCAAAATAACCAATCTACTACATGGATCTAAAACCTCTGAACAAGGGCTACCTACAGACCATGTATAAGAGAAAAAATTTAGAACCTCTACAATAGAGAATAAAGAAGAATAAATAGAAGAGAGGACGACTTTGGATATGCTCCTTCTTTGCCACATGTCTTCTTCAATTTGCCATGTCGATGCCATGTGTCCTATCTATTTCCTATCTCTTTCATCTCTCTGCATCTAAAAATATCCTTGCATTTTCAAAATCTGATTTGCACTTTCCCAAAATATCTTCTAACTTAATATATTCTCCATTTTGGCTCTCCTTATGTTAGGACTAAAAAATATCTTCTCTTGTGAATTCATTTCTTCTTTTATGAAAAATATCATCCTTTTCTTTATTTGTAGCTGAAAAGACTTTCCCATGGATGCATTCCTTATGAAAACGAAATGATTTATCTTTCACATTCATTTCATATTTTTGAGAATGCCCTTTATGAAATATACTTTATCCTTGAAAAGTAATTGTACAACTACATTTCACTTTTACCCATCCTTTTTCAAATCATATCCTGTGAAATGCTTTACTTTATTTTTTCCCTTGTTAAAAGATCATATTCACTTCTGAGTGAAAATGCTTTACCACACAATCAATATACTAACCTTTTACTCATTATTAAAGCATTTTCACTTTTGTGAATTTAATGCCCAGTGACTAAAAAAAATATTTCCTTAGTGAAAAAAGAAATATTCGCCCTTCATAATAAGACCACTCTAAACAATACTCAGTGAAAAATACTCCTTTGTGGCATACAAGAAATAATCTTGGGTAGAAATTCACTTCATTATTTGAGCTGGAGTATCTCATATATTCCCTTTGTCTTATGCCTATGTGAGATAATATTTCACACTGTAAACAAATTTCATGTTGCGTTTTCCCCCTTGGGTAAAATAAACTTACCCCTTCATTTCATATTACCACTGCATCTTTATATAATATTTCCTTCTCTGAGTAAAATTTTACTCTACCCTTTTACTTCACCTTCAGTAAGAAAATATACTTCACTTCATTTGTAACTCCCTCCATAATATTTTCACATAAGTGAAAATACTCATTTGCAATTACAATTTCCCCTTATTCACTTTCATTTTTAATCACTATGCTTTCTAAGTAAAACATTGTATTGTCCTTGAAAGGGGGATTCTCATGTTTACAACAGAAATTTTTTGTCTTCTTTTACCCCTTAATATTTCATGTGAATATACATTCTAGTTGATGAAAATGTATTTGCAACTTACATTTTATCTGTGATTGACCTTTTTTATTTCCATTTGCAAAATAATTCATCCTTGCCCTGCATATAATCATCTTGGACAATCCTCAATTCTTGGCAATAGAAAATTTCTCACACTTATTTACTTTTCATCAGCAACTAGGTAAAAAATTACCCCTCTTTTCAACTCACACAGTATTTCCAATGTGTCTTTTAACATTCATTGTGCTATTTTACCTTCACAACCTAATATATATCATGCACATCTTTTCAAATGAACAATCTCACTGTAACCATTTTCACCATGAATGCTTCCTATACTTTCATATTTTGTATACATTTATGCCTAGAAATTGTAAACCAATTCATAATGCTTTGACAATTTACCGCACAACACTCAAAGGATCCACTCTGGCTCTATCAATACTTTCTATTTCATTGATATCTTTGGTAATGCAGCTTCAAGAAATCACATTTCATTGGATCCTTTTGCTTGGAAGTTCACATGCCAAGTCTATGGTTCCAGATTTTATAAATATGTCTGTCAAAATAGTATAGACTCCAACATTTGACAAAATCCTTACATCGATTGTACTTTGAACGGAGCCCACGTTGTATTTACTGCTTATACAATGACAAGCAAAAATAATACTCGAAAGGAATGAAGTATATTGCCATTTGCCTGCCACTAGTCACCATTTTCCTGCCACTAAGTTGATTAGAGGTATAAAATAAAATGTTCACATTCCATGCCAATGCTTCCACATTCAACATTAACATAACCGATACTGAAGAAAGTTGTGAAAACTGATATTGCAAAACCCTAGCTTCCATTTTGCATCACATATTTAGGGCAAAGACTCCCCTCCTCGCAATGTCGTGATGAGTAATGGCCTCCCATCTTCCCATCATGCAATCACGAGATTGCAAGGATATAATAAAACATGCACGGGCATTAACCAATAAAAAGCAAATCTTTGATTTGCTTTTTCTTATTATTTCATATTTGCATCGAGCATTATAGCTTATATGAACATTTGATTTTCTTTATATTTTCTCCTAGGGCCCACCAAATGCCATATGCTTTTGTTTCATTTTAAATCATTATAAAATAATTTAGAAGATATCTTGATTCATAGATAATATATTTAATAATGTTATGTCAAATAACTATTAAATAATTTCTTGGACTAAAATGAACCATTTTTCAAATTTACCCCATATGTAATTATTATTTAAATCATAATAATGATTAAAATAATAAAAAATTGCCACCAACCCTGCAAATATAACTTCACTGTTTGGTAAGGCAAGCTGGGTCCCCCAGCTAAAATTTATTTATTTTTTTGTTCTCAAACAACTGGGCCCTAAAACTGATCTGGAACCACTAGAACATCCATCTGCATCAACCATCTACAAAAATTTAATCATTGAAACTTGATTTTTACCGTTTTGCAAAAATGACCAAAACCACCTTTGGACCCCCAGAAACTGCCTTTGAAAACTGCTCAAATGGCCACTTGAGACCATTCCATCTGACAAGAACATAGTCTGATATACTGTTAATCATCCTACAAAATTATTTTGATTGAAGATTCATCAGATGAAATATATTAATCCTCAAAGATCACTACTTAACTATTTCTGCACTGAAACCTGCCAGAAACCTCTTCAAACCCAGTTTCAAAACAATTTTGAAAACATATCAGATGAAATCATGAAGATTTGGAAATTGGCACACATACTCATTTCACTACAAGGAATCTCATGGACCAATTTTTTCTAGAAAATAATCATCAGGGTGAAATATATTAATGCTCAAAGTGGCCCATTTACATGTTGTTTCTAAAACACTGGAAAAGTCCATATGGAATGAGCCTTGGAAACTGACCAAACAAAGAGATGGGGGGCTACAAATTGGGTAGATGGTAGACAAACCTATAGAGAGTCATGGTCTACTACCACTTATGATTTCAGGTCAACCGGGTCTGAAATAAAAAATTCTAAAAAGGGTACTGAACTGCTGTTTTACACTGTCTGATTTTCAGAAAACAATAAATTGCAAATGATTTGGCTTTGGCAAAGAGGTCAAATCAAATCATGGGTATCTGAAAAGGGGCAAGGTAGTACATAATTTTTTAGGAAACACAGGGGAACAATAATTTTCTCATGACAATTAACAGGGTACAAGTTATAGGCCTCCAAAGTAGGCTACTCAGCTTTTCCTGGAAATGTGAACCATGCAGATTTGTGCAAACACCTAAAAGTAGGTGCATCAAAAACATGTTAAAACTAATTGTAGGATCTTGCGGACGGATATATGGACTTAATGGAATGTGTCCAACACATTCTCCAAGTGATTTCTCATGAAGCTTACTAGATCCCAACTTATTAGCTCTCAAAAGGGCCTTCTCTAATAGCTTTTCAGTGGTGTACTTTTCATACCTTAGCAAATTTTATATGGAAACCTCTATTTATTTTCAAAAATTAGAAGGTGCCAATAGATTAAGTATCGTGGTAGACCTCATAACAACAATTTATGGAAAGTTCATGAATCTGACCACGAGGCAATACTTGACACAATACAGGTTAGAGTCGATCTAGAAGGCTCACTTGATTGATTCTATGGTTCAAGGTAGAATGATTTTGATAATTTTGTATATATCGTTGGCGAATTATTCTATATATATTTTTTGTATATATAAATGTCCATGAGCTGATTTGTACATATTTTAGAGGCATAATTTTGTATATTTAAATGGCCATGAGCTGATTTGTACATATTTAGATGCCAAATTTTGTATATTTAAATGGTGATGAGCTGATTCGCACATATTTAAATGCCAAATTTTATATAAAATCACATGAGATCATTTGTAAAATGTTTTTTGAATATATATGACTATGTTTTGTGACTATTTTTTGAATATATATGAATATATGTGACTATGTTTTGAATATCTTAAGGGTTTTGAGTTTATGTGATGTGATAAGGTCAATCAACTGCTGATGTTATTTGAATATCTTAAGGGTTTTGAGTTTTGAGTTTTGAGTTTGAATATCAGTTGCTAACGCTATTTGCTTTTGGCTATGTCCTACCAAGTTACAATAAATTATATATATTAGTATCACTGTACTTGACCCTCTGTATCTTTTTTTCCCTGACAAGAATTTTTGGATGATCGAGAAGATGACTGAGATAGGTCATTGTAGATGAGCCTCACGTGACCCTATAGGTTCAAACGGATTGATCATATGCATCCTAGATTGTGAGAAACAGTTCATCAAAGTTTGACATTTTTTTGGACTCGGGGCACTTGAGAGATCACATTGGTAGGGTATGGCTCTCGACGTTCTAACACATTGGGAGGCACAACAGGAGCATGCCTAGCATAAAACTTCCCACCTGGACCCGCTCATGATGTTGGTTTATGACCATGACGAACGAAATCAAATCTAGCCTATCTTGAAACTTTGCATTGCATGCAACTGATGGTTTTTGCAACAAGTGAAAAAATGCTACCATTTGAAAATGGCTCTGAGTCGTCAAAAACCAATATAGGTCATTGTAGATGAGCCTCACATAACCCTATAGGTTCAAACTAATTGATCAAATGTATCCTATATTGTGAGAAACAGTCCGTCAAATTTTGAAAAAAAATTAGACTCAACGCACTTGAGAGATCACACCAGTAGGGTATGGCTCTTGACGTTCTGGCACATTGGGAGGCACAACAGGAGCATGCCTAGCATTAACCTGCCCACCCAAATTCTCTCTTGATTTTGGTTTGTGACCACGATGAACGGAATCAAAGCTAGCCTATCTTGCAACTTTGCATTGCATGCAACTAATGGTTTTTGCAGTAGGTGAAAAAATGCTACCATTTAAAAATGGCTCCAAGTCATCAAATTCTGAGATAGTTCATTGTAGACGAGCCTCATGTGACCCTATAGGTTCAAATAGATTGATCATATGTGTCCTGGATTGTGAGAAACTATCTGTCAACGTTTGACAATATTTTGGACTTAGGGCACTTGAGAGATTGCACCAGTAGGGTATGGCTCTCGATGTTTTGACGCGTTGGGAGGCACATTAGGAGAATTCCTAGTGTCAACCTTCCCACCCAGATGTTCTCATGATTTTTTTTTGTGACCACGACAAACAAAACCAAATCTAGCCTATCTTGCAACTTTGCATTGCATGTAACTGATGGTTTTGCAATAGGTGAAAAACGCTACTGTTTGAAAATGGCCCTGAGTCATCACAAACTGGGATAGATCATTGTAGAAGAGCCTCACATGACCCTATAGGTTCAAATAGATTCATCATATGTGTTATGTATTACGAGAAACTATTTGTCAAAGTTTGACAATTTTTTGGACTCAGAGCACTTGAGGGATCGCACTAGTAGGGTATGGCTCTCGACATTATGACATGTTGGGAGCCACAATAGGAGAATGCCTAGCATAAACCTTCCCACCCAGATGTGCTAGTGATGTTGGTTTGTAACCATGACAAACGGAATCAAATCTATCCTATCTTGCAACTTTGCATTGCATGTAACTGATGGTTTTTGCAATGGGTGAAAAAATGCTACCATTTGAAAATGGCTCCAAGTCGTCAAAAATTGAGATAGGTCATTGTAGATGAGCCTCATGTAACCCTATAGGTTCAAGTGGATTGATCATATGTATCATGGATTGTGGGAAATAGTTCGTCAAACTTTGACAATTTTTTTGACTTAGGGCACTTAAGAGATCACATCGGTAGGGTATGGATCTTGATGTTCCAACACGTTGGGAGGCACAACAGGAGCATGCCTAGCATAAACCTTCCCACCCAGATGCTCTCTTGATGTTGGTTTGTGCCCACGATGAACGGAATCAAATCTAACCTATCTTGCAAGTTTGCATTGCATGCCACTGACGGTTTTTGCAGCAGGTGAAAAACGCTACCATTTAAAAATGGCTCCGAGTCATCAAAAATTGAGATAGGTCATTGTAGACGAGACTCATGTGACCCTATAGGTTCAAACAGATCAATCATATGCATCCTCAATTGTGAGAAATTGTTCGTCAAATTTTGATAATTTTTTGGACTAAGGGCACTTGAGAGATCGCACTGGTAAGGTATGGCTCTCAACGTTCTGGTGTGTTGGGAGGCACAACAGGAGCATGCCTAACATAAACCTTCCCACCCAAATGCGCTCATTATTTTAGTTTGTTCCCATGATTAAACTTTGACAATATTAACAACTTTGACAACAACTTAGCAACTTTTACATCTTTTATCCAAATGACTCCAAACTTTCACAAATAACTTCAAATGATCATTTATGGTCCCAAATCACCTTATTTAGATAAAACAAATGGAAAACAAGAAAAAAACAAAATTTTACCATTGCAAGCATGAGGGTGCTCGTGCACCACTCACATTGACAAATATAAATGAAAGGAATCAAAAGCATCCAGTGATCATTACCACGGATCAAATCTAACCATTACCATTGAATTTTATTTTGATTGAGACAAGGAGTTTTGTAGGGTTAATTCAATATTTTAGAAATCTTATCAAATCATATTTCACAATTGCAATGCTTTATATCATATATTTTTGTTGTTTATATTCATATTGTTGATTACATAGGCAAATATTCATTTATTTTTATAAAAGGGCAGTCACCGAATACATCGAATATGCCTATCAATATCAACTAAATGTACAATAATGAACACAATACACATTTATTGGATTGAATATCAACATTTATATATATAAATAAGGCATATATGCCAAGTCAATACATGTTTTACAAAAATGTGGCATATGCCATGTCCAAATCAATATACAATAAAAATGTAGAATATATCTACATGTATTGGTCATTCAATGACCACAACTAACACTATATTATCCTATACTTATGGTGGATCATCAAAATTGAGCCTCTTTGATGCAGTGTGTGGCTCTGTAGATGGTTGGACAACCACAATTCAAAAGCCAAGTTAGAATCCTTTTGTAGGAAATGGTTCATAATTGTCAACATAACTATGCATTTAACCATAATTTCTTTGCAATTGAAATGTAGATTATCTCATCTACTGATCTAGGATCTACTGTCTTCTTTGTCTTCTCCTTGTCAGTCTTAGGAGTTTTCTTGAACACAAACTTCAAAGGATCCAAGATATGGCCAAACTACGAAAGGGCCTATTATAGATTAAATCCAATTAATACAATGTACTAACATATATAGATCAAAAACACTAAAAATCTACAATATAGAGAACAAAAGTGTATTGGAGCCTCAGATGCTTCTCCAGTAGACTAAGGAGTGCTCGCCATTGATGGAGCAGTTGTGGCTATTACCTATATGAAAAATTATTAAAGATTAAATACAATTAATATAATAATAAGTATTGTAGGTTAAATGCAATTAATGCAATATATAAAACAAAAGTGCATCGGATCCTGAGATGCTTCTCCAGTACGTGGAGGAGGGCTCACCATTGATGAAGCAACTATGGATATTTCCTATATGAAAAATGATAAGATTATAATTTATCACAAGCTCACATATACATGTGCATATAATCATCAAATCAAGAAAATAAAGTAGAGATACATACATCTGCCCTATCTTGATCCTCAGATGTAACAGGTGCATTCAACAATTCTACAAAATCCAATGGTCATTGTCTATAAGGCAGACAAAAAACGCTAATCAATCTACAAATTCCAACTAAGACAATTTCAACCTTTTCAAACAATTCTACAATTAAAAATGTGTTCAATTGCCTTCCTCCCATGTTTAGGCATCGTCAAGGTGACTCAAGGATTTCTTTCGCTGAGGACGAAACCTAGACATGGAGGGGGTACCCTAAAACAAACAAAATTAACACAAGAGATATTAGTAGATAATATTAAACATAATTTAACAAATCTAAACTAAATGACTTTCATATTCCATCAAAAGAATACATAAAATAAGGTCTACAAAATATGATACTGCATAGCTTTGTAGGCCAAAATCAATCGCTGAGAGTACGACATCATCAATGTGGGACATTTGGTCCCCTGCCAACACCTACAAAACAAAACATTATCAAGCATTAAAGAGAGAGTATATCTTATAATTTTTTTGAATTCAAAGTACTATTTTATTTTAACATGTTACAAAATTTATACCTCAGACGTTGAAGTTACAATTGCAATAATTGCGGGAGGAATATCAAATGGTGTATTAATACCTGTTGTTGCATCTTGAAATTCATATTGTTTGTATCAATTTAAATCGATCTATAAATGAAAATTCATTTACATTTACAAATTTTAAGTGACTGATAAATAAAATGTTATGAATTCAAATCAACACACCTCTGTATGTGACTGAGTAGCAAACAACATGTCCATCAATTCATCTGTCAGTGCCACATCCTCAGTCATGTGGGTCTGACATTTGCTCCCGCAAATCATGCACAGATGGGACATGGAACCATTTTCACTAGCCTCGACATCCATCCCTGTGCATATGCCTAAGCAAGTGGGACACACATACTCAATGGCTTGACCAGCACCAGCTACCTCTGCTAATGGATCATCGTTCGGGCCAAGAGGGTGTGCTAATTGTGTCCTATGTTGGATGATTGCATCAATCAATGTTGTGGCTACCTAAAGAGTATGTATCTCCATTGACTCTTTCAGGGTTACTGGGACCATCGCATGCACCTTAGGTTTGGGTGCTAGGGGGCGATGACTCTACAGGTCTATTACCCTATGGGATCCAAGTCTATATTGGGAAGAGCCAACCGAGCCACCTCTACCATGGAACTCTCTCATATCAAAATAATTAGGTCACTCATTGAGGAAAAAATCACAATATACTTTCTCAAAAAATATAATGGAACCTAAAAATTATTACAATGTGGTTCGTCAAAGACCATCCACCACCTATTCCAAAAAAAATTATTTATCTGTGCATTGGTACATCAATGTATGAGAAACCTCTTTGCATTAAGAGGTAAGGACTCACCAGTTCTAGGATCAACAAAAAAGAGCACATATTTATGCTTTACTTATGTTTTTTTCTTTTCACTGCATCATATGATAACCCATCAACATAATAAGTGCAGCACCTATCCCTATAGTTTCCCCATTTTGTAATCTGACTCAAAACACCAGTGGCACCACTAGCCAATGTTTCTAGGTTAGTGGGAAGGGATAAATGATTCTCAAGCTCAGATGTTTTCAATCTATTAATCAGTATAGTTATTTTAGTAGTTTTTTACTCTAACTAATTATGCAAATCCTCCTGTGTAGCTATTATATAGTCTAAAGGAGGAGCTGGAGGTGTATCCTAAGGGTTTTGTTGTGAGTTTTTTTGTGGGTTTTGAGGTGCATCTTGTTATGGTTCTCAATTTTCAAAATCTGATATTGGTAACAAAAAATTTTAAAAAACTAATCAAAATCAACGAATTTAAATTAAAAACGTAAATAAAATTTATCAAATGTACAAAAACAATGCATAACTGACCTCTTTCCATGGCGTATGGGTGTGAAAATATGTAGCCCATGTGTAGTTTGGAACAAAAAAACACTTAAACTCACTCTCGACTGTGGAAGAAAAAAATGCAATCGATTGTCAAAAAAAAAGTTATTGACAGGGACCGCATACACGGTCCTTTATGAACTAAAACCGCGTAAAGGGTCCTAGTTCCTAAAGGGCCACGTACACAGTCTTATTTCCTAAAGGACCATGTATGTGGTTTTTAGGGATCGGCCATTCTACTATTGCCTTTATCTTATCTGGATCAACTGCTATTCCTTCCTTTGATATTATATGCCCAAGGTAGTGAATCTTTTCCTCGAAGAAGGCACATTTTGATAGTTTCCCATATAACTTATGTTCTCTCAACCTTTGCAAAACAATTTGCAAGTGTGCTAAATGTTCCTCCTCATTCCTAGAGTAAATCAATATGTCATCCAGAAATACTAAAACAAATTTATCCAAGTAGTCATGGAGTACACTATTCATTAGATTCATAAACGCAGCTGGGGTGTTGGTTACACCAAAAGGAACTACTATGAATTCATAATGCCCATATCTAGTCCTGAAAGTTATCTTTGGAATGTCCTCCTCCTTAATTCTGAGTTGATGGTATCCTGATCGGAGGTCTATCTTCGAGAAAACTGCTTCTCCTTTCATTTGGTCAAAAAGATCCTTTATTCGAGGTAAGGGATACCTATTCTTTATTGTGACCTTGTTCAACATCCTATAGTCGATGCATAGTCTTAAGGTTCCATCCTTCTTCTTAACAAATACGACTGGCGCCCCCCATGGTGATACACTTGGCCTTATTAATCCCTTAGCTAAGAGTTCCTCTAATTGCATTTTGAGCTCTTGTAATTCAGTTGTGTTCATTCGGTAATGTGCCCTTGATACTGGTTCAGCTCTCGGTAGTACTTTGATAGAAAAGTCAAACTTCCTTTTAGGGGGTAAGCTGGGTAATTCTTCTAGAAAAACATCCTTGAATTCTTTTAAGAAAGGGGTATTTTCAAAGGTCGGGGTATTTTCCTCCTTTCCTTCAACAATTTCAACCATATAGATTTGGCTTCCTCTCCTTCTTTCCTTCTTCCTCTAGCCATTCTAGGATTTTACCTAAAAGTTAAATTATGTAGTTAGTTCTTGATTTAAGATTTTAAAATTTTATTTCTATCATTGCAAAACATTCCCTTAGTTGTGTAAATTGAAGTGAGCACAAGGCCTAGAGTTGAACCTTTGCTTTGATACCACATGTAATAACCCACCATGTTTAACCCAACAAATTTGACCATTCTTCTTTTTTTTTTTTTGTTTAATTTAATCATTTGTGTTTGATTCAATAACATACTCTGGGCATCCATCCATTTGGATTAGGCATATATCCATCCAGGATGAGCGTCTAACCATACGGGTTAGGCATCTATCCATACGAGACATAAGATTTCATCTATCCAATACAGGATAGGCATCTATCCAATCGGGATAGGAGGTGCTCTGGCCAGAGACTTAGACTCATCGAGACCATTTGGGTCCTAAGCCACTCACTAAGTACTACACTCTTCTAACAGAAGTGCACCGAGGTCGCCGTCCTTAGGAGTAATTAAATAACATAATTCAAGCTTGAATTCTGCCTCGAAATTTGGCTTAAAGCCTCAAGAAGTCAAGCGAATCCATACGGGATTCCTTCCGAGTATGCATTGAATTACTTTTTCCATTTTATTATACTTATCTTTCAAATTAGGATTCTTGCTCAATCCTTCTTCTTACCAAGCCTAGACCCCACCCACGAACGCCTGAGTATGAGGGACAACTCCGTCCCAAGACTGCCTACATACCCGCTTCGGCACAGGATCAAGGCGTAAAGTATGTAGTTCTATTTTCTAGTCTATGCTTTGATGTAAACTGATTAGTGGGTACGCAACCCTTTCTAGGGTCAATGTCCCAGACAGTTTCTCTGCGGTTGCTACCCACGGTGGTAGCACTTAAACAAAGGCTCAAGATGCCCTATTGTTTGTGGCCTAAAACAACTACATCCTAACACCTATCATAAGCATCACCCTTGACCAAATTGTCAATCACCAATATCTCTTCAAGATTAAATCAATTTCATAAAAGCATTTTACTTAATCAACCCTAAAGGGGGTTTACTACTGTTTAACTCAATGGATGTAAAATCATTTAAGGATTATCTTGTTAGATTATAGATCCAAGAGGGATTACCCACCCCTTGGATTTTAACTTCCAAGTGTCCCTTATTACTCCCCGACGATTTATAGGGATGATGCCACAGACGTCGTTGATGTAGCGTTATTAGGCATTAAGTGCAGTAGTTCAACACGATGGCATTACCCATAAGCGTGACCCAGAGGCACTGTATATACCGAACGCTACTAGGTTTAGGTTTCCATCTTCCTTTATTTAGTTTTCTAACTAAGAGCTATGAAAACATCATACTTGAAAGTTATTATGAATTGAACATGTACAATTAGATATTGCAAATCTTAATTAATTGAAATAACTACTTGACGAACCATGTGGAATGAAAGCCATAACTAAATTGTTTAATATTCAAAACTTGAAAACATAACTTGCATAGTAACGACAATTATGAAACTTGCATATTAATAATTAAAGATGTAGCTTACATGAAGATGAAGAAAATGTAACTTTGACATCAATAAATGCAAATAATGAAGCAAGGATAGTGTAAGTTACATGCAAGGTTAAGCAATGTGTTTATTCCTACCATGAGAATAATTACTTATAGAGTCACTAGTTAAAAAATAGTAATCAGTTTAGACATTAGACAAATTTTGGACCAATCTTAATGATATGAATTTAATTGTTTTTAATGAGTCTAAGATGCCAACTAAGTAACCCAATAAATCTCAATTAGCTTGAAAGATTCTAATTAAACTTACAACCACGAATTTACTATACCATGATCACGATTACTTATAATTTTTCTAAGTTTAACCTTATTAAACTAAAATTTAAATTAAAGAAATTATAGTAAATTCCAATTATATACATTAATTAAAATTACAAGTTTATTACACAATATCCTAATTATCTATAAATTTCCTAAATTTAATTTACTAACTTAAATTTACCCTAAAGTAGTTATTAACAATTGTTAATTTGCAATTTATATATAAAAAAAACTAAAATAACAAACACAAAAAAAAAATGAATTTATTTTAAGAGTAAATGGGGGCATAGGGACCACGGGTCCCATCACCCTGCGGACTTGGAGGTGCAGGCTGCGGAGGTGAGGGAACACTGTGGGCCCCTCCACTCTCCCTGCGGCCCACTGTCGTAACAGTGACCGCAGGGATAGTGGAGGGTACCACTGCCCCCGACGGTTACCGGTACCACTATCCCGGCAGCTACCCTACCTCTGTCTCCCCCCTGCACATTGCCCCAAAAAAAATTTGCTTCGAACTGCGAATTAAGTTCGACAACGCCGAGGTTTTTTTTTTGAATGAATTTTTAATAATTTATATGTATAAAAATATAATATATGGTAATTCATAAATTTTAATTAACCTCTTCCATGAAAAATAGTAATAGTGAAATCCTCTCCAATCCTCCTTAGATCCTTCCTTGCAACTTTGAGAGAAATCCTTCAACAACAACTTAAAAATCCTGCAACAAAAATGAGACTACCAAAGAAGATCCTACTACTAAAACTTGGGAAATTTTCTTCAAAACATAATCAACTCCCTTCTTTGAAACTTGCATACAATTTTATAAGAAAAAATCCCTCAATCCCACTATCTAGAGAATTTAATTGAAAAAAGAGATTCTTTTCCAATATTGGACTCATGCAAATTGATTAAAACTTAGTGGAGGAGTTACATGCAAGGTGGTGGAGATTCCTCTAGAAGCTTCTAATTCCTCCTACAACATGTGCCATAATTGGGAGTGGAAATAAATAAAATAAAAATAATACTTTTTGAATTATATTCTCCAAGTGTGTGTGTGTGTGTCTATTTTATTCTTTTATGACATTTATTCAATCATTTTAAATAGTTTAACCAAAATTATATAATAGAATTGTATCAAATCCAAAGAGTGATAAAGGAGGGTTGTGACAATAACTAGGTGACATTGTCATGTAATCTAGGTATCAAGGTTGTATCTACATTATCAAAGAGTGGTGTATGTGCGAACAAGGATTCATCTTTTAGTGTAGTGCATTGAGGAGAGATTGGTGTTGCAAAGCAAACAATTGAGCTTAACCGAAACAGTCATCAAGCATTTGGAGATGCTATTCTTTCAATTCATTTCTTCTGGATTGTAGTCTGAATCTTGTTGCAGGTCAGTGAGACTTCCCTGAGGGATTTGTAGCCTTCTGGGTCATTATCTTTTGAGTAGTGAGCTCTAGGCAGTGTGTCTAAATGCATGTGAATTCCCCATTGTAATATTTTCACATACTACTACAGACTATCATCTTATTGTGGGTAGGTTCGCACCATGGTTTTTCCCTTAACCAGGTTTTCCACATCAAAATCTTTGTGTTGTGTGTTGTGTTATCAATTTGCTTATCTTTTTAATTGTTGCATTTTATCATATTTGTTTTGTGATTAGATCCAGTGAAAACTGATTCACCCCCCCCCCCTCACCCCTCCCTTCTCAGTTTTCTCTCATTGTTGTTGCCAACAACAAGTTCTTGAAATAGAGATTTGAAATTTAGAAATTTTAACTTTCAAATGCAAAAGTTAGGATTTTGGGACATTATCTTGAAAAATTTAGGATATGGGGCTCTCAAAGCGTGAAAAGTTAAGGTTTGGACTTATCAAAACGTGAATTTAGAATTTGGAGTAAAAAGGCACACCGAGTTAACGTTTTTGAAACTTTTGTGCAAAAGTTAAGGTTTTGGTGTAATAAATGTGAAAGTTGGTGTTTGGAGTTCCAAACGTGCGAAAGTTAATGTTTTGGAGGAATAAACATGAAATTTAGGATTTTTAAACATTAATGAGTTGCCAAAGTTTCAAACTGCCTTAACTTTTTATTAACAAAGAATTTGGCCTTGAAATTTTAGCTAGTGGCAAATAGGGATACTATGAATAGAACCCAAAAGTATTTTTGCATGACGAAAACCTAAGAACAATATTTTGACATTGTTTGGATAGAGGGTGGCAAAATTTAAAGAATTAAAATCTCACAAATGAGTAAATGGGTTTTCTTGAAACTTTTCCACACTATCCAAAACAAGATCACTAATATTCATATACAATAGTTTCCATTGATGCCTCATAGTTTTTGAGATTTAATTTTTTTGCATCTAGGCCAATACGAAAAGATCAATAATGCAAAAGTTTAAATTTTGGATGTTTAAAAACTTGAACAAAATTGTAACTTCTGTAAGCCTTGTTCTTTGTAGAATATCCCAGGAATATACCTTCATCTTCTCTGTTGTCAAACTTTCTAAGATTTCCTTCATCTCTCTAGATGTAGAATTTACTTCCAAATACTTTAAAATACTTCACTAATGGAATCCTTCTATGTCATAATTCATATGATGTCTTTCCATATTTCTTGTAAAATAGAACTCTATTAAGAGTGTATACTATAGTATGTATTTCTCATTGGGGATTCACTGGCTAGGAAATATTATATCACGTGCATTCATATTCGGGGTTTTAATGTCCCAAAAATGAGGGTACAATATATTTCCTATCGGTGAAAATAGGGGGATTTTTAATTGGGCTATGAAAAAATACAATATTTGGCGAAAATAGGGGGCTTTTAATTCAGCCTGTGTATTGAGAGGGGGTGACAAAAAAGGAGTTTAGTGCAATATTTTTTGAAAATAGGGGGATTCTTTAGTATGCCATGAACGCATGTGCTATAACCCAGGTTCACTAAGTGAAGCCCTCGTGGTATTGCTTCTCTCCAGTAAAATTTCGGTAGGTTTGCTTCTTTTATCATAGTTCTTGTTGCCTCTTGTATAGTTGTGTTCATTCTTTTCACTACAACATTCTGCTGAGGCATTCTAGGGGTAGACAGATGTCTCCTAATCCCATATTTCTCATAAAACAGTGTTAAATTCATTAGAAAAAAAACTCTTCATCTTTGTCAGATCTCAAGCATTTGATTCTTCTATCAACTTCATTTTCAGCTCTAGCTTTGAATATCTTAAACTTTTCTAATGCTTCTAACTTTTCACTTAAAAATGCAACCCAAATCATTGTAGAATAATCATTAATTAAGAGCATGAAATATCTCTCGCCTTGTAAACTCCTTGTTTTGGTCAGACCACATAAGTCTATGTGCGCCAAATCCAATAGTCCAGTAGAAGATTGGTTTGTTCCTTTGAACGTTCCCTTTATCTGTTTTCCCACTTGACATTCTTTGCAAAAATTATTATCTAGTTTCATACTCAAGCTTGGTAAATTTTTCATAGCTCTTGTCAAACTAATCTTCACCAAATTATCAAAATTAATGTGACACATCCTCTAACGCCATAGTCAACTTTCATTGATCTAAGATAACAGGCAATTTCTTGTAGCAGCCTCTAATCGATACATGTTTACACTTGTCCTTTTTCTTGTTGTAATAACAGTTCCAGATCTCACAACCACTGTCCTGAAAAACAACATTGTAACCATTTTCAAACATTTGTCCAACACTCAAGAGATTATGATGTAATCCTTTCACATAGTATGCATTGTCAATGTTATGTTTTCCATCAAAAGTAATAAAACACAGTCCAACAATCTGTGCAGTGTGACCATCTCCAAATCTAACAAAACCACCATCATACTTCTTAATTTTTACAAACTAACTTTTGTCACTGGTGATATGATTTGAACATCCACTATCAATCAACCATTCATTTATATCTCTTCTAACATGAAATGTTGATGCAACAGTTTCAACAACCTTAGATATCTCCTTATTATTAGGCTTAGGTTCATTTTTTTCTACCAAGAATAAATAATCACCATCTTCATAATCTGACTCATCATCCGAAATACCAATATCATCTTTAACATGGTAGGATTTCTTATTGAACTTTCCTTTGTTTTCTTTAAAATTTTATTTTGTTCCTCTCTCTGGACATCCAGATGCATAAAGACCAATCTTTCCACACTTAAAATATTTAAGAAGTAACATACCCTTATACTTGTCAGTTCCTCTCTTCAGTTTTCTTACAAAGTTTGCTTCCATTTCATCCAGACACTCGTCATCTAAATCTTCATCCAAAGATTTTTTTAGCTTTAAATGTTGTATTATTTCTTGCTTTGTCTTTACCAAACTTCCTCATCTCGAATGCAGTCAAGGTGTCATACAATTGTTCAGTTTGAATTTGGACAGATCATAAGTTTCTTCAATAGCTGAAATCTTGTCATTGTAACATTTCAATAAAGTCCTCATAATCTTCTCTATCATATTCTTATCATCCAAGGCGCTGCCAAGATCTCTAATCTCATTCACTGCACTATCAACCTTTCAAAAATAACTTGTTATGTCTTCACCTTCTTCCATCCTCAAGTTCTCATATCTGCCTTTAACGGTCTACATCTTCCTCCATAGATATTTTTTTATCTTTCCCAAACTTCATAAGTAGTATCTAATGCAACAACTTTCACCAATTCAATTTTAAATAGGGCACTAAAGATAGCATACCTTTCTCATTCATTTTCTTCATAAGCTTCAATCTCATCTAGGGTAGTAGGACCATTTGTCGGCATCACATACTTTGTCTCCACAGTTTTCCAAGTCTTGTAACTCAGAGAAATCAAATACCCTCTCATCTTCACTCTCCAAAAACTATACTTTGATCCTTCAAAAGTAGGAATAGCCAATTTATGTGCCATCAAATCTTCCTCAAGTGGTTAGTCTCACTTTCAAGGAACCAAATCTCGAATACCAATTGTTGAATATCCTAAACAAATGAGAGGGGGGTGAATCAGTTGTCAATTAAAATCTTTACTTATTCCACAAAATTAAATCTGGTAAACAAATTCCTGACTACTTAACCATAAATAGATATAAGCATGATAAAGCAAATGCACATGAATCATACACATGAAACACCATATTTTACATTGAAAAGCTAAGGAAAAAACCATAGAGAATGTTAATTCTCAAGTATAAAACACCTATTAGGGTGACACCGGTTAAGGTTATTTTTACAAAGGGTGGCTCACTGCCAAAATACTCAATTCAGGTACACTCACTACCCAGCTAAAACCACCAAAAAAGGGCTCACTACCTAGAAGAAGAAGAAAGAAAAAGAAATAATCCACCATTGAAGCACAACTGCCACAACATTGTAATGTCAAAAGAAACCTTTGGCTCACTGCCTCTGGTACCAAACAACAATAGCACATTGTCACACTACTAAACCATAACCTTGCACAAATTCACATCAACAGATTTTTTTTCAATCCACTTGCTTCTATATATTCTTCATTATAATCATCCTTTATTTATATTGATCTCTTGAATAATAAGTCTCCCAAATTGGCCAAGGAAAATGCCAAAACCCAATTTGAAATAGGTCTACACTAAACATTCCTGTAGTGGAAAGGAATGAAAAGTGGACCACACCATAATGCACTACATCAATAAAAAAACAACACGTTATCTATATGCCACAATCATCGGAGAAAAAATAGAACATTCAAGGTCAATCAAACCTGGAATGATCATATTCACAATCACGTCTCTAGAGAACATCATCACGTCCTAAATTAGAGTAACAAAGATAAAGATATGAATGGGATAAATCCAAAATATCATCATCAAAACCAGAAAAGCGGAAAAATGTGGAACAATACAAATACTGTCAAATATCATCATCAAAACTAGAAAAGCGGAAAAATGTGGAACAATACAAATACTGTCAAATATCATCATTACTAAGCACACTTTTGGAGCATAACTTCTGAAGCACAAAATCATAAGCATGACATCCCAGTGCAATATCCAACATCATATCAAAACCTCATGACTAAAACTATAACATATCAAAAATGTAGAGCACAAACCAATCACTAAAACGCAGAATCAGTATGTTGACATCAATACCAACCATACTGACACACCGTCGACTTCACATTTGCAACACTAGTAACTAGATTTTGTACATATTTTACCTAACATACATATTAGAGATAATTATTTAGTACATCTAAATACTTATACAAGATTCATATCCAAAATAAGGTTTGAGGAGAGTCCATAAGTTGCCTAAGAACAATGGTTTGGTGGTGATGTTTTGAGTTTGTACTAGAAACAAGCTTATGTAGTCGATTCAATTTTGTGCAAACATTTCAACTGTTTTCTATTGTTGGTCATGTCATGTTACACAAAATAAAATGGTTCAAATGTTTACACAAAATTTGAATTGATTACATAAGCTAGTTGCTAGTAAGCTCATTACATTACCAAAAAACCATACATATCGAGCAGACAACTTATGGACTCTCCTTAGACCTTATTTTGGATATGAATTTCATGTATAAGTATTCACATACATACTAAACAGTCATGTAGATATCTATGTTAGGTAAATTATGTCACATGTACTAAATAATCATCTAGATTTCTATCTTAGGTAAATTATGTCACATGTACTAAATAATCATCTAGATATCTATGTTAGGTAAATTTATGTTATAAAAGAAGTGTTGTGCATAAATTTCTTAGTCGATTCTCAAACACTGCAAACAAGAAGACACAATGGTTGTTGTGTGTGTCCAAAATTTTATGCAAATGTGTATGTCTATAGGCCAAATTCAATCCAATTTCCATTGGTCTCAATACAATCGAAAATACTTCAAACACTTCTTATCCTAAGGTCAAGGCCTTGTGGCATCCACATCTTGGAATATCCATCGACTCAAGTGTCATCACACCTAAATGGGCATGTACACATTTTTTTCTTTTCAAGAGAGGACAGGTAGGGTCCTCCATACTAGAAAGATGGCTCGGTTAGGTGCCTCTTCCTGGAAAGCTACATGTATCTTTTACTAAGTCGAGGATTTATGTCTCATCTCAAGGGAGCCATATGGCGAGTATCTTGGGGGAAAACCCAGTTATGCATTTACTTTGAGAATGATGCCAACAACTCAATGAAGAGGGTGGGCCACTAAATAAGGTTTCTAGTCACTATTTCAGGGACTCATCTTACGGGATTCTAGCATGAGACACTTAAGTCTCTAGTCAACCACATGAGAAGACTTAGGCACAATTCACCAAACCTCGGTTGATGTTGACACCTCTAGCCAAGAAAGACAAGTTAAGAATCAAGCTTTAGCCCCAATTTTTTTTATATAATGGCCCAAAGGAAAAACTTCTTTGAGGTTGCTCCCTACATAATGATCACTTCTCTAAAGGCATGCCTCTCTACAAAAAAAGAGCAATGTAAGGGTTCTACAACACAAAGTGTCCAAGCACACCAAACACTTCAAACAAGGGTTCTTTTTAATGCACCAAATCAAAATGCTACTTAATCGAATGATGTTATAATAAACAATCTCCAAGATTAAATATATTTTCCTAATTTTTTGGCATTTTTTTAAAGAATATGTAAAATTACACACATTGTAAATATTAACCTATTATCTAAATTAATAAACTAAAATTAATGTCAAGGAAATAACAAATTAGATACAAAAAATACCTTTAAAATTTGCCTTCAAAGTTACATTTTGTAGTCACATAAATCTATCCATTTTAATTAAATGAATATTTACTATTTATTTGATTAATAAATCCACTAGCCAACCAGTTAATTAAATTGACATTAGTTCACCTTCAATCATTCTCCTATTAATTAAATAAATTATTCAATTTATTTTAATGAATTCATTAAACCAAATTCACAATCAATCAAATGAATAAATCCTATTCATTTAATTTAATCCCACTTTCTTCTTGTAAATAAATAAATAAACATTTATTTAAATCATTAAACAAATCCCCCACTTGCATTCTCCTACAAATGCAAGTTGCAACCACAATTGAAATAAATCAATTTTATTTTAATTTAAATCCTATTTTCCCTCACCCACCAAACCCACTTGCAATCATAAACCCCCTTCTAGACTCTTCTAAACCATTCATAATTAGCCTAATCCATCCCCTAAATATTGTCACATTCCTAAGCAACTTGGAGTCACTTCTCAAAGTCCTCAAAGTTTTTGAAAAGCATTTAATGCTTTATGTGTTCAACAAGCTAACCTCTAAAGTCTTCCAAACCACTAATGGCTCTTACATGACCATTAATGGCTCCTACATAACCATTTATGGTTAAATCCACTTGCTCCCATAGTTAGAGACTCTATTTCTAACTCAACCCTCATTTGACCCATGGGTCTCTTCAAGCATTTATTGCTTTGACCATGGTCATCCTCACTAACTCTTGCACGAGAGTTTATCCATTAGATAAAGACATTATTTATTGGATAATGGCTTTTTTCTTTCAACTCAACATTAACCTTACCTCCCAAGTTAACCCTCAAGTCATGTCAAGCATTTAATGCTTATTCCCTCTCCTCTCAACCCATCTCTTGTTAACATTTGTCATCCTGGGATTGAGTTGAAAGTCCTCACATAGATCATAAACCCATCAATCCTGACCTTTGTTGAGATTACTCAATCTCAACCATCCATTGCTCCATTTTTCCTATAAATAGAGCTCATTTCTTCATAATCTAGATCCTGAAAACTTGTATGCATCTAACTTATAGTGAATTTTAGAGAGCATTTAGCATAATCATTTACAATTACTCTTTTGGACTAAAATCAACACTAGATTAGATAATATCTCATCTTTAGCTTGTTCATGTTTGCATTTTCATGAGCTTTTTATTTCATAATCTTGAATGTCCATAAGACATTCAAAAATAGTGCAAAAAGCTACTTAGAGCTACACTCATTTGGGAACTTGGAGAGGAGAGGAACAAGGGAGGAGCCACTATGAATGTTTTGGTCAGTATTTGGAGGAGTTTAGTTTACCTCTTTTGTCTTTCCATACTTTCCATTTCTTATTTAGTATCTCTCTTGATATGCTTGCTTAGGATAGTATTTGACTTGTGATTGCTAACACTAACGTTTGAACTTGTTTCTTGTGTTTTTGTGTTTGCATAACTCTCCTAACATCTCCTTTTTGCATAGCATCATTTGGTGAACCCGACATGAATCAAACACGCAACCTTCTGATTACTGATTTCTTGAAACTACTTACATTTTTCCACGTTTTAATTGACAAACAAGTTGTGCTTTAGCGCTTTCATTTATGCTTTAGCGCCTTTCAAACTGGGTACTTTAGCGCTATTGTTCCTAATAATAGCTCTATTGTTTCTTAAATGGCGCTATTGTCCATCTTTTAGCGCTATTGACCCTTAAATAATGCTATTGTATATATTTTTAGCGCTTTTAGATTGTTGTTTGATAGAAGTAATTATGTCTGACAGGGATCTTTTAGCACTTTTGTTTCTTTTCTTAGCATGTTTGCGCTTCTTTTAGCACTTTTGTGTTAAATAGTGCTTCTATTTTTACACAGAGTAGCACCATTGTAACAGAGAGTTGTAAAAAATTTCCTTGTAACCGGAAAAAACAAAAAAATTAGGCTTGTGGAAGCCCACCAAACATTCGGATTTTACTAACCAGTTGATTTTTGTGCAAGTTTAGACTAACCCCCTTTTTTGCAAGATTTTTAAGAGCTAGATTAGGAAGTTAAATTGTTTTTTGCTAACTTTGTCTTTCAAGATTGGGTTTAAAATGAATTCACTTTTTGTTTTAGCTTAAAATAATTAACCTCACATTTTCATTTTTGGTCATAAAATGAATCACATCTTTTGAATTTGGGTTTAAAAGGAATCTCACTTGACAAACTAAAAAGAACCACAAACTCAAACCCAACAAATTTTTTTTTTTTTGCAAGTTAATATTCATTTTATTTTGGGTTTTAAAACAAGACAAAACAACTTTTATTTCTTGCATCAAGCTAAAAATTCACAATCAACACTTCATTTGTGCAAGTTAAAAAGAACCCTCAATTTGTCAAAGTTTTTTTGTTTAAAGCAATTTTACTTCAAGAAAAGACGTGTTCTCAATTCAGTTGACCAGGATTTCAAATTCTTAGACTACAAAACATTTTGCCTTTGAAGTTAAACAAAACACCATGATGGTTGGAGCAACATCTCCAAATAGTTAGATCGCATTGCAATGAAAATCAATTAATAAGAACAAGTGTTTTTGGTGATTGGCACACTTGTGCAAAGTTTGTCGAGTGGTCCCACTTCTAACACACATTATCCTCTCCCTTGGCTTTCTTGGTCTTAGGTGCAAGAAAAAAGTGTTAGTAACACTCAAAATTTTATCTTTTTAAGAGAGGCCTACCAAGAGACACATCACTCTTGGGAACGACCTCGCGCGGTAAATCCTTCGAGCCACTATAGAAATTAGGTGTGAGCGAAAGTTGTAGCCTTGGGTATAGTTGTTCCTATAGTGTAACTTGTCGAAAGGACATATGGGCCCCACCACAAGTTACAAGGCTCTTAAGTGAGTCATTGCAGAATGAACTTATATCCAAAAACATCAAAAATTACTAGACACCTTTTTATATAGAAACTCACCTGTTCTATTGATTGAGAATATTTGTGATAAATTCAATGCAAGAGCATAGATGGTTTTGCTCCCAAGATACTCACCATACATATTTCCTTGAGTAGAAACAGGGCTTTTTGAAAGGCTACTTGTAGCTTGATAAAAGTGGGGACTCCCCCATCATAGGGATCATCTATCTGTTATGCTCAAGCAAGACTTAGTACATCACATCCTTACCTACTACTGCGGGATTCATAAGGTATTTAGTACCAAAGTTGAAGAAATGTCAAGATGTGGGATGAAATTATCGCAATTGGCCATTTGACCTTAGGGATAAAGTTTGTTTGAAGTGTCTTCGTTTTGTGTCAGGCTAGTGATAAATCGAGTCGACTTCAGGCTTTTGGAAAAATATACACAAAAACATTTGAAAAGGGGTCAAAAAGTTCAAAGATTGGGTTGATTTAGACCCACACTTATTTGTGCCTTTTGAGGCAACATTATTGTGTTTATGTGCTTGCTCTATTTTCTTGTCAAAGAAATTCAAAAACAAGTATTCATCCAACACAAAAATTTTAAAACCAACATTTGGCAAAAATCAAAACAAAGTGCAAAAACAAGATATCAAACTATATGACCATCCTTCATATTTTGAGAAAGAGGAATCTTCATCAACATATCAATCTGAAGAAAAGAATATTAAGCTCAAAGGATTTCATCAAAAGAAGGAGATTTTTCTATCTCAATAGACAAATTTTTGTCTCACATAGAGCCTTCTTGTGTCACATGCGTCTATATCTTCAAGGAAAATCCAACGAGTTTGATAAAGAGCCTTTGAACAACAGAGCCTTTACTCAATATAGAGCTTTGAATTATCATAAAAACAAAGGAGGCAAAATCAACCTTGCCTTCTTTCTAGACATTTGCATAACATATAACATAGCTCGGGAAGAACCACCAACCCCCGAAAGAGAAGAGGAATAATTTATCCCATTTGTAACAAATTTTTTATTAAAGTTAACATTCAATCCATTCTCACATTTATACATCATCAATTCATTACAACTCTCGAAACATAAAAGGTATTGTCCTAAGTTCTTTTCAGATATTACTTGAATCAAAACAACACATCACTCTTTATATTGTCTCTACATCTAGAATAAACTCATCCTAAGAGGCATTTCTACACAGGTTAAAACTAGACTATAAGTGCATCCTCTCATGACTAGGTAGCTTGGTCTGTAACACATCTCAGACTTTGATATACCTTATCATCTCAAACATTGTCAACAAAACAAGCAATTCATAAAAGGACTTTGGTAACATCAAACCTTTAGTGTTAGAGATCCATATGCTAAACACTTCACCAAACATTTATCTCTCATTCCATCACCAACTCATAATCATTTTCACCAAACTTCAACAACAACTTTCAAACAAAATGGCTCAAACCAAATCAAGGACTAGACAACTAGAGATCGAAGATGAAGAGGAAGAAAATATCAATGAATTCCAAGAAGGCCTTGGAGGAAATGCAAATGATGAAAATCCTAGTACTCCCACTCCTGAAGCAATATAAAGGGCACAACACAACCACCTCTTCAATCGACTTTTTGATGAAATCCTCAAAAACAATGCTAATGCTCATTTTTTGAGACTCGCTCAAGAGGGAGCCAAACTACCCTCTAATTTTGATACCATGCAATTACGGCAAGCATCAAAACACCATAGTCATAATGAGGGTGGAAGAGGTTGAGATAACTTTGGATATGACCTTAATCAAGGAAATCCCCCACCACCTCCTCCTCCTAATGACATTGACATGTTGAGGCAACAAGTCAATAATCTAGTCCAACAACTCTACAATGGTGTGAAAACTAATCAGTTTTCACTTAATGATATTTGTCCCTGTCCCTTTGATAGGAATCTACATATACCACCTTTTCTACAAGGGTTTGAAACACCTAAGCTCGAAAAGTATTGAGGAAAAGGAGACCCTAGAGATCATCTCAGGGAATTTCACTCAACTTGCCTAGAAGTGACATATGAAGACACATATCTAATGCGCCTCTTTCCTCAGAGTTTGGGAGGGACAACCACACAATTGTTTTCCTGACTAACAGGTGGCATTAGGACATTCAAAGAACTGGTGCAAAAGTTCATCGCACATTATTCACACAACATAGAATGTGATGTCACCATGGCAGATCTATGTAATACCAAGAAAAAACTAGGGGATCTATTTTCAGTTTTCCTACAACGATGGAGACAAATGTCCAGCAGACGTTCTCTTCAGCTACCTGAATGAGAGCTAGTGGAAATATCTATTTCCAACTTGAACGAAGAAATGGAATTCTTTCTCAACATGAAAGGCACGGAGTCCTTTAATGACATGATCACCTAGGGATTAAAATGTGAACGGGCCCTCATCAAAAAGGGGCTTACCAAGATATATAGTGAACCCAAAGATGGCCCTCGCCCACGTTTTAACAGCGATAAACCCAACTTCTGGAATAAAAACAAAAAACATCGTCAATGGTGGGGTTTTAGATGCAAGGACTATAAAGAGTGCACAACCTGTTGTATGATTTGTAGGGTAAAACCCCCCTCCCAAGAACAACACGGTTGCTCCTCCGTAAAATCAAAGACGCAATGCACCACAAGAGGAACAAAGACAGCGACAGCAAAATTATAAACCAAAACATACATATACTCCCTTAGGGGAACCTACTGAAACAGTGTTACGTCAATTGGTCTCTTCAAATTTGGTGACCTTACCCAAGACATCTAATTACAAACCTCAGGTCAAACCTCCATGGTGGAGAGATAACAAACATTGCGAATTCCATCAAGGGAAAGGGCATAAAACAAGTAACTGTCATAGATTGAAAGATCTTGTTCAGGATCTTATTGATCGAGGAGAGATTGAAATTGAAGGACACGACCCAAAAACCTCAAATAATGATCATCTCATGTTTAAGAATCTGATTCCATCACAATATCAAAGGGGTTCTTCCACTTGAGGATGAAACACAGATATCAATGATTATACGTGGGCCGCCTATAATTACACTGTGAATCACCTATATGATGCCAACGAACAAATTGCAACCATTACCATCAAAGATCCAAGCCCTACCTACAATGTTGTTACATGTTGTAGCAAGATCACCATTAAAGCAGCTCCACAAGGCACAACCTCCATCCCAAAGCAGTATAACCTTGTGGAACAATTAGATAAGACGCCCACACTTATATCCATCTTAGATCTTTTGCGCCTATCCCCATCTCATAAAACAATCTTGAATCAAGCTCTCTAAGAGGTGCCAGTCCCTGCCAATCTAAATAGAGATCAATTTCAAGCTATGGTTGGTAATCTAAGGTCATAACCATGTCTCACTTTCTCTGAAAGCGACAATGCATCCTTCTAACAACCTCATAATGCCTCACTCCATATTGAAGGATTTATCAACCAACACAGGATCAAGCGAGTCTTGATTGACAATGGAGTAGGCCTAAATATCTATACATTACAATTGGTCACAACACTACAATATGCAGTTGAATTAGTGGACCTCGCAAAAAGATAACCATTAAAGCCTATGATGATGCGGAGCATTCTTCAAAAGGAGCAGTTGTGTTACCAATCCGAGTGGGCCTAGTGGTGAAGCACATCATATGTCAAGTTCTGAACCTTCCTCTATCATATAATTGTTTGTTAGGAAGACCTTGGATACACGCCATGGAAGTCGTTTCATCTACCTATCACCAGTGTATCAAGTTTCCTCATAACGGTGTAGAAATTACAATCCTGGGTGACGCAAATCCATTTGCATATTGTAACAATATCAACCATCAGCCAGAGATTACCGTTCCCAACAATAGAGAAGCTATCCCACCCATGGCATATGTAATTCTAGCCTCTCTTTCCAGATCAAACACCACTATACCAAATCAAGAGAAGCTAAAGATGAAAATGGTAGAGGAAGGTCCCGGGGAGTACAATCTAAGCCAAGTCTTTTGCGTTGGGCAACTACCCACTTCCCCTACAACTCATGGTAAGCCTCAAAGGTTACTTCAAGCACCACTGGTCAAGCTAGCATGCACTTTGGCACCTTTTATCCTTGGAAAGAGTCGGGAAGAAGAGACCAAAGATGAGGACTTAGCAAAATGGATCTATAAAGACCCTATCACCACGGAAATCCCACAAACTAAGCTTCCCATAGATCAATATGGCAAAGGCCTTACCATTATGCAAAGAATGGGCTATTATAGTTAGAGTGCTTTGGGACCTCACAAGCAAGGACGACATGAGTCATTGCAGCCTGGATTAAAGCCTAAAGATAACACTGGATTAGGCTTTCAAAAGGAGACTCTTCCTAAACTTAGATTCAAAGGGAAACCCAGCAAACCTCTATATTAGCCTAATACTCTAAAGAGGCAACCACTGATTATATCAGTAGCACCAAGAACTGCACCAACTGCCCCACTGAGGTTGAGAATCCCAGTAATATCATCCACAACACCAATCATCCCACCAATCACAACAACAACCCCATCAATAGCAGCAACCGCTTCAACAGCACCATTAGCAGTATCAGAACCCCCAGCAGTATCGACAACACTGATAATTCCATCAGAAGCAGCAGATTTAACAATGCTGATACTCCCAATATCCGATTCACTGATCCCAATAATCCTCCCCGTAGCACCAACCATTCCATCTCCAAAGGGACAACAGCCGATCACACCTGCAGTGTTCAACTCAAAAGATATCCCGGTTTGGTATAGTAATCAGATACTCAAAAGTGACTCAGAGACTGACTCACATGAGTGGGAATTTGATTCCGTACAACTCAATACTTCAGATGAGGAAGACACATCACCACCTCCACCTCATAAAAAAATCCCTATTTACAAAGAAACACAGATTAAAACCTCTTGGGTTCCTAAACTGGAAACACCTTCCACAGACCATATATCACATCCTACACCTGATTCTAACAGGGAGAGTACCATCAATGACCTTCACCACAATGTCTTAACCCTCACAGACACATCTTATGAACTTAACCTGATCAATGAGGTAATGCCCATTATCCATCCTAAACTCATCGAATGGAACCAACCTAATCCCCCATGCCTTGACCAATTCCAAAATGATGAGGCGATCATTGATTTTTTGGAACTACGGGATAACATACCAAGCGGGGATCACAAAGCTGGATTTGCCATTGAACTTAATAGCACAACATACTTTGGGGCGGATGCCAAACCTTTCAGCTACAAAATTATTACAATAAAACATGGATCTTTCAGTGAAAACCGCACTGTGGCACTGTTTGATCCCAAAAAAGTAAAAAGAAAGAGTGTATCCAATGATGAAAACCTCCATGAGGCACCTACGGATGAAAGGTTTGACATCCTCCTCTCCAATACAAATTAGGAACGATCAACGATCCTCATTGAGGAAACAAAAGAATTCAACATGCAGACTCTTGAAACTCCTCACCACATACATCTGGCATCTCTTTTAACTCTAGAGGAACAACCTAAGTTTGTAGAATTCTTCCAGAAGCGTCAGATCAACTTCACATGGTCATATGTAGACATGCCTGGTCTAGATCCTGATTTGGTCATGCATCACCTCACCATGGCAGAAGGAGCTAAACTGATAAAACAGAAGCTTCGCAAGATGCACCCCCAGATTGTGGTACTAGTCAAAGCAGAACTTAAGAAACTCTTGGATGTTGGTTTCATCCAACCAATTGATTATTCAGATTGGGTCTCCAACATTGTAGCTGTCGGAAAACCGAATGGGGACATCTCTATCTATACTGACTTTAGAGATTTGAACAAGGCATGTCCTAAAGATGACTTCCCCCTACCAAACACTTACATTATCGTGGACCTAACAGCAGGACATGCCATGCTTTCTCTTATGGATGGCTTTTTAGGGTACAACCAAATAAAGATCACACTAGAAGATCAACATAAGACTGCCTTCACATTTCCATGGGGAGATATTGTTGGAATGTAATACCTTTTGGTCTAAAGAATGCAAGGGCGACCTATCAAAGAGCTATGACAACCATCTTTCATGATATGATGCATACCATAATGGAAGATTATGTCGATGACTTGTTGGCAAAATCATTAACAAGAGAAGGTCATCTAGAAATATTAGATAAAATCTTTGACAGACTAGAGCAATATCATGTTCGACTCAATCCAAAGAAATGTGTCTTTGGGGTGACCTCGGGGAAGCTTCTAGGATACATTGTCTCAAGCAAAGGCATTGAGGATGACCCAGCAAAGGTCAAAGCAATCATGGACATGCCACCTCCAAAGAACATCAGTCAGCTAAGGACATTACAAGGGTGGCTTCAATCCATCTGAAGGTTCATTGCACAACTAGCAAATAAGTGTCATCCCTTTACACATCTATTACACAAAAACATCCGCTTTCAATGGGATGTCAGATGCTTAAGGACTATCTCATGAATACACCATTGTTGATCCCACGAGATCCAAGTAGACCTCTATTGCTCTATATTTCAGCAACAAATACAGCATTAGGAGTATTGTTGGTACAACACAATGCAGAAGGGAAAGAGTGTGTTGTATACTAGATCTCTCGTACATTGGTCGGCTATGAACTCAATTACACACCTATTGAGTGAGATTTCCTAGCAGTAATCTTGGCAGCTACTAAACTGAGGCACTACCTGTTAACACATAAAGTACAACTCATTGCAAAGATCGATCCACTAAAGTACTTACTTAGCAAAGCGGCATTGACAGGTTGTTTAGCCAAATGGGTGATGCTTCTGAGTGAGTTTGACATCAAGTATGTGGACCGTAAGGCTATCAAGGGCCAAGTTATTGCAGATCAGTTGGCCGATGCACCCCTCATAGGTGATCATCCTCTTATTTCCAATTTTCTAGATGAAGAGATATTCATGATCATAGCAACACAACAATGGAAACTATACTTTGATGGTTCATATACTAGGCATGGCTCAAGGGCAGGCATTCTGTTTATCACACCTCAAGGTAAGAGCATCCCGAAGTCTTACAAACTAACTTTTCCATGTACAAAAAACATATCAGAATATGAGGCCCTGATCACCAGACTCGGACTAGCTATACAATGGAAACTAAAAGAGCTAGAGATATATGGCGACTCCCAACTGGTCATCCAACAAGTCACATATGAATATCAAACCAAGGATGATAAACTCATGTCGTACAACTAAATGGTCGATAGTTTAAAGGCATCATTTATGATTATCACCTTTGAGCAGATACCCAAAGATCAAACTAAAGCTATTGGCGTAATGGCTACAATTGCATCTCTCCTAGATCTTCCACAGAATTTAACACGCTACAAGTTCTTGGTAGAACAGCTTTGGATTCCCACTTATGATATCGCCAAATCCAAGATGATATGTTGCCTTGTTGATTCCGAATCCCCATGGTACAGTGAGTTATACACCTATCTATGCGATCACACACTTCCTCCTAACCAATCGAATAACCAATGCAAAACCTTCATTCTCCAAACCGCTCGATACACCATCATTGTTGAAACCCTATACCGACGTAATCTTGATGGTACTCTTCTTCAATGTTTGGAACAGGATGAGACAACAAAGGCCTTGGAAGAGGTACATGAAGGAATTTGCAGGACTCACTCAAACGGTCCTTCCTTAGCCAAGAAGATCATGCGCACTTGATACTATTCCCCATCCATGGAAAAATACTCCTACTATTTTGTCAGAAAATGCAAGAAATGCCAAGTTCATGGAGACCTAATACATGCACCAGCACAGGAACTGCAACCAATCACAACACCATGGCCCTTTTGTCAATGGGGACTTGACCTTGTGGGTAAAATCCATCCATCTTCATCCAACAGCCACAAATTTATCAATACTGCCACCGAATACTTCACAAAGTGGATCGAAGATGTTCCACTTACCCAAGTCACCGGCAAGAAGATCGCCTCATTCATCCTTAATTACATCATCTGTCGATATGGTGTACCCATGTCCATCATCATAGATAACGGGCTTCCTTTCAAAAATCAAGACATTCGTGAGCTTTGTGAGAAGTTTCACATCCAACATCGCTTTTCCACTCCCTATTACGCACAAGGCAATGGTTAGGATGAAGCATCAAACAAGAAAATATTAAGAATCCTCAAGAAGACAATCAATGGTGTCGGTCGTGATTGGCACGTTCAATTAAATCCAGCACTATGGGTGTATCGAACTAGCATTCAAACCCTACAAGTGCAACTCCCTACTCATTGGTCTATGGAGTGGAAGCCATCCTTCCTATTGAGGTCGAGATACCATCTCTACGGGTTTCCTTGCACAATCTGATAGATGACGAAGCATACCAAGTCTCACATCTTCAAAACTTGGAACTACTTGATGAAAGGCGACAAGCTACATACAACCACCTCAAATCCTATCAGCTACGTATGAGCAGGAGCTATAACCACCGGGTTAGACCTCGTACATTTGAGGTAGGTGATCTTGTTCTTAGAGAGAATCCTTGCAACCAACCCAATAGAGAACATCAAGGCAAGTTTGAATCAAACTTGTTGGGACCATATGTTATCATTATTGTATTTGGGTCTAGGGCATATCAGTTGGCTACTTCAGAAGGAGAAGCGCTAGCAAATCCGATTAATAGCATGCACCTCAAACGGTTTCATGTGTAAGCTATATAGAGCATCAGGCTCCCATACATATTAGAAAAACACCAAAAACATTTAAATAAATGTCTTGAAGAAAATACAAAAAACAAAATCAAAATAGTCAAAAGAAAAATCCTACATCCAAATGGTGAACAACCACTCTGGTCGCACCTTGGGTAAGTACGATGGTGAAAACCTGGAAAATAGGTGCCACTCATAAAGGCTATGGCTCCATTGTCTTTCAAACTTGTTGTGATCACATTCATTACATCCACTCTTCCATCTGTCAAACCATTGCTTGTTATTGACCTGCAATCGAGGATAGTACTTCATGCGTCTTGCATCCCACTTTTTCATAGTCATGTCTAAACTGGGGGCAATGCTCTTAAACCTATTGATGGAAGTGGATTCTACATTACTTATGATTCATTGAGTTCTTCATTCAAAACTGACTCACAAAATCCAAAAACATTCAAAACTAACTCACAAAATCCAAAAACATTCAAAACTATCTCACAAAATCCAAAAACATTCAAAACAACTCACAAAATCCAAAAAAATCATAAAAACATCAAAAATCGATCAAAAACATGGCAATGCATAAATATCCTGTGTACATACACACCAAACAAACATTTTGAGTTACTCAAACGATGATCACTTATCAAATCAACCAAACCATCAAAACATCGACCCACAACTGTCTTAACAAGGATGCATCCTTCCTTACCACAACAAAGACATGATAACATTTTCTCTGACAAGAAAATTTTGTTTAAGCTATCAAGTGCTTGGTCAATTTGATAAAGTTATTTATTCATTTATATCAGGTTCCTGTGCTACTTCGAGATATCCACAAGTGATTAGAGTAGTTGGGATGGTTCCTAAGTATTGTTTGTTTATTGTCTGCGAATTGTTCCAATGAAGTTCTGGGGCATGTACTAATTGTGTCTACATGGGAAGTTCACTAAGATACGTGATCTTATGCAAAATATAGTCATAGATCACTATGGCTTACTGAATACAACATATACCTCGACCATATGAGCATGAACCATTATAGAGGGTCCATATCTATGCTGCTTGCTTACAGGTACAATGCTCCAAACTTGGTTCGTACTGCCTCGTCCAAGATTGATACTACCATTGCTCAATGATAAAAAATAAAATCACTATGGATCGTCATTTCATCTCATCTGTTTATATTGCATTGTGTTGCATATCACCCATCCATTTGATCATTCATTATTTATATTTATGGTTTTTTATGCAAGTGTGAACAAGTTAAATATGAGAAGTTATTTAATATCAATTGGTTTTGGATACAATCATGACAGAGTTCTCTGATACATCATCAGTGCATCATACAATTTCTCACCAACTTGCATTCATCTAGTATCATAAACGCATGATATCATCATTTCATTACATTTAGTTGCATTTAAATACATCCAGTTCATTATCATTTACCTACATGTAGGTTCATTACATCCATTTTAAATATTCATTTAAGTGCATTTAATATCATTACTTGCATTTATTATCACTTACTCATATTAGCATCCTTTCATCGTTGCAAATACAAGCATTTAGATTCATTTGTATAAATTTCCCATCATCTCATTTACTACCATTATTTAGCCATTAAACGTACATTCATTTAGTCACCTAGGTACAGTTAGATGTCTTTTAAATCATTCAAAATCATTCATCATCATTTAAGTTTGTTTACAATGCATTCATCTAGATTCATTTAGTTGCATTCATTTGCATTTGTCTATCTATTAGTTAAGTACATTCATCTATCAAATCTAGTATATTCTTATACACATTCATTTCATTCTCATCTTTACAAGTTTCCTTTGGATTCATTAAGATGCATTCATTATCCTTTTAATTGCATTAAGGTGTAGTTATTCATTATCCCTTAGTTGCATTATCATTTCACTTAGTCATAGTTTAAGTCATTTTAGAATCATAACATAAACATTTGTTTATTCATTTTCATTCATTTAAGATCATCACATAAACATTTGAAATCATCATTTGTTTATCCATTTTTGCATTCATTTTTTAACCATCTATACACATTTACATAAACCATTCAATTTATTCCATTTCCTCATATCAAACACAACTGCATATCATCATTTCATCAGCATAAACACAAGTTCTATCTATCTCATAGTCGAACATCATTCATTCATCATTTTGCATACATCATCATCAGGACATTACATACATAAAGTATTACAACAACGCATCATACATTTATTAACCTGCATCCACATGTTAGCATCACATTCATAAACATGCATCTAGACATCATATAATCATCATCATCATCATCAAATGCATATAGAAATCATCTCATCCACATATACATCTAGCAAGTAAAAACATCTATCTAAGAATAAATCATAAATCATCATCCTATATAAACCCATACATATCATCAACATGCATATCATCACAAAATATGGGATCTCCTCATATATCACATCATATATCATCTCGCAAAAATATACGTGTATCAGAGTACAGTGATGTCAAAAATATCGGCTACCAAGAGCCATCCAAGTCACAGTCCAAAATGACAATGTAAAAAAATACATAAAGTTCTCTCAAATGGCATTCTAGCCAAATGCTGCACCACCATCACCACTTGCTCCCCCACTACCCCCTGCACCACCTGCACTATCTCACCATGGAGGACCCATCACACCACCACTTCTCTGCATCCTCTGAGACCACTCTGATCTCGCCCGACGCATCTGTGAATAGCTCAGTTCCCACTGACTGGATGGCACCGCCTGCTCATATAAACCCCACCAATACTCTATCTCCGCCTGAGCTCGTCGTATCTCCCTCATCACCTCCCTAGTAGGACCCTGTGCTCCTACCCCAACTTGTACTCTCTCCTGTAGCTCCATCAATCTCTCCACTGCATCATCTCTCTCCTACAGCACTATAGTCAACTCTGACTCTCATGCAAACAGCTGAACATCTCTAGCTGCAACCTCTGCCTCCATCTCCTCCACCCGTGCCTCGGCTTCTATCAGTCGAGTCTACATATGTACTAGCAGACGCTCCTGCACATTTCCTCCTCCCATCCCCATAGGATCCTCTCCTCCACTAGTAGCTCCCTCTCCCGTATCCATAGGTGCCTCTCCCTCCCCCATATCCCTGTCACCTAATCTGACTCCTCCCTACATCACAGGACCCCATGACAGTCGCAATGGCTACCTGCCTCTCCCTCTCCACTGTAACCGTCCTCCTCCACCCCCTCCACCTCCAAATCCACCACCCCCAAATCCTCCTCCTCCATCACCTCCCCTACCTCATCCATCTACTATAGGTCCTTGACCTCCTCTCCTCCTCCGTCTCTATCTCCTATCCTCCTCAAAATCTAGAATCGGCTCCGTCGGATCTGATATACATGGAATAGGATGTGCAATAATATACTGTGTGTACTCATCTGTAACCCCTGCATCTATAATTCCTAGCCTCATATGCCATAGTCTCACCTGTAAAGTCCGAAACTCCGCTAAGGTCTGATCATACGATAACACTGGTCCCCACTGGAATCTCTCTCGTACCGCCCGTACATACTCCCCTGATCCACTCAGAAATCCCTGCCTCCAACCGAACTGACTCATCACTTTCTCAGATACCTGCCTCTCCACATTGTAGGTTGTCCTACCAATCAAGTACCGTGTCATAAATACATAAGTCAAGGCCTCTGCATCATCATCCCACAGCTCACACTCAATATAAGGCCTCCATATCACTATATCTAAATCATCTAATGTCCATCGCCACCACTCTAACTTACCCAGGTGGGGCTGGCTCATCATATCTCCATACATATACACATAGGGCTAATCTACTACCCTAAATCTCAAACTAATAGGTCATGTCAAGGGAGGTGCTCTCATGCCTAGATATGCAGCAGAGTGATCCCAACTCCTAGAGAACTCGTCTCTCGGTACACCACCTCATGCAGATCCTGATATAAATATGCAAGAACGCACGGTCCCCATGCAAAGCGGGTCCCCTCAATCACCATCTGCTCTATAACCTAGCCCCACCCCACAGCCAGTCCATGTGATCGTCGATCAGAGCATAGCGGGGCCCCAACAATCCCTGATAACATAGCTGGAAGTGGCTCATATAACGCAGCTATCTCCTCCCATGCTATTGAGCCATCATCAATAAAAACATCATCATCAAATATCCACTGCACAATGGTTGTCCCCCATGCTCGGTCATATGTCACTAGATCCCCTCAGATAGGGATGTGCAAGATCTGCCACACATCCTCCAGTGTCATGGTCATCTCACCCATAGCCAGGTGGAAAAAGCAAGTCTCGTTGTGCCACTGCTCTGCTAATGTCATCATCAGGCTGCGATTCATCAACTGATCTCTCAGCAGCTGCATAGCTGGATGCCTCTCCCACATCTATAAGATGGGAAGATCCTCCTACACATCACACACATTTGCATCATCATCAGTTGTTTTGTTTCAAACTTTCTTAAGTTTAAACCTAGACTATCAACAAATACTCTGATCAAGTATCTTCAGGTCTCAACAGGTAAGCAATCATGGCAAACCTAGACTACAATAGGCATTTATCATAATGACCTAGTCTCAATGGGGCTGCTATAGTTCAAAACAACTAATTTATGCATCCATCCACCATCGGCATCAAGAGATTATTTTTCTAAACACTGGGGCATCTATTTTTCAGACAATAGCACTATTCTGCTCACAATCGTTCTAAAACAGCTACACACTAGCACTAAAAAAACCAATAGCGCTAAAACCACTACACAATAGCACCATTCCAATACATCAGTGCTACAACAATGCCTCGATCATGCTAAAACAACTACACGAATGCACTAAACCTTGTGATATCGCTAAAACCACTATACAATAGCGCTATAGTGGCACAAAAGTGCTAGTTTAGGTGACAACAGTGCTAAAACACAGTTTTAGTGCTATTGTTTGACTCAACTTGGACACTTGAAAAAAAAGATATCAAAAATGCATAAAAAGCAAAAATTCAAATTGACATACCACTAGTCCAGAGTCATCTGGCCGCTGGAATCAACGGACCCACTCTAGTCGATGATCTGCTATCGGTACTGGTATCCTGACTGTTTCTCTCTCTTTCCCAAAAGTCACTATCAAAGCTCTGAATCGCTGTGGAGATGGATACAAATGACCCTGATTTTACCCCTTCACCCCCAAATACACCCTTCGCCCTCAAACCTAACTTTACCCCGCTCACCGTCGTGATCCCCATGAACTTCCAGTGCCTCCCATTTCTCCGTTTTATCTCCAATTTCTTCTATTCTTTCATTGTTATTGCTAAATTCTTATATTCTACCTCCCCGCCAATTCTCGTTCTTTTTTGAGAGATCGCCTGATTTTTTGAAATTTTTCGGCCCATCTCTCGAGGGGGCATACCACCCATTAAATTAACATTTATGGGGCATATTTCTTCACACCTATTTTTCTTTCTTTGAAATGACGCGATAAGTTGCACCACCTCAAAGAGGGGCAAATGTAGTCACATAAATCTATCCATATAAATTAAATGAATATTTACTATTTATTTGATTAATAAATCCACTAGCCAACCAGTTAATTAAATTAACATTTAATTAATTCATCTTCACTCATTCTCCTATTATATAAATAAATTATTCAATTTATTTTAATTAATTCATTAAACCAAATTGACAATCAATTAAATGAATAAATCCCATTCATTTAATTTAATCTCACTTTCTTCTTGTAAATAAATAAATAAATACTTATTTAAGTCATTAAACAAACCCCCCACTTGCATTCTCCTACAAATACAAGTTGCAACCACAATTGAAATAAATCAATTTTATTTTAATTTAAATCCTATTTTCCCTCACCCACCAAACCCACTTGCAATCCTAAACCCCCTTCTAGACTCTTCTAAACCATTCCTAATTAGCCTAATCCATCCCCTAAATATTGTCACATTCCTAAGCAACTTGGAGTCAATTCTCAAAGTCTTCAAAGTCCTTGAAAAGCATTTAATGTTTTATGTGTTCAACAAGCTAACCTCTAAAGTCTTCCAAACCAATAATGGCTTGTACATGACCATTAATGGCTCTTACATAACCATTTATGGTTAAATCCACTTGCTCCCATGGTTAGAGACTTTACCTCTAACTCAACCCTCATTTGACCCATGGGTCTCTTCAATCATTTATTGCTTTGACCATGGTTATCCTCACTAACTCTTGCACAAGAGTTTATCCATAGGATAAAGACATTATTTATTGGATAATGGCTTTATTCTTTCAACTAAACATTAACCTTACCTCCCAAGTTAACCCTCAAGTCATGTCAAGCATTTAATGCTTATTCCCTCTCCTCTCAACCCATCTCTTGTTGACATTTGTCATCTTGAGATTGGGTTGAAAGTACTCACATAGATCATAAACCCATCAATCATGACCTTTGTTGAGATTACTCAATCTCAACCATCTATTGCTCCATTTTTCCTATAAATAAATCTCATTTCTTCATAATCCAGATCCTGAAAACTTGTATGCATCTAACTTATAGTAAATTTTAGAGAGCATTTAGCATAATCATTTACATTTACTCTTTCGGACTAAAATCAACACTAACGTTTGAACTTGTTTCTTGTGTTTTTGTGTTTGCATAATTCTCCTAACATCTCCTTTTTGTAGAGCATCACATTCAAATTGACCTTTAAATTTACATTAAGTTGACTTTGCATATAAAACAAAAAAAAGCATCATATAGTCACTAGGTCACTTGGAAAATCATTGTCCACCGATACCATTTCGGTCAAACCTATTTTGGTTGAAACATATATATAATGATATTAAAGTATTTTAAAATATATATTTTTCACTAGATGAGAGAATCTTCTCCAGAAGGATATAATTTATTTTTTGATAATGATAAACTTAATAAACAAAAAGTGATACCGAATGAAAACTATCAAAATGTTATTACGAGAAAAAATATACATCCAAATTTAATTTTTCTTTTTTTTTTTTGCATTGCATATGTATGTCATCTATTTGGAAAATTAAAATCAAGAAAAAATAAGTTTGTTTTTATTTTTATTTTTGTGACGCCGATTAGAACCCTTAATTTTCAACATTTTTCAACAATAAAAATTTTGTCTTTAAATATATAAAAAATATCAATTTTTTTTTTAAATATTTAAAAAATAACAAACATAAACTTCATGAATATTTCTACATTTCACCAGTTTACATCATTTTGAAATTAAAATTAAAAATGTCACTTTTATGCAGTCAAAGTTAAACAAAATTAGTTGTGTTGGCCACTGTGTGTGTGAAAAGTGGATCATATCTGTATCTGGAATACACAACACTTCAATTAAGTCATTAGATGCATGGTTAGTAAATCAATCAACAATGAACAATAAATCATCACAAAGCGACCTATTGCCTTCTAGTAGATGTGAGTTTAGTCTTGCTCTCAGATTTTTTATATGCAATACTAGTGACTAGACAACACCTAAACAAAGGATTTAATCTATATGAGTACGAAATAGAGCTAAATGAATGCAAAATTAAGCTAGATAAATGCAAGGTATGTAAGATTAATGAATATTAGGCTAACATTATTAAGCTATGAATAAATATTAAGCTAAATAATTTAATAAAGATGCAATAACTAATATGCAAATATTCTCAATACAAAATCTTAATGAACCTAGAGAAAAAACAACATAATAACAATATATTCTCCAGGATCCTTGATTAGGAGATGAGACCCTGAATTTATAGAAAATTCAGAAAGAAATCGGCGATAGAGATCAAATGATGACGAGCGGTCAAGATTTTCTAAGAAGCACAATCCAGGTGAATTGATGTGATTGGCTACTTTTCTCAGTGTTAAAGGAAATTGAACTAAAATTAAGATAAAATCAAAAAAAAAAAAATTAAAAAAATGGTTTATTCTCTATTTTATTCAATATTGAGATTTAATTGTTTTAATTGCTTTTCTAAGATTTTTTCAATTTTCAATTTGATTTTCAAGATTATCTCCATTTGATTTCTTTTCTCAATTTTTAATTATTTTTTTTTCAATTTAACTCTTTCTTTTGGAGGAAAATTCCTCTTTTTGTGATAAATCTCTTTTTGTAAATTAATTCTTTTTTTGTGATTAAATGGCAAATTATTAATTAATTAAATATGCTAGGATATTTAATTAAATTAATAGGATAATTGATCAAAATGATTTACTTGGAATGATTTAATTAATTAACTTAATATTTAATTAATATTGAGTGATTAATTTTTCATGTGACATTAATGATTGAAGAATTAATTAATTAGGTGCTCAAGGTTGATTTAATTGCCTTTGGTTAGGACCTTGGTGATGTTGTCGAGATTAGGGGCTCATGGTTTAGGTGACTATTTTTAGGGTATTATATTTGCTCCTCTTTGGATTTATGTGTGAGCAGCACGTTGGTTCAAAGAATAGTTGATGTCAAATAGATATTAGTTCTGAACTTGATGGATCAAAAAGTGATGAAGAGCAAGATGTTTAGCTTGATTTGAAGCGATGAAACTGAACAGATTTAATTAAAGCGATATCAATTCTGAACTTGATTGAACAAGAATTGACAAAGAGCGAGATACCGTTCTTGAACTTGATTAATCAAGAAACGAGCATTGATCTAGAAATTGATTGAACTAGATTGAGTGAGAGACGCAATCGATTCTGAACTTGATTGAACAAGAACTGACTGAGCGAAGTGAGATAAAATTGATTCCGAACTTGATTGAACAAGAACCGATTAGCAAGAGAAAATGTCCAGCTTGATTTGATGTGATTAAAACTTAACATTGATTTTAAGATTGATTCAGATAAGGACAAAGATTGATATTCCCCTAGAGATTGCTCTATTTGACATTGAATAATCTCAACTTGATATGACGTGATTTAGTTAAGATGCCCCTAGTAACAAGGTTTGATTAATTTTCTTTCGTTGAAAAGATTTTTGCTCGACTTTATATGAAGATTTAAAATATTTCTCGACTTCTGATGATGTAATCATTGAAAAGATGATGAGGTCATGAGTATGCCCCCTCGAGAGCGAAATCAAAAGATAACAAGGGTACAATGATTTTAGGCAATTTTTTACGATGATAATTACTTGAGCATGATGATTGATGTTGAAGAATTAAAAGTAGAGTTGATTTGAGAATGAAATTGAGATTTAGAGTTGAATTGAGCGTAAAATGATTCAAAAATTGACTTGAGGATGAAAGTGCTAAGTGGTCAACGTCATGAAATTTCAACTAGAGAATTGACATCAGATTTCGATTTCGATCTTGAAAATAGACTCAGGACAACTGATTTAGCTTAGGATATAAGTTTTACGTCCATCAAAGCAAGTTTGAAAATTAGGGTTTGGGCTATATAAGGGGTTTAATGTATTATTGTCAATTTTATATGATTCTTGCTCCGATGAGACATTGTATTTGACAGTTGATATCATTTATACTCTTGGACAGTGAGATTGTGATGAGATATATGAGCTCTTGATTTGATTTCATCATACTTTTGTTGATTGATTATGAGATGTCTTTCTATATGCTTTATTATATATGTATGCATATCTTTTCAATATGGATGTATGCAATGGAGATGTGTATAGATGTTGTTTTTTTATTTCTTTTCATATGCAAATAAATTATGAAAATGAGTAACTAGTAATGCAAATGTTTGTTTTTCTTCATGCAATAATATGAATGCAAATAAGTAATAATGAAATGTATGGATCTATATAAGATGCTTATGTATGCAGCTAACATCTCAATACACAAGTACTCGATCGGAGAAATGATGATGAATAAGATACCACTTAGATGAGAAATGATGATGCTTCAAACTCTCATTCAAAAGATAAAGAGATCATTGTTATCATGCCAAAATCACTCGAAATGCATAAGATTTAGAATGAATGCAACCTAAACCTAGTCACTGGATTTGAAATGCTTAATTTTCATCACTGGACATTTACAAACATGGTAGGAAAAATAGAGTTCCTTCCTTTTCATATGCAATATTAATTATCTTGTCTGCAATGACCCTTTTTTTTCGTTCATATCCTTGGACAGATTACGCATGCATCTGGATTGCACATTAAAGAAATTCCTTCAAAGAAGTCAAAGAAATGATGCCAACCTCCCTGTAGCATACAAATAAGCGGAGTTGAGGTATGTGTGGTGATTTCACCTTGATGTGAAGGCACTTATTACAGACACCCAGCTGATTAGATGTTTCCAGATCATTGGAATCACCCCTACAAGCAGAAAACAAAGAAAAATATTATGCCCTCAATCCTTGCTCCTCTTAGTCAAGATAGACTTCCTCGAGTTACTCAGAGGGAATAATAATCGAAAACCAATGTAAAAGACAACACACAAAGAAAATTTCAATCATATCTTAAATTGTGTAGTGATTATTTCCAGTAATCTCGTTTGGCCTTGTTTACTAAGTGATAAAATTCTTCAGTAGTTTGGAGACAGATGACTAACTTAGATTGGATGACCCTAAGATTGGGACATTGATCGGTTTCAAGCCATGAGGGTTCCAAAAGAACCAGGATGTCACAAAAGCGACTAAAAGATAAAGCAAAAATTCAGCACTTCAGTACAAGAGATAAGACCAACCTCTAAGACAAAATCCAACAGCCATACTGATCTATGTCATTGTTTTGATTTGATCATTGATAGGAATGTCTAGTTTCAAAGAGTACGTACCCCGTATAAGACCGATCTGTCTAGTTTCGAGTGTACCCTTCCTTGTATAAGACATGTTGATGTTTGGTAGAGTTTGATAGATTGATTAACAAGACATGTGATAATTTTGATTGCAAACCTTGAGAGTTTGTCTGTGGTTGATTTGGTTTGATGGATGGTTTATGCTTTCTTGCTTCGATTTTTCAAATTTTTTTTATTTTGAGTTTTTTCATTTTTAAGATTTTGTTCGAGACATTTTATGATTTTTAGGATTTTGTTCAAGACATTTTATGATTTTTTTAGGATTTTCTCAGCTATGCCCCTAGTATGCAAACCTATATAACATGATGATCTGCAGAATGCATGTGGAGACAATGATTTTTTGATATGACCTATGTTAATACAATATGCATGATGAAGATACATTTCCTATTCGAACAAGGATGACCATGTTTGTTCAGCATTTCGTAATACACCAATTGAATTGGAGGTACAAAAAAATTCATAGATAAGCGATCAATCAATCCTTAAGGTCCCTTGGAACATCCAAATTAACACACTTAGTGACTAGGATTTACAAATGGAGATGCAGAAAACTTCCCCATAGATTCTTGAAACTTTGATCTTCTTTTGCCCATGTGAGTGCAAATGAGTTAATTCCTGCTCTTTTGTTCACTAAAGATCGTTAGCATCCTATATGAATAGCTATGTGAATTATTCTAACTTCAAAAGCATCTCAAATAGAGCCTCACTGCAAGCAAGCTTTTAGAGCTCCAATGAGGTTATAGACTGTAATCTCTCAAATATTGCTCCATTGTCAGTAGGCATCCATATCCCTGATGGAGTTACTTGCATGTTCCCATAGTCTATATTTTTGTTGCACTTTGTATGCCTGATATTTCAGTTATATATCATTGCTCTTTTGCCTTGAGATGAATATTTGGCATAGCATTTTTTTTATTTTTTTTTTGCCTTGACTTGTAAGTAATGAAACCTACTTGGGTGTGACAATTACAACGACGCTGAAGTAGAATTTTAGGATTTTCACCAGTCATATGATCAACTAGGTGTCTCGAATGAATTAGAGATTTTATTAATGTGTTTGAGATATAACAATTGATAGATTTTGAGTTACCAATTCGCAAATAGTGAAATCACTACCCAACCATAAGTAAAGTGTCTTCACAGGGTAATGTTGAAAAGGAATGACCTTGGGATGTCAAAGACTTCATGTCGGAATATCTAAGAAAGGAGACAACCCTTTTTTCTCTTGAATGCAAACAAATGATAAACTTGGACAGTTGCCTTGTTTTATTGATGCTGATATATGAAAATGCAAAAATTTTGTGAATGTGATGAATTAAAAAAAGAAAGTATATGTGATGTAGTGCTTTGAATAAAATGATATGCAATGAAAAAAGAAAAATCAAAACTAACCCAGTCCTTAGATATAGTATTGTTTAAAGTGCATGTTGTTCATAGGGTTGGGTAGTTTTGTGTAGGTAGTTCGTTGGTCTTTGTTTGAAGAGTCAGATAAAGATGCCTTTTCCAATAGGATATAAGGACTCAGCTAAGTATACATGTTTAGCATCTCCAATGTTGTTTTTCTTAGTTTTTGGATTTTTTGATGAAACTAGGGTAAAGTCTTATGCAAAGGATTGCATAAGGGGTATGGAAGGATGAAAAGGAGGAATTGGATAATGGATCAGATATTGAAAGTTTGGTGCATGAGCGAATGGAAACATTTACGGGGATCACCATTGGCACACATCTTGAGGGATGGTGGATTGATGGAGGAAAAGTGGATCTCATATTTTGAGATTTGGATGGAGGAACAATCAAGTATTTTGGGACATAAGCATCCAAAATGGATGAAGGAGGTGGGGTGAACTCACAAAGTTGGTTCCCACTTTTTGGTGAGTCCTGATTTTTGCTGAAATCATACATTTTTTAAAAAATATAATGATTTAAGCTTGAAGAGGTCCCATTTGAAGTAATTAATTGAAGAGAGTTAAATCAAAGGCTCTTAGATCAAAATTTCTTGGATAGAACCTCTCTACTTCTAAATCATACTTGCAATGGAGTCTCCTTTGCATCTATCAAATGCTGATAAAAAACCAATTTTACATTAGCTTTTGGGGGGTCAAATTAATTCATTTAAAAGTTTTTTTTTTAAGTATTTAGTCCTTATTATAATCTTTCCAAATAGTATAACTTTTGATATATTTAATTTTATTAATATATTTTTATTTTATTTCTTATGAATGTAGGTTTTTCACCGAACATGAACTTCTTTGTTCAATGCATTGGGAAAAATAGTAAACTAATTCAAAAAAAATCTGAAAAATATCTATGCACTAGGTATTGGTGTTTTATTTTTAACAAAAAAAGGAAAATTGAATTTTGATATAAAATTAGTCGAACTTCAAAACTTAATAAAATAAAAAATATTCAACATATCACTATCAAACCAAGTGCATGCCCTGGGTATTGATGTTACAAACCAAAATTCAAAAGAATTAAGTTTTTACCATTTATAGAAAAAAAATTGTGTTTCGGGATACAGATCACTCTTAAAAAATGTTGTTTGCTGTAAACAACCACTTTTTAAGGGAGATGGAAAAATCAATAAAATTTTATTCAAACAAATTTGCAAAAAATATATTTAGAATCTACAAACAAGATGTTAAAAATTGCTTGTTTATATCATCTTCAAATTCTTAACGGTTTAAAAGTTATAGGTGTCAGAGAGTGAAGGTTTTTTTCAAAATATTCATCTAAGTGTCAAAGTTGGTCAAAAAGTGGGAAAGTATTGTGATTTCACCCGGTGATGGAGAAATAGATTTGGAAGGTTTGGATGGAAGAAAAACAATCTTGGTTGTTGATTTGGATTTTTCTTTAGATTGTTGTGCTTCAAGGAGACGCTTAGGGATCCACATGGTTTTTTATTTTTTATGCTTTTGTAGTTTCTTGGAACGCATTGCTTCTACAAGTGCCTTAGGAACCCATGTAGCTTTTGATTTTGCTTTATTTTGCTCAGTGGGCCTTTGTGTCCTTTTAGATGGATGGAAGGTACGTGAAGATGTACACCTTTGTTGATCCTGCATAAGGGATGGAGGAATATAGGGTCCTAAAATGGATGGAAGAGATGAAGGGGAAGGCGTGTACTTGGATTTTGGTTTAGTAGGGATAGCAACATCTTGAGGAATGTCACTGAGGCCATGACCCTTAATATTTTCTTTAATATGGAAAGGTTATTGTGTGTGAAGGTCTACCCCTTTGCATTTATAAATATTTTGACTTGTAGGATCATGAGAGGGATTTTTAGGCATGACGGATCCTTGAGGTGAATGTGGAGGATTATGACAAGGAGATGAAGGTATACTTTAATCTTGATGTGAAAGAGGATCATTGGATAGAGTAGGAAGGGTGTTTGACTCTTCATTTTGAATAGGATCGTTTGAAAAGGTGGAAGAGGCATCATGATCTTGTTTAGGAAGGATGATTTTCTCTTGATATGGAAGGGGGTCATCTTGGAAGAAAAGGAAAAGTATAATGAGATCATCATGGGATTCTAGGGAGGTAAGATCATTTTCAACCATTGGATGGGATGGCGCTTGAGATAGCCCTTGAGGGTTAACATGAAAAGTTTCATCATTAGGTTCATTATTTGAGGGATATGATATGGATTGTTGTTGAGAAGCCTTAGGAGATGGAGGCATCATGGAAGAGATGGAGGCTACATGTGGGTCATTGCTAGACATAGGTTCAAAATTTTGATCATGCTTGGTAATGACATATGGTTTCTTCTTAGGTGAGGATCTTCGATTTCAATAACACCATCATCAAGGAGGTCTTGAATTTTATGTTTTAATTCCATACACATTGAAGTCTTATGTTTGTTATGCCTATGGTATGCATAGTTATTACTCAAAATTGCACATCCCCATATGGTCTTTTTAGGCAATATGATAAGATTGTGCTTAAGAAGCTCTTCCAAAGATGACTCAATAGATTTCCCCAAAGGTGTAAACTGTCTATCTAGGGGATAGATCTCTTTTTGTCTTGGTGAATATGTCTTGTGATCTTGTATGAGATTTGACTTTTGATTTTCAATTACTTTGTGTTCCACCTTGTATAATTATTTTAGCATTTCTTGAAGTCTAGTGTTCTTGATATCATGAAATTTTATCTCAAGAGGGGTCATTGAATCTTTTTGTCGGGCTTGAATGTCATATATTTCTTTCTTGAGATCTTGAATTTGTTGGGCCAAGGTAGCCATGGGATTCTTACTTTTGTCAGAATTTTTAGAAGAGCTTCTGGTTTGAGCAAGCATTTACAACCGACATGACTGAGAGCTAGATGTGATGCAGAAGTCAAGATCAAATTGAAGCTCATTTTTCATTTAATGTAGTGATTAAGAGAAGTAACTAAGATTCAGTTTGGTTTTAGGAAAGATCTATCATGTATAAGACGTGATCTAAGTAACTTAGTTTGATTTGAGAGAAGTGACTAAGATTCAGTTTAGTTTTAGGAACAATCTATCCTATATAAGGTGTGATCTAAGTGAATTAAGTTTGATAAGTAGTTGATTGAACTAGCTGAAAGATGATCGACAAAATCGTGCAATACAACGGCAGACGTACACTATCGAGATTGCTTATGCTCAGAATTATGATGACCAGATTTATGCTCGCTATAGACTGATTAGGCAATTAGACTGATTAGACAAGTTTGATTGTTCTAGAAAAGTGTGTAGACAGACAAGTTTCTAGACTGACGAAATCAGGAACTCGTACGACAGAGTTTTCAGACCCAGGCGACAATTTAAAAATTCCTAGACGATAGAGATAGTTTCTCGTACGAGTTGGTGCCTAAACTCGAATGATAGTTTAGTGACCTCTAGATGACAATCTGATAAGTATGATAGTTATTCGTACGATAGTATGTTAAGGGCCATACGACGATTCTTTAACAACAGAACGATAATTTTGTATACTTGGACAATAATTTTGACAAGGTTAGACGACAAACTGACAAGACCAATGAAGACTCGTATGACAATAGGTATGTAGCCAGACTACAATTCAGCAGACTCATACGACAGAGGACTATACAAAGACGAGATTGTGACACAGATAGAGTTTTGACAACTGACAGAGACCAGTTTTTTATAAGGACTGAGTTTTTGATGACTGACAGAGACTAGTTTTTTTTACACAGACAGAGTTTTGATCACTGAGTTGTTGATGTTGTTGATTTGTTTTCTCCAGTTTTAGTATTTCAATTTCAATTTCAGGGATGAAAACATAGTAAACACAAAAGATGTATAATGACTTTCAAGCACAACACGTTAACCCTACGAAAGTTGGCTTAGAGAAGAAAATCTTTGCTTGCAGACTTAGGTACACACCCAATATCTAATCAGAATACGGTCGTTGAGTCTCACGCAATGGATTCTCAACATTGTATTAGCCGAATCCAAGCACTAATGGGGGCACGATATGGCAAGTATCTTGGGAGAGTTACTATCTCTCTTACACAAAGATTATCCCCCTTTCGGAGGTGAATCGGGTAGCCTCTATCTTATAGTTCTTAGTCAAGAATTTTGTTCGAAATTACCCCTTGAAGTCACGTTAGCATGATTGAGGCCTATAGCCCGACAAGGTACCAAAACAAATTATAGTCACGTAAATGTGATTGAGATTGTGAGGCCCTACAAAATGCTCGATATGAGAGATCTCAAAGAGAAAACTCAAATAATCCCGTCCTCTGAGACTTTAATCACTAGAGGCATGTTTATTATAGTGAGTTTGAATGCTCAGGTCCAGTTGTACTCACTTGGGTCGTTCTCATAGGGTGATTACTTTTTCCCACTGTGACAGCCCTAGTAAAGGTACACAAATCTCAAATTTAGAAAAAGCCTCAAGGGTCTGGATTTCTGATTGTCTGTAAAGACAAGAGCATACTCTCCTACCTCTTAGATTTTTCTTCAAACATAAAAGACAGATTTGTTCATTAACCAAATAGCAATTTAAGTGCCTAAGAAAATACTAAATGAATACACAATGTTTAGTCGATTCTCCTTAGGCAACCTACAAGAACAGCGTATTAGTAGTCATTTTGCTTTTGATTCTTTAACAGACATATGTTTGATTGATAAATTCTTTGAAAAGTGTTCTGCAAACATTAAAAGCCCAAAATTAGTTGCTAAAATAACATAAAATTTTATCAAAAGAAAATTCTAGCATGCAAACTGTAAATTAAACTAATCTAACAAGAATTTCCATTTGTTATGACTATCCTAGTTATGACAATTTTGATAGTACTGCATTTTGTCATTCATACCTTTCAAACAAGACAAAATTAACAAAATCACTTCGATGAAAATGTATAAAACTTGGTTTCAAACAACATATAAAAACTTTGTTTAGATCCAACGTTTCAATAAAATGTTATACCCTCTGAACAAAGACCATTTTTTACTGTCGCGGAAGAACAAGTAAAATGATAGTACTGCACTCTGTCAACCATAACTTTCAACCCTGACAAAATTACAACAATCTCTTCAGTGCAAATATAGAACACTGGTTTTTACACAACATATCAAAATTTGGTTTAGATCCAATGGTTCAATAAAAAGTTATGCCCTCTAAACAGAGACCATTTTTTACTGTCACAAAAGAACAAGCAAAAAGAAAGATTTTTATTTACAAATTTAACACATGTTTATTAGTTATAAAAACCAAACATAAAATCTATTCAAGCAACATTAGAAATCTTGTAGTCATGGGTTTAGGCCCCACGATGGGTGCCAAAAATGTGTATGTCAAAAGTGGATCGTATCTGTATCTGGAATACACAACACTTCAATTAAGTTATTAGATGCATGGTTAGTAAATCAATCAACAATGAACAATAAATCATCACAAAACGACCTATTGACTTCTAGTAGATGCAAGTTTAGTCTTACTCTCATATTTTTATATGCAATACCAATGACTAGACAACACCTAAACAAAGGATTTAATCTATATGAGTACAAAATTGAGCTAAATGAATGCAAGATTAAGCTAGATAAATGCAAGATATGCAACATTAATGAATATTAGGCTAACATGATTAAGCTATGAATAAATATTAAGCTAAATGATTTAATAAAGTTGCAATAAATAATATGCAAATATTCTCAATACAAAATCTTAATGAACTTAGAGCAAAAACAACATAATAACAAATATTCTCTAGGATCCTTGATTAGGAGATGAGAGCCTAAATCTATAGAAAATTCAGAAAGAAACCAACGGCCGAGATCAAATGATGATGAGCGGTCAAGATCTTCCAAGAAGAAGCACAATCTAGGTGAATTCATGTGATTGGCTGCTTTTCTCCGTTTTAAAGGAAATTGAACTAAAATTAAGATTAAAAAAAAAACTGATTTATTCTCTATTTTATTCAATTTTGAGATTTAACTGTTTTAATTGCCTTTCTGAGATTTTTTCAATTTTTAATTTGATTTTCAGGATTATCTCCATTTGATTTCTTTTCTCAATTTTTAATTCTTTTATTTTTCAATTTAACTCTTTCTTTTGTAGATTAATTCCTCTTTTTGTGATAAATCTCTTTTTGTAAATTAATTCCTTTTTCTTGTGATTAAATTTCAAATTTATTAATTATTTAAATATGCTAGGATATTTAATTAAATAAATAGGATAATTGATCAAAATGATTTACTCAGAATGATTTAATTAATTAAATAAATAAATAATATTGAGTGATTATTTTGTCATGTGATATTAATGAATGAAGAATTTAATTAATTAGGTGCTCAAGGTTGATTTAATTGCCTTTGGTTAAGACCTTGGTGATGTTGTCGAGATTAGGGGCCCATGGTTTAGGTGACCATTTTTTAGGGTATTACAACCACTTCCTTTATAAAAGTGTGACATAGGTTTTTCCTTGTACCCATAAGCTCCCCAAACAACCTTAGCAAACTCAAACTAATTTATAATCTCAAAATACTTTTCCATTTCCGTTCGTCATGTTTCAGCTACATCCCAGCAATGGTTCCTTCAAACTTTGGAGGGGTGATTTTCTTCATATCATGAGATAGCTCACTTGCATGTCTTTTCATTTTTCTTCTTCCCAACCTAGACTCAGATTCTTCATTGTTATGATCAATTGACTATGATTAGTCATGGCAATTTTCCCCTTCCTCTCCATCAAAAATTGTTTCTTCATGTCTTTTAGTTCCCATAACCTTTTTCTCAATATTTCCAATTATTTCTCTAATTTCATTCATCATGTCCAAAATATGATCCAATTTAGCCTTAGTGTTTTATGCACCTTAGCCTACTTCTTGGCTATCCTTCAGGTTGGTTCTTTTCCAAACCATTTTCCACTAGAATAGTTCCACATGGAGGTTTCATTTAAATTAGATCCTAGGAAAGTCATCTAACTTCCAAAAAGTACATATTACAAAAATCAAACATCCAAACATAAAAGACTTAAAGAAACTTTTACACAAGTTTTTCCAAAACATGATTGTATTTATTCTCATAAGGATTCCAAATATCCTTACATTTACATAGAGTGACTATTCAGATAGTCAAGGGGAGAATATCCCTCAGATTCACTTTGTGATACATAACTAAGTGGAACATATCCCTCATATTTTTGTTCACACACATGGTCAAATGGTACATATCCTTCAAACTCATTCTCAGATACATAACATCGGGAGTATATCCCTCGGATTCATCACTAGAGGAAATTACAACTATCTTAGACAATGTGGGTATACGAGGGTCCCTAAAAATCATGTCAAAGCCAATACTCCATTTCGAAGACATGTCCCTGGAAAGTGGTAGAGAATTTGACTTGGCAAGAGAGATAGGATGTACAAAGTTACTTGCCTTACACATCTTCCTTTTCTCTTGATGGATACGAGATAGGGTATGACTAATAGTCTCAATGTTACTTAGCCAAATTTCATTGTCATAATTAGTTCCATTTATGGTTTTAACATTGGCTTCCCCTTCCTTGAGGTAGTGATCATTTCCTATCATTGACTTCCTTGAAGTAATCTTGAGATGCACCATCCTAGCACAAGAATTCCTAACATTAGACTCACATAATGTTGGAGGGAAAGTATAACGAGCGCATAGGTTCCAAAGTTGAAGCTAGTTGCTCTGATACCACATGTAACAAGCCCAATTGGTCTACCCATTCAATTTACTAAGTTTTAACCCACATAAGAATAGTTTATAATACCAACATTTAGGTAATAAAAATTGTATTTTCTATTTCATAAACAAGATACATATTTGAAATAAATCTCATTTCAAACCTTTCCTTTGCATCATAATTAATTTACAATTTCATATTTATAATCATGTGAATGATAATATTTACAATTCCACTATCAAATTTCCAAATATCATAGAGATACTTCATAGCTTCCATGAACTTACATAAGAAATACAAAACGTCCAGATGTCCTTATTGGCATACATCCTCAAATTTTTGGCCGCCAACTGCATGAGGAAAAGCATCACTCAAACACTTTTACCAAACCAAGACTTAACTGTCCCCCTTGTCTCTTCCTACTAAAAGAGACTCGACCCTTCAACGAAGAGATCTGTTTGGAAACCTCATAATAATAGCCTCGTGAACATATTGTTGTGTCCTACATATCTAGAGCTATCATACATTGACTACAACTTACATGTATGATATTCCCAGCCTAGTATGTAAACCTAGATCACAGTGAACCAGCAGTGTAGACAATGGCAACCTACACTACTTTGGCCTAAGAATTCAACACCCAGTACTTTGAGTGAGAGTTATATGTTCACCCACTTCTTCGCTCAATTTGGTAAATTGACCATTCATACTCTTTCCAATTATAATATTTTCATTCCCTTAAAATTGATAACAGAATGACTAACGAGGTTACTCCCATCCACGGATTATCCTAATCCCAAGATCAACCAAGTTAACCATAGCTACACATATTTCTAATCAATATGATTACATATTTTTTGACATAGAATTGTGTGTGTGTGTGTGTGTGCCCAAAACAAAAGAGTTTCATAGTAACAAGACTCTACAAAAAATCATGCATGCTCATTTAAACAAGAAAACCAAAGTACCAATCAACAAAATCATTAATCTATTTCATCTTTCGTCAAGCATTTGCATTCAAATATTATTTCAATATAAAAAGAATAGATAGAATCACCATACCTGGAACTATAGCTTCAATGAAGATATTGCTTCCTAAGCTTAGTCCACGCTTGCTTCGCCGTCTTAAAATCAACTTATCCTCAACTTTAATCTCTCACAAGCTCTCAACCAAAACAATCTAACCTACTTCCCTACTAAAGAATTGAACAATCTCTCTCTTGCAAAAATGAAGAATGAGAAACGAGAAAATGATGAGTAAATGAGTTATCTAAAAATAGAGAAGCTACTATATTTATACAAGAATTTGAGAGACTTAATGTGCCTACAATTATGCTGTCAAATCCGCAACCTTTCTCCCTTCTAATGTCACCACTTAGTTTATAATATTGACTAAGCCTAATCACATAAATATGTGGCTTCCAAAATAACTATAAAACCGACACATATAAAGTCCCATTTTATTCTACTAATGAATCACCCCTACATTTACAAGTCAAAATATGTGTTTCCATAATTTACTTCTTACCTAAGAAAATAGGTTTCTAACTCTTATCAAATGATAGAGTTTAATATAATTACCATTTGCCATGCATGTAAAGTGGGTCGAATGCTTTGACCACTAATGCTATGAGATAGGAGGGGGCAATGTAAAACATTAACATCCCCCCACTCCCTTAGGAGAAGGGGGTACGCCACCCTTAATGGTGGTCGGCCTACTAACCACCCACGTGGAATTCTTGTTGACCTTTAACATGTCATTTAATAAACTCGATTCATATATTATTTTTTATCCACCGCACATTCGAGAAACGCCTGTTGTGCGACTTTCACTTAAATACTATATATATAGTATTTAAATTCAACATTATAAATACTATATATATAGTATTTAAATTCAACATTATAAATAATTTACATTATATATATAGTCACATATTTTGCATAATTAATCAAATTAAAATAATAATAATATAAATATCTAGATATTTTATTATTTTAATATCCTTTCATACTTCATATATTCTGCTTTTGGATTCAAATGTGTAGAACTTTGTTGATGCAAAAAATTTCTACATAGCTGAATCCAGAAGCAGAATATATGAATTTAGCATGGACTGTGAAAATCTTATCTCTCTAATTCATACATACTTTGATTTATATATTCATCGATCTATGTACATATACATTAAACATTTATTGAATAATATATAGATATCATCGCCCAAAGATTTAACCTATCATAAAGATTCAATCACACATCCCAAATCAACCAAAGCATTACAAAACATCACCAACTCCGACAGAAGGTTACTTATTATTTCCCAACTAACTTGACTCAACTTGACCAACTAGGATGTAAGTTTGTGATAGCTCAATTAGGAACATATTAAAGATTACCGAACCAAGTTCTTTTCCTGATAGATACTCTTCCTCCCTTATGGAGGCTTGATCACTTCCTACATCCAACTTAGCACATTACAATAGTAGTTAGTCGTTACCATTGCATACATATGCATCATAGATTTTCATCTTCAATTATTCAAAGTATCTGTAGCATCCTAAAAATGCGACACTTGCAATTTCGATTGCATTTGGGTCTTCACGATGGCGGCGCAACGTTGAACCTAAATGGAGACCCCGAAACCTGCTTGTGACACCAAAAACTGCATTTTTCTGCACCTTGGCCTGATCCCTCCTTGCACCTTGCTGCCCCGAGAGGTGGGACCATGGCGCCCAGCACCCTGGTCCTTCAGGACTAGGGTGCCCAGCGCCCTGGTCCCCCAGGACCATGGCGCCCAGTGCCCTGGTCCCTGGCCCTATTTTGGGCCCGGTCTCTTTTGGGCATCGGGTCTTTAAGTTTGCAATTCGGGAAATAATGTTTCCTGGTCGGCCTAAGGTCGAAAAAATCAGTCTATCAGCCCTAATTGACAAGTATATAAACTAATTTTCCTCTCCTAGAAAGGGAGGAAGAAAATAAGCAAAGGGCAAGACGCGGAAGCGATATTCAAACATTCAAACATTCAAGCATTCAAGTATTCCTTCAAGCAATTGAGCATTCTAAGTCTCCATTCAAGGCTAGGTGTTGCATTCAAGACAAGGATTCAACCATTGAAGAGGAGATCACTTACAACACATAACACATAACATACATTACACCTTCGCATAGACGAACAAATCCACCTTCGTTTCGCGGATTTTTCGGAGGACCGTGTGCACGCCGGGCGCCATCGTCCCATCAACTTTCGCTCAAATTTGCAGAACAACATTGTCTCGACATTTTACTGCTAATTCCAGGTCCACAGCTTCATCCCATATCCCTATCTCTGTTTACAAGCGAATCTTTCTTGCTTCTACATACATTCCTAGTTCAATCATTCTATCTACATTCTTTACAAAAGAGGGTATCCTTGATGTCTCAACCCTTGAAACTCATTTAAAATCCAATCCTGCATTGCGTGGGATTGGATCTTGTGGGTTTCAACCCCTCTTTTGAATGTAAAGTCTCTCCTAAGTGAAAACCATCAACCCTAGTGACCTCCCTTCTCTCTCCTTGGAGTTGGGGAGGGGAGAACAACTAGGGTTCGATTTTTCCGCTTTACAGTATCATAATGATTGCACATTCATTCCTTAGATTTTCCAATCAAGATAAATATATTCAAAATGTAATCATGCATTAAAGCATTTTAACCACAATAGGGTGTAAGAGAAGCGAATGTCAAACTGTACAGTGGTCTGAAAGTGTATTAGAATAGTGATGAAGACATTTTCTTATGCATTTTTTATTGTGAACTATGATTAGTTTTTTCAATGGATGTGGTTCTTTATAGTTCAACCATATTGATGTATTTTTATCAAAAGTATTGTATCTTGCCCTAAAGAAGTGATCTTCAATGTTTGCCAACCTCTTTTATATCTTTCCCTAAGGTTGTGCACCTTAGTTTTGCAAGTTATCTCAAGGGCAGTGAGCTCCTTGGCCTTTGATCTAAACATTGTAATCTAATTATCATATAGTGAGATAGTTCTCATTGTGGTTTTTCCCAGTTTGGGTTTTCCACATAAAAATATTGGTGCTCTTGTGTGGTTGTTGTTGTGGTTTCAGTTATTTACTTTCATGCATTAAAGCATTTTAACTAAATAAAGTAACAGTAAATAGGTAATATCACAATGGGGTGTAACAAAAGCGACTGTCAAACAGTACAGTGATTTGAAAGTGTATCAAAATAGTGATGAAAACATTATCTGATGCATTTTTAATTGTGAACTGTGATTAGCTTTTTCAATGGACGTGGTTCTTTACAATTCAACCATTTGATGTCTTTTTATTAGAACTTGTATTGTATCTTGCGCTGAAGAAGTGATCTTCAGTGTTTGTCAGTCTCTTTTGTATCTTGCCCTAAGGTTGTGAACCTTAGTTTTGAAAGTCATCTCAAGGGCAGTGAGCTTCTTGGCCTCTAGCCTAAACATTATAATCTGATTATCATATAGTGAGATAGTTCTCATTGTGGTTTTTTCTAGTTTAGGTTTTCCACATAAAAATCCTAGTTCTCTTGTGTGGATGCTTTTGTGATTTCAATTATTTACTTTCATGCATGAGGTATATGAAATGAATGTTAAGTAATAGGTTAATTTTGATTGAGTTTTAGTACATGTTGATTCACCCACTCTCCTCGCCCTCTCAACATTAGATAGTGTTCAACAAGCATACCTTATTGTTTTTATGTTGTCACATGATGCTATCTTTACATTCCAATATGCTTACTATAGACACCTAAAATTGTCTTGTCTAATTAAATAAATATTTTTATTTATTTAATTATTTTATCCTAAATCTTCTATTAATTAAATAATTCTTTATATATTTAATTAATCCATTGATCTTCTTCTGAGCCTTTCCTCATTTAAATAAATACTTTCATTTATTTAAATTGTCATTTTCCTAAATTAAATAACTATTTTATTTATTTAATTAATCTCACTTCTTCTATTAATTAAATAAATCTTTAATTCAGTAGCCTTTTCTACCCATGACACATGTCATTCATCTCTTAATTATTCTTTTACATCCCCCTTTATCATTTAATTATTTTCTCTACCTAACCTTTAATCCTAGACGACCATTTATCTTTACACCTCTTAATCTTATCCCTCCATTTCTTACAGTGTTGTCTATATAAGAGGATGTCTTCTTCTTTTTTAACCATAATCATCTAATCAATGTGTCTAATCAATCTTATGCAATCAAGTCTTCTTGAGATCAAACTCAACCACAATTTTGTTCTTTGTTGAGCTCTTGTGCACAAAAAATCTTAGAGCAACTACATCAAACAAGATCAATGGAGATAGGAATAAATGATGATCAAACCCTACTAGACATGGGAATGGTATATTTTATTTTATTTGTTGATTTGCATGGCCTTAGGTATCTTCATTTGTGTATGGTGGATGTTTTCCATTGTTAGACTAAGGTTTTGTGGTTGGATCCTTGTTAGTCTTTCAATATTATTGTTTTCATCATCCATTTTCACCATATACACTTACTACTCTTTCCATGGTTTGAGTTAATTTTAAATCTATCTTCCACTCTCCAATTTAATTTAAACTTTTTAAAGCAATTTTATGGAGGAAGCATAAAAGATCACTAACATTCCATCTTTGATAAATGTAGACTAACATATTCTTATATTATATGCTTATATGATGCTACTCATTGGATTATTTTCTATTTTATCAATTCTTAAGCTATATTACTATATAAAATAGTTTCAATGATTCAATATATTACTATTTAAAATAAAATACATTTAGGGGAGAGGATCCAATAGTTGAGTACCCTAACTTTGCACGTCTCAAAATTTTCATGAAAAATTTCAAATCAATTCCATTTTTGTAAAACTTACTTGGCAAACCTCTTGCTTATAACTAAAGATTCAAGGCCACATCATCAAAGCTGATACTATGTCAATATACTTTATGTTAAGGTGTCTCAAGAGACCCAAGAAAAAATTAGACTGCTAGTTATACACAGCATCATGTTTTATTGGTACACTATTTTTGGCATCACGTGATTTGTTGGCTTTTAAATCAAATGAATACATTTCATTCAATTATGTATGCTCGCCATCAACGCCGACTTTAAAGTCACAACAATTAGTGCAATATTATTAAAAATAATGAGCATTGAATCAGCAAATTCTATAATAACTATTGAAATGTGCCAAGAGATGAACTTTCCCATTAAAAGATGGTGAGAGATCAATTTCAAAATAGCTATTTTAGTACATTTATGATTTAAGAATTTGTCTTAATTTTTTTAATAATTTTTTTTTAAAATTAAGTATAGATATTATAAAATTACTAGCATAATCATATCATAATGCTATAACAATATTATGTAGTAATAAGGTAAAAGAGTACTAGCATACTCATATCATAATGCTATAACAATTTGTAGCAATACGGTAAACACAAAAAATATATAATATATATATAAAACAAACATTTAATATTAGACTAATTAAGTAATTCTAGGGAACTAACACCGAATATTAAAAAAAAATGAGGCAAACCCAATGAGCTAGAGTAAATAAGTGAAGCTGGATGTTTTGTTTTTATCGCATTAATTGAACCGTCAGATATTATTTTGATTGCATATCCATTGTCACAATCACAATCTGAAATTTTCCTAGAATTAATGAAATCAGATTGTTATATCACTCGTTAGTTCTGTCAGAAGTGCCTGAGATAAAACAGGCAATGATGGTTTGATGGCCTTGTTACCGTATTTATACATATTTCTGTAAATATACTCAAAATTTTAAGAAAACTGTAAGGGGGAAGTTTCTTTTTATAATTAATACAATTAAGTTCCGTGACCATACCAGCGGGGAGGATAAAAAGGAGATTTAGATTAGACCGTCAAAAAATTTAAAGGATTATGCTTTTATAGATTTAGTCTATAATATTTATTTATTTATAAAAATATGCTTACAATTTGAAGGGCACCTGCAAATTAATGGCACACACAAAAAATAAACTACTTGACCAGTATTGACCGTCAGATGCATAAAACTACAGTAGAACTCAAAATGTCAGAAGTTGGATTTTCTAAAGTTCTGGCATCTACAAGTCTGCTAGATCAAGTGCTACAATATGGTATAAAGTTGAACCAAAATATTACTAGAAGTTAGCATTTAATATTCATCAGGTGTCAGAACCCGGGGGCTGGTCGGTTCTATACGTGTTCTTTGAAAAAGGCTTACTTTACATTGGAATGGTAAATTTGTTTCACAAAGACAACCGCCAGGCGTTTCATTAAATCCTAAAGTTATCCCAAGTAAAACAAAAATCAATTTGGATTCAAAAGAAATTCTCGATTCGAGATAATGGTATGATCTTAAACTGTACATAATGGGAGCTTTTGAGGTAGGGCCCTTGGGTTCAATTCCCAGAAGACGTGTTCAAGTGCTGAAAATGGATAATATACTGCATTGTACCAAGTGTCTTTTAGAGTTTCTTCTTGGTCCACCCATAAGAAATGTTGAGATGTTGAAAATGGATACACTGTATCACACCAAGTGCGTGAAAGAGTTTCCCCTTAGTCCTGGCATCTTAAACCCAAAAGACATGTTTAAATCTGGAAAATGGATATATACTGGTCCTCACAAGACATGTTAAAGTTCTGAAAAAGGATATAATATACTGCATCCCACTAAGTGTATTAAGAGGTGCCCTTGGTCCTGGCATCTATGCCTAATAAGTATGCATCTGGAATCAACTATGTTAGTGTTTTAGTCCATCATCTAAAGGTCGATGTTATTTTCACAAGGGAAATCTGTGATTCAGTAAAATATAGAAGCAAAAACGTACCTAAATATCACATACATAGAACAATAAGCATGCTAGAGCACGAAAGGAATTGAAAGAAATGCATCGTGTGGCTAGCTGGTGGAAACTCATACTACATCCCACTGTGTGTGTGAAGAGTTTCCCCTTGGTCCTGGCTTCTTAAGCCCAATGCCATCCCCATAAGGAAACTTTATAGATCAGTTAAACATACAAGCAGAGAACATAATTACATATCACATACATATGACAAATAAGCATTGCTAGAGCAAGAAAAGAATTGAAAGAAATTCATCTCGTGGAGCTTCTTGATAAAAAATAGCTTAAGGATATTCTATGGCAACTGATATGGTATGTTCAGACAATGACTGTCCAAGTTAACGCCTCTCTACCCTTTCTATTTCTGCTTGAGAGATTGACATAACAAGATGATCTAGAGTCCATCATGGCAGTTAAAAATACAATATTCTCCCAAGTCTTACTCTACACAATTCATCAATCCTGCTTGTTATTTACAGTGACAACAAAGAAGATCAAATAGTTTATCATCTTAAAAGCAACAGGCTTAACTGCTTTTCTAATCCCGTATAATTTTAAGGAGGGTGCCATAAAGCTGTCCTCGGGAAGAGGAACCTCTTAGTGTTTTCTGTACAGCAACTTTTATTTGACATAAATTGTCACACAGCAGGACAGGCTGAACTCTAAAAAGAAATGTCTATTTGTATACTTAACAAAGAAAAGCGAAATGCCCACAAACCAATCTAGCATACCAATTTCTTACTTGAATAAATGACAAGTTCTCAAAGGGCACCTGGCTGTCTTTGGCCACTGAAAGGATGGTAGTGATAGCGATTAAGAAGTGACAGCTCCATCCATGCTAAATCCTTGATCAAGTTGCTCAATTTCCTTCAAAAGCTTGACAACTTCAAGCATCAAAGGGCGCTTCCTTGGATCTTCAGATGTGCACAATCCTGCTATGTGCAACACTTGTATCATTTGATACTTCCAAGATCCACTAGAAATGAAGGGATCCAGGATCTCTTCTACAAGACCCATCTTGGTCATATGTGACACCCATCCAACAAGATTGCCACCCTCTGCTTCTTTGAAGTCTGTACCTGTAGGTTCTTTACCTGTCAGCAACTCCAACAAGATGACACCATAGCTATATACATCTCCCTTGGCTGTTGCCTTCCAGCTCTGTCCATATTCTGGAGGAATATAACCAAAGGTTCCTGCAAGATCTGTGCTTACATGAGTCTCATATGCACTAATGAGGCGGGCAAGGCCAAAATCTGCAACCTTGGGCTCAAATGAACTGTCAAGAAGAATATTGCTAGACTTCATATCCCTGTGAATGATGTGGGGGATGAAACCATGATGTAAAAATGCAAGACCTCGGGCAGAACCAATGGCAATTTTGAAGCGCTTTGACCAGTCAAGGACCTCGAGAGCATCTGCTCGATTGCGGAGCCACATATCAAGACTGCCATTTTCCATATACTCATATATCAGAAGCTTGTCCTCCCCAAAAACACAGTAACCAAGTAAAGATACCAAATTTTTATGCTTAACCTTTCCAATAGTTTCCATCTCTGCAAGAAATTCACGATTACCCTGTTCAAGCCCATGGTTTAGCTTTTTGATAGCTACAATTCTATCTTCTGGAAGAAAAGCTTTGTAGACAGTGCCAAAACCACCATCCCCAACAATATTTGTCTTATTGAAATTATTAGTTGCTGAGAGGATATCTTGTGGGCTAAGGCGCAACAGAGGTCTTTCAAACATTGCAATATTGATGCTAAGTGGCTCCTTCACCTTTTTAGAAATCGTATAATCAATGGGTTCAAGTGTAGCTGTTAGCTTGGTTTTCTCCGGATTGTTTCTTGAAGCATCCTGTCTCAGTATCCTCCATCCTACAACTGCTAACATCAAGAAGAGAAATGAAAATGTACATGCAAGTGTGATACCCCATACAGCACCTTTGCTTAAGGAAGATCCAGGTAAATACATTGCTGAAGGACACAGAATGTCAGTTGGCTTCCCACAGAGACCAGGATTGGCAACGAATGATAGAGGAAACTTCTTGCAGTTTTGAGGAATCTCTCCAATTAATACATTTTGTGAAAAATTTATGTATTCAAGGCCCAAAATATTACATAAATTGGGAGGAATATTACCTTTGAGATGATTGGCTGACAGGTCCAAATACATCAGTGAAGTTAGTTCAGCCAACCAAACAGGAATGCTTCCAGTAATGCCATTGTTGTGTACATCTAAAACCACTAGTGAAGATAGATTTGCCAGGCTGTAGGGAATATGACCTGTGAATTTGTTATTACTCAAATCCAAGACAGACAAAGGACTAGCCGGATCAGGATAAAATGATGGAACAAGGTCTCCTGTCAGATTGTTGCTCCTCAAGCTTAAATGAGTGAGTCTCTTCAGATTTCCAAGAGCTGCAGGAAAGGCTCCAGTAAGTTGATTATTTGTTAAGTTCAGCTTCACAAGACCTGAAACATTTCTTAACTCTACAGGAATACTACCAGTGAACTGGTTGTTAGACAAACTGAGGCCCTGAAGGTATCGAAGTCTTCCAAACTCAGGTGAAACGGGTCCACTAAGAAAATTAGAAGACACATCCAGCATAGTAAGATTGCCAAGAAGAAAAAGTTGCTGAGGAATATGACCGGTAAGCAGGTTTCCCTGTAAAAATAACTCAACCATCACAACGCAATGTCCAATCTGCTCAGGAATACTGCCAACCAAAGTGTTCCATGAAAGATCTAACACCCCATAGTGTTGTAAATACACCGAGTCAGGCAAAGCTATTTGCTTGAAGCCACCACAAATTTCACCTGGAATGGTGCCACCAAGCTTATTGTTTGAAAGGACAAGGTTATTCAGCATTCCCAACTGCCCTACCTTCTTAGGAATTGTGCCTGATATATTGTTACTTCCTATGTTTAGGGTTACAAGATTGACACAATCAAAAAGTTCACAAGGAATTTCCCCAGTGAACCAGTTGCCATAGAGATTTAAATATGTAATATTTGTCATCTGTCCAACCTCTTTTGGAATAGAACCTTGCAACTGATTGTTTTCTAGATGCAATCTCTGAAGGCTTCTGGCAGAAGAAATATTTGGAGATAAGCCACCCACAAGAAAATTATTGCTCAATGTTATAGCAAGTAGTGTCTGTGAATTCCAAAGCTCATCTGGTAATTCTCCAGACAGATTGTTTTGCGCCATATCCAAGGTGGCCAGAGGCAGACTTGCAAGGTAACCAGGAACTTGCCCAGACAAATTGTTCCCATCCAGCAACAAGTCGTTCAGGCTCGTGCATTCTCTGAAAGTGTAATTGATGTTTCCTGTAAGCTGATTTTGTGCTAGGGAGAGATACGATAAGATCTTTGCATTACAAAGCTCTGACGGTATAGGACCACTTAGCCTATTAGCATCAATTGACAATGATATCAAGGATGAGCAGTTGCCTAATTCTCTAGGCAAAGGGCCTTCAAACTGGTTTTTGGACAATCTTATAGAATTAACTCTGTCCCACTTTCCAAGCCAGGGAGGTACATAGCCTGATAGAAGATTTGCTTCAGCTATGAAACTCACTATGGACTCCAATTCTTGAAGCTCATCAGGCAATGGCCCAGAGAGTTGATTAAAAGACAAATCAAGTATCAGTAATTTCTTGCAGTTGCCTATTGCAGCTGGAATATGTCCACTTAACCCAGAATTTGCAGCTATTAGATACAAAAGGTTTTGTAGATGGCCAATGCTGTCTGGCAACTGTCCTTCAAAGCTATTCCCTGAGAGATCGAGGCTTGTCAGTGAATGAATGTCGCCGATTTCTGAAGGCAACTTTCCACTGAATTTACAGTTCCTACAGCAAAATGTTTCCAGGTGAGCAAGTTTGCCAATCTCACCTGGAATGGGATTGTTGAATGAGTTTGATGAAATCCAGAGAGAGACCAAATTGGTCATCCCACTTATTTGTTTCGGCAGTGGTCCAGATAACGCATTGTCACTGAGATCCAAAGTCAGTAAGCTGCTAAGAGTGCCTAGTTCAGCTGGAAAGACTCCAGAGAATAAATTTTGACTGCAATCCATGTACAACAACTTCGACAGATTTCCAAGCTCACAAGGGATGCTGCCGTAAAAGGCATTAGAACTTATGTCAAAGTATTCCAAGTTTTTAAGATTGCCCATCTGATGGGGAATGCTACCTGAAAAGAAATTACTGCTTAAACTTAGCTTTGACAGATTTTTCAAGTGAGTAATCTGCAGAGGTAACATTCCACTAAAATGGTTGCTATCCAGAACCAAATCCTTTAAATTTACGAGGTTAGCAATCTCTGGAGGCAAGACGCCATGGAGATCATTATAGGACAGATCAAGTATTTCGAGTCTTGAAAGACCCCAGAGCTGTGATGGTATTTTCCCTTTAACGCCAACGCTGCTTAGATTCAGATGACATAAATTTGTGAGGTTTCCTAACAGTGGGAATATAGTTCCCTGCAGGTTTATGAACGATAAATCAAGTGAATAAACACTTCCCTGAATGCATTTTATGCCTTTCCATGAACAATAAGAAGGATCTGTTTCAACCCACCCCGACAGAGGATATTGATTTCTGAAGCCCTGTTTTATACTCATCAATGTTTGCACTTCGCTGCAGTCCATGCCTGGCAGCATCTCACGGAAACAAACAGCAAGAAGGATCCATAAAAGATATATGCGGCAGCATCTGATGAGTTTGTCCAGCATGGTTGTATGTTTTTTGGACACCGACTAGTCTGATATGATATCAGGGTTGAAAGAAGCTCTCAATCAGAACCCAAATACCAACTCTGAAAATTATTTAAAGCCGTTAAAAGTTTAAACCCATTAAAGACTGATCCAACAGTGTCTCTCAGAGATACTTCCCAGAGCTACCTTTCATAAACTCGCTGTTAATTATACAAACTGGAAGAAATTCATCACTGCTAGTCCTGCATTAAACCATCACAAATCAGCGCTATATTTGATAAATCTTCAATCCAGGTAGAAGATGAAGTCTGAAAGAGTAGGCTGCAGTAGGTATGGATAGAAAACAAAACAAGAAATTATTTGCACGAATCTTTAACGGAATTCCTGTTTAAAAAAGCATGCAGCAGCAGTTTTGTTGGCATTTTGCTTTATCTGATTAACATCGAACAAAAACGCCTTAAAAACATCCCATCCAAAAGTCCAAACTGCAGCCGATGAAATCACCTGTAATTTTATATAAATAGTAATTGCACGGCTAGTATGTGACAAAATGTACACTTTTTAGATTCCACATTGGCCCACAATTAACTACGAGACATGTAGCAAATAATTTTCGCAACGGCACCTTCATACTCCACAGAGAAAGATGTTGCTAACAGGGTTTTGCAGTCTTCATAAGGATGATGAATAAAAGATCAACAACTCTGCTTAACAACAATATCTTAATCAATTTTCAGCATAAAAGCATTTACATTAATATTTGTATGCACAAGTTTAACCTCAATACTCCTGACTAATATCAACTGATAACGAGTAATCGTCAAAATATGGTAGAAAACGGAGATATATAGGGAACACAGCACTAACTAGTTTGTTCCGCGCTGTATGGACAGGGAAGAATTTAGAAGGTTCAAGGTGGATTAAAGTAATTAGATACAAGATATTATACGGATAAAATCTAACGAAGCCGCCATTTTTCAAACGAGAACGCTATTGAGAAGGGGAATGGTTTGCTGAAACTTAAAATCATGCATGCACAAGAACAAATTCCACCAATACCCCAAATTAACTAATAACGGTGCATTTTCAAGCAGAAAGCAACTACACAGCCATTTTACAGCAAAAACCATCTAGAAACCACAAATTATTTATTGAATAAAATGGATAGCAGCTATACAGACAAGAAATTAAGCAAGAAACGGTGGTAATGAGCAGAAAAACGAATCCAGTTCAGTAGGATTGAATTAAACAAATAAATTCTTCTCCAGGTAAAAGCCAGGCTCTCCGTGCAATAAACAATGAAGAATATCCGCATTTACACATGCATATATTTTAGTGAAACATCTAACTGTAAAAACAGACCATTCGAGACAGTAAACATTTATAAAAACACACTGTGTACCCTATCGAAGCATGCGTATTATTAACCTAAACGCAATTATATGCAAGAAATGAAACAGGAAACATTCATTTGCACATTAAAAAATATCAACACTGGCATAGCGCAATTTCGAAGAAAACCTGTTCGTACATGCCTACATTGAAGTCGTGAACTTTATCACAGAGTGTGTTAAACCCATCCGTGCAGGAATTAATGCCGAAAACTGGTACACACCTGCTCAGAAATTTTTTGTATTAAAAAATAGATCACCACAAACACAGTTATAACAAAAAGACGACCTTACATTTTTCCGACAAATTCTTAACTTCACAGTCGCATGTCCATACGACAAAATTAGCCGTTAATTCGATTGGGAATTTTACGACATACTGGATATTTAAAATAGATAGAAAACTACGGATTTAACATACAAAATAGAAAGCCTATTCAAAATTAAATCGCATATCCTCATCTCAGCAACGACAAATATTCTTCCATACAAAAAGTGCAACAAGAAACGCCAATAAATGGTGGAAAAACGGCGACATATTGAAACGCATCATTTGAAACAAAAAAATAATTTACCCTTACGAAAAAATATAGGCCGACATGTGGACCGCAATGTCTTCAACAAACTAAATTTTCATATATAATATTGATCAGAAGACGATCTTTTACCCCTTGGAGACATGTTCATTTTTGTTAACGTCGCATTAAAAAATCAATATTAAAAAAGTATAAACTAAATAAGAACAAAAAAATAAACCTCTGCAAATCTCTAACGTCTCATTCAAAAACTTAATCAAAACTATCACTGAAGATCTATATAAAATAAACAGCAAAAGTTACTAAATACCTTTGCAAATCCTTTTCCTGCATCGCTTATTCATCAGAGAGAAGCCGAAGACTCGTCCATACGACAAACTAAACACAAAAGCCACATTTCAGCGGAAAGGAAAAAAATCCATCCACAAAGCAAATTCTACATCTTAAAATCTCTTCCTTGCAAATAACTTACCATTTAACAGTCAGTCAGAAAACATTGAAAAGAAAAACGCTAAAATATACCTTCAGGTAAAATTGAGCTCTGCAAATCCATCTTTATCTCAAAAGAGCCGTTGAAACAAACAACAACCGCATGGTTTCCAACGCTTAAAGCATGGTGCATCTCACCTCGCCATTTCTGCCTAAACAGTCAGTAGTACCTTCACTGATTCACTTCAGAACAATACAAACGGCATGACTCAAACCCCTCCTTTTTACCACAGCAGTAAAAACAAAACTTAACCCCAACACAACAAAACTAAAACAGTGCTACCGAATAGCAGCGCAGCAGCACTAACGCGCCATCATTAATCTGCCAGGTCTATTTTTCACATTTAGTTAAATCGGCGGCTCATATTCAAAATTATTTCATTCGATTTTAGGAAGCCCTGCTGACGTGTCAGATCCTTGTCACGTCCTCAGGCCAAAAGAACATTATTTTATTGCAACCTGCCCGACGCTGAGCTGTCAGATCAATGCCCTCAACTCCCACGTGATGTACTCCTGGTAGGTCCCACGACTGCCACTTTGTACTTGACGATCTCTGTCGTATCATATCATTGTTGCTGTCGCCGAGAAATTTTCCCGACGATCACGCCGATGAATCAGAACATATGAAGCAAGTTATGATTGTCGAATAAGAAGAGCAAATTTCCCTTAAACAGGGCTGAAATTATTGCAGTAAGCTTAAGTTTTTCGCCTTATTAATGTTTTTTTGCGGTAACGGACAATTGAAATGATGTCCTGAAGATGCAGTTGAGAAGTCGTGAAGGGGATGGGAATATTCGGCAGATTGTTTGCCATCGGATGGCATACACGTGTCGAGTGGTCTCTGTCAAAAGTTTTTCTGTCGGCGCGATATTCGACGTCAAGTACCGCACATCTTATTGCGAGATCAGGTGGTCCCGCACCCGTGACTCCCACACTATTTATATGGACATATGGAAGTACTGTTAGTTGACACGAAATTCTCATTGTTGGACAAATAACCGGAAACGGGAAACGGAAAACGGCGATCGACCTGCTGAGCCTTTTCATTATCAAATGAAATCATGGGGTTGTCATTTGAATTATTCATTTAAGATAAAGGAAATTATATTAATGGACGCCTTGTACTTTTAAAATTAATATCTATCACATATATTAAAATATAAATTAAATTTTGATTTTAAATAATAGAAAATATGAGCAATAATAAAAATATATTTGTTTAGAGTTTCAAATTTTTTATTTTTATCTAATATTTAAGATATGAGTAATAATAAAATAGATTTGTTGAGAGTTTCAAATATTTATAATAAATTTTTTATATATGTTTACAATATTTTGATTAAGTTTATCTTTTTCTAGAAGTCTCACTTTCTTACAAGAAGTCCTTTCTAAAATCTAAATAAAATCTAGGGGAAGAGTACCAATAGATAACATAGTTCCAATAACCGTCACCTTATTGTCATGTTGACGCCCCAATAGCTGTCATAGTGAAAACACCATTAATAAATTTGTTTTGTACCAATAGCCGATCATTTTTTGTAATTAATTGGCCCATTTGTGCACAACTATTGGAACATTTGTCTCATTTGTGTACCACTATTGGATCATTTATGCACCACTATTGGGACATTTGTCAACAAGTACTAGTGATTTTGAGTTGACGGTTACTGGAACATCTTTAGTTAGGTATCAAGCGACACTTTGAAATGTGCACTTTTTGACCTTTGTGCACATAACTGATTCGACAACGTGCATCATTACTACCGAGAAGCCAGATCAATAGCTATAAGCAGTTAAGTCGCATACGAAGATAACTAAAAAAAAAAAATCAAAATCCGATGTACCGTTTAGGATCTGTGGGTGCGCGAAGTTAGCTATGACGGCTACTGGTGCTCTTCCCCTAGGTCTCCCATCCTTTTTTTATTATCAAAAAATTAACTTAATTTTTTTTTTTCAACATTTTGAATATTGTCATTTCAAATTTGGGTTTATGCTTTACATTCATATCTTTTTGTTTCCATATGATGATGACCTTTTTGTTTTCATTTGATGGCTCTTATTTAATTGTGTTGACCACCGATAGTCCTATTTGATCATTATTCACTTCCAAATGGTGACTCTACATTTCATTAGATGTCTCAAGAATATAGAAATTTCTAACATAGACTATTTATAATGTGCTAACACATAGTTTTGTAAGTTGTAATTGTCCAACATGTTTGTTTTGCAATCTTCATTCAAGGGAAAACCCCTTATTGAAAGGCAATAATATGTTTTTTTTATGTATCTTCTAAATAATTTATTTCTACATTTTCAATATACTTGTTTTAACTAGACTAAATCATAACCAGCTGCTTTCGGATTGATGAAAAAATACACACACAATCTAATTCGAAAGCAGTTGATTATTATCTCATGGATTGTGGAAACTTAATGTCTCTTATAGACTATATCATTTAGTAACATATGCTAAAATGATGGTGAAATATAAAGACAAATTTTGCACTCTTTGTAACTTCCACTTTATGTAGTGTGTCTCACTTAATGACCATACACTTAACATGTTTGCGACCTATTTATTATGACATTTATAAGGTTATCTATACTTGGACCCTTATGCAATTGTGAAGATATCGTCATGTTTGTGGAGGTGTTCTAACATTTTATTTTTTTGTAAAAACATCTAAACTTTATTCTTATTTCTCTAAGAGACAAATTCTAATGGTTTAAATGTTCTTTTTTCTTTCTCAATATATCTTCTTATGCCAACTATGAAATAATTCTATTGTTATTAATGAAGACAAAACTTTTCAATTCTAACTACTCTCAAGAATAATTATTTCTAAAACAATGAATTTTTTTTTTCTTTAAACATTGTCATCAATACTCCCAATAGGAAATACAAAGATTTAATTTTTTCTTCAAATGTTGTCATGAATACTCCCAATAGATTTCTTAAAGCTTGACTCAAAGTTCTTCTATAGTACAAGCCTCCTTAAAAAATATTCTATTGACTTTGGTAAAATATTGATTATTTTGAAGTTTCATTATCTCTAAATTAATTGTATATTCTATGCCATTTTAATTATGTATTGATATTCTTCTTTTTTTATATTGAATTAAGTTGAAATTAATACAAAAAAGAATAGCAGATCAAAAAACAATAACTGCAAAATGAAGAAAAAACTTAAATACATAAGAAATGTTTGGACCTGCCTAGACAAGGCAATAGCACTAATAAAATTATAGCTCCACTTAAGTATATTAGAAAAACTACTAAGAACTAGAAGACAAATACCAAAAGACCTCATAAATACAATGATAACAACCCATTCAAGGCATATATGAGTAGCAATGTAAAGCTTACACCACATGAACACTAATACAATCTTAACTTAAATAGACTTTGAAGTTGTCTTGCATAGAGAATGTATTTATCATAAAGCTACATAAACTAGTATTTGATTTCTTCAATTGCTTGTGATAACGGGCATTATGCTTCAACTACGAACAAAGAGACACAAACTGTAGCATGATGTCAGAGTAAAACCTAAGAATTTTCATTTCATGATGTAAAATATGATTAGAAAACATGGTTGAGCATCTACTTTTCCAAATATTAAATAAAATAGTTTGTCTCATAGACTCAGCAATAACATTATTATGAATTCCAAGCACCAATAAAGCTTTTTTCCAACCCAAAGTATGATTAAAAATTTCAAAAGACTAAGCATTTATGGCCTTCCATTTCTTTCTAGAAAAAAAATATTCCTAAAAAATATTCTTAAAACTTTCATTATGCTAAAAATAGGGGCACTTAGCAGCTATAATCTTCAAATACTTCAATCTATTACCAACTAGAAGTTTAAAGTGAAGAATTTTACAAGCTAGACATTGAGCATTTGCTTCAACTTTTGACTTCCAGATTTGAACACTTAGATTCCTCCATTTTCTTTCTCAAAAATTACTCTAGAGACATTGGTAAAAGAAATTAAAAATTAATATATTAAAATTTTGTTCAAATCTAAAAAATATTATGTGCTTAGAAAGCTCGAAAGATGTGTAAAATTATGGTGGCAATTTTACAAATACCCACTTCATAATGTGTAAACCTGGTGATAAGGAAGTAAAGAAACCAGATTTCAAGAAGAAAACACGTAAAAAGGGGGGAAATGAATCTCCCAAGCCTCAACCTTGTCATCCAAGCCTAATTACAAGCCTTAACACATACATGTAAAAACCTATTCATCTTTTTAATTTTAAAAAACTTGATCGGGCTTTTATTTATTATAAACTCGCAGACTTTTATTTATTAAAAACTCGATCGATTTTTATGGGTAAGGTACATGTACACATTATCTTCACTTAAATTCATACATGTATGTATATATGTGTGTGTGTGTGTGTGTATGCATATATGTATATCTATATATGTCTATAAATATATACATATATATACACATATACATATATATACATATGCATATATGCATATACACGTATATACATCTATGTATAATATGTGTATGTATATATGTTTGATTTATATGTATGTATAATATAAGTATGTATATATGTATAATATATACATATACCTCTATATATATGACAAATTTCCCCACCCCACACCATTAGAGACATTGTCAAACTTAAAATAATGAAGTTGTTGTCCCCCTCCTCTCTCTCTCTCTCTCTCTCTCTCTCTCTCTCTCTCTCTCTCTCTCTCTCTCTCTCTCTCCATTGGAGCCAGTGGGGTTAAAATTGGGTTTATAGTTCTAGAGTGGATTGACAAGACAAATGTTGAAAATTTCAAAACAATATATGGTAGCCAATGCAAAATAGAGCTTCCCAATACTGTTATAATTCTCCCTTTGTTGGCAATATGAAGGAATTGATTATGTGTTGCATTGATGTCAACACAAGCTTATTTGGTTGTCTATTGGGTTCCGATAGAATGGTTGGATTGTGATGATGTTCAGGAGATTGGTCTCCGGTATATTCAGATTGGTGGAAATGGTTTGGTTCGATCATTCATGTGGTTCAAATGTGTGTCACATTCAATTGGTTTAGGATTTGGTGATCTAGAAGCTATCATATGTTTTAGTAAGCCTTTTGGTTACCGGTAAGGGTTTTACCAACAGAGCTTTGTTGAATATCTTTTGATGGATTTGGTAAGTAGTGTTGGTGCGGCTTCTAGAAGGTTCTCAGGATGTTGATGGTTATCATGTTCATGTTCCAGTTTATTGTTGGTGTTGCATTTGGCTTATGGTGACCTATTTTAGGTCTAGTGCTATTCAATGTTATTGACACCTAGGTTATGGACCGGTTTGTGTAACATATTGGTGGATGCTCCTGATGTGTTACCAGTTGGATTTATTGATTAGATAATGTTTTTTCGGTCTCAGGCCGACTTGGGTTATCATTGGATTGTGGATTTATGTAATGGATTTATTGTATTACCTTTTAGGTGGCCGACCTAGTTGTTTATGTCCAAGGTTTGTATAAATATGGTGTAAGATCTCTTTGTAGATCATGGTTATGGGTTATGGGATTATCTGTTTGTGAATAAAGTTGTAATCATATGCAGGGGTTTTGGCCGATCATAAGTGATCGAATTGGGTTTGTGTAAGAGGTTTAAGACCTCCGGTATTAAGCGTAATCAGAACTGTACTAAGGCACAGGAGATGATGTTCTTGTAGATCAATCTTCTTTCCGGATTGTAGTTCGAAGATTTCCTATAGTTAGTGAGGCTCCTTAGTGATGAGCAGTACACTCTAGGTAGTGTGTCTTCATACATGTGCATGCCCCTTATTGTAATCACATGCTTACTAGAGAAGTATCATCTGACTGTGGGTAGGGTTTCCCACCGTGCTTTTTCTCTTTACCAGGTTTTCCATGTACAAATCTTGGTGTTATGTATTGTGGATGTTTGTGCTTAATTGATATCTTTGTTATTCTGGTATTTGGTTTATGCATTCTGGTAAAAGGTTTTAAGTGATTAAAGTTTCACAATCTGTTGGCAACTGATTCACCCCCCCCCTCTCAGTTGTCTGTCAGTTATCCTAACAATTGGTATCAGAGCTTGGTCATAGGTTCGAATCACGTAGGTCACGACGAGTGACGCTAGGAGGGGGGTCATTGGCAATGGGTCAATGTTCCTTGGGGAGATTTGCAACACAGTTTAACAACCTCCTATGGATTTTATAAGTTTAGTGGTTGTATCGAGCATTGACAGGTCGATCTTTTGGTGCAATGACAACCCTAGCTTATAATAAGCGATAACCCTAGATTATAACAAGTGGTATCAGAGCTTGGTCCTCTCTGTTGAATCTTAACCACTTGAGGAAGATCCTATGGCAACTAATAGTTCAACTTCAACTATTTACTGGTAGGACAGCCCTAGGCTTGATGGAACAAATTACAGAGTGTGGAAGCTTCAGATGGAGAGACATCTAAGATGTCTTGGCAAAGAGATTTGGGAGATCACTGAGAAAGGCTATACTCCTCATGATCTGGCATCTGGCAATCCTACACCAAAAGACTTGGATAAGAACATTGAAAATGACTGCAGAGCTAGAGAAGCCCTTTTGAGCACCCTTACAAATCAACAAATAATGGGATTAACGAACAAATCATCTGCAAAATCTATATGGGATAAGTTGGAGACTCTGAATGAAGGTGACCCTACTATTAAAGTTTCTAAACTTGATAGTTACCGAGTGAGATATGAGAACCTGAGAATGGAGGAAGATGAAAGAATCGTTTCTTTTTATGGAAAGAGTCAATGAAAATGTCTTAGGAATTCAATGTTGTGGTGGATCTTTGAGCGAAGATGAGATTGTTTTTAAAGCATTGAGAGTTTTGCCACCAGCATATAAAATGAAGGCTACTGCAATCAATGAGCTTAGAACAATGCCCAACACTTATGTCAATAGGGACATTTTGGTTGGAAAGATGTCTGCTTTTGAGCTTGAAGAATTTGGTCCTCAAGGAGCTACAAAGACAAAATCTGATTCAAGGCATCTACATCATCAACCGGCAAGAAATATTGGAAAGCATTATATGCAAAGGAACTAGAGGATATGAAGAAAGAAGATGAAGAACTTGAGAAACTTGAAGCCCTATTTTTTAGAAGGGTATCTAAAGGTCCGGTAGGAAGTAAGTATGAAGGAAAAACACCTTTCAAATGTTTTGCATGCAATAAGATAGGTCATTTTGCATCTAGATGTCCTGAAAGGAATTCAAGATTTGAAGAAAAAGCTAGAAGATCTTTTAAGCCTCTGAATATCAGAACAAGCATAAGTACAAGAGGAACAAAGACAAATCATGCTACTATGCTGATGAGGAAGGTGTGACTAATGATTCTAATGAAGAACTGGCAAAAGATTCAACTAGTGGATCTGGCAATGGAAAGGAATGGGTATTCATAGCTATCAAGGAAGATGCTCTGGAACCTATCATTCAAAATGAAGAGAAGGCCCTTGCTGCTAAAGTCAAAGACAAGGATGAATGGGTGATAGACAGTGGATGTTGTCATCACATGACTGGAGATAAAAGGAAGTTTCTATCCTTGTAAGAATTTGATGGAGGTCTGGTCAAATTTGGAGATGACAAAACATGCATGATTAGAGGAAGAGGAACTATATCATTGCATGCTAAGCATAACACTAATAACGTCAATTATGTAGAAGCTTTAAGGCATTATATTTTGAGTGTAGGACAATTGGTGGCTAAGGGATTTCAATTACAATTCAAGGATGGAAAATGCAAAGTCATAAACAGGTCTAGATTGGAGATTGCAACTAGTACTCAGACTAGAGGTAACATCTTTCATTTGAACTCCAGTGAGAAGACATGTTTGATTGCACATATTGATGAGAGTTGGCTATGACATAAGAGGTTGTGTCATGTGAATTTTGATTGCATTTTAAAGATCAGTTCAACTAAGGTTGTTAGAGATATACTTAAGATTGTGAAGCCTCATAATTCAGTATGTAAGGAATGTTCAATGGGTAAGCAAGTTAGAAATTCTTTTAAGAGTATACAAGACAAATCTAATGATAGTATTAATCTTATTCATACTGATCTATGTGGTCCTGCTAGAACAAGAAGCTTTCAAGGTGGTAGATATTTCATGTTGATCATTGATGATTATTCTAGAATGATGTGGGTTACTTTTCTAAGGGAGAAATCCGAATCCTTTGAAAAGTTCAAGATCTTTAAAGCTATGGTTGAGATAGAGACATGGATGAAGATCAAATGCTTAAGATCATGTCAGGTTGGTGAATTCACATCCAATGAATTCAACAGTTATTATGAGAAACATGGCATAAGGAGACAGTTGTCCGCATCCTGGACACCTCAGTAGAATGGTGTTGTGGAAAGAAAGAACAAAACCATCTTGGATGCAGCTAGAACTATGATGATGGAAGCCAATTTGCCTCATATCTATTGGAGAGAAGCTTTGAGCGCGATGGTATACACATTCAACAGAGTTCGCATCAAAGGCGATACCAGTAAGATACCTTATGAGTTATGGTTTGGTCATAAACCTATAGTTAAGTACTTCAGAATCTTTGTTGGTAAATTCTATATCAAAAGAAATGCTTCAATTGGAAAGTTTGATCCTAGATGTGATGAAGGGATATTTATTGGTTATTCAACTAAAAGAAAATCATATAGATGTTATAACAAAATATCAAAAATAATTATGGAGAGCACTAATGTCAAGGTGGATGAGCAGTACAGAGGTCAAATCAAAACTTATGATAGTAAACTGGAAGTGGAAATGATCATAACCAATCCAGTAATGCCTGTACCGGAACAGAATGTTGAACCAGTTATCCCAGCAATATTAGAAAATTCAACAGTAACTAAAGATCAGAGAAGAGAAACAGAAAGTCAAAAGACTCCTAGGTATGTAAGGTTGAATCATTTAGAAGATCAGATCATTGGAGATAAGAGAAAAGGAGTGATGACAAGAATAAGGTTGGCAGCTGAAGACGTATGCTTAATTTCTCAAATTGAACCAACATCAGTAGTTGAGGCATGTAAGGATGAATGTTGGATGAAATCTATGGAAGAGGAATTGGATCAGATAGAAAAGAAAAACACGTGGACTTTAGTTCCCCGGCCTAAAAATAAGAATGTTATTGGAGCAAAATGGGTTTTTAGGAATAAATTGAATGAAGATTGACAAGTTGTGAAAAACAAAGCTAGATTGGTCCGCAAAAGATATTCTCAGAAGGAAGAAATTGATTATGATGAAACTTTTTCTCTGGTAGCAAGGTTTGAAGTTGTGAGATTATTTCTTGCTTATGCTACCCATAAGAACTACAAGGTTTATCAGATGGATGTTAAGTGTGCATTTCTAAATGGAGATCTTAAAGAGGAAGTCTGCATTGAGCAGTCTAATGGATTTTCACTTTCAGATGACAAAAACATGGTTTGCAGATTGAGGAAAGCTGTATATGGATTGAAGCAAGCCCCTAGAGCTTGGTATGCTAGATTGGACAAATAGCTTTTGAAGCTTGGATTCACTAAAGGTAATGCTTACAGTAACTTGTATTATAAGATCATTAATGATGACATATTGATTATTGAGATCTTTGTTGATGATGTCATTTTTGGAGGTGAGGAAAAGTTATGTATGGAATTCTCTAGTAATATGAAGAATGAATTTGAGACGTCTATGATTGAAGAAATGAGTTTTTTCTTAGGTTTGCAGATTACTCAGACTGATAAAGGTATTTTCGTCTGTCAAACTAAGTATGCTAGAGAGTTGTTGAAGAAATTTGGCATGGAAAATTCTAAACCATTTGGTACTCATATGGTTACAAGTGAGAAATTGACAAAGAAAGATATATCGGCTTCGGTAAATCCAACAAGGTACAAACTATGATTGGAGGTTTGTTATATTTGACTTAGCCTAGACCGGATATAATGAATGTAGCTTGTGTTGTATCAAGATATCAGAGTGATCCAAGAGAGAATCATGATAATGCAGTGAAAAGGATTTTCAGATATTTACAAGGAACAACTGAATATGGTTTATGGTATCCTAAAGATAATGACTTTACACTATGTGCATACACAGATGCAGATTGGGATGGAGATATAGATGATCGAAAAAGCACGTCCGATGGAGCTTTCTTTCTTGGAAATAAACTTGTTTCATGGATCAACAAGAAATAGTCACGTGCTTTTTTATCTACTGTTGAAGTTGAGTATGGTGTTGTTGTTGTACACAAATTCTATGGATGAAGAAAATGTTGAAAGACTTAACGATAGACTGTGATGAACCGATGGTTATTCATTGTGATAACTCTACCACTATTGACATATCAAAGAATCTGGTATTTCATTCAAAGAAAAAGCACATATCAATCAAGTATAACTTTTTGAAGGAAAAGGTAAAAGCAAAGGAAGTCAAATTGGTTTATGTGAACACTAAAAAGAAAATTGCAGACATCTTCACTAAACCTTTGCCCAAGGAATCATTTGAGTACTTTAGAGATAGATTGGGGGTCTTTGCCCCTCCGGTAGAGACTTAAGTGGTGTTGATTGGCATCAGTCCAGTATGCATTATCAGAGCTATTATTTATTTTGGATTGATGAGATGGTGCTACTACTTAGGGAGAGTAGTCAGCTATGTGGTTCAGAGGATCTATGGTTTTTCTTTGATGTTTATGTCAGATTTTTTACATTGATGTCAAAGGGGGAGAGATATACATGTGAAAAACAGAGATATCGATCAAAGGGGTAGAAACAGAATTTCAGATTGGTTGTATCCCACAGGGGGAGTTTGGTTTAGGTCTATGAATGGTTAATTGGTACAGAGATAATTGGTTCAAAGCTTCATTGATATATCATTTGTGGGAGATTGTTGGGCATCTTCCATTTGGGGAGACTTCGTTGGCATTTCTTGGAACTTGGATGTTTTGCACATCTAGTGTTTTCATCAATGCCAAAGGGGGAGATTGTTGGCAATATAAAGGAATTGGTTATATGTTGCATTGATGTTTGTCATTGATGTCAACACTAGTTTATTTGGCTGTCTATTGAGTTCTGGTAGAATGGTTGAATTGTGATAATGATCAAGAGATTGGTCTTTGTTATCTTCAGATTAGTGGAAATGGTTTGGTTTGGTCATTCATGTAGTTAAGACGTGTGTCACATTCAGTTGGTTCAAGATTTGGTGATCTAGAAGCTATCATATGTTCTAATAAGCCTTTTGGTTAATGGTAAGAGGTTTACCAACAAAGCTTTGTTGAATATCTTTTGATGGATTTGATAAGTGGTGTTGGTGCGTCTTCTAGAAGGTTCTCAAGATGTCGATGGTTATCATGTTCATGTTCCATTTTATTGGTGGTGTTGCATTTGGCTTATGGAGACCTATTTTAGGTATGTGTTATTTTGTGTTATTGACACCTAGGTTATGGATCGGTTTGTGTAACATGTTGGTGGATGCTCCCGATGCATTATCAATTGGATTTATTGATTGGATAATATTGTTTCAGCCTCAGGCCAACTTGGGTTGTCATTGGGTTGCGGATTTATGTAATGGATTTATTGTATTATCTTTTAGGTGGCCAACCTAATTGTTTAAGTCCAAGGTTTGTATAAATATGGTGTAAGATCTCTTTATAGATAATGGTTATGGGTTATTGGATTATATGTGTGCGAATAAAGTTGTAATCATATGCAAGAGTTTTGGTTGATCATAGGTGATCGAATTGGGTTTGTGTAAGAGGTTTAAGACCTCTGGTATTGAGCTTAATCGGAATTGTACTAAGGCATAGAAGATGCTATTGTTGCAGTTCAATCTTCTTTCCGGATAGTAGTCCACAGATTTCTTATAGTCAATGATGCTCCTTAGTGATGATCAATGTGCTCTAGGTAGTGTGCCTTCCTACATGTGTAGGCCCCTTATTGTAATCGCATACTTATTGCAAAAGTATCATTTGACTGTGGGTAGGGTTTCCCACTGTGGTTTTTCTCTTTAGCGGGTTTTCCAAGTACAAATCTTGGTGTTATGTGTTGTGGATGTATGGTAAATGTTTTATGATTTGTGTTTGTGCTTAATTGATATCTTTGCTATTCTGGTATTTGGTTTATGCATTCTAATAAAAGGTTTTAAGTTATTAAAGTTTCACAATCCGTTGACAACTAGTTCACCCCCCCTCTCAGTTGTTTGTCGGTTATCCTAACACCCTTTATGCCCAAAGAAGGTGGAATGGGTGAAGGAATATCTTTCTCATATTCACCCATAAGTCATTTTATTTATGTCCGAAATTAAAAAACTCTTCATTCGTGAAGATGTCTGAAATCAAAATCCCTAAATGAATGAAGTCTTTGTGTCCCAGGAAATAGCATTTCAGAATGTGAAGAATGATGGAAATGAATCATTTAGTCTCCGTCTATTGGCATCCCCAAGGGAAAGTAGTCTATGGAACAACAACTAGAATTAAGGGATACTTGACTACATTCCCTCATCGTTAGGTGAAGCTTTTTCCCCCTCTTGTGAGGAGTGTTATGGGGGATTCTTCGAACCTGAAATCATATTGCTTTCAATTTCTTGTCCCATTGGAGAAGTTAAAGTTGTAGTTTCTACAAGAGGAACATGAATGAATTTAAGAGTTATTAAAAAATGCTTTCATAACTTAGGTCAAATGTACTTGGTATTGTAACCCTAACGTCTTTTCTTGCATTGGATATTCATTCATGTGAGTATATTGTGTATTTCCTCATGCATAGCCTCTCCTTAGAAGATTGTGTAACTCTTCTCATTGTCCTTACACTTTGGGGGCAATGATTGATTTCTCTTCTCTCTCTCTCCTCTCTAAGGATCTACTTTTCCTTTGTGGAGTGGTGTTTGTTCATGATTTGATGTCATTCATTGTGTGAAGTTATTGTTTTCTCAAGAATTCTCTCTTATACAAGAGGTGTAAGTCCTTGGATACAACCTCTTCTTCACTTGGAAATTTATATCTATCATAAACTTACCCTTCACATTGAGGCAAAAGTGTGTCATCCTTCATCAAAAACCCCTTTCACCTAACAATAGGAGGAAGGTAAGAATTCTTGTTCTCTTTCCTTTCTTTTTGATAGGGAGGTGGACTCAAAGAGAGTTAATTCCTTTTTCAAAGGGAAGTCAAGTGTTGCATTAGTGGGCTCCCTTCATTTTTCATCTGGTCTACTAATCAATTTAGGCACCTCAACTCTCTAGGAGTTCTCCCAATCAAGATATGCTCACTGGTTGCTCAAGCATGGTTGAGATTCATAAGGGTAAATCAAGCCTTACACTCTCAAGCTCTTAGTAAATGTTTTCAGAGGTTGGATTAAGTGTTCTTGATGTTTTCCAAGGGTGATCAACTGGGTTTGAGTAGGGTTTTGGTTCATTTTCCCATCGCTCCTTCCTTTCCCTAGTTTCTAGGCCTAGTAGCCCTAGAGCCCCAATTAGCCCTACCCAGTTGGTTTTTGTGGATTTTCTCATAATTTCTCCAAAGAACCACAAAAACTGTTTGGTGATTCGAGTACCCTTTTGTAAGTACTTTCCAATTTATGAAGTGAGGAATCTCAGTCTGACCGTACAGGTACAGAACCCGAGAAATGCTTGTTTTAGAGGGTTTTAGGCTTGTTTTGGTCATTTTCCAAGGATTAGGTGTCTTCCTTGATCTTCCACACCTCCAAACTCACACATATGCTCATCCACACCCCACTTGTTCATTCCAAACACTTTTCAACTCCAACCCTTATCATCCCTACAAACACTTGCATAATCTCATTCATTTCCTAACCAGGCTATGACTGAGCTCGCCTGGGAAATGATTCTCATTGGCCTTTCAATGAACTCCAAAGGAAAATAAAGAATATGTACACTGTACAAAGGTTCCATGGCTTGATTCCCAAGGGTTATTGAGAAGAACTCAAAGGATGTTGAAACCATGTTTGGGCCTCTCAAACCCTTGCTCAAGCCTAGAGCTTACAAAATGAAGAACTCAAATCAAACCTACACCAAAACTAATCAAAATGATTCCTAAGCACTAAAATAAAATGTAAAAAACAATGAGAAAAGAATAGTAATACAATCAATCCATTAGGTATGGACTGCTGCTCAAATTCTTTAGAAAACATAAGGCAAAAACTCAAAATTGGTCTCCAAATTGTATTCAAATCTGCTCCTAGTGTTCATCAATCTCATTACATTCATTCTCAGGGAATTTATATGCCATTTTTTTTCTAACTAACTCTCCATCGTTTTCCTAACCAACCCTTTGCTCAAAAATGCAAAAAGTTGCTCAACGTTGTAAAAAGTTGTCAAGCAACTTTAACAACTTTTGCCAAAAAGTGGATTTTTGCCTTACATGCTTTGTTTTCTCCTCCAAACCATCTAGGATGACTAAAATCCATAACATTAACATGTACCAATTCCAAACAAGGCTATTCAAGTCATTTTACATCAAAATGCAAGATTATGCCATTTTAGGCTTACAAGGGCTTACAAGCCAAAATTGAGCAAATGCATTTTCCTAAGGACATTCAACCTACCAAAAAATTTCAAAAACATATTAGGACCTAAGAGAAGATTCTTATTCACCATCTCAAACCAAACTATGAACAAACACACCAAAATGAAGAAGTTGTACTCAAAACTAGGTGCAAACTCAAAATCGGTCTCCAAATTGTATTCAAACCTGCTCCTGGTGTTCATCAATCTCATTACATTCATTATCAAGAAATTTATATGCCATTTTTGGCCTAAATAACTCTCCATCAATTTCCTAACCAACCCTTTTTCTCAAAAATGCAAAAAGTTGCTCAATGTTGCAAAATGTTGTCAAGCAACTTTGACAGCTTTTGCTAAAAAGTGCATTTTTGCCTTACATGCTTTGTTTTCTCCTCCAAACCATATAGGATGACTAAAAACCATTACATTAACATTCCACAATTCCAAAAAAGGCTATTCAAGACATTTTACATCAAAATGCAAGATTATGCCATTTTAGGCTTACAAGGGCTTACAAGCCAAAATTGAGCAAATGCATTTTCCTAATGAGATTCAACCTACCAAAACATTTTAAAAACATATGAGGACCTAAGATAAGACTCTTATTAACCATATCAAACAAAAACATGAACAAACACACCAAAATGAAGAAGTTGTACTCAAAACTAGGTGCTCCTGCACCATACTCCCCCAATGAAAAGAAGTCAAGTGACTCCTTGAGGCAGCAAAGAAAGTGGAACTCCATGCTTAGAGAAGTATGCCTAAGGTATCCAAGTAGCCTATGATGTTGGAAGGTGTTTCCACTTGACCAAGTGCTCCATGTAGGCGATATGCCTTGTTTTCTTCAAAACTCTAGAATCTAACACCTTCTCGGCTTGGGGAATGGGTGCAACTGGTAAGGGAAGGCCTGAAAGTGCTTGAGAGAACTCTAAAACTTTTCTATCTTCTGCTAGAAGTGTGCCTTTATACTGATAGTTCTGATACTTAATATAAGTTCAAATCCAATAGCCAACAAGATGAGAGGGGGGGGGTGAATCATACAAACTTAATCATCCATAAAAACATCAGATTCAACCTCGGTAACATATATATCAGTCATATAACCAAAAACTGTCAAACATGCAAACTCAAAAGCATATGAACAATATAAACCTCATAACACCAGATTTAACGTGGAAACCCTAATAGGGAAAAACCACTGTGGGATTTTGGACCCACTAAGAAATATACTCTTCTAGAGTATGCTCAATTAAAAGCAAATCCTATTAAAGATTACAAACACATTGCTAGATGTGACCCGGTTAAGGGATTTCCCTCATATCTATTGGGATCTTCACTTTGTTAGAAGTGACCTTGTCAAAGGATTTCAAACACTCAATCAGAATGTCCCCTTGTTAGAGGATTTACATATAAGACTGTTAAGTCTACTCGGTTAAGAGATTTCTTGTCACTTTCACAAAATAACAGTAATACAATCTATCTGCAACTTCACATCTAAAATGCTAAAGCAGATTCCTATTTGTTCAATACAATCAAGACATAGAACTAATCTTGTCTATCTGTTGGGCATCAATACTCTATTATTCTAACAGGTCTTCAAGCTTTTGTGCTCGGTAATCACTATGTAGCATCCCTGTGCATACACTTGCCCGCATACATTGTTTATCAACAGTTTCCTATTTATAAACAATCTTCTAACCACTTAATCTCCTTGATCACATTTCCCATGATCAATCATAGCCATCAGATCTTCAATCTTGTCCAGGTTCATTGTATCTTTCGATCTAAAAATGTTTTACCCCGCCTTGGAACTTGCACATTCACCTTGGAACTTGTGTTAGGGTCATGCGGTTCAATCTAAGCTGTAGATCTTCTTGCCGACTTTCCATTACCTTAGATTCGTTTAACAAACTTCTTTTACGACTTGCCAATCATTGATCCGCTCCAGCTCATCAGCTTCTTTCATTAAATATCACATGTAACCATTTAATGCATTCTATTATAGCTCGGTTACAACTCGGTGAATACTAAACTTCACTCAGTAGACATTCTATCTTCATTAACCGACTGTGATAACCTTAGGGTTTACCGACTAGGTTCCTTAGGGTTTACCGACTAGGTTCTTTGCTTGATAACATAGTATAGTATTAACCTTTATATTTTACAACATATGTATGATGTTAAAACAATCTAAAACATCAAGATCTCATCATTGTCTGACTCGGTAGAGTTGCCCATTGAATAACTTATCCCCTTATCATCATATTCTTTCCTGTGTCTTTACCGACTTCTTTATAATCTTCATATCATATTTCTTAAGATATGGCAATATCATACTGAATTAGAAAATCAATTTCTTGACATCAATGACAAAATAATAATATCAAGATAGTAAAACATCTTTAATCAGTTATGTCCATAATCATCAACAACCTTCTCAATATCCTTATAATGTAATATTGCCAACAATCTCCCCCTTTGGCATTGATGGCAAAACCAATTGATTTGATCTTTAAAAAATTTGGATTGTTGTGATTCTGAAATGTTGAAATGCTCTCCCCCATTCATTAGACTTCTCTTCTATTTTCAGTCTTTATTTCAATCTGCAGTATTCTCTCAGTCTTCTCAGGTCTTCTCCCCTTTTGTAGGTCTTCTCCTCCTTAGGTAGGTCTTCTCCCCCTTTGACAATAATGCCAAAAAGAAAAAGAACGAAAACATAATTTCTTTCTGTAAGAAGTTATTGCCTGTTGTTGTGTATCAACTGAGTCTCGGTCAGAGCATTTGTCTTCAATTCCTGTTCCCTGTATTATTCTCTATATTATCCCAGTATTAATTCCAGTACACTTTCAGAAAAACATTCTAAAGTGTATCAATCCAGCATCAGCTCCCCAAAAGATATTCAATAAAGTCATCGAAGTGATGCTTTCACCGAACTCGGTCAGTGAGTAAAAGATAGGGGTAGGACCCCTAACTTACTTCTGAGATATTCAAAAGTGTCCTTTGGTAGTGGCTTGGTGAAGATATCAGCTATCTGCTCCTTTATGTTAACATATTCCAACACCACTTTCTTCTCTTGAGCTTCTTCTCTAAGATAATGATATTTGATAGAGATGTGCTTTGTCTTAGAGTGCATAACAGGGTTCTTTGAAATATTAATGGCACTAGTATTGTCATAGAATATAGTTAATGGCTCGGTAACTTTCTCATTTATACCTTCCAATAGTTGTTTGATCCATGCAATGTTGGTACAATTCAGTGTTGCTGCAACATATTCAGCTTCGGCTGTTGACTAAGAAACACATCCTTATTTCTTGCTAAGCCAACTCACTAGTCTTTCTCCTAAGAAGAAAGCTCCTCCACTTGTGCTTTTTCTATCATCAATGTTGTCTGCCCAATCAGCATCAGTATAAACTTTTAAATCAAAATCATTTCCTTTATGATATACTAAGCCATAATCTTCAGTGCCTTTCAAGTATCTAAAAATTCTTTTGATTGCAATCATGTGGATTTCCTTAGGATCTGCAGAGAATCTTGCAACAATACCTACTGCATGTGCTATCTGGCCTGCTGTAAACAACATATTGCAACTTTCCAATCATAGATCGGTAAAGTGTCTCATCAACAGATGCAGATTCATCATTCTTTGATAGTTTACAGTTGGTAGTCATAGGAGTACTTACTGGTTTTGAATCCTCCATTCCAAATTTCTTCAAGATATCCTTTATGTACTTGGATTGAGTAATGAAAATCTCATTTTTCATTTGCAGTATCTGTAAACCTATAAAATACTTTATCTCACCGATTAATGACATCTCAAATTCTTTGCTCATTTCATTTTCAAAGTTCTTGCATAAAGAGTCATTTCCACAAAATATAATATCATCAACAAATATGGCTGAGATTAGTATTCCATTTTCATCATTCTTCATGTACATGTTGTTGTTCTCACTTGTCCTTATAAAACCAATCTTAATCAAATAAGAGTGCAATCTCTCATACCGTTCTCTCGGTACTTGTTTCAAACCATATAAAGCTTTGTTCAATTTACATACCTGATCTTTATCATTGTCTTCAACAAATCCTTCAGGTTGTTCAATGAGAACTTCTTCTTCTAATATTCAATTCAGAAATGCGGATTTGACATCCATTTGATATACCTTGAAGTTTTTGAAAGCAGCATATGCCAACAATGTTCTAACTCCTTCAAGTCTAGCAACAGGTGCAAAAGTCTCACCATAATCAATTCCTTCTTCTTGGGCATAATCTTTGCAAACTAATCTTGCTTTGTTCCGAATGACCTCACCTTTTTCATTTAGCTTGTTTCTGAAGATCCACTTTGTACCGATTACATTTTTGTCCTTTGGTCTTGGGACCAGTGTCCATGTGTCATTCTTCTTGATTTGATCGATCTCTTTAGTCATAGCATTTATCCAATCTTCACTGTTAAATGCCTCTTTCACAATTCTCGGTTCAAATTTAGATATCAAACATGTGTTCTGTCTCAGTTTGTTCCTTGTCATCACTGGATCATCCTTATCTCTTATAATCTGACTTGGTGCATGGTGTCTTCTGACATACTTGGCTAATACAGGCTCGGTAGGTTATGTATGTTCTTCTTCATCACTCAGTAACTGGATATTTTCTACATTTTCTTCAACAGTTATCTCGGTAGGACTTCTCGGTTACACATAGACAAATTCATCATAGTCTTCCGGTTCTTTGGAATTCCCTTCATCAGTTCTTTCTGCAAATTCATCAATTTTCACATTTGCACTTTCTACTATTTTGTTAGATGATTTGATCAGACATTTAAATTCTTTGCTTCTAGAAGAATATCCTAGAAATGTTCCTTCTTCACTTTTCTAATCAAACTTGCCATTTCTATCATCTTTATGAACATAGCATTTACTTCCAAAGATCTTAAAATAACTTACATTAGGTTTCTTGCCATACCAAATTTCATAAGGTGTCTTCAAAGTACCTTTCTTCAATTGAACTCGGTTCAAGGTGTAAACGGTTGTGCTTATTACTTCTCTCCAAAATGTTTGTGGAACCTTCTTCTCAATCATTAGTGTTCTACCACAATCCACAATAGATCTGTTTCTTCTTTCAGCTATTCCATTCTATTGTGGAGTTCTCGGTGTAGAGACTTGTCTTTTAATACCATGATCATTGCAAAATAGGTTGAACTCATCAGATGTGAACTCTCCTCCTCTATCTGATCTAAGACATTTCAGTTGTCTTCTTGTTTCATTTTCAACTCTAGCCTTGTACCACTTAAACATTTGAAAAGCTTCTGATTTTTCTTTTAAAAACATTACTAACATCATCCTTGAATAGTCATCCACAAATAATATGAAATACTTATCACCATAATAACTTTGAACTTTCATAGGACCACAAAGATCAGTGTGCACAAGATCTAAAATTCCCTTAGAAGTGTAGGACCTACTTGTAAAGCTTGATCTTGTCATTTTACCCATCTGGCATCCTCGGCACATAGCATTCTCAGGTTTTTCAAGACTTAGTAGACCTCTTACTCTATGCTTCTTACTTATCTTGATCAGATTATCAAAATTAACATGACAAAACCTTTTATGCCATAACCAGGTATTATCAATCTTTGCATGCAAACACTTATTGTGAGTTGAGTCAAGGTGAAATGTATTACCTTTTGTTTGTGTCCCGGTAGCAGCTAACTTTCCATTCTTGTCATGAACTTTGACAATTCCTTTCTGAAATTCTATTCGGTAACCTGTGTTGTTTAGCTATGCTACACTCAACAAATTATATTTCAAACCTTCAACCCAATAAACATCATTGCATCTTTCTTTATCAAGAAGTGTTATGGATCCTTTACCTCTTACCAGACATGGTGCATCATTACCAAATCTAACATAGCCTCCATCATAATCTTCTAACATAACAAACTTTTGTTTATCTCCTGTCATATGATGTGAGCATCCACTATCTATAATCCAAGAATCATTAGTGTTTATGTGAGATATTAGGGCTTTTTCTTCATACCTTTCTTCATCTGATCCATCCTTGATAGCCACATAAACAACTTCCTATGTATTAGTTTCATCTGATTTATCATCTTCAGATTCTTCATTAGCTATTAAACATGTCTTTCTATCTCTTCTTCTGAAGTCTCAGTGTCCTCTGTAATGGTTATCTTTTTGTCTGTCATCTCAGTAATCTCTCTTTTCAGTGAAATCTTTGTCAGGACAGTTAGAAACCATATGTCCAATCTTATCAAGATTGAAACATTTCAAAGGTAGTTTTCCTTTATACTTACCTTTGCCTCTCGGTAACCTTTTGGCCAATAGTGCTTCAAACTCTTCTTACTTTCTGATTTCTTCATACAGTTTGTGTACCTCCTCCATGTTCTTCTGAAACCTTTCACTTGCTCCACTGTGATCTCCTTCAGAGTACTTATACTTTCTTTTATCGTAATCATTAGATTCATTCAGATGAAAAGAACTAAATGCAGATTCAACTTTATTTACCGATGACCCACTGTTATCAAAATTACTTAACTCAAATGCATGTAGCCTACCAATAGTAGCATCCAAGGAAACTAGCATATTAGGTACAGACCTCAATTCATTGATTGTAGAGACTCGGATTGCATAGGCAGGTAGAAGGGTTCTTAACAACTTACTTGTCACATCCTTTTCTTCAATAGTTCCTCCTGCTCATTTGATTTGATTTACAATCTCCTTTAGTCTTGTACTGTACTGGGTTATGTTTTCACCTTCATTCATCCTCATAGATTCAAGTTGTCCTCTTAAACTATCAACTTTTTCTCTTTGAACATGTTCATCTCCTCCATATACAGATATGAGCTTAGTCCACATTGCCTTTGCATCGTTGCAGCCTTCTAGATCATTAAACTCAGAATCGCTCAATGTAGATGTTATTTCAATCATTGCCTGAATATGTTCTTGCTTCACCTTTATCTCTTCCATAGTAAATGGATAGGTGCTTGGTGCAACAAAATCATTCTCCAGATAGTATATAGCATATTCTCCAACTCCTGATAGATGTAGCTTCATCCTTTTCTGCCATGTAGAGAAACTTGACTTATTCAGCTTAGGTGCATCCCTCTTATACATCTTTGGATCTTTAACTCAAGTGCCTTTAAACTTTCCTTTCGAAGTCCAAAGCTCTGATACCAATTGATAGTTCTGATACTTAATATAAGTACAGATCCAATAGCCAACAAGATGAGAAGGGGGGGGTGAATCATACAAACTTAATCATCCATAAAAACATCAGATTCAACCTCGGTAACATATATATCAATCATATAACCAAAAACTGTCAAACATGAAAACTCAAAAGCATATGAACAATATAAACCTCATAACACCAGATTTAACGTGGAAACCCAAATAGGGAAAAACCACTGTGGGATTTTGGACCCACTAAGAAATATACTCTTCTAGAGTATGCTCGGTTAAAAGCAAATCCTATTAAAGATTACAAACACATTGCTAGATGTGACCCGGTTAAGGGATTTCCCTCAGATCTGTTAGGATCTTCACAAAGTGACCTTGTCAAAGGATTTCAAACACTCAATCAGAATGTCACCTTGTTAGAGGATTTACATATAAGACTGTTAAGTCTACTCGGTTAAGAGATTTCTTGTCACTTTCACAAAATAACAGTAATACAATCTATCTGCAACTTCACATCTAAAATGCTAAAGTAGATTCCTATTTGTTCAATGCAATCAAGACATAGAACTAATCTTGTCTATCTACTGGGCATCAATACTCTGTTATTCTAACAGGTCTTCAAGCTTCTGTGCTCGGTAATCACTATGTAGCATCCTTGTGCATACACTTGCCCGCATACATTGTTTATCAACAGTTTCCTATTTATAAACAATCTTCTAACCACTTAATCTCCTTGATCACATTTCCCATGATTAATCATAGCCATCAGATCTTCAATCTTGTCCAGGTTCATTGTATCTTTCAATCTGAAAATGTTTTACCCCGCCTTGGAACTTGCACATTCACCTTGGAACTTGTGTTAGGGTAATGCGGTTCAATCTGAGTTGTAGATCTTCTTGCTAACTTTCCATTGCCTTAGATTCATTTAACAAACTTCTTTTACGACTTGCCAATCATTGATTTGCTCCAGCTCATCAACTTCTTTCATTAAATATCACATGTAAACATTTAATGCATTCTGTTATAGCTCGGTTACAACTTGATGAATACTAAACTTCACTCGGTAGACATTTTGTCTTCATTAACTGACTGCGCTAACCTTAGGGTTTAACGACTAGGTTCCTTAGGGTTTACCGACTAGGTTCTTTGCTTGATAACATAGTATAGTATTAACCTTTATATTTTACAACATATGTATGATGTTAAAACAATCTAAAACATCACGATCTCATCATTGTTTGACTCGGTAGAGTTGCCCATTGAATAACTTATCCCCTTATTCATCATATTCTTTCTAGTGTCTTTACCGACTTCTTTATAATCTTCATATCATATTTCTTAAGATATGGCAACATCATACTGAATTAGAAAATCAATTTCTTGACATCAATGACAAAATAATAATATCAAGATAGTAAAACATCTTTAATCAGTTATGTCCATAATCATCAACAACCTTCTCAATATCCTTATAATGTAATATTGCCAACATATACTACACCAAATCTGCCACATTGAAAATGGGTGACAAAGCCATATCACCGGGTAAGTCTACCTTGTATGCATTATTGCCATACTTGGCCAAAAATTTGTAAGGACCTATCCTCCTCATCTGAAGCTTGCTAGGGACACCTTTCTGAAGTCTTGCCTTGTTCAAATGTACCATCACCATGTCACTAACAACAAATTGGATATATTTTCTTTTCTCATCCACTTTGTCCTTGATCCTTTGAGTAGTGTCCAATAGGGCTGTCCTAACTTGCTCATGAACCACTTGCATTGATTGAGCCATGTCTAAGGCATGTCCACTCTACTGTCCCATCTTTCCCACATCTTTGAGCTCCAAAACTCCTCTAGGATGAATGCCATACACCACCTCAAAAGGGATTTTACCAGTGGACCTTTTCACACTATCACTATAGGCAAACTCAGCTTGATGGATGGTCTGATCCCAAGCTTGACCATACTCTTTTGTTAGGCATCTAAGTATATTTACAAGTATTCTATTGACCACCTCAGTTTGGCCATCCATTTGGGGATGATAGGCTGAACTGAAAGACAAATTAGTACCTAATCTTTGCTACAAAGTCTTCCAAAAATGACCAATAAACTTTGCATCCCTATCTGACACAATGCTGATAAGTAAACCATGAATTCTAATAACCTCTTTGAAAAACAAGTGAGCAATGTGGCTAACATCATGAGTGACCTTGCATGAAATAAAATGATCCATCTTACTAAACCTATCTACCACAACATACCTGATTTGGTTTTAGGCAAACCAACAACAAAGTCCATACTTACACACTCCCATGGCCGGTTGGGGATAGGTAAAGGCTGATAAAGACTAGAATTGGAAGATGTACCCTTAGCTCTTTGGCAAACCACACATTACTCCACATATCTTCTGATATCTCTTTGCATTTTAGGCCAAAAGTAGAACCTTTGGACAAGTTCCAAAGTCTTGTTCAAACCAAAATGTCCACTCAAGCATCCATTATGCTTCTCTTGCATCAAGTTTTCTCTCATAGACCCTTTAGGAACACATAGTTGTCCTCCTTTGAACAAAAGGCCATCTTGTAAGGTGTAATCTGCATATTCACTATGAAAATGGTTTCCAAACCCTTGGCAAACCTTGTAGGTAGCAACAAAGTCTTCATCTTCTTCATACAATTCCTTGAAACTATCCACTCCAATGCTTTTAAGCTACACTTCTTGCACTGTTAGTAACCTCCTACTCAATGCATCAAATACCTTATTATATTTTCCTTTCTTGTGTTTGATGCTAAAGGTATATGACTGCAAATACTCTACCCATTTAATATGCCTATGGTTTAACTTTTCTTGAGAATTAAGAAAGCTAAGAGCTTGATTATCAGTGTAAACCACAAATTCCTTCGGCAACAAATAATGCCTCCATTTCCTAAGAGATTGGACAAGTGCATACTATTCCAAATCATAGGAGGAATACCTTTGCTTTGCATCATTGAGTTTCTCACTAAAGAAGGCAACCGATCTATTGTCTTGACTCAAAATTGCTCCAACCGCTATGTTGCTTGCATCACATTCAATGGTGAAGAGCTTGTCAAAGCTTGGTAGAATTAGTACCGGTTGAGTAGCCACCTTTTTCTTCAAGAGATCAAATCCCCTTTGTGCTTCCTCTATCCAAATAAACTTAGTTCTCATACCTCCCTTGATTGTCTCAAGCATGGGTGCACATATTTCACTAAATCCTCTGATGAACTTTCTTTAAAACTGAGCCAAGCCATAGAAACTTCTTACTTCACTTGTTGTCCTAAGTGTGGGCCAAATGATTATGGCTTCCACCTTAGAGGTATCCATCTTCAAATCACCTCTCGAGACTACAAACCCAAGATACACCAACTTTTGTTTCATAGACTCACATTTCTCCAAATTGATGGTTAGTTGTTCATCACATAGTTTCCTCAATACAATTTCTATATGCTTAAGATGTTCATCTTTAAAATTGCTAAAAAATAAGATGTCATCTAAGTAAACAACGGCAAATTTACCAATGTAGTCCTTGACTACTTCATTCATGAGTCTCATGAACATGCTAGGAGCATTTGTGAGTCCAAATGGCATAACAAGTCATTCATAGAGTCCTTTTGTAGTCTTGAAGGTTGTCTTCCATTCATCACCCTCCTTTATTCTGATTTGGTGGTAACCACTCTTAAGATCTATCTTGGTGAAGTATTCAACACCTCCCAAACAATCCATCAAGTCTTCAATTCTTGGGATGGGAAATCTATACCTAATAGTAATCCGGTTTATGGCTCTAGAATCACTGCAAAGTCTCCAAGTACCTCCTTTCTTTGGAGCCAAAATGATGGGTACTGCACATGGGATGATACTCTTCCTGATTATTCCATTGTCTAGGAGTTCTGGTATTTTCTTGGCTATCTCCTTGTTCTAATCCGGTGTCATTTTATAAGCTGCCTTATTGGGCAAAGAAGCTCCGGGTATAAAGTCAATTTGATGACTTATGGCACGTTGAGGAGGTAATATAGTTGGTGTTCCATCACTAATGATGTCCTCAAACTGATTTAGGACCTATTGCACTTCTTTAGGAATTCTCATCTTCTTCTCCTTGATGTCCTCTTTTGGCTTTACAACAATGGCAAACCCCACTCCTTCTCCATCCATGAGTGTGTTAATGAACTCTTTCTTACCAACAAACAACACATTAGGACCTTTGGATCTGCCCTCTAGTTGGTCTCCTATGGACTGGATTTTGTAGGTGGTTCCATCCTTTTGAAAAGTATAAGCATTCTTCTCTCCATGGTGTATTGCCTTTCTGTCAAACTGCCATTGCCTACCTAGGATTAGGTGGCAAGCATCCATGGGCAAGATATCACATAAGATTTTGTCTTTGTAGCCTCCTATAGTGAACTCCACCCAAGTTTATTCATTTACAAGAACATGTTGCCCCTTGTTGAGCCATGTAACTCTATAGGGATCACTATGTGGTATTCTTGGCAAATTGAGCTTACTCACCGCTTCCTCTGACACTATGTTGTCTGTGGATCCTGAATCCACCACCACTCTACATACCTTTCCCATGATCTCACATTTTATTTTGAACAAGGATCTCCTTTGGCTAGGTTCCTCCTTAACCAATTCTTTAATCAAGACTCTTCTTATCATGAGGTTCTCTCCAACCTCTAAATCCAAACTTACTTCTGATGCTTTCATGTTTGTTGCATCCTCTTGAGCATAATTTACTCTCCTCTCACCTCCTTGGGTTGAAAAAGACTTCTCAAGGCATCTATAGGCCGGGTGTCCAAGTTGATGGCAATTGTAGCACTTCATGGTGGCAAAATAGGACCTTCTTCCTGATCCACTAGACCTTCCTCTACTAGAGTTGCTAGATCCCCTTCCTCTATAGCTTCTCTTGCTATTGGAATCCCCACTTTGCTCAACCATCTTGGATTCTCCTTGGGATCTTTGGTTTACACTTCTTCCACCAAAACTACCTCTTTGACCTCTGCCATCTCTTCCTCTACCTCTGCCTCTATTGCTTTGTTCTTATTTCTTCTTGCTCTTTTCCTCCACTTTCAGCGCCAATTGATAGCACTTATGCACGATATTGGGGCATAACAAGCTTAATTCCTCTTGAATATTCCATCTCAAGCCATTCAAGTATCTGGCTACCTTGATTCTCTCATCCTCTACCACCTTGGATCTCAGACACAACTTCTGAAATTCCTCAATGTAGCTGCTCACATCCAAGTCTCTTTGCCTCAAATTTTGTCTCCTCTTGTGCAACTAGATCTCATAATCTTCAAGGGTGTATGCTTCTTTCACCTTGGCTAACATGCCCTTCCAAGTAGCTATTGCCCTCTTTTTGTCTCTCTTCTTGAATAAATTTATACCAATTCAATGCTACCCCTATCAATCTAGACTTGGCCACCTTCACCTTTTGTGCCTCACTAATACCATCACATTCAAAGTGATTCTCCAATCCCTATATCCATTCCAGGACTACCTCAGGCTCCATTTTTCCACAAAAAAGTGGCACTCCTTCTAGGGATTTTCCTCCTAAGGCATTGATTGCTTTAAGGAAAGGTTCTTCAGGTAGAATAGGGTCTGGTTCAGGTGTCCTATCCTCTTCTACAACTTATTTACCCTTCCCTTCATTGACCTTATTTGTCACTTTCTCAGTTTTGTATTCAACTGCATCTAGTTTGCTCTCCAGTTGTAGTAATCTTTCTCTGAGGAGTCCATTTTCTTCTTCTTAATCTTCTACCTTCTTGGCCAACTCTGCATTGGTCACCATCCTTATACTATTCTATCCTACTGATTCAGTGTCTGTCATGTACTGGCTTCTTCCCAAAACTTGCTTGCTCTGATACCACTATTATAGGGAGGTGGACTCAAAGAGAGTTAATTCCTTGTCAAAGGGCAGTCAATTTTTGTATTAGTGGGATCCCTTCATTTTTCATCTAGTCTAATAATCAATTTAAGCACCTCAACTCTCTAGGAGTGCTCCCAATCAAGATATGCTCACTGGTTGGTCAGGCATGGTTGAGATTCATAGGGGTAAATCCAACCTTACACTCTCAAGCTTTTAGTAAATGTTTTCAAAGGTTGTAGTTCTTGATGTTTTCCAAGGTGATCAATTGGGTTTGAGTAGGGGTTTGGTTTATTTTCTCATCACTCCTTCCTTTCCCTAGTTTCTAGGCCTAGTAGCCCTAGAGCCCCAATTAGCCCTACCCAGCCAGTTTTTGTGGATTTTCTCACAATTTCTCCAAAGACCCACACAAACTCTTTGGTGATCAGAGTACCCTTTTGGAAGTAATTTCCAATTTATGAAGTGAGGAATCTTAGTCTAGTCGTATAGGTAAGGAACCTGAGAAATGCTTGTTTTAGAGGGTTTTAGGCTTGTTTTGCTCTTTTTCCAAGGGTTAGGCGTCTTCCTTGATCTTCCACACCTCCAAACTCACACATATGCTCTGCCACACCCCACTTTTTCATTCCAAACACTCTAAAACTCCAACCCTACTCATCCCTCCAAACACTTGCATAATCTCATTCATTTCCTAACTGGGCTATGACTAAGCCCACCTAGGAAATGATGCTCATTGGCCTTTCAATGACCTTCAAAGGAAAATAAATAATATGTACACTGTAAAAAGTTTCCATAGCTCGAGTCCCAAGGTTTATTGAGAAGAAATCAAAGGACTTCAAGCTGGAACCATGTTTGGGCCTCTCAAACCCTTGCCAGACTGAGAGCTTACAAAATGAAGAACTCAAATCAAACTTGCACCAAAACTAATAAAAATGCTTTCTGAGTGCTAAAAGAACATGTACAAAACAATGAGCAAAGAACAATAATGCAATCAATCCATTAGGTACGAGCTACTACTCAAATTCGTTAGAAAACACAAGGCAAAAACTCAAAATCAGTGTCCAAATTGTATTCAAATCTGCTCCTGGTGTTCATCAATCTCATTACATTGATTCTCAGGGAATTTATATGCCATTTTTGGCCTAAAGAACTCTCCATCGGTTTCCTAACCAACCCCTTTCTAAAAAATGCAAAAAGTTACTCAACGTTGCAAAAAGTTGTCAAGCAACTTTGACAACTTTTGCCAAAAAGTGCATTTTTGCCTTACATGCTTTGTTTTCTCCTCCAAACCATCTTGGATGACTAAAAACCATTACATTAACATGTATCAATTCCAAACAAGGTTATTCAAGGCATTTTACATCAAAATTCAAGATTATGCCATTTTAGGCTTACAAGCCAAAATTGAGCAAATGTATTTTCCTAAGGACATTCAACCTACCAAAACATTTCAAAAACATATGAGGACCTAAGGGAAAACTCTTCTTCACAATCTCAAACCAAACTATGAACAAACACACCAAAATGAAGAGGTTGTACTCAAAACTAGGTGCTCCTGCACCACTTTTGGTAGAAGATGTTATGTTTGTTCAAGATAGCTCCTCTTGGAGGTAGATGTCTTTTGAGCAAAAATGTCTTCTCCTCCAAGGATCTCCTTTACACTTGTTGCAAGATATCTCTTTTTCAACTATCTTATCCTTTCTTGAAGAATATACCATCTCTAGCTTAGGATTTATGACATTGTTGCCCAAAGGATATCTCCTTGGTTAAGGGGGGGTACCCATATCGCTCCCTTTGTACTATATTGTACTATAAATTGTGCATATCATTTTTGCATGTCTTAAACGAGGTGTTCATTCTCAGAACCAGAGTAAAAACTCTTAGAGAAAGATGCTTCACACTCGAAACCAGACACAACATTTGATATATAACTTAGATGGGGTTACACATCACCGAAACCAAAGCAAAGACTCTTAAACAGGATGGCCTCGAAACCAGACATGTATCTGCCACTTGGCATTTACACATTTTCAAACACACAATTTCCCCTTGGCATTTGTATTTACATTACATGTCTTAAACAAGTTGAAGCACACTCAAAAATAGAGAAAAGACTCTTACATGGGGTGTTATACACTTGAAACTAGACATCACTTGCACACACACATGAAGATTGGTGGAACTAACTAAAAACAACTAGACTATTCTTACTCTCCTCCCCACATGGATCACCTAGATAAAAACATTTAGGGGTGGGTTGTCCATGTCCTTTTCTCCCCATGGATCCCCTAGCTCAAAACATCTAGGGGCGAGTAGTCCATGCCCTCTCTCATCATTCTTCTCATGGATCACCTGGATAAACACATCTAGAGTGTATTCATGCTCTCTCTTCTTCCTCCCATGAACTCATAGTTTTTCTATTGATAGTTCATGGATGATGCTTTCTTTTCTCTTTTATGTGATCACTTGTGTTCATGAGATGGCATTTTGAAGAATGATATTCGTTGTTGAGACATTTTGATATCGAGGTCTCTTCGGCTAGTTGACTTGAGGTCTTGTCTTTGGTCTTTAGCTTTTGGGTCTTGTGCACCTTTGTGTCTTTGCCTTTGTTTGTATTTTTTCTTTTTGTTTTTGTCTTGTTTTGAGTACCCTTGCATATGTTTTAGTGAGTTAAGATCCTAAGATTGGGAGCTTGGTTCCTCAAAATTAATGATATCTTATACTCTTTGTGATTTTTCTCTGCATTCCACATCTCTTTCTACTTTATCGTGAGTATTTTCTTAATCTCATACTCTCGCTAAAGAGGGGGCTAAATGTAGCATCCTAAAATTGCACCCCTTGCAATTTTGACTGCATTTTGGGCCCTCACCTTACTGATCTCATCCCCGTGCTTGATTTGGACCCATTTATGCATTTGCTATGCAAATGGGCTTCATTTTTCTATCTTACAACTTGTACAGCCCCTTGTCCCTATCCGAATTTGGGGTAGGACTAGGGCGCCATGCCCTGGTCCTCCCTAATTGGGCCCTATTTTGGCCCCTAGGGCCTATCACAAATTTGAGCGGGAAATTACTTCCCCATGTCGGCCTTTGTCAAAAAATTAAACAATTGACGATATGCAAGTATATAAGGAGGTTTCCCCTATCATTTGAGCATAGCATGACAAAGTGGAGAAGGCAAGGAGACTACGTTCAAGCATTCAAGCATTTATCATCAAGCATTCTTGAAGGTTGCATATTCTTCATCCATCCATTGGAGCATAATTACATCATTCATTTGCAAGCATGTGTGTGTGTTAGGTTTTTGTCATGTTCATGTCATTTCATATAACATATGTGATTACATCTAAGAAGCAAAGCATCATCGTCATCATCTATTACAGATCTGAAGGTATACCTTTCCATCATTTATTTCAAGCATTTCTAGTATTTCCAATGTTGATTCCAAACCGTGGTTTGACTTAGGCAAACCCCTATTCCCAACCCCGTTTCTTCTTCTTTCTATGTACAGGAGCATGTGTGCAGTTGTACTTTTGGAATTATGCTTTATTTGCGGAAATAGAAAAACCCTTTTCGACGTGTGGAAAGTTTGTAGGATCGATAGGAGGCCGACTTGGTCCAAACACACGATACTTGCAAATTTTGGTAGATTTCGCAAAGCAGCTCTGAATCATCTCAAACTTCTTAGATCCAAGTGCATGACGAAATCCTGAATCTGTAGCTCACTATTTCTGCCTACTTTGTCTTTAATTTCAGCACTTTACTTATTCAACTTACAAAAGAGGGTCAGACGCATTCCAAACACAATTAATCTACTTAGTATTCAGTCCTTGCATCATTTAGGATTGAATCTAGTAGATTCATCCCCTCTTTTGAATGTAAAGTTTTCCAAGTGAAAATCGGCTTAGTGATTTTTCCCTTCCATGTGGTGAATTTTCTAAGCCCCGAATTTTACACTTTACAACCCTATTATAAGGGACTCTTAGAAATGCCACCTAAGATATAAGGATAACTAACAATGATCCTAAGTAAACTTAACATATGAATAGGTTCCCACCAATAACTACATAGTAAATAATGTCATCCAAACTAACACCCCTCTTAAGTGCAACTTAGGGAGTGAAATTATTATGTAATTGATGCAAGATGGTGATGCACTATGCAATATGGGTTCTGACAACTAAGTCATGTTAAGTACTCATGTACAAATGATCTCTCACAAACGGAGAAAAGCAGAAAACCTTATAAGACAAAACTCCTCTCCAAAAGAAAAATGCAAATCAAGATCAAGTGATAGACTAAATGATATAACATCAATAATATGAAATGCAAAGTTACTTGAATAAGTATCAAAAACTAGGTGCAATCATCACGAGGAAGCACAAGGAAGGACAAGGAAAGCACCAAGTTGGAAGTCAAGTATGTGGACTGACAGTATACATGACATTGTAGAGGACTTAGGAGAATACATAATCAATCACGTTTTCATATAGGTGAATCTAGAAGCAGACATCTTATCTAATTATGCAATTAATCAGAATGTCCACTCAAATAATATCCAAAGAGCCGCAGGAATGGGATGGTCTTTGCCTATCCATATGCACTATTGAATTGAATCGACCATAAAAAGATTCTCTACTCTTTGTCTCTGCCCGTGATGCCCAGATGATATTGAGGAAGATCACATGATGTTTTCAAGGAGTGACATTTTGACAGTCATTGTGCATGCTTTGAATTCTGACTATAAAGCAAGGCTTCCATCCAGGAGTATGAACATTGTTTTGGTAGAAAAGACAAAAGAATGGCGAGTTGTTCTTCCAGCAAGGGTGAGTTAGAGTTTATTCTCATCCCAAAATGTCAGTGCTTTTATAAGCACAACTCCATTGAAGAGTAGTTAAGAAAAGTTTTTGTCTACGATGGCGATGTGTAAGAGGACGTTATTCGCAAGATCATGGGAGAAAAGATGCTAAGTGGCCCCTATTCATATAATGTGGAGCTCCTCGAGCATTTTCTTTACAATGTCTTGAGGACCATGTCGATGCAGGGAAAGCCATTTATCATTTTGTCTCTCCATGGTTGTTAAGGCCCTAAAAAAGCTGAGAACTAGCTCGTTCATTGGCCAGGTTATTGACACCTTTCATGTTGAGGGTCGCGGTTATTCTGGCTTCAAAATGAACTTTTTTTACAGTATGATAGTGATGTGTTAGTCAATCAATCGTTTATTGCAAAATCGATGGTGTAAAACGTGCGACTAACACACATGTTAGTCAATTTGCACTGTCGTTTCAAAGCCAGAATAGACGCGTCCCATATTGAGGAGGTAATAAAAAACATTGGCAAGGTTGATATAATTGTTGTAATAAGGAATTACCTAAGGAAGAATAATATGAAAATAGAGAAATATATGATCAGTATAAACGAGGATCTGTTTCCTCCTGAATAGCTAAACAAAGCCCAGGAGGTCATAGAGGTCATAAGAGTCCCCTTCTTCTCTTTCTACTGATATAACTTTTTATGATCCTTTTAATGAAATGGGAGCTACCCCTTTGGTAGCAATTTGCCAAAAAATATATATATATATATATCAAAAACTAGGTGAATCTTCTTAAATCAAAAAAATAAATAATATATGTTATATAAGGGAATTGTCTCTAAAAGAATGAATTTACAAATATTCATATATTTTGGTGAATTTAACAAATTTAAGTAGATTTTACAACTAAGAAAATATCAAAATGTTATTTTTAATTGCTAGTAAGAGAATTTAATTTTGGAAATTTTGTAAATAACTAGCCAAATCAACTTAAAAAGCCCATAAGAATCATTTTTAAACACAATTATGTCATCATCATGTGAATAAAATATTTTTCGTGAACATTGTCATCTGCAGTAAAAGTAATAATTATGTGTTTATTGTTGGTTTAAACTTTTTATTTGTCAAGTGTCAACTTTTTTTACTAAACAAGTCAATTTTTTAAGGATGTGATGTACAAGAATTATTTTCTTAATGAATGATTCTTTTAGGTTTTGTTCATTATCCTTTTTTGGTAAATGGAAAAGAAACTATGTTATTAAAGGAAGTTTTCCAAGGTTTTTCTCCAGTTGTACTCATTATAGGGATGTAAGGATTCCTTTTAAATATCTTTAAATCTTCCCCAAATTTTTAAATTTATTCCTAACTCTCCAACAAGCATTCCCAATATGGGAGGACATTTAAGGGATGGTAAAAAATCCTTGAGATGGCTAGGGAAATCTCAAACATTCCCTAACCATCTATATAGCAACATGATACTATAAAGAATTATTTTCTTTATAGCATATATTGTACAAGAACTGTTTTCTTAATGAATGGTTATTTAGGATTTGTTCAGTATCCTTTTTTGGAAAATAGAAAAAAAACTATGTTCTCTAAGGACATGTTCCAAGGGTTTTATCCCGTGTACCTTCCCCAAATTTTTTAATTTTTATCCCAACTCTTCTACAAGTGTTCCCAATATGGGAAGACATTTAAGGGATGGCCAAACAACCTTGAGATGATTGGGGACATCTCAAACATCCCCTAACCATCTTTATAGCAACACAATACTACAAAGAATTATTTTCTTTATAGCAAATATCGTATAAGAATTATTTTCTCAATGAATGGTTCTTTTAGGATTTTTTCGTTATCTTGTTTTGGAAAGTGGAAAAGAAACTATGTTCTCTAAGGATATGTTCCAAGAGTTTTGTAAGGATATGGAGATCCAAGGATGCCTTTTAAATGCCTTTCAACCTTCCCAAAAATTTTAAAATTTTCCTTAACTCTCCTTCAAGCATTCACAATATGGATGTATATAGAGTAGACCAAATAATAGAAGAGAATGATGGAGATGGCATAGACTTTTTGTGTGTATTTTAACATGTCAAGTTATCCTTTTGTGCGTAGTTGTGTTTTCAGTTGGAACCAAATTATTTGCGAGTCGGATTCTCAAGTGGTGGTGACTTTGTTGAATGAGTGTCAGTTAGATGAGGTTAATTGGTATTTAGATATGGCGATTAGGAAAAAGTTTTGGTTGTGCACTTCCTTGGAATTTGTTACTTTTTCTCATATCCCTAGGGAGTGGAATGGAGTTGTTGATTGTTTGGCCAAATGGGCTTCTAATCATAGAGAGGGCTAGAATATTGTGGATAGGGGACAATTATCTTCAGAAATGTCTCATGTGTTAGATTCTTTAGTGGATGTTGACAGGGTGGTGTAATTTTATCTTTGTTGGGCTTGTGGCCCTTCTAACTTTGTTTCTCTTTCTTTGATTGAATAAATTTTTACCCCTCTTTTAGTTTAAATTGGAAAACCGTCAAATGTAAGTGCAATAAACCAAAGGGTTGTTATTTGAAATGAAAGTTGGTTCAGTGTAGCCTGTGAGTTATGTGATTTTGTAGATGATTTGTAATATTGGGCTAATATTGTATTGAAACGGGATTATCAGTGTTTGTTAAAAGAGAATTGGAATGAAATATTTAAAATGAATTTTTAATGCAAGGACGTTAGATATGTCAAGTAGTCGCTTGGTATGTTATATTTTGAGCAGAGTTTGTTGATTAGGTCGAAGGCCTTTAGATTTGATAATGCGATCTGCTATTATATGAGGACCTCAATTCATTTCTATGTGACAGAAGTTTAATCTATCAATCATCAAATTCACTTATATTGATACCAATATACCCATTGGAAATAATAAGAGGGAATAATTGCAGAAAATAACATTGTTGGTGTCCTGAAATCTGATGGAAGTAACATGATAGAGCACAGATCTACAGAGTTTGACTGTTATATGAATATGATGAAGTGTGGAACAAACCTGTCTCTATAGCATTGTGGTATGCAAAAGATAACATGAAGGTTTTAACAATACAAAGGATGGTTCTTCGAGATAATGAAATAGATCAATAAATTGCAATGATAAAAATGTATAGACCAAAGAATATTTTGGTATGGTTAGGGATTGCCAGTAAAGCCAGTAAAGATTCAGCAAAAAAGCAAGTGCAATTACAGGATAAGGTAGGTAGATTGGGAACATAATGATTGAGGAAATGTAGCAGATAGAAATGAAAAAACATGAACAGGGGATCAAATCAAAATGCAACAAATATTTTTTCCACTAATTGTGTCTTGTTTTGCAGGTGCAGGTTATAATATTAATGGAGATTCAAAATGAAGTAATTGCAAACAGAAAGGAGCAACTGTCAAAGTAATAATTTCCAAAATGACTGCAATTCAACCAAATTTGAGGAATTTCGATTTCCAAATAAGGGATATTCAAAGTCATATAAAAAAGGGAATTTTTATTCCAAAAGCATGTTTTCAAAAATGAACTAATTAAGGAAAGCCTACATAATCTCATGATTTTGAAATTCAATGTTGGGTCAGGGATGTAAGTGATCTACTTTTAGCAGATAGGCAAACCTGCATTTGAAATTTCTGGATAAAACCAAGTTTGAAAATCATTTTGAAGGGTTCTTCTCCTAGAGTTTTGAATGGAAGCCATTCACATTTTGAGGGATAATTTTCTGTAGGAAAGGTTTTTGGTTTGAGTTTTAGTGGGAATATTTGTGCAATGTAAGTGATATATTCTTGTTCAGTATGATTAACATAAGCACTATTGTGCATATTTTTTGTGATTGTCTCCATGATTGTACGTACACTTCTCTCAAGCAGAAAGATCGAGGGTCATGTTTGTTTGTTGATTCAGCGTTTTTGAGTTGCACATTTCAGTTATGACTTTCATTCAAAGAATTAATTAAATTGCTTTAGGTGGAGTGTGGAGATTTGGATTCATCTATTCATAGATATTAAAGGAGAATCTCAGAAAGTATCTATTATTTGGTGGGTATTTGCAATGGATTGATGTGTGTATGCCCCCTGAATATGGATTTGTGGTATGATGAGAGTTCTTTATATTGTTTTGCATTTGACTCTGTATCTCAGATAAAGCACTCAAAACCATGTTTATCTGCTCAAAGGTATAGGCAGACATTGGTGAAAGGAAAGCAGAGGAGTGGAAACAACCTTCCTAATGCAAAACCCCAAAGAGAGTGAATGCAAATTTCTTTGCAAACACCTGAATAATGTTACAAATAAAAGAAAAAACTCGCACAAATAAATTTCAAATTTAACATAAACACGTGACATAGAAAATTTAACGTAGGAAAACCCTTTCGAGAAAAAACCCATCACACCAAAGCACAGATCAATTGTATTATAGTAAAAAAATATTACAAATAATATGCAGAGTATGCTCTTGTGGGTGTCTTCAACTGTGATATTTAACTCTAGAATAATTCTAGCAGCATAACGTCGTCTTTCAAAAATACTAAATAGACTTCATCTCTTCAACAATACATTGTATTTAGAGAATTTACAATGCAAAAGGAAGCTACTTCTCAAATGCATCCACATTCAATGTATCTATAACATATAACTAAAAACTTTCTTTATGCACGACTCTTGCATGATTAATATTTAATATAATTATTATTTATTCCACAAATACAAGGTGTCCAATAAAACCAAGTCTTTCTGCCGAAATAGAACTTTCTATTCTTCTCCAAGTCTATTTGTGTGGAAGATTTGGTCCCGTCGAGAATTCTTCCAAATCCATGCTCAAAGGGAATGAGAAGCAATCGCCATGTGTTGCATGGAGGGGATTCTAAAGAGCTCCGAAAAAAAAATTCTTCTCCAAAGTTCCCTCCTTGTGACAAGTGTCGCAATCTCACTTCCTCCTCAATGCTTGTTGCTTGCACTTTGAAAATTTATATTATAATATTAAATTAATTAAAATCAGCATACATGACCAATTAAATAATTAATTAAATATCTACTTGGGACTCCTAAGGTTGAGGCACCTTAATCCCAACAATCTTCCATTTGACAAAGACCTTACAAGAGTCATCATATCACAACTTAGGCCCCAAGGCCCATTGAACTGGCACACCACTTGAACTTCTTTGTGTTCAATGGCTTTGTCAATTCATTAGCAACATTCACCAAAGTGTCTACCTTTTTCCAACTTCACCTTTCCATCTTCCACCATATTATGAACAAAATGAAACTGCACATCAATGTGCTTTATTCTGGCATGGAAAGTAGGATTATTTGCCAAGAAAATGGCACTCTGACTGTCACAATAGATAGTGATCTATACTGTATCAAAACCAATGTCCAAACACAGTCTCTTAAGCCAAATGGCTTCTTTGCAAGCATGAGTAGCTGCCATGTACTTAGCTTCAGTTGTAGATAAAGTGACCATTACTTGTCGCTTGTTCATCCAGCTTACTACACCACCAAACATCGTGAATACAAATCCACTGGTGGATCTTCTACTATCAATGTCACCAGCCCAGTCAGAGTTGACATACCCACAATAAAACAAGAAATATCGAGATCTAGTAGGATTACCATGGAAACACAGAGAATAAGTACCCTGCAAATATCTGAACACTCTCTTCACCACATCCCAATGCACCCATCTAGGATTAGCCATAAACCAATTAAGGACTCACATTGCTTGTGCAATATCTAGCCTCGTACAAATCATAGCATAAATTAGGCCACCAACAACACTTGCACAAGGAAACTCTAGTCATGTCCTCCATCTCGGTAGGAGACTTTGGACAATTCCATGGAAATATTTGTCACCTATAGAACAAGAACAACTAACTGTTTATAATCTGTCATGTTGAATCTCTCCAACACAGAGTTTACATACTTTTTTGGCTAATCCAAAGCTTTTTGTTAGCTCTATCTCTTCTAATCTCCATCCCAAAATATACCTTGCAGCACCTAGATCCTTCATCTCAAACAATGTTGATAATTAAGACTTCAAATTTGAAATCATTCTCTTCCCATTCCAAATTAACAATCATCCACATATAGGACAATAATGAGAATATGACCATTTTCAACTTTGTAATAAACACAATGGTCAGATATAGATCTCTAAAATTCCAATGACAACGCATAGGTGCCATATTTTTGGTACCACATTCTAGGAGATTGATTAAGTCCATAAAGATATTTCTTTAGCTCGCATACCAGATTATCTTTACCTTTCTCCACAAAGTTCTCTGGTTGTGACATTTAAATCTCCTCCTCCAAATCGCCATGAAGGAAAGTTGTCTTCACATCCATTTGCTCGACTTCCAAATCACGAGCTGCTCTAAGTGATAATAAAATCCGAATGGATAGCTTAGCTACAAGAGAGAATATCTTCCCATAATCAATTCCCTCCACCTAGGAATATCCCTTCACAACCAACCATGCATTGTGCTTCTCAACCCTGCCATCAAGACCTAGTTTCTTCTTGAACACCCATTTACAACCAATGGAATTTTATCCCTCGGGCAAAGGTACTAGATCCCATGTAGCATTATTTTTCAATGCATCCATCTCTTCATTCATGGCTTTCATCTAGGAATCTACATCATGCATACCCATTGCCTCTCTAATAGTCCTAGGTTCATCGGCATTAGCAACCAAGGCAAAAATACAACCGGAATCTAACAATGAATAACCAAACCTTTCTAGTGAATATATGTATCTTTCAGGTTGCTTCCTATCACATATAGACCTCCTCAAATACTGAGGTTGACGATCTTGTTCCTCTTCTGAACTCTCCGAGCTGCTAGAAATCGCCTCATCATCAAGTCTTGCAGGATTATTTAGCTCATCTCTCTCAAGAGTGGGTGAAATTCGAACTACCTCCTTCTACTTCTCTTCCTTCTCTAGTTGCAAATCAACTGTGGGATGTTTTAGCTCTTTGAAGATTACACTCCTACTGTAGAGCACCTTCTCTACAACTAGATCCCAAAGCTTGTACCCCTTCACACTAATACCATAACTGCCTTGTTCTCCAATTTAGATATCTTTTCATTAGGCACATGAGCATATGCCTCACAACCAAAGACTTTAAGATGTCTCATCAAGGGATTTTTACCAGACCATGCTTCCATAGGGGTCTTTTCAACAAGTGTTGAAGTAGAAGATCTATTTATCAGATAACATGCAATGGCAACTGCATCACCCTAGAACTTTTGTTCAAGGCTAGCACCACTTATCATACTCCTATCCCTCTCCATCGGCATTTGATTCATCATCTTTGCAACTCCATTTTGTTGTAATGTATATGGAGTTGTCTTATGTCTTTCAATCTTGTGGTCCTTACAGAACCTATCAAACTGAGTAGTACAAAACTCACCCTTGTTATCCATCCTCAAACACTTAATTTATTCTTTAAACTTACTAAAAACTTCAAATTTCTTCTCAGGATATAAACAAATTTCCTTCTAGAACAATCATCTATGAAAGAAAAAAAGTGCATAGATCTATTTAAAGAAGGCACATTAATTGGACCAAATACATAAGAATGAACATAGTCCAAAACCCTAGAAGACATGAGAGAATTGGAATAAAAGGAAACACGGTGTTGCTTTCCATAAATGCAATATTTGCAAAAGTCAAACTCGAGATTACAATCATTAAAGCCTTCAATAAGGCTCTTATTTTTCAAGCCTCATAAGCCCTTTTCACCTATGTGGCCAAGTCTTTGGTGCCACAACATTGCCTTCTTAGCTAGGAGCTTCATCTCCAAAGCATTAGCACCCTTAGGTACCTAGAAAACACGACCATCAGATGTTGACACAACAGTCTTCTTCTCTACTTGATCTAATAGTGATGATGAAGGATCTAAAGCCCTTTTCGAACTGTGCTTGCATCCAGCTTATACAGAGTGCTTAACCAAACACCCTTAGCAAGCACCATAGAACCTTTGTTCATCTTACATCCACCTTGCAAGAAAACAATCTGCACTCCCACATCACTTGGCTTGTTGACTAAAAGAAAGTTTCATGCCAAACTAGGAATGTGCAGTACACAATAAATCCCCTTCACTCTACCATCAAGGAATCAGATCTTGACTCTTCCACGACCAACAGTTTTTAGGTGAGAGTCATCACCCAAGTATGCCTTCCCACTATCATATTCTTCATACTTTGAGAACCAACCCCTATGAGAGGTCATATCGAAAGAAGCACTCGAGTCAATCAACCATACATCTTCTGATGCATGGGTTGCCAAGGAAGTGATAAAATCATCTGCATTATCTTGAGAGGATTGGTCTAAATCAGAATCAGAGGCTTTCTTGGTTTTCTTTTTCTTTTCCTCTTTACAATATTTTTTTAAATGACCAGATTTACCACAATTCAAATATTTAGCCTTGGACCTTTTACAAGGAGACTTTGATATCCCTAGAGATTTTGACTTGCCTTTCTTGTCCTTCTTCTTTCCTTTCTCTATTGATCTACCACAAGCAACAAGGGCCTCCTTGGCCATCTCAGAAGACTTCCTCCGCATTTCTTCAAACAACAGTGAAGCAACCACATCTTCCATCTTGAAAGTGGTTATTTTGCTTTTGATAGCCAACTAGGCGATCCCATGAATCAGACAAGGAAGATAATAGGAGCATGCAACATTCTTGATCATCAATTTTTACAGCAACAAGTTTCAGTTGGGCAACCAGCATATTGAATGCATTCAAGTGATCCACAACATATCCTCGTTCCACCATTCTCAAAGAATACAATTTCTTTCTTAGAAAAAGTTTATTTTCCATGGATTTCCCTTGATAAATGTCACCAAGATTTTTCCAAAGTGTAGTTGTAGTCTTCTCTTCATGAACATTTAGGAGCATAGAGTTAGCCAAACAAATTCTGATCAATAGCTTTCAGATCCATTATATTCCAAACATCTTGTGTTGTAGCCTAAGGTTTTGTACCAGTTATCATAGGCCAAAGGTCTCTATCAACAAGCATGTCCTCCATTTTGAGTTTCCACAACTCAAAATAGCTACTATTAAATTTATCCATTTCAATCCTTCCAGATGTGCTCGCCATCTTAAATCTACAACTGGGCTAAGAAATTTCAACCTGCAAAAACTCCCACGAAAAAGGATATGCACAAAAAAATCTACAACCCACCAAGGATAACAAAGTTGGCCAGGCTCCGATACCAAGTGAAAGGAAAGTAGAGGAGTGGAAACAACCTTCCTTATGTAAAACCCCAAGGAGAGTGAAAGAAAATTTCTTTGCAAACCCCTTAACAACGTTACAAATAAAAGAAAAAACTCACAAAAATAAATTTCAGATTTAACATAAACACAACGCAAAAGATTTAATGTGGGAAATCCCTTTCGAAAAAAAACCCACTACACCAAAGCATAGATCAATTGTGTTATAGTAAAAAGCTATTACAAATAATATGCAAAGTCTATGCTCTTGCAAGTGTCTTCAACTGTGATATCTAAATCTAGAATAATTCTAGCAGCATAACGTCTTCCAAAAATACTTCATATTTCTGCTCTTCAACAACACATTGTATTTAGAGAGTTTACAATGCAAAAGGAATCTACTTCTCAAAAGTGCCCACACTCAATGTATCTACAACATATAATTAGAAACTCCCTTTATGCACAACCCTTGCATAAATAATATTTAATACAAATATTATTTATTCCACAAATGCAAGGGGTCCAAGAAAATCAAGTCTTTCTGCCAAAATACAACTTTCTATTCTTCTCCAAGTCTATCCATGTGGAAGATTTGGTCCCACCGAGAATCTTTTCAAATTCATGCTTAAAGGGAATGAAAAGCAATTGCCACATGTTGCATGGAGGGGGTTTTGAAGAGTTCCAAAGAAATTTTCTTCTCAAAGTTCCCTCCTAGTGACAAATGTCACAATTTCGCTTCCTCCTCAACACTTGTTGCTTGCACTTTGGAAATTGATATTATAACATTAAATTAATTAAAATCAGCATACAGGACCAATTAAATAGTTAATTAAATATCCACTTGGGACTCCCAAGGTTGAGGCACCTTAATCTCAACAATCGGAGTTTCAAAGATGAATCATTCAAATCATTTTATCTACAATTTTGTTCTTTGTTTTGTTGGTTTAAGATTTGCATGTTATCTAATCTAAGAAGTAAGATAATCAAGAACATTGCTAGTTTGAGATAATCCTACATATCTTGATTGCATAAAAGAGAACATATCTGCCTGTTGTTGCTAAAAGATATAGCAATTGTGATAAGGGATACTCCCTTAGGTCTGGTAAAGCCTAAAGTGTAGAAGGTGTTAACCTTTGGGTTAAGCCTTGTTCGTTACCCAAACTACCATTTAAAACCAATAATAAGTAATGGCAAATCTTTAGATTTTATAGGGTGCACATCTGGAAAACACCAATAGTACTCATTATGGAGATGTAATGATGCCTTTTAAATGTCTTTGAACCTTCCCCAAATTTTAAAATTTTTCCTAACTCCCCTACAAGCATTTCCAAGATAGCAGAACATTAAGGAATGGTCAAACATTGTTGAGATGGTTGGGGACATCCCAAACATCCCCTAACCATCTTTATAGCAACAAAATGGTATAAAGAATTATTTTCATTGCAGCATATATTGCACAAGAATTATTTTCTTAATGAATGGTTCTTTTAGGATTTATTCATTATCCTTTTTTTTAAATGGAAAAGAAATTATATTTTCTAAGAGCATATTCCAAGGATTTTTTTTTTGTTGTACTCAATATGGGGATGCAAGGATGTCTTTTAAATACATTTGAACCTTCCCCAAATTTTAAATTTTTCCCTAACTCTCCTGCAAGTGTTCTCAATATGGGAGGAGATTTACGGGATGGTCAAACATTCTTAAGATGGCTGAAGACATCTCAAACATCCATGGCTCAGGACATCTCAAACACCCACTAACCATCTTTATAGCAACATGAGCATTTTTTGAATGTCTGAAATAAAATTATTATTTTTTTATTCTAGTTCATTCTAGCTCATTTTATATAGCAAAAAAATTGCAATCAAGTTGGATAAAAAACAAACATATTAAGCAAGGTTTCAAGGTGTTGTAGGAGAAATCAACATTAGTGAGCAATGAGAAGTGTAATAGCAAGATAAGTGAAATAGCAAGAGATTTGAAAAAAGGTAAGTGATTCCTCCATTTGTTTCTTTTTTTTGGCAAAATTTTAAAAAATAAATATATTATTTTAATTTATTTTTTTAGGTGTACTTGACTTATTGTTTCACAAAACTTCGTAAACAACAACAATGAGAGTAGTGAATATGAAATGGAAGGAAAAAAGGTTGAAGTTTCAACCCAATTGGGGGTTCATCAAGGTGTGAAAATATTGTGGGTAGAAAAGAACATCAATTATATTATTTGGGTGCCCTTCTACCATTTAAAACTTTCTACAAAGGCCCCTTTTGATTCCAAGAGACCTCTTCTCCAATTTGTGATAACCCTAGACAAAATAGAAAAAGAAAATAGGCAATGGAATGTGATTGTGTCACATTTGCAAAACAAGTTTTAGAGATAAATACATCAAAATATATTCTCATATCTTCAATGGGTTAAGGTGTGTTCATATATAAAAGAGGGTGAGAAAGTAGAGATCTATAGATTGCATATGGAGGCAAAAGAAAAGCCTTTGCTAATGCTAACACAATCTAAACAATTAGTTGTGCATATGCCCTCCATTTTTGGTAGTGGTAGTGGTGATGCTTCTACAATAGAAAAGAGAATATTAGTGTTGGCAAAAAGGTGGGGACACCTGCAGGTATGTTTATATGCAAGCATGGGATGTGGTAGATTCTTTCATTACCAAATTTTTCTATGCCCATGCCATCTCATTTCATGGTGTAGATTCTTCTTACTTCAAACAATGTTCAAATATGTAGTTTCTATTGATCCCTTCCTCCTGAAGAACATAAACTATACAATACCCTATTGGCAAAGATTACTCTAAGGTGAGTTAAGTGATATGGAAGACATACTTGGATTAGGATAGATTGCTCTATTGTCGTAGATGAGTGGACCAATGTTAGACATTGACCACTCATGAATATCATATTTGCATGTTCAACTGACTCTTATTTTCTCATAGCTATTGATATTTTGGTAAGTGTGAGAATGTGGACTTCAAATTTCACATTTTGAGAGAGATCATTGAAGAAGTTGGGGCCTCAACTGTTGTACAAGTGGTTATCAATTTGACACTATTAGATTCCATGAGAAGCGAGAATCAAACTAGAATCTGATGTTGGTCGTAGATCACATGCAACTGCAACTAACAGATGGTCGAAGATCAAAATAACATATTGGAGGTAGAATCTAACAAAAGAAAAATAGATACAATGCAAGAGAATTTGAGAATTTGAGAAATTATAAGTGGTGGAACAAAAAGCCAAAAAAGGGTGTGTAACTCAACTACCTCATAACCTACTTAGGTAAAGACAAATAGTGGTCAGGAAAGGTGGCACAACAAGTCAAGAGAGGTTTTGTAACTCAACTACCCACGTGTAGGAGAGACACATGTAGCTGATGTATTTCATCATGTCCTCATGCCGAGCAAGTCTAATAAACCTAAACAAGCTTAAATAATGTGGAGAAAAAATAAATAACTAAAAATAAAAAAACCTATATTAACATGCATGTAATTTAATTGTCGTGATGGTGGTGGTTGCTAACAAGCACATTTTTTGAGCCCATTGTGTTCAAGCATTAAAAAACATGGCAAAGACATATTAGGTGCAACAAGTGGTGGTATAAGTTAGAGATATTCAAATGTTCATTTGCAACCACCACACATCACTTGATCTTTTCAAAACTTTTGCAAATAGGTACATCAATTATTTTACTTTATTAGAGAGAATAGTTGAGGCCAAGAGACTTTACAATTGATGATGTTAATTTAGAGTGGATTGAATGACCTCATGAAAAAACTATTTAAAGAGAAAGTATCAAACAAAAGATCATTGTTGATGCCAAGTGGTCCACAATAAGAAATTGCTAATTTTTATTATTTAATTTCTTATTCTAATTTTCTTACTTTTCTTTTTTTTAATTTTTTATTTGCATGTTTGCTCTTTCATCTTCCCTGTTGTAAATGGCATTCAATATGTCAATACAAACTATCTTAGCCTTGAAAAGATTAATGAAACATTTGACAACATAATTAGACAAATTAAGCAAGCAATTTGTTAAAAAAATCCGAATTTGAAATTATATGAGCAACATATCAAGTCTATTGTGATGTAACGACAAAACACTAAAAACACCTTGCTTTATATGGTAGTCTTTGGTTTAAATCCCAAATGGCATGCACCAAAGGCTTGGAGCTTGCCTCCTTGTAATGATAAAGAGGTGGAAAAGGAGTTAATAAAGACCTTCAAAAAATGTAATCAAGTTAGGAGTACTACTATAATGGCTTGCCCTATTAATCTTCACAATATAACATTTAGCAAACTAAAGACTAGCATACCTATCTTTAGAGGAATATGGGAAAAGTATGCTAAAAGATAATCATAATTGTTATTATTCTATTACAATTTTATTATATTATTATATTGTAAATTATTATTATTATATTATGATATTGTTATTAATATTAAATTATCTTATTATAATAAGATTATATTAGTCTATTTTAATATATTATTATTATTTTTATTACCAAAATATTTTTATTATATTTTATTTTATATTATTTTGTATCCTTGTTCTTGAGAAAAAAAAAAGTGGACTTTATGTAGGGACACTTTCAAACATCCATAACTAATAATATTATATTAAGATAATTATGAGGTTAGCTAATTGCAACATGGAGATAGAAAAATTGAGTGATCAATTAAAAATAAATTAAATTAAATTAAAAATAATAATAATAAAATAACTTTTTTCTTGCTTTTCATATATGTAGGTGTCACAAACACACCAAATTAAATGCTTCTAGTTTTTGTTGACGAGTGTTTTTGCATTCATACATGAGTATAACATGCCTTTGACATAATTAAGATAGATAGAGTCACATTAGTTCAAATTGATCCTATCAGGTGATAGAGATGACATGACAAGAATACCCAGAAGTGGAAGATGCTTGTCATTCACAACCTATCACAAGTTGTCAATTCTCAATTGCAAAGAAAAATTGTCCACGTACAATTTTAAAGAAAATAACGCTTAACTATATACAAGCAAAGAAGTTAGTGGGCATACATAGTGCTTTGCAACTTCACATTTGTCAACTAACTCCAACTTATGGTAAGATGTTGATCCCATAACACCACCCAAATTGATGAGGCATAGGAGGGATTGATCTGAGTTCCATTGCATGAAACAACCCCTCATAATGGTGATGGCTAAAATTCAAACTCTAATTTTGATGTAAATTTGACAAAATGTCAATTAAAGGCAACATCATTCTATGTTTTTGTCATTTTGAGGTTCAAACTTGCAACATTTGAGCATATTATGATTTTATATCATATGAATAGTCACAATGAATTATAAAAAGAATTAATTTTTAAATTGACATTAGTAAATTTGTTAAAGACTTTCACGTGAACTCTCAATTCAGCTCTAATGTTGTGATTTAAAATCCATATGTATCTCTTTTTTATATATAATTGTCCCCTTTGTTGTTCCTATCATCCCCTAAAATGGCCTGAAAAATATCCATCCAAAAAAAGGCGTCCCCCCGTCGCCTTTTATCCACATCTCAAAGACTTCATGGAATTTAACATATAAATTGTTATAATAGCATCATCCCTTATTCTAATATATTACATTAATATTTGCAATTTCGTTATATATAAGAAATAGAGCTAAGTACCAGTCTCTGGATGCACAGCAACATCAACATGCATTCAAAAATACATGGAGAGATAAGCACTCTCCAAAGTCATACCTGTTATCATTGTAAAACAATTTACAAATTTCCTGATTTTGCATTCAATACTTTGAGAGAGGATCTTGAGGCAGGCAAAAGAAGCTACTCGACTCAAAAGAACAATAAGCAATCTTTCTGCTCTTCATTACATGTTAATTTTGAATGACCAATCTAACAATCAATCACACTTCTTTAGCTTCTTTCTATGTTATGTGCATTTCCCTGAGCTCCCATTATGATCCAGCCATACAAGGATGAACAATCAGGCATGAGATGAATTCTAGCATTCATGTTTCTTACTCGCATCTTTATTTTGACACCTAAATCTAAATTATGGCTCATGAGATATTGACATGTTGAGTTTTAAATCCACTTTTCTTCGCATGGACGTCCCAAGTCTTAAAAATACAAAGGCAGATGAGCCAATAGAGTTCACTCAAAAGAATTTAATCATTTCACTGATACAAAACCATTTTCATTATAATTCTTCTAATATCAAATGACACTTGTTTGAGCTACCCGATGTGCTTCTTCAAGATCCTTCAGGAATCTGCAATCTCAAACTCAAGATGATTAAGATCAAATTTTCAGACAGTAATATGTCAAGATAGAAGAATTCGCTTCACTTACTTTTTTGAATTAAGTATATCTGAACCTCCAAGGATAATGCGAGTTCCTGTGTTAGCTGCATTTTGTAAAGCTACCGTTCGTGCTTCCTCATATGTTGTTCCCCCAACAATAAAGATGATAACTTCCTGTGGCCTGCATCAAGTTATAGCTACATTTTAATGATCAATATGCATTGTGAGAATGAGATATACATAGCAGTTCCCAAAAACTCATTATCTACTTTAAGACGGTCGTATGTCTGCTCCACTTCGCAGTTGAAAAAATCACAAACCTGCCTTGTTGAAAATGATTCCCAATGAATGGATAATCAATATCTCTCAGACGTCCCTTTACTATACTTTCAATTGTGTTATACAGGAGTGGTTGGTGCTGGGTATAGACATTTTCAACACCCTTTCACAAGAAACACACAAGAATATTTGTGAGATCAAAAGGATTTCAGATCTCATAACTTTGAACAAAACAAAGTCAAGCATTAAAGCTATCAAAGCCCATCAAAATTCATAGTTGGAAGATCAAATGCAATGGGAACTCCATGGCATTCAGATGATTTTCCACAAAGAAAATAACCAAATATTATCACTGCTAAATGCGTACAAATTAAACCTTTAGCCCACGAGCCATGTTGCGAGCTCTGTTAAAAAAATCTCTATTCCCATATAAATCACCAGTTCTCTTCTCAACACCAGCCTGTTTTAACAAAAAATGAACAAGCTGCAAAAGCAGGATGGAAGGATATAAGTACACAATCTGCACACAATAAGCAGCAAAATTGATCATTACTCTCATGGCTTCCATTCCTAGAGTTACAAGGAATTATCCAGATAGCTTACCCCAGGCTTGTATCTGGTTGGTCTCAGCGATAATTTGTGCACCAGCTGTTCCAGTTGAATTGGACTCTCCTTCTCATACCGCAATGCATACAACATTACCAGATGTAAACGATCCAGATCTGAAACATTTTCATCATTCAAATGATTCATAACTGCCTGCATGATAAACAGCATAACAAATTAAGATTTATGTCATTTATTTCCAAAAAGCTGCAAAACACACGAAACAAAAGAACAAACACATACATCATATTCTTGAGGGGGGGATATTTCCACAGATCTTTTGCTAACAAATTTAGCTTCAGAGACCAGAACATGATAGAAGCTGGAACTCTACTCTGAGTCTCATAAGGTATACAGCAAGCATCAACTGAAATTCATCTGTATGCGTACCAATGCTGGAAAATCCAGTTAAAGTTAAAAAGATTAATGGGAAAAACTTCTACAAGCCGATTTTAAAATAATTTCCTCGTTTCTTATGTGAACATCTTTTCATGGTTATTGAAACTCCTTGTCTATTGTAATGTCTGTAACTCTCCACTCTTACATTAACCTTTTATAATTACTAGTGGGTATTAAAATTTAATTTAATATATTTTATTTTAATGAAATGAACTCCAACACAAGGCAATTAGGTGGGGCTCTTACATTGCTTCATTACATTGTCTTGTATTAATAGCCTTCCTACCTGATAATTAATAAGAGGCATTTCTCATTGTCACATTATATCTCCTCAAGTAGAAATCTTATATCCTGCTGACAAATTTGAAGCATTCCATTTTATTTGGACTACATTTTTACATATGTAGTAACTAATGTGGAAACACGTACTTTTATATACTACAGTCAAATGGTTGCTCAACTTTCCAAAAGACATCCTACAGTACATTTCATTAAAAACATTAGGAAACGATTTTATCTTTTACTCTTCATTAAAAATTTCTTTTTGATTGATTAATTGCAAGAGAATTGTACTTCGCTATAAGGTTCAATGTAAGTGCAGAAATCAACAAATTTGCATGTCAATTTCATAAAAACAAATTTGAAGTTTGTTAACAAATAGCATACCATGCCTAAGACATAACAACAAAGAAGAGACACTCTTCTAGGATCGAAAATAATGCAAGTCAACTCAGCACTAGAAGACCATGCCTTCCTAGTTCCTACAAGGCTACAACTAGTATCACCTGCAAAGAAGTTCCCACCTTTTAAAGATATATTATTCTCCTATCACTTCTTTCAACAAAAGTCAAGCCGGGTGTGTTACCCCAAGCAATGAAGGAGAGCCCCTAACCACTGGGACTATATAGATAAAAGATCACATGGTGACAATCACAAATTTCCTAGAAGGCATAAGCCATTCAATCGAGGAGCTTAGCAGAACAATGAGTACAGTCATAGAGACTTTAAAAATCTGGTTGCTCAATTGAAGCTTCTGAGGGACCCCCAGATCATTATACCAAGTTTTGAAGCGCTGGATATAGCCCCGAGTAAAGCCAAGGAACTTGTAAGGAGTTATGGTCCAGCATGCAGCAGAATTTACATGGCAATACATAGCCCACATTTTATTAAGGGGTTTGTGGAAATATCATTCGATATCAGTCAAATCTTGGGTTCATTGCCTCTAGCTTCATTGCCTATTTTGGTACAGTCGTGCAAACAGGTAGATTGGTACATCAAGGGAGGTACACAGAACTAGATTCACTTTCAAATTTTATGGTGATAGAACAAGGGAGGATATTGAAAATGGTTTATTCAATATCTGGCAACAAGGGATGAAATCAGCATCAAGAAAACTCAAGAGCAGTCTCAAGAGTGATCAAGCTGTGTCTGCTATGATTTTTCCTTTATTCTCAGATGATGTGCCGCAAGTAGCAGCAGAAGCTGACAATATGTTTGAGGTAAGTATCATAGTGCAGTGCCCAAGATCAATAGGTGCCTTTGGCATGAAATGGATCGCACTTCTGGAGTTGTTTTTGCTTGAGGGCAAGCAAAATCTGAGCAGGGAGGACTGTCTTGTCCCCTCTGCCCAGGAGACCCAAAAAATGTTATTATAATTATAACAAAAGTTGTTTTTTTCAAACTATAGCTATATGATATATATTAAATATTAAATATACTATTTATTAATAAAATAACAAATTTAAATATTTGAATTTCAAATTTTGGCGCCAACTCTTGGTTCCTATGCACCAATTCTAGGGAGGTATAGAGGAGGAAACCAGACTCCATTTTGATCATCATTAGTTTTGACTTTCAACTGCCTTCAAATTCAAGATTTTGAAGCGAGTTTTGGGACGAAAACCCCAAAACCCTTATTCAAGTTAGGATGCAAACTCTTCCCTGAATTTGAGAGCAAATTCTAATTCTGGAATTTGTATCGCGCATAAGCTGACATTGCATCCTACAGGTCTGCGCAGGGGTGAATTATATCAAAGAAGGGAATTTGCCATACTTTGAGACTACCCTCTCCAGGCCACGCATCAGTCCAGATTTGTCCCCCACTTCTTCCAGATCTGCATTCACTAGGCAGCAAGTCAATCTCCAGACCTCCTTTAGTTCAGCAAAGTGCCTAGTTTTGAACAACATAGTACTGTAGCTATTAGTCCCTGATGGAACCTGGCTGAACTAAAGCTTCTGTTCAGTTTGTACTGAATTAGATTTGGCTCTACCAATCAGATATGTACTCCTAATTATTGAGAGTTGTAGTAAATTGTAAACATCATTTTCCTCTCTAAGTTTGTATTGATTTCAACTATTATAAACATTTATCAGTTGCAATTTTTCAATCAGATTCATATCTTGTTCGCTATGATTAATCATGAACAGAGATAGCTTGGAAATTGGGAAGTTTGCAATTCATTGTTAAGGTTATTATAGTGGTATCTGGAGTACACAGCAGCCATACAACATCTGGTCTTCATTGCTGTTCAGTGTTCATAGTGGAAACTTGATTAATTCAGATATCTATTATTTGGCATACCTGTGCAAACCCTAGGTATGTCACAATCACTATAGTTCACTCAGGAATCCTAGACCAGCAACTGCGGGTCATCACATGCAGATTCTCAAATATGACATTGAAATTTGAGATTTTGTTTATAAATAAGGCAAAAATACATTGACATAGAAAAGAAAAAAGAAAATTTACAAACTCACCTCAACACACAGACACTATAGAGACTGAGACATTTTGGAGGTAACTTTTCATGGAAATGGAACTTTGGAACTTGATTACATATCAACTGTTAATAATAGATAATCTGAATTCTAGTTATTTTAAGAATTTAGACAGAATCATGCATGTATCCTTGAGTAACAACAATGCAGAACAATTTGTTTATCACCAAAGAAATAAATCGTACAGATGTTCTAAATCTTATTATCATGCACATTCTGTCACAATGGTGTTTCATATGTTCTTGAGCAACAATAATACAGAATCTTTATTACCAAAGGAAAAAAATTCTTTGAAGAAAGGAAGATGCATGAGCCATGAAACCCAACAGTTGTATAGACACCAAAATGTCAACCTATAGTTCAAAAACGACATGGACATTACCTCAACAGCTGCCACCTGCCCTGCATTACATGCTAAGTCCTGTTCTGTGTGTGATAAAGACATTAATTTCCGTTCATCAACAATCTTGCTCATTTCAGTAACCATTGTGACATGCTTTGAAACATTTCCATGCATCTTCCTGTACTCAGGATAGTTATCAACAAATTTGGCCATGTCCTCTGCATAAGAAGACAGTCAATTTTATCATTCATTCCATTGCATTTGTATTAAGGATACACGTATCATATCCACTAAACTACTTCCATGGAAACACATCACAAAATTAAATGAGACACCAATTCATTATATGCCAAATTAAAGAAAATATATCCTTAGTTGAAGGCATACCTAAGGTCTGAATGTTCTGATTACTCTTTGCCTTCTGCTGAAATTCATCCACCATTCGTTTAATGTTCATTCCAAGATCACCAAAATTCTCATACATGTTGGCCTTAAAGAAAGCATCTTGTTCTGATGATAACACAACCTCCTATTCCAGTGAATATGAAGTGAAATTTTAGGAATGCTACAAGAAAACATATGTAGTCCATCAAGGTAAAAGAAAGTTGACAATTTAAAAAATTAAAAAAATAAAAACCTGCTGATCTTTTGGAACTTTAGGGACATTTCTTAAATCCACTTTATTGTCTTTAATCCCCAAAAGTTCATGTACCATTGCCTGAAAACAGATATGAAAAATTGCATTAGCAAAGAATCCTGCTACCAAATTATGGAGTCAAATGACCAGCACAAGAATTACCACTCTATTATAAATAAACTAAATTACAAATTTGCAATTGTCTGAGGCAGTGCCTGATAGGTCCACTGATTCAGTAAAGGTGTCACAGGATCATCTCGTCTATCAAGCACTAAAAGCAGGGGAGCAACTTCTGAGCGTCTGAAATCAAAGAGGCCACTTTCCTCTTCATACATGAGCCTCTGTAGAAATTAACAATAGCATAAAAAATCTGACATTGAATGGCCTAAAATCTAAAAATCAAAATTTTAAATGACTCGAAATAGTGAAAGGCTCCTTACAAAAACTGAACTCAATTTAATACCAAAATAAACTAGTGCTTGGCCTTGAGAAGCTGCTTACTGCAATTTCCTGTGCAATCCTTCTTGCTATGTCTGAGCTACTTTGATATCGAACAACAGGCCGCCGTTTAAGTGCCAAGAAAACTGCAGCTATGCCATCAACCACACGGTCACAGAAGCGCTGACTGTTCTGGGGATCTGAGACTGGTTGCAACATATAGACATAGTTTGATGGCAAATTTAGTGAGAAATGATAGGGATCAACAGCAACAAAATCGGCATAGAATTCCTGCAGTCACAAATTCATACGCCCAGGTGATTAGTGTGGAATGATAGGGATCAACAGCAACAAAATATGCATAGAATTCCTGCAGTCACAATTTCATATAACCAGGTGATTAGTGTGAAATGATAGGGATCAACAGCAACAAAATCCACATAGAATTCCTGCAATCACAAATTCATATAACCAGGAGTTGAATCATATAGAAATAAACCATTGTAAAACATGCGGCAATTGTGTTTTGAAATATCTTATGGAAAGAGCCAGCCATAATGATTTCACATCCATTTAAAAGTAGAAAGATGTAAAAGAGTTGATTTATATCTTTCAATAGTAAGTTCCAGAACTGATGCATAAATTGAAAACTGGTGTAACAAATTACAAGGAAGAATCAAATATATTGAAAGGCCAGGTACATTACTCCATGTAATGTCCCCACTCTGGAATAGAATTTAATATTAAATGATAATAATAAAATTATAAAAAAATAAAAGAATAAAAAATTAAAATAAAATTATAATATAAAAGAATATAAATAAATGTAATTAAAATTTAATCAAGTTAACAAATGGTCAAAAGGCATGAAATGATAAGTTGTGACTCTCCCAAATATGAGGTATAAAAGGGAGATGAGAACTCATTTGAAGGGGGGGATAATTTGGGAATCAGAGGTGCAGATCTGATTTGAATAAAAGTGCAGACTTGATTGTGAAAGGTCGAGTCCCTTTCAAATGGCAGAAATAATTAAGAGTTGCACTCTTTCAAAAGGTGCTAATGATGAAAGGGTGTGTCTCTTGCCAAAGGGCATATATGATGAAGAAGTGTGACATCTCCCTCAAACTGAGAGATATAAAGGAAAGAAATCAAAAACAATTAGTGACATCACCATCAATCAGATCAGATCAGATCAGAACTGTTATTAAGTTACAGGAAGTAACATCCTTGTTCTTGGTGGTATGCATGAGGATGTGCTTAATATGTATGTTTAATAAATGAAGTCTGATAATGTTCTTATGGAGAATTTAATAGTAATATTAATATAGACTGCAATATGCATCACAGTCATACTTAATTTCATATATATTCATAATACCGTTAAAATGAGATGACTAGTCATTACTGTAAGAACAACAGCAATTACAAGAAAACCGTTCATTATGAAAAGACACGATTTGAATAACAAATTGGTTTGTTATTAAATGGCACAATTTGCATATGGTAAGAGATGCAATTTGGGAAAAGGCATAAGACATGTTCCTTTGAACACAACCAATCCCTTTGATCAGCACAGTATAAGATAGGGTTTGACATCATTCCAGCAAAGGGGGATTAAATGGAGCAAAGGGGTTTTAGATGGAGCATATATGCTGATTTTTCCAGTATTGATCATTGGAGCATGCTGATTATTCCAGTATTGATCATTGGAGCATTGATTGGAGTGCACAGCCTGGGTTGCCGTGGTTGAGAAAAGCAATGAAGGAAAGGCAGCGACCTTTCAAAGGGGTCACTGCCTCTAAAGGACGTGACCATTGATGGTGGTCTTACCACCATGATAGAAGAGGTAATCGAGGGAAATAAAGGAAAAAGTAAGTAATAAGACAAAAGCCTAATACCTGCTACAAATATACTCAGCCATATATCCGAACTAGTGTGAATTCCAGGAATTACATATAGCAAAATGTAGATGCATTAGATGAAAAAATTTTGCATGATAATATCTGTATATTCACAGAATTAATACCTTGCATATTTATGACTGATGCTGATAACATTCTACATATTTGGTTGGCAATATATTCATGTTTATGAATCTGATCTATGATACTGCTTAAAACTATCTCTAGAGGGAGAACTGCTGTACAAGGCCACCCTACATGGATACATTGGGTAGGGGGAACTGCTGTACAAGGGCACCCTACATGGATACATTGGGTAGGGGGAACTGCTGTACTAAGGCACCCTACATGGTTACATTGGTTAGGGAGAACTGTTAATCAAGACACCCTACCAATTATTGCACTATAGCTCACTACCAAAATTCATGATTTTTACTCTGTTAATATTACAAGAATCCCTCTTTATGTTATACATAGCTAATTCTATATGTATAGTCACTCGTATGATCATTCCTTAATGTAATTTGTAGTATCTTCTGACTTTGTTACTGCAGGTTGTAACCACAGCAGAGGCTAAGGTACTCTCTCTTAACCCCTACACTAAGAACTGAGATCCATAACTTGGATATTTAAGGCATTTCCATTGGGGGGCATTACACTCCAACAGAGTTCCATGTCATAGTACTGATTACATTAAGCCTATTAAATGTATTGCTGGGTTTCATTTGCTCTAGCAGTAATAAATGACTAAAGACTTCACGTTATTCCCATCTTTGAAACAAGTAAGCACATTTTCATGAGAATCTTTTGACAAATATCCAAAATTTATTGCTGTCATGCAAAGAGAGAATTGAATTGTTTTACAAGGGGAAAAATAGAAGATAGCTAACTGTTGTGTTGTGAACGCACATGCCCCATTGCAAATGGGAACCCCTCTTTTCGCTTTTTTTTAGCTTAGTGTTTCGTTTATTTTTAGTTTGGCAACGGTTTTGCAGCCTTTGACCTTACAATGAAGAGTTCTGTCAAGTCCAAGAGGGAGTTGAGAAATGAAGTTGTGAAATTTTGAGTTGGAGTAGTGCTTATGGAAATTATAAGATTTCTTGCAATTCCAATTGGAATAACTCACTTCAAAATGTCAAACTGCTTCATTAAAAATGAAGAGAAAATTGTTGAGTCTGCACCAAATTGAAGGATTGCTTTAGATCCTTGCTTCAAAATGCAATGTAAGGTCACATTTCCACTCTAAAATGTTGCATTATGTGGATGGCTTGATTAAAATATTGAAGGGAGGGAAAATTTTGTTCAAGATGGGGGGAGACACTCTTAGATTCACTTGTCAATGCATAAAGCCCTCTCAATCCTGCATAGTAGTGCAAGAAGAGGTTGAAAGTCCGCCACTTTTATACATGCAAACCCTCAAGTTCTGCCATGCCATACATGAGCTAATTTCCGCCAAGTTATACATGATGACCCTTAAGGTCCACCCTGCATTACATAAGATCAGTGGAACTCCGCCCTTGAATACATGTCCAAACTCCACCCTGCATAATACATAGGCAAGTCAGATTTCCGCCTTGCATTTGACATGTTATACATGAGCAACTAAGATCCCCACCATGCATATTACAAGACAATATGAAAACCCCGCACTAGATTGCAAGAAGAGAATGAAATCCCAACCTAGAATGCAAGGCAGACCATGATTTCCACTTAGCAGTGAAGGAATGCCTCTCAATCCTGCTCAAGAGGTGTGTAATGCAATAAGGCCGACTTCAAGGTGGAGCAATAATGTTGAAACGTGTGAAGTAAGGATGAGGCTGACCCGCTTTCAAGGCAAGTTAAAAGTGTGAAAATGAAACATGTAGAGACATCAATTTCATGATCAAACGTGTAAAAAGATGGAGGCCAACCTAAAGGTGAGATTTGCAAATAAATCAAAGACAAACGTGTGAAGATCAATGAGAAGGCCAACTCGGTTCAAATTGCAAGAAGTTCAGAAATTTTTGGAGCGAAAGCTAATTTAAAATTGAGAACAAACCCCTTTAGCCGACCCTTTGTTAAGTGTAACATAGTGTAATGTCCCCTCATTGGGAATACCCTAATTTAGCCCTAACTCTCAATTTCCAAATGAACAAGAGCTGGTTAAGGATACCTTTCACCAGATTGATCAGCCTTGCAAAACAGGTTAGAAACCATTTACAATCATAATTCATAAAATAGATCTCTTTAATTAGAAATCATCAAGCATATATTAGAAGTATAGATCTAATCACAAGATTGCTTAAATCAGTTTGAGAAGGTTCAACCATAGAAGAACTAAGGTAGGGTGACTCGATAGGGTCCTCTAGAGATCCTCTACCCTAGGCCCAAGGGCGGAACACTATTCCCCTAGCCTCATATGGCTCGTGCCATCCATATGAGGTGGAGTACCTAGTGAGGTGTCCTATAACTATTCCCCTCAATCTTGCCACTTCTATCCTACTTCCCATGATTGAACATTCTTAATGCATTCATTTACCATGATAGAGACCATGAGGAGCATTCAGAATAGGGTGTCCTAGAAGTCCATCCTTTCTAAGCCCAAAAAAAAGCAGCACCCTTGTACCCCTTTGGCCCTGTTGTGACATTTTCACACATTGCACCATTGCAAATGGGGACCCCCACTTTTTGCTTAGCTTAGGTGTCTTAGCTAGGTCATTCAAGCTTGGCAGTAGTCGTAGCTGTTAGCCTTTGTTAGTGAGAGAGGGTGTGAGATGCTATGTGTTAGGTTGTCGATGTTGTCATGTTGCAAGGTTGCTTAAGTTGCAAATGTTGTCAGGTGGCTAAGAATGCAAGATGTCGTTAGAAGTTGATGATTGAGCAAGTAGTAGCAAACTTGCTTCTAGTTCCCCTAGAATTGAAAGCACAACACCAAGGGTGTCGTATTTCAAACTTACATTACGTTGGACCCAAAAGGGAAAATCATGAAAATTTGGCTAAAACTCAACCCCCTCCTAGCATGTACAAGTTTATGCATGGTTTAGGGGGGTAAAGTGTACACTAGTGTTGGATTCACCTTCATGCTTTGTGTAAGTCTCCCCTCTCATGTGCTCAAGCATCATCTAAGGCAAACTCGACCCCCCTTGAGCATGAACAAGTTTATGCAAGGAGGACCTTCAAACCCGCCATTGGAAGTTAATCCCTCTTTTGTGCTCACCCTTGCACTTGGTAACTTTTGTGCAAACTTGACCTTCAAATGCACCCTAGGGCATTGAGGAAGGATGTTTGCATAGCATTATTCAAAATATGACCAAGGCAAAACTTTGTGCAAACACCATTCCTAAGTACGCTCATACCTAGCATCCATATGCATGCAAGGTCTCAAAACCTGCTCCATATTCATTAAGCAAGAGTGGAGATGGAAAGCGCTCAAGAAGAGGGTGATTATAGGATTTAAGTATTGAATCTTGTCAATTTGTGTATCCAACTTTCCTTAGTGCAAGCACGCATCTGATTTGTGCCCTTGTCCATGCAATCAAAGGGTCTAAATGTGCTCTAAGTCAACTTTGTGCAGACCAACACTCTATTTCCGCCAATGTAAACTGAGGTTTCAAAAACAATCATAAAGGTAAACTTGTGCAAGTGAGCCTTGTCTATGCACTCAAGGAGGAAAGTTGTTGTAAGGTGTTGAATTGCAAAGTGTTGGTAGAAAATTTTAGAACACCCCTCTAAACCCACCATTCATAAAGGAATATTGCATGACTTGTCTTGAGGTTCACCATTGCAAGTGCACGATGTTGTTTACCCCCCTGATTTCCGCCATTCTATCAAATCAATGCATGACCATATGCCAAACCCGCCTGTAATGTCCCCTTCACCTTAGCACGTGGACATTCACGAGGTTGGCCTATACTAGACCCTTGTAGGCCAAAGAGTTGTTTAGGGGGTCGACGTGGCGGTGATTGGTGGCTTCACTTCTCATTATTATTTGATATTTTGATGGTATAAGGGGATAACACGTATCATGAGACGTGTGCATTTTATTTAATTAATAAATTAAAGGTACATTAAAATAACATGTATAATTAAATAATATAAAGTGTACCTACCCTTATCTTCTAGAAGGTGATTATGATGAGTTATGAAATGAATAAATAGAAGAGGGAAAACACATGTTGAATCATCAGTTGTTCATGTTATCTCTTGTTGGAGTTGTGGAGCCACAGGTTGTCCGCAGAAAGATCCTAGGGAACGATACCTCCCTTTGATCAACATAACTAAGGAGGTGAAATACCCTCTGAAGGGTTATGAAGAGAGTGGAGAGCATTTAGCTTATCACATTGAGCTTAAGGAGTTTTTCGTATCAGATCGTGGTAGTTGCTTCAGACTTTCAGATTTGGGAGTTTGCCTTGTATGTTGGTGAATGCATTCCTTGAATATCAATGGACAGCGATTTCTCTTGAGGCCAATAGGCAATTTCCATTGTTATTTGTGAAGGCAAATCGAAGTATATAGTGCTGTCATTGTATCAGTTGCAGAACTTCATTCCCACGATTTTGTTCATACCATCATCTATGTGCATCGATTTTGACATTTGATGATTCCTAAATTAATAGGAGGAGAAGGCGATATCATTTGGACAATTTGCAAGGCATTTTGGTGTCTATTTGGATTGTATTGTGAGTCTGATCTGAGGCAGGTTCGTGGGCTCTAGACCCTCAATTTGAGTTATTAGTGCATGTGTTAGCTTGGCGACCCCTTGTTGAGTAAGGCGCCTTCATTTGGAGGAGGGTTCGATCAGCTTGGAGTAGCAATTGAGACTCTTGTTTGCAGATTTCACTTGGTTCTTAGACCTTCCATTGACAGCAGCAGGTACGGCACATGATTGGGTTCGATCTTGCACATTAGAGCCATTATATTTGTGGATATTGCTTGCTTCTTCATCGCTACAATTGGGCGACATCAAATCAGTTTCCTAGCATCTCATTTCATTGTTTTCAGTTGTAAATGTGTGAGTCTATATCAGTCCTTAGTCCTCAGAAAAATCTGAGACTTAGTTCTTTGTAAATCAGTCCATACATTGGTCTTTTGACAGCATATTGTAATGGTTCTTAATAAGGATTGAATTAGTTTTTGGACAGTATTCTGAGGTTGTATGCCAATTATTTGATCAAATATCAGCAAGTAGATGTGTCTGATAATAAGTCCTATTTGCCCCTAATACATTGTGGTTGTTATTCCAAATCATTCCTATGATATTCTACTTTGTTGTAACTCATCTTACATGAAGAATTTGTCTTAGAATGTACTTGAAGTCAAACTGAAACTAAGATCAGCAGATTAAACTATGACAGTCAAGTGTTTGATGAAATGTCTAAGTGAAAAGGATTAGGAATTTATGTCAGAATTTAGCAGGGATATTACACCGCCCATGTTATGCATGTATGGTGTGAAACTCCGCCCTTGTTGTGCATGATGAAGGTGAAATTCTGCCCCAGGCATTTATGCATGAGGGTGATGAAAATCTGACCTTTGTGTCAATGCAAGAGTATGCTCCAAATCCGCCCTCTTTATGCATACAACCCTCCTAAACCTGACCTGATTGTGCATACAGACCTTCAAATCCCACCAATACATGTTTCCCTCTCAAATGCGCTGTGCAAGACTTAGTTTGATATGTGCTCAGATGAAAGGATAAGGTTAGATCTGAAATCAATCAATTCAAGCCTTGAAAGGGCTAAGAGCCTAAGACACATGAATCAAAATTGCAACATGCAGTTCAGACTCGAGTCAGGTAGAAATTCAGACCTTCAAACATAGAAATCAGGCCTTAGAAGATGAATCAGACCTCAAGGCACTGAGAGATCAGACCTAAAGCTTAAACTCAGACTTGAAACAACAAAAATCAGACCTGTATTTAAGTGCAGATCAGAGCGTGTTTGTTGAATTTGAATTGTGAGGTGAAATGGAGTGCTGGATCAGCATTTATACCCCATTCAAGGGTAAATTATCAAGCTCCAGCTGACTTGGGAGTAGGGAAAACAAATCAGGTATTTACCCTAGCTGACTTGTCTTTCTGCAAACATATCACTAAAATGTGCTCTCCTTTGTACATGTGAACCCTTCAAACCCGCCCAGATGAAAAAGGCTTAGGTCGTCTAGATAGAGGGCAGATTCAAAAATTTAATAAACAATACCACGCCAGCCGGCTTAGTGTTGGGAATCCAGCGCCCAAGGGCTAAGGAGGCCTATAAGATGAAGATAAACTCTTCAAATTGATTCAAAGGCAAGGCATGAAGTGAGTAAACCTGAAAATGTGGAACTAAAATTGGACATTGGGCGAGTTCAAGAAGTGGACCTGAGTTAACATTTGAGGATCAGACCTGATCTCAAGGACAAATTCCACTAGTAGATTGTTATTTCCAGATTTGAGTTGATTTTTGAAGGCATAATCAGTAATGTTTTAAAGATGTGAAGGATTGTTTCATTTGCATTTTTCTTGATTTGTTGTCTTTCAGGTTATGAAGCAAGAATAAAAGACTACCAGGAGGTAGACTGTTCAAGGATATTGCAAAGATATCGACCAATACTTGGAAGATTGTTCTAAACGTTAAGGAGTTCAAATCACTCGAGGATTTCATTACATCATAGGTGATGGAGGTATCAAGATTCAAAGCAAAGGGGAGGTCAACACCAACACCTTACAATTTTGACATTGCAATACAAAGGGTAGACATGTTCAAGAACTTCAAGATCAGGGTTTAATGGGAAAAACAGAAGACAATAAATCCAAGAATAATGGTCAGTATAATGATGCAATCCCAGTTGAGGTACAACATGAAACTACCCCCATACATCAGAGCAAGGAATTCAAGTATGGAGGATCAAGGTCAAGAACACCATGAACATAGGGTCTACATCAAGCATAAGCATCATAGGGTTTACATCAAAGTTCGATGCTTGAACACCCAAAGATGATGCAATCTGAGAATATGCCCCATCTTCATCACGTTGAGCAACTAGATAATGTTGAGTATCAGGAGATATTGCTTCACCACAAACACACTGCGATAATCTACAAGGTGCAAGCATGCTGAGGTTTCATCCTAGTCATCATCAAGCCAATCAAGTTGTGACAAGTCAGCACGTCTAGGTTCAATGTACCTTACTCATCCAAGGGTGGAACAAGAGATACATGGCAATGCATCAAATACTGTTTCACATTAATAACCTCATTTCCTATTGGTGCACATTCAAGGAAAGACATGTCCTAAACATTGTAATTATTTCATTGGTCAAATGGAGTTAGTTGTAAGTTGTAACTAACCCTAATTAGGGTTTCATTGTGTAATCTCAGTCGTTGATCTTAAGTCAATCTGAGCCACTGAATTGTATTGAGAAATCTATATAAGGCTCAATTCTCTCATTTGTAAAGGTTAATAGTGAATAGTGAATAGTTAACAGTTGTTAGATAGCAAAGTTGTTGCCAAGACTTGTTGGAGTTAATACATGATTTTCATTGAAGCATGGTGGATTTCTGTGTTGTTTCTACATGTTGCATGGCTTCTTGTTACTTCTCAAATTTAGATAAAGTTCAATGATTATAATGGAGAAGTGTAATGATATGTGATGGAATTCTGGTTCATATTTTTTTGTGGTTTGCTGATTGTAAGCTACAGTGCAAAGTTACCTTGAACCTCATTAAGCACTAGTTCAATTGTGGATGTTTGCTTGAACCATGCCAGTATTGGGTGTTTGAATGAATGTTCATAATATGAAAATCCTTCGTTATCCTTTGGAGATTGCATTAGTTTTGTGTAGTTGTTCCTACTTGGCAAAGCAAAGCTTGATTATGGAATCCATCTATCAAAGCATTATCCTTCATTGTCATTGTCCTTAGGATTAGATCAAATTTCTAAACCCTTATTTCCTTTTGTCCTTTATTTCTTTCAAGTTAATATAGATTCCACGTTCCAACAATGTTCATAAGCGTAAGTCCCCTTGTGATTCCAGCAATATCACATCATACATCACTGAGTCTATCCTAAGCATAAAGTCAATTGTTCGCATTGTAAACCTTGGAGTCATCTTATTTGATCACATTGTTTAGCATATAAGGTTTCTTTGTTCAAGAGGGGATAGAATACCTTGGTATTTTATTCTGTGTTTGAGGTGTCCTAAAAAACACATCAATAGAATTGGCGCTAGGAGGGCCTAGACATGAACAGCTAAACTCTAGGTCTTATCAATTCATATTTGTGGAAGTTATCTCAAGCCTTTTTCACCCTCCTTCGCGCTTACAATTTTAATGCTCAAACACGAACACTTGAACATACGAATAGTTGAACTTGTGAAACACCAAAGCCTACCAATTCAAGTAGAGAATCAATCAAGAATCATCGAACGCTCAACAAAGTTACCACAAGGTGGTGAGAACATTGGATTGTCAACCATACTTGCAAAAGAAGAGAAGTAGTTCATGTTCAAGCCAACTGCGGGCTGGAACAAAAATGAGCTTTCAAGTTACATTTAAGACTATCCAAAAAAAGGTAAAAAAGTTGAAAAAATCCAAAAAAATAAAAAATCAGAAAAAAGAAAAGATTCCTCAATGGATGCATAGTTTCATCATTCGCGTGACCAAGGTGATCAACAATTTGATATTTTTCATCTTTGGCTGACTTTGAATGCACAACTACATCCATGCAGTTTGTCTGAATTTGTAGTACCGAGAAAGTGTAGAATCCATGAGACTGCCACATGCACAACTACACCCACGCAATTTGTCAAGAGTTGAGCTAGCACTACAAGGAAAAATCTTCTTTTGGGATATTTCCAAGCAGGAGGTCTTCGTAGAGTCAAATAGTTTCAATGCTCCACATTGTAATGACGAATTCACGAAGGCTTAGAGGGTTGATTGAGAATCAATTGGGCCTTGATGAGGAATTGTGCCTAGAAAGTATGTTCCTACCTTGTGGTGTAGAATTCACATCTAACCTCATTTGGAGTTTACTTGCTTGTTATGTCGAGGTTGTCAACCAAGTTAGATGCCAGCATGGATTACCTGAGTCATTACATGAGTGCATCACAAAAAAAATTTGGAGTGCATACCTTACAACTGAAAGTATAGAAGAACACAAGAACAAGGTATTCCCACATCATTCGATGGTGAAACAAATGAATTGCAAGAAGATAGCACAAGCCACCCTGATGATCAACACATTGCAGTTGAGGACGACCTTGCACCCAAGGAAGAGTGCATTGAATTGGAAGTTGAGGAGACCATTAAGGATGTGCAAGCGAACAAAGCAGTGGCAAGTGAAGGTCAATATATGGAAACATCAAGGTGTGAGATTCTACAAACCATGAACTCTATTGAGGATGATCATCTAGAGGATGAGAAAAGAAACATAGTCAAGGGCATGAGGGAGTTGGATGGTTGTCATCATCCAAAGTTGCTTAATGCTTCATCAATCAAACAATGAGGTGATTTCCATACCATCCATAAGGAAGTTGTGTTGGTCTCTAGCTGACTTAGGTGGTGTATATTATTTGGATCATACTTTTTGGTCTGGATATGCATTGGAGGTTTAGTTAAAATGTTGATATGGGTCTCACAGTGGTGTGTGTAGATCCGCATTGAGTATTTTGCATTGGGTGATGCGTTTGCGTCGACTTTTCCATACCATCCATAAAGAAGTTGTGTTGGTCTCTAGCTGACTTAGGTGGTGTATATTATTTGGATCATACTTTTTGGTCTGGATATGCATTGGAGGTTTAGTTAAAATGTTGATATGGGTCTCACAGTGGTGTCTGTAGATCCGCATTGAGTATTTTGCATTGGGTGATGCATTTGTGTCGACTGGTTAACATGTTTCTTCATTGTTCTACACGTTACGGTTGATGTCGTCTTTGGAGGAAGCGTCTATGTGTGTGGTTCATTAGAACCGGCTTAAGAAGATGTGTTGTGATGTTTTTGGGTCGCCTTTATCTCTTGGAGTGGACCACATTATGTATTTTTGGTCTGGGTGGCCAACTTTATGTATTTCATGTATACTTTGTGGCCTACCTAGTTGAGGATTTCAATGTATAATCTTGTATAAATGGAAGTGCGGATGTGTGATTTGGTGTGGGGGCTTGTTATGAGTTGAATGTGAATGATATGCAAGCAGAAAAAGTGTGAATTTCAATTTGTGATGACACTTGATGATCATATCTATAGTGAGACAATATGTTGAGATAGTAATTGAAGTCAGAGATGTTTGCGATGATATTGTTCGCTAAACACAGTGGTTCAAAGACAATCTCATGATCAGGAGAACTTGTTCATTACAATTCATTATACCTGTACCTACTAGAAGACAATGAGTCTCGTTGATGTGTTTTTTAGACACCTCTAACACAGAATAAAATACCCAAAGATATTTTACCCTCTTGAACAAAATCACCTCGGATGCTAAATGTATGATCAACCAAGACGACTCCAAGGTTCCTATTGTCAGGTCTTGACGTGTGGGTATCTCAATGGCTCATGTGATTTGTTGTATGCACAAAGGAACTTACACAATTGTTTTGATCAAACCAAGTTTTCATGAATAGAAGTGTATTTGTCATGGTTTTAAAATGTCTTATGATTTAGCAAGATGAGCGCTTGATCCTATCTCTAGCAAAGATTTTGAAATAAAATGCAAAAGGAAAGCGTTTAGGAATTCTATTCTAATCCCAGAATGGAAGAGATAGTGAATGACTCTGAAATTCTACTAGGCTTAGTTTTGTCATACAATGAACAACTCTACAAAGCTTAGTGCAATCTTCTAAGGTAATCAATAATGTTCAAATTCATACCCACAACACTAACACCACAAGTTAAGCTTAGATCAAATTCCAATTGACCAAAGAAGGCAAATTTACAATCAACAAATAGCTAGTGGTATGGATAAACGAATTTCACATAGATCCATTCAACAATTTCTTCATTCAACTAAAATATTTAAAGTAAAATTCTAAACTAAATTGAGGATTAAAGAGCCACGCAATACTCCAAAATTTCATAAAAATCACCCAAGTTCAATGATTCAATTCAATTTTGGCAGCATCTAAGTGACAATTCTCAAAATCTCTCTTACAAATGAAGAAGGGGTTTATATAGAGTCTCAAAATGAAATGAATGGCCAAGATTCATTAAGAAACAAGGGCCCATATCATGCCAACACAGCCCTGATTAGGTTTTCTAACAAAAAATGGAATCTTACCCATATCGCAAAGCTCGAGGAATGAGGTCCAATGAAATGCCACCTAGTCATCAAGAAAGTTGTCTTCGCAAAGATTCCTTCCTCCATCCCTCTCTTTGGTTGCATATTCAACGAATCTGGACATGATTGAATTGATTTCTTCCATTGTGACACTTGGCAAACCATCCTGTTGCAATTCGATCACATCCAAGGCATCTGAGCAAGCTTCAAAGTGGCTCTCCCAATCTGGCGTATGCTTTTGCAAGTTGCTGATGAAGATCATAAGGGAGACCAAATCAAGCTAGTTCTTCCTAATAGACTCTAGCCCTTGAAATAAACAAACTTCATTTTCTCTTTCAATCCTTACAAATTCAAGCTGCTAGAAGTGTGGACATCTTGTCCCAATAATTCCTCAATTGAAGTGAGGATCTTTGATTGTATCTCTAAGATTGATCCTTCCATTTCCATGTACTCATCCCTTGCATGATCAAACATTGATTTCTTCATTGCCAAAGAACAATACCATCCATAGAAATCATTAACATTCCCCTCTTGAATTACTCCCTCCCAGATTAATGTAGATGTAGGAATCCACTTCAACACTTTGAGGTGAGGAATAGTCTTGTCTTGGACTTGTTGAAATTCTTCCCATACTCCCTCCAAGCATTGTATCCTACTTATTAGCGGCATTGTCTTATCGGAGGCATGGACAAATTGGACTAGGAAGTCCTCTAATTGCTTTGAAATATCTTCTATCCATTTTCCAACCTCCTGATATGTACTCCTCATTACCTCATGATCATTAGGTGACCCTTGGGCAATAGCAATGAGTGGAACAAATGTAGGATCCTCACGCCTGAGGGGATTCAACCCCTCAGGCACTTCAACACTTTGAGGTGAGGAATAGTCTTGTCTTGGACTTGTTGAAATTCTTCCCATACTCCCTCCAAGCATTGTATCCTACTTATTAGCGGCATTGTCTTATCGGAGGCATGGACAAATTGGACTAGGAAGTCCTCTAATTGCTTTGAAATATCTTCTATCCATTTTCCAACCTCCTGATATGTACTCATTACCTCATGATCATTAGGTGACCCTTGGGCAATAGCAATGAGTGGAACAAATGTAGGATCCTCACGCCTGAGGGGATTCAACCCCTCAATGTATTTCTTGAGTTTCCTATTTTCTATTTCTAACATCTCCTTCTTCTCTTCAACTCTGTTTAATCGTACCTCACTAGCCTTGGTGGAATATTGTTTAGCTCCTGAAACTCTTGTTGCTTTGTGGATGGTACAAGATCAATTGTTGTAACCTGATAGTCCATGGGAGGGATCTCATCTCTAGGCTTGTCAACTGCTGGGACAGCCACTTGCAAAGTGCGGGATCCTGAATCATCTCTAGTAATTTTAGAGAACTTCTTTGCCTTCTTTTCTTTAGCCTTACCAATCCGGGCTAAGAAGTCATCTATATGTTCAATGGGCTGCATTTCTACAACTTTCTTCTTTTCATATTGCTCATCAACCAATCAAGAATTGTGGAAAGTTCCATTCCATCCTCGAGTTGATGATCTTCATCAATTCCTCTCAAGGCGGAAATTATCTCTTCATCTGCTCCTCTATTACCGAGGTCTTCCACATTATCTCCTAAATGGACCTCAAGCTGAATGGTTGGAGATATTGGTGATTGTTCTTCATCTTCATGTGGTGCTGATTGAGCTGATGCGTGCTTATCCTGATCATTAACTGGTAGGATCTCCATGTCGGAACCTTGCAAGCTTGTAAGGTTCGGAGGTGAATCCCTAGATTCTTATGTATGTGAAGGTAGGAAATTGGATAAACTATGATCCATATTTTTCCACTAATGGCATTGCCTCCTTGGACAACCTCTTATGTAATCCACCCTGTAGCAACCGTGTGAGGTACATGGTGAATGTATCATTCACCCTTCTATACCATTCTTTCTCATGTAGGTGGAGTTGCGGATAGCATTCATACACCTATGTTGTCCTTGCTTGTTCCCGACTTCAACCTTGCATATTAGTCCTTTGTACTTGATGTGTCTTGCTAGCATGTAGACTAAGTAAGAAGTCATGTAGAAAGACTTCATCCTCTCCAAATTCCTCAATTGGATATCTAAGTTATCAATTATGATCTTGGCCCAATTTATCATTACTGTTCCAGCAGATATCTCCTCAATGAAATAAAACATCCATGTCCCAAATAAAGCTCCTTGAAGTGCTCCCATGATCCTATTGAGTAGGAAGATCATATCACTAAACTTCTCCTTGAAATTTGAACTTAGGAGTTTCTTCGATAGCTTGGAATGGTGACGCCTTGTTTCAAGAACCCGCTCATTGTTAATAAGAGTCATACATGTATTCGATCCTTTCTCGAACATAGCTTGGGCGTCCTCCTTAGTTCTTGTTTGCATCCCCTGGTAACTAGGAATCCCAAACGCCTCTCTTACTACATCTTTGATGAGATGTGCAAGCACCAACCCCTTGGGTGTTCGGATTGTTCTTGACCGTGGCTCATAATGCCTAGCACACTCAACCATGAGCTCATTGCATTGTATTATTGATGGGAATCCAGCTGCGTGGTAAATTCCACTCTTCATTATGTTGACAACCAAGGGAGAGGGTAGCTGCTTCTCAGTTGTGTACATCCTTTGTTTCATCCTTTTTCTATCCAGGTACTCCATGTTGGTGTCTCCAACCTTCTTCCATTTGGAAGATATCTGAGATTCTAGATAGAATCCCTCAAACACTTTCTTCATTTGAGTCTTCCTTGCAGCTATTCTTGCCTTTGACATGGTACCTGTATGAAGCTAGATGTCAATAAACTTGAACAAATAATTTTCCAGAATTAACCTAGGTTATGATTTCAATTAATTTTCAGACTTATAGGATTTCTAAAATCAGAAAATTGAAACTAGGTAATGTTGATTCTGGAAAATGCAAAGGATTGAATCAAAATCTAGAAATTTTGCCTTAAAGAAACCTGATTTTCAGACTCAAGAATGTCTGATTTTAATTTGTAAGTCTGAAAATGCCATCAAAACCCAGAAAATTGAATTATGTTGCAACCAAATTCGCTGTCTTGAGTCTGATTTCCGAGTGTAAAAGTCTGAAACACAGCCTGGAAATCGTTTTTTATCAGCTGAAAGTCATTCTTCTCCTTGTGTGATTCTCATTATTGATGCAACATATGTTTATACTGGCTGGAAATGGTGCCCTCAGCTAGCAATGGTGTCTTCAGCTGGGCTGCAAAACGTCCTTAATGGTGGCATTCTTATGCTTGTTGCCTTAGGCAATTTCACTTCCTTTCCTCCCTTGCTGGCTTAGATCATTCTGATTCTTCCTTCTTCCAGCTCACTTGACCTTGGATCAACAACATAATGATTATTATATTGCTTGCTGGCACATGTTTTAGTCAGCACTTCACCTTACATTGCCATCACACAGTGAATGTGGGATATAAAATGTTAACACAACAGTGTGGGGGAAAAATGATGTGTAAGGACATTTAGATTCAGCTTTATTTCCCTTTTGCTTTGTCCTGTCACGACCCAAATTTAGATTAATAATTTTTACCTTATAATAGACATTTATACAAGATAACATTTTGATGTTTTGATGATATTTGAAGTGTTTGACGACATTATGATGCTATTAATGACATTTTAATACGATGATATATTTTTTAACATGATGATTGACATTTTAATATAGTGTTAATCATGTGATGATGCTGATAAATTTTTAATGCGGTGATTTGACTTTTTCGCCGAGTATGAGTTGGATGCGGGGACGACCGTCAAAGGCAGACATATGACCGAGGAGGGGTCTCCTAGCTCATCGGCAGTAACCCAGGGAATGTGGCTTGTGCATTCACCCACACAGACGTAATAATTAAACAGATTAATTAAATAATAAAATCGATTTGGGAAGTCGATAATAAATAACATTATGATATAATTGAAGAATAAAATATTAAATTTAAATTAAAATGTTAAATAAGAGATTATAAGTAAATAAATTAAATTATTAATTCGAATTTAATGACTTATTTAAAATTTAAGCATGTGCAAATTGACTCTTGAGTTCCAAATCTGACTGAGGAATTAAATTCCTGTCAACTCTTTTTTTTAATTTTCTTTTCTTTCTTTGATCAGTTAATGTTTTGCAAGGTCGTTTTGGCAAAAAAGAAAGTTATCGCCCAATCTCTCCTATCAAAGTCGACTTCTCTCTTTAAATCCCTGTGACACATGAATTGTTATTTTTCTGTTTGCTATACCAAGATTCCTATCTGATTCAAATCGATTCCACATTTAAAATGAAACCAATTAAGATTGTTACAAGCAAAAAGTCCTGTTTGGAAGGCGTAATCGATACCCATGTGGGTAAAATCACAGTATTAATCAGTCATAAGGTTTGGATTATTAATTGATTTCCTATCATTTTTAATTTCGATCTGATTAACCTTAAGTTATTATGGTCAATAAGAATAGATCTCTTATAATATTCTACTGGTTCGAATTTACAAGGTAATATACATACATACATATATAGGTTTGTGTTTATGAAAATTTTATTGGTTAAGAAACAATAACATTAATATTAAATGTAATTAACCGGGAGGGTAAAATAAATGTTACTGTCTATGAAGGATGCTAGGAAGGATGTGCTTGATTATGGGTCAAACAGGGAAGGGTGTTTTACACCTACCCCAATAGGGTTAAATTGGCCAATAATTAGTTTAATATTCTCCCTGCCATAACACATGTAGCTAAGTTCAACAGTTTGGTTGTTAGATACTATATGCACGCACAGGTTCCATTCCCAAAAGTTGATGCCGGTTTGCTAGGATACTCCGTCGTGAGGGACGGGGGCTTATCATGAGCACCGGGAAGCGTGAACTTCATTTGGTTTGGCGGATAAAACGCTTGGGTTATATGTCTGTCTTCCAGATTGCAGATGGAGGTGAGTCTGATGGCAAAGAAGACACTACATCTAGAGACAGAGAATTCACATCATGATATTATAAAATCTTATGCTTTGATGTATATTGTATTATTGTATTTTGTAAAATTGACCAATGTGGTCTCATGAATAAACTATGTAACCTATGTAAGATATGTAAAGGGCCTATGAGGCCTACTGTCAAAAATGCGACAGGAAATTGCCAAGAGAATGTAACTAACAAAAAAAATGGAAAACTACTAACCACTAACCTACTAACATGTGTCCTACTTGTGCATGATTTGTTGATGGTGTGCTTCATTTCATGGATGCTTGAGGCTTACTAAGTTTTTCTAGGTTTACTTTAATCATATACGTGAATCAATACGTATGCGTTCTCTTTTGATGAGTTTTTCCTTGATTCCCTTATGAATGCTTAATGCTCGGGTTGGATGGTTATATTGATGCTAATTTAAGTCGTTTAATTGACCAAAGTATTTCATGGTTTTTTCATGCGCATTAACTTTTCGTTACTTTTAATTTATCTTATTCATGCACATACTAACTAATGGTTGTAATAATCTATTTGGCATCATATTTCAATTTCTCTCATACTTGTTAACTTACAAATATTACTTCATGTTGAATGTTAAATTTTGAGTAGACTTTAATAAATGAATTTTAGAATCAATTATGTTGGTTAGGTCAAGAGGGTCCTTACATGTCCACCAAATGAAATGGTGGAAAATCAATCCCTATCAGGACTAATTTTCTCTTCAAATCGTATTCAATTTGCCTTAAAAACTCATTCAATTTTGCAAGGGGGAAAATCGATAGTCATTTGGACTTTGTTTTTTCACCATTAGTTCACTTTTCATTACATATTCCCTCTTGAGTGGAAATCTGCCTTGCATCGGGGCTGATTGTCCTTGAAAATCTCATGTAATTTTGATCTCCAGCCCCTTGGTGGAAAATCGATGCCCATCTAGACACCTAAATTTGATCAAATCTTTGTAACCAGCCCCATGTGGAAAATCGACCTCTATCAAGACACCAAACTCATGTTGTTTTTGCATCATTTAATCATTCACCTTTCAAGTGGAAAATCAACACTCACCAAGACTCATGATTTTTGCTTAATTCACCTTTCCTTGGTCACTTTTCCCTCAAGTGGAAAAACGTGGGTCATCGGGACTTTCAGTTTCCTTGTATTTTTTCACCTTGTAAGCCCAATGGAAAAACAACCTCCATTGGGACACTTGATTTCCTTTGTTTTGTCTTGAGTGGAAATTCTTCGATCATCAGGACTTTCAACAATAACATCTTAACTTGCTTGTAAAATGAGTTCTAGAGTGGAAATTCAACCTCCATCAAGCCTTTTCTTGTCCTTAACATTAAATAGATCACTTGATGCTCAAAAAGGAGTGGAAAAACCTCCTCCATTGAGACTTTATTGATTTTCACTTAACTGGTCAATGGAAAAACTTTTTCCATCAAGATTTTGCTGATTTTCATGCTTTTAAGTCCAATTTTGTCAATTTATGCAGTCAAAATTCTATTTCCATCAGGCCTATGCGAATTTTCCAAGTTTTCAAGGGTGGAAAATCGAATTCCATCGGGACTTTGTGCATTTTTAGGCTCATTTCACCTCTTAGGAGTGGAAAAATGACTCCTATAGGGATTTTTAACATTTTCACACAAAATTTGCATCAATTAGCAACATTTTCATCATTTTTCACTCAGATTTTAGGGCAAATTGAAACTCAACACTTAGAAAAATAAATTGTCATGCTAAGGCAATTTGACACTTAGGATCATTTTTAACATCCTTTTCAACATTTTGATCCTATCGACTTCAAAATTTAAAGATTTATCATCATTTGCATAATGAAGACCTAAAAACATGACCATATCCAAAGACGAGACTCGAACATTTGAAGCTCAAAATTGTCACTTAACTACCAAAACCCTAAACTAACAAGGCCGGAAATCAGGAAAGAGGGGGTCCCTGATTGCAATGGGGCGATGTGTGAAAAGGTCACAACAAGTCCTTTGGTAGCTTGTGCAGCTCTTTGTATCTTGCCCTGAGATTGTGCGTCTCAGTATTGCAAGCCCTTCATACCTTGCCCTAAGGTTGCATGCCTTAGTTTTGCAAGTCCAATTAGGTGCAATAAGCTCCTTGTCCTTAAGCGTGAAACATTGTGATCAATTATTCATATTGTGAGTGTGATTCTCATTGTGGTTTTTCCCTTCTTGGGTTTTCCACGTAAAACTAGTGTTCTTGTATGTGTTATGCTTTGTGCTTTCATGTTTCATATTTGTAGTGATGAGTTAATTGTGGTTTCAAGTTTAAAAGATAATAAGTGTTTTAAGGTCCAGACTGATTCAAGCACCATTTTTGAGTGGCAAACCTAAATAAAAAATGCAACAAGGGCCAGCAATGACAAAATCAAACTATGCCCAATAAGCAACAAAGCTTTGGCCCCACTTTGAGGTGGAATGACCAGCAAAAAATTGTGCTAAATGTGTAAACTGCATCATAAAACCTAGCTCAAGGAAAAAAGAGAATTGTGAAGTCTAAGCATCACTGCAAGATGGCATGACTAGTTAGAAATTTGACCCAAGTGGCAAATTGAATCTAAAAATGTGCCATGAATAAGTAGATTAAAAACAAAATGAAAATAGAACACTTTTCTAGTGGTGATGCCACTCCCAAATTCCACCTCGACATGAAAATATCATGAAATAGTGCCAACTTCTAAACGAAAATAGACAACTGAGTGTCATGTTCTTTATATGGCATAGCCTCCTAGAAAGCGTGAAAATTAAGTGGCAAGCGATGAGGAAAAATGCAACCAACAAATAAGTATAACACTATTGTGAAGTTGGCAATTAATTTAAAACACTTGGTCTACTTGCTTGAGTAGAAAAGGGAATTGATGCTCTCTAACACCTATCACTTTGTCTCAATATTGTTTGACAATGTATTACAACTTGATTTCCTAGAAAAACTTACTAATTCCTATATATCTTACCAGAAGCTCCAAGGGAAACCCCATTTCAGGACTCTATCAAGTACTTAAAGTAGCCAAGAAATGGCTCCAAAACTTTCAGAAGCATTTCCATGCCATTTCCAAAATTAAAGAAACTAAAAGTAATCCATGCCATTTACAAAATTGAGCACGTCCATTTCCAGCTGGTTTGGTCTTGTACTTCAAAAAATCTCATGCAAATCGTAGCCTTACAAAAATTCATATTCTTTTAAAGTCAAGAAATCCATGTGCCAACAAGTAGCCTTACATAGAAACCAAAATACATTAAGAGGTAAGAGATCTTTTATGAGATCTCATGTGAAACGACACGACTTACTAGACACATCCAAAAAAAAGAGAGTTTTCTATTGCTTACACGATTTCTCAAAGAGATTTTAGATGAACATCTCCAGTTATAATTAAAAATTAAAAAATGCTATGCCTCTTGCAGCAGCACAAGTTTGAAGACTTTATAACTTACCAGGAAGGATCCACTCAATGTAGTAAGATCTCAAATTAATAATTTATTAGTTTGGGATATACAATAAGCATGCGGCAAATAAATTCAGAAAAGAGCTCCATGCAGCAAATCCCCAGAACTTGTAGATTAATTATTTTGATAAATACTGTCCCAAACAATCCTTATTGTCAACGCTTCACAGGACCAACATGCCATATCAAGGCCTTTGTCTATTAAGGAGAACAGCTGCAAGGAGGCTTAGTAGGCTCCTCATTGTTGTTCAATTTATTAAACAGAAAATATAATTAACTACAGTCAATGATAGGGTAGAATCAGATGAGCATGTTCGTTACAAGATGAAAAGGTACGTCAACATCAACAATAGTCTGATTTTTATGAATATATTTTTTGTCTTTAGTTTGGACCTGTTAGAATTAGAAATAATTTCTTTCCACTTAGAAAGTCATACAGATGTGTAGCTATTTATTTAGTCAATCACAAGGTCACATATATTGTGGAAAACTATTGCACGAGCCAAATTGAAGTTCGTTCAAGAGTTCGTTTGAGAGAATGTGGCAATATAAGTGTGCATTCTTCATATCATTAATAATCATGTTACATAAATTTTCATTGTGTTAAAGAGGAGCTCTCAGATACTTGAACTTATTTTGCTAAAGACCAAAAGTTTCATTAGACATTGGATAGTGTTTATAGGAGGTAAGAAAAAATGTTCAATTTTGACACACTTCTCTGACAAAAAGGCTAAAGAATTTCATGAAGAATATGTCATAAAAGACTCTCACCACAAAGGGTCATCTAAGTTTATTTTGCTCCAGCAATGCCTCAAAAATACCTGTACTTGCTGCACAACTTCGTGCTCATCAGAATCCCCAAGAATCTGAATGTAGTGAGTCTTCAATATATTAGAAAAATCTGCAACCAGAATCAATGCACAAATTCCAACATCAGGCGGTGCAAGAAAACCATGCTCGAGGACAGAATTCAATATGACATGGCCACTGACATGCATAGTTGACAGAGCTTACACAAGTGGTATTCTCCAAAACGTGGAAAATATAAGTGTCTTTTTAAGTGTTGAATGTTTTCTGCTGTAGGACGTAGAAAGCAAACTGCTTTCAAGTGCGTCATCATCTCTTTTGAGACAGTTTCCAATGTTTCAACCAGAAACACTTCCTTTTGCAGTAACTCTGATTGAGAGAAAGCCACACTTATAATGCTGACCTGTAACAAATAAAACTTTATATTTCATCAGTTGAAATTCAAAAATTGGCACAAACAACTGATGCAGATCTCTGATGATTGGCAGATCCTCTAACATGCATTAAAATGGTAGCATGAAGTCAGCTCAAACAAGTTGAATCTCCAAAAATATACAAACAAAACTATAACAAGTCATATACAATGCTTTTCATAGTTGCCAAAGTTAACTGAAAAAGATTTAAGGAAAAACCATAAAACATATTTCATGAGAAATCAATTAGCTGAACACTTAAATTTTACACTGCCACCAAGGCTAGGCATAAAGCATATTTCATGAGAAATTATATTAACCCGATTTACAAGATTTCATGAGAAATATGTATTAACCTGATTTCATGAGAAATATCAAATATGTATTAACCGCATGTGGAATTTTCCTTCCATTATGTCCTCTATTTTTATTTAAAAGTTGTGATATCCATTTTAATCTGTGAGAAGGATGCCATTATTGAAATCTGCTATACTAGGAAGGCAAGAGTAGCCCTTTTGCATATTATTACGTGTCCAATTTATAGATGATTCCTTTTAAGTGCAACTTCTATTCAAACCCTCATTTTAAGAGATTCAAGTGAACAATGAACGAAATAAACATGGCTATTATTTCAGAGCTTTTCTCCCGTTGATTTATCATCTATTTTGTTTGGTTTTTCTCATTTACTATTCCCATTAGGAGGAATGCCTTGGAGAGTCCATAGTGTCCAACCAATCTGGCCCACGTCTCTAACCATTAACATTTTTAACTCAACTATTTGTTTACACAGTTAAGACAACTGGAAGTTAGCATATTCAGTACTTCAGAAAGCTAACAACAGTGACATCCTATATGGATAAAACTGAGCTCCGTTGGTTACTTCAAGAAGAGACAAACCGCCATCTATTGTCTATTGTGGCAGACTTTATACAACGGCTTCTACCAATACAGAGTAAATACAGGACTTTTACTGCTCAATTATTGTCTATAATAGTAAATACAGAGTAGAGAGAAAGTAACTTATTATTCATTGAATACCAGCATAAAGGGCTACAAGACCTGAATACATTTTGATTTTGAGCTAGTAAGCCTTCACTTATTAAGGCATCTTGACTGCAGAAAATTCTCCAGCTGAGGATACCTGGGGACTACACCTTGAGGCACCCACTTATTTACTGCTTGCTACACTATCACTTGCAATAATATACAAATAAGGAAAAGTACATACCAGATTGCTTATGCAAGGATAACACAGTAAAGGCTTTATTTAGGGTAGTGCTTGATTACAACACAGTAGATCAAAGAGGACCTTCCACAGATCAGACCCATTCACTAACTATGGCAATTATATTTACACAGTCCAATGAATGTTGATTGGACCACAATGATTGGTATTCACTTAAAATTATTTATTTAACATACTATACAATGCCAACAAGGAATTAACAAAATAGATTCACCTTCACAAGTATCATCAAATTAAAACAAAGTCCCCCTGTCCATGGGGTAAGAGCAAATAATACTGGAAGCAATAAATACCAATGAGGTGCTGCTGATAAATCTAGTGGTCAATGACACCCCCATCCTGAGGACTTTGTGAAATTAAATATTGATGGTGCTTCCCGGTATAACCTAAGAAATGTGGGCGCTGGTTTTATATTGAGAAGTGGTGTAAGTGATTTTTTTGTATAGTGGCTGCCTCTTATTGGGAGTGAAAGCTAATAATGAAGCAGGAAGAGGGGGCAGCCACTGCACTTTCTAGATGCAGTGAAAAATTACTGTGGAAGATGATTCTCTATTAATAATTGGAGGCTGCAGAATTATGTCAAGGAAGCACTGGTGTTGAGCTCTAATTTTGCTGGAGTTAGCTTTCAACACTGTAGGTGCAATTCAAATTTTGTGGCGGACTTTCATTGCACAATACAGCCACCTTTCTAACTTGTGGATTGGTTTAGAAAAGCATTTTTGTCAGAAACCTCCTTAAATGCTTGTCATTTAGAGTGATGACATAAGGAACATCTATGTCTGGTAGATGTTTTACTTTTTGTTATCAAGATTTTCAGCAGCGGAAGCTTGTGTGATATTTTTATGCTTGCTTGGTGCATGTGAAGATGAAGCTTCATTAATGTTACATTTGTGATTCCTCTATTTGTCCTGGTGGAGGCTACTTGTATTGATGTCTTCATACCGGTTCATGCTGGTTGGTTGGCTGGGAAGTGACAACCATAAACCTACTAGAAGTACTTTTCATGTTGTGGCCACCAACTATGGCTTTGCATGCTTCTTTAAGTATACTCCTTCATGGATGAAACACCTTTGTAATACTTACTTAGATCCCATTTTGTACAACCCATTAACCAATTGGAATGTCCTTGCCTTTTGTGCCAGCTTTGTTTTCTCCACCTATAGTGTGTCCCTTAGGAATGAAGACGTGGATAAGAACTCTCCAATGTTCTCATACCATGGTAATACCACAGTGATATGGAACTAAAGAACACCTAGAAAGTCTGCATCTATACCTTCAACTATTTCACCAAACTTTACCTGGATAGCCGGTCTACAATGGCACGTCTCTTCCTTAGTCAAACAATGAATTTAAATGTGAATTCTTGGAGTAACATTAACCATCTACTCATTGACCCTTAATCATGGGCTTGTTCACCAAATTCATCAATCAATGCTTGATGGTCTATGTAAAATATACATGATGTTGCCAATAAGTACTGTCAGGGTTTCAGAGTTTCTATACTAAATATGTCATGCCAAGAGCCTCCCTCTTTTTTGTGCCATAATTGTGTTCTGCACTTTACAAAAGCTTGGTAGTGAAGAACACTCGATGATCCAACCCCTAGGTTACTGCCTATACAACAGGAGGCCACCACACCTCTTAGCCCTAGCATAACAAAAGAAAGACTCCATATCTAATATTTGTTCATTTCTACATGCCAAAAAAAAAAAGCAGCCAAGTTTGAAAAACAAGCCAGTAGGTAATGGAAAATGACGTTTGCATTGCCCAATCAAATATTCTACATGATAACAATGACAACAAAAGAAAGTATGTGACGTTTTACAAAGCTCTAATGATTTGGAGTGCCTCTATTCTGCGGTAAATTTATTGAGGACACTTAAGCATGAGACTATTATTAAATTTTACAACTCATGAGTGGATGATAAAAATTACGATCATAGATGAACATATTGGCAATAAATCGGCCAGATCGCGATTTATCGTGAGGCAAATGGCCTGCTGATTTAATCGGCTTTAAAATAGTGCATGATTTTTCCAAAAAAATCACGGACTATCGGTGAAAAAAATCGCAATTTGCCGTGTATTGGATATATCTCTGATTTTTGGCCCTAAATATCACTTAACCGTGCAATTCAAACTAGAAAAAATCGTCTTGAATGCAAATAAATGAACAAGGGTTTTATTGTTTTTTTTGGCCTTTTTCAAAGCGCCGTCGGGAGAGACAGGCACAAGTGAGCACGAAATAGGTTGTAGATTTTCCAATTCGCGTTTTGGCAATCTTTCTCACAATATACCGAAGTGGACTCAATTGCCATTTTTCTGAGTTATAAATCATTATGATTATACTATTTAGTTGTGCAGTGTTTTATTTGGGTAAGAAAATTATATATGTTTTGTCCAAAACAAAGTCTCATGTATAAATATAAATTTAATATATTATATTTTCTTAGATTTATATATATTTTAACATTATTAATATATTAAATAGATTTACATATATTTTAACATTATTAGAATATAAATATACTTATTTTTGCTAAATGTATAACGTGTATACTAAATTTTAAGAAATTAAATATATTAAATGTATTACGAGGATAGATGCACAAACATATGTCACATTAGATGTATGCTTAAGTCAATGATAAATGTATAACGTGTATATTAAATATATATTAGAATATTTTAAGAAATTATATATTTTCAAATGTTCGATAAATTTGCCAATTTATTGCCCCAATTTTTTCCCAATTTTTTGCCAATTTTCGGCCAAAAGATTTATTGCCGATTAAGAGTTTTTCATCTTTGATTACAATATCAATGTTATCACATAAATGTTTACATTTGGGACACTAAGGCAGTATTGAAAAAGTATGAATGACAACATTAAAATTGCATCAAGGCCCTGCATTGGATCCATTGTCCTTGGCTATAATTTCCTGACATTGACTAGATGCATATCTTGAGAAAAGAAAACACTTCTGGCTCCTGCGATAGCTCCAGGGATTGCCTATCTCTGTCTAATCAGTAAATATAGAATATTGATGTTCTCTAGTCATATTGTGTTTTGATTTTTACTATTACATTTGCTTCACTCTAGTTACTGTTTAAACTATCTTCTGAAACTATGCCTAATACTCTCTATACGAAAACAATAAGAGTCCAGGACAAGTTATTATACTGTATTTCAGATCTTTTTCTTGTTGCACCAAGTATCTATGTAATATGCTCATGCCTAGCTCGTTTTTAGTTCCATCTGGAGAGTATTTGTAATTTTTCTTCTTTATTAAACATTTTTCACCTTATTTAAAGAATTACACAATGTTGTATTAAGCTTTGAACTAAGTGAGAACTGACTATGTCAACACAGGCATCGTTTTCCATTAAATGTTTATTAACAAGAAAAAATTATGCATATTGTTATCAATGTTATCATATGAATATTTAAAAGTTCCCTATATTTTTTAAAATTTCTGTGTTTTTTATATAGTCGTCCCCTTTGTTGTCCCCTGTCATCCCCAAAAATGGCCTCAAAAAAACCTGCCCCTGAAATGCATCCTCCCATCTCCATGTCTTCCCATCTTGAAAACTTAGTGGAACATAGAACAAATATCCATGTCTACCATGATACCACCAAAAAGGCACATTGGAAATTATTTGTTTAAATGATATATTGAGTTTAATTTCTGTCAATTTCTATAATGCCCCCTACTAGGGTCTGCCAATTAATCATACATCATTATACTTATTATGCCTTAAATTAGATTATTAAAACTAAAGAACAATTAGTGTTCATAATACAATTGATAGTTACTATATTTAAGCCCCCAATCCTTACTTCTTTTCTAATCATCAACCCTAACAAAGGATGGGGAATTACTATGTTAGGGCACTAGAAAACCATTCTCCACAAATAGGCCCAAAGGTTTCAGGAACACCCGTCCATGCCAACTCTTAGGGCTCACCTACCTTGTGAGACATTAATACCACCTTTCCCTAACAAAACCAACTTATCCTCATGAGGGGCAATAGAGAATGATTAAAAATTAGGCTATGAATATACTAATCTCACATGTATTATGAATATATATATGTAAATAACTGAAATTAAGCATAATTGTTACATAAATGTGATTAACAATATAAATCTTATTATTTCTGTTTTAAGTGTATATAAGAATAACTGTAACAGCTTATACCGCAGGCTATGTATCTGTTCCTAATTCCCAATAGAATTCAGATATAATAATACTGTGAATAAGCATTCAGTTCATAAATAAGATCAAGCATACCAATCTGCTGCTTCAACAATGATTGCCAGCAATATGATCGACCAGTAACTTAATGTTATGTTCCTTCAATGCCCTTTATAGTTTCACTTTTTCTTGAGAAGAGACGACTCTTGGAGGTTGCCATTCCCATGGGAGGGTCATGCCCTTCTTGGAGACATCTCTTCCTAACTCAAACTAACAGATTATTGTTGTGTGCCTTAATGATGTTTTTTAAGAGAATCGCTGTCCTCTCTTAATCACTAATCTCCAAAGAATGGCTTCCTGTTTATTCATGTGTGTTGTGTGCAGAGGTGTAATCGCTGCTTCTGTAATGTCCCCTTAATTAATTACTTGTAAAGTGGGGGCAATTAACTAACACTTTAATCACAGGTGACTTCTTTCTAAAATAATTAACACTAACCTTGAGAAAATACCACTTATAATAAGAATTATAAGCCACAATCTGTTGTATGAATATATCTATTTTTTTCCTAAATGTAATTAATATCTAAAACAATATATATATTCTGCGACTATTATCTGGTACAATGGGTATGATGTTCAGAATTTGAAATTTGAAGTAGTATCTTTGGTATGTCTGATATTACAATGGGTACTATGAAATACCCTCCTGTTGTTTCTGAAATGACTGTATACTTATGTTTCCAGTTTCCCTTTTGTCACGTATAGTGATGATAATTAATTATTGTGTCTGGTCATGCTTTGAAGCAAGCGAATATTTAACCCGTCTGATTTTATTCTGTGCAAACTGAATGTGCCAAAGGCAGGTGCTCGACTGTAGCAGATCCCAAATATGGATACAGTTAATAGACAATATTCGATGATTGTTGGAATGTGTTTCTTCTTGCATCTTGTACCTCTTCAAACTAAAAGGTGGCTTCCTTTGGAGTTCGATGAATCATCCCTTTTCATAACCGGCTTCTTTCATAACATATTCAGTAATGATCATTGTGTTATGACACAACCATTGTCTTAACAATTCTTTGCTTACTTAATCATTGCTGACTAATCACCACCTTTATCTTGATTAATTTAGTATGGCTTCTTTAGTCATCAGTCATCACTAGATTAATTGTCTTTGCGGAATTAATTCTAATATCCGGTGGTCATATATCTACAGTGGTATGAGCAGAGGATTTCATATTCTTGGTCTGATCGTAGCAATCGGATGTTTGTAGCATCTTCCCTAATTAGTTATCGATGAGGGCTGATTGATCTACCAACTCACTAATGATGGATCATTGCTATTTATTGCTATGATTATCTTTATTGGATCGTTAATTGCTGCTTGCAATCATCTTCGGCTATGTATGAAGTATATCGATATTTACGTTGTCTATCGATCTTCTCCAATCTTGAGATGCAGGTTCCATCTGTAAATGATCTGATTATAATGGTGTAACATCTATGCACCCTTTTGTGACTAGATTCGCTGCCTGACGACATGAACACCCACCGCTATATTCTCTTTAGTGATCATTATTTCATTATTTCCAGTATCCTGTCCGTTATCGTATATGGTATAATTGTTGTTTATCAATTTCTTTGACTTGGGTGACTGATATTAACTTAGTCACAACTCATGCTTCCTTTGATTATTGTATATCTCCCCTTTTGACTTTTATAGAAATAATCCCTATACTTGATCTTGATCATTTGTCCTTCATTGTATTGGCTATTAAAATTTATAAAGATGATACAAGGAGCTTTCTCACCGTTTGCTTGTCTGGTTTCACATATTGAATGGGGACATCACAGTTTCTCATCCTTGATTGCTGTGATTGGCAGAATAGGTACTCTGAGATGAGGACCTCCTTTGAGACGATGCCAATATTCCTCATACTCTTCGCTTACAATTCCTACACATATCCACTCATAGCTCTTTACATATTTATAATCTTATTGAATCTGTTTCTACACTTGTGAATGATTTCCAATCATATTTCCCTAAAAGCCTAGAGTTCTAGACGTCTCTTATCTATTCGCTGTAATTGTTATTTATTTAGGAATTGCTGTGGATACTTCGAATGCTTAGTTTACGAGGTAATAAGATTGTTGCCTTTGTTCTGCTTTATGGAGGTAATAACCACCTGGTGCATTAACTACTTTGGTCTAAGATAATGGAAAATCAGGAATTCTTAAGAATAAGATGATTTTCTAATGCATTGATAGATTTGTTCTGGTGGGAGCATGACAATTTCTTGCAAAGGTGAGGTCATTTTGCTTTTGATGGGAAGTGTTTGTAATGTTGCATGTTATGTGCTAAGTAATCTTGTGCATGATCCTCCTAAATTGTCATGTCCCTTATCCCATGGGGCTGACCCTCTCAACACTTAAATTACAAGTGTTTTTAAACACTATAATTATAATATTAATTATTTTTAAAATAACAATAACATTTCAATTGAGGATGACTTAATTGATTTTGGGTGCCAATGCTTTGTGAAGGCTGACCTATCTTGTGTTAGGGCGTTCAGGTATAAATATCTTTTTTCATTTTTTCATTCACAGACATCTGATTTTTGAGAAAATTTTGGGCGAATATATGCAATTGCAGCTTCCAATGCAAAAGGACGAAAACCCTATTTGCATAAGTGAGTCAAGATGAAACCCCCACCTCTCTTTTATAAGCAAATCCAAATCAGGGTTTGCATCTGGATTCACAATTTCAATTACTAGCTAATTCTTTTAGGTGGGCACAATGTTTTGGAGGGAAAAATTGGAGTTCAAGAGCACTGCAAGTTTCCAACCAATGGCAAATTTGGCTGTTGCTAGAGCAGATCAGTCCTAATGAAAAAGCATTACCAAAGGGTCTGGATGCTACTGATCACACTTATAACTCTGCATCACCAAATCTAGACTGGTCTAAGTGGTGAATCCAGTAAGTTCTTGTACCAAAGAAACCCTAAACTATGTAACAGCACCAGGTGAAGGAAGTTGGGCATCGGTGGAAACTGTAACCACCATTCTACAACAGCTTTTGAGGCATTTTCAACAGCATGATAAATCTATAAACTCACACCAACTCTAGAGTTTCCCATGTCCATATTTCAATCAGCACCTTCTACCTAAGCGGTAGCAAGGATTCAAGAACATATCAACCCACAAGGTCAATACAACAATGCCAAAAATCATTGCACTCTAAGCGTAACAGACTAACCTGTGCAACAATTCACTGATTCATATAGTAATACACAGGCTGTCCCTCTCAGCACAACGATTTGCTAGAAATTCGTCCAAGTTTGATTAGCTTAACTTGTTTGTGCAACTACATCTTGTGGGACAATGATCTATTGAATAATTCGAAGATGTATGTTGAAGGGTTGTTCTAGGGAATAAACTTTGTGAAGCACAAAAACATTTTGAATCTGCATTCATTTTTCTGTCAATTTTCTAGAAAGTGTATTACATTACATTTTGGAATTGTATTCATCTTTGCTACGTGTATTATATTGGCATTAGAGCAAGCAATGCTGCCAGCCTGCAGGGTAAACTTAGTGTGTACAGCAGTTAGGATCTGGAAGTAAAGACAGAGGCAAGAAGATGTCAGATCGAGATGAAGACTAGGATGCTTTCATGCAAATACAGCAACCAATTGCATAGATGCAGGAACAAATGGCAATACATCAATTGCAAACAACACAAATAGTCCACTAAATATTGCAGAACATGAATAATTCGAACAATCACATTAGATCTACTCAAAATAATAGTGCACAAGGCAACAACTCAAATCAGAATGGGTCTGAAAAATCATAACAGCAGGGTTCCTGGACCTACACAGCCCTCATTATTGGCTAGAGTTGAGCTAACACAAGAAGAGGAAGTGCTCAATCCAACAGAAAACAATTTTAATGCCTGCATAGATGCCTATTCAAGACTTGACATGTAAGTTAGGCAGCAGATTCCATTCATACAGTTTTGTAATGCTAGAGTGGATCAAAGGGAAGACAACCTATGCAGAAATTTAATAGACATGTACAGCAACAGGTGAGTAAGTTGACTCTTCCAACTTTTGATGGCTCGAGGAAGGTCACCGCAAGAGCTTGGCTCCAAAAACTAGACACATATCTTTCACTCAACCCTATGATAGAGGATGAAGCTATCAAGTTTTCTATTCATCGGTTAATCCCACAAGGACATCGGAGTTTCACACAAAGGCTCCTAGATAAGTTTGATAGGAAGGACCTCAAGGTACATTTCAAAGAATTAACACGCTTGAGACAGCATGGTTCAGTGAAAAATTATATAGTAGTGTTCCAACAAGTTTCATTCATGGTGCTTGATGTTACAAAGAGGAGGCTTATGTTCTTGTTCAATGAAGGACTATCAAAGTCTCTTTGAGGCTTGGTTAGAGCTTTTGAACCTACTTCTATACAAGATGCTATTTGGAGGGCTGGAGGATACCACAACAAAGAAAAAGCCCTACCAAGGAATGCACCATCAAAATCACATGGGAGACCTTTTCACAAGGACATCTCGCAACCAAGGGCACTACCTACTAAGCCAAGCAAGATAGAAGAGTCTAAGAATAAGTTTCAAAAGAAGTTGTGTTTCACATGTAGAGAGCCATGGGAGCCAAAGCATAGATGCTTGGGAAAGGGACAGGTACACTACATTGAGGTAGCGATTGATGAGGATCAGAAGTTGAGGAGTCTAAGCCTAAGTTCATGGTGGAGGAGATTGAGCATGAGGAGAAGGAAGGAGGAGATACTTCAAGAGACACACTTGCAACACTTTCTAGAGCACCTAGATATTACCCTCTTCAAGTTAGAGGAGTCTTACAAGGACAAAGGGTGATAGTTTTGATTAATAGTGGGGCAACCCACAACTTCATTGATGAGGGTTTGGTAGCGAAGTTGTATTTAAGAACCAAAAGATTTTGAGGGGTTTAACGTTCAAATTACAATGGTTGATGTGTTCACCTTTCCATGCAAGTGAAGAATTCAATAGATGGAGTTGACTCTAGGAGGGCATAGGATTAGAGATGACTTTTATGTGAGCATTGGTGAGACAGGTTTGGTTTTGGGAGTGCAATGGCTCCACTCACTTGCAAAATGTACACAAAATTATCAAACTATGGAGTTGAAATTTAAATCCAATAGGAAAGAGGAAGTTCTTCATGGCCTATTAAATGGAGGTCCAATGGTTGTTTCAACTAAGAGGATTGAGAGGAAATTTTGTAGAGACCAAGTAACTTGGGCAGTCCATCCAAGGATGAGACCACCTACCATGTTGACATTCAGTCTATATTGGATAAACATAGCAAGGTGTTCAGTAACATTCCTCCTAGCTTACCACTAGATAGGGGCTTCAAGCATGTGAATGAGCTTGAGGAAGGAGCAAAACTTGTTATCACTACTCTTTACTGTCACCCACAGAGATACAAAGAAGAGTCTAAGAAGGCAATTAAGGAGTTATTGAACATGGGACATATACAACCTTGTTCCAACCCATTTGCTCCATCTGTGGTGTTGGTCAAGAAACAATATAGGACTATAAGGATGTGTATCGATTATAAAGCCCTCAACAAGAAGACAATCAAGAATCACTACCCCATACCCAGGATCAATGAGTTGATGGATGAGCTTCACAATGTGGTGTAGTTTCCAAGATTGATCTACAATCAAGTTATCATCAAATCAAGGTTAGAGATAAGTATGTGCATAAAATAGCTTACAGATGTCATTATGGGCATTATGAGTTCTTGGTCATGCTATTTGGGCTAACCAATGCACTTGCCAAATTCCAATCTTGCATGAATCAAGCATTTATCTTCAAATTAAGAAAATTTGTGTTGGTTTTCTTTGATGATATCTTGATTTGTAGTAAGACATGGAAAGATCACTTGACGGACATAAATGAGGTGCTTGGCATACTTGAACAACATTCATTCTATGACAAAGCATCAAAATGTAGGTTTGGGTTGATTGAAAATTTTATAATTGGGGCATAAGATCAATGCCCAAGGGGTTAGAGTGGATGAGGAGAAGATCAAGGCAATAAGGGAGTGGCCTACGCCTAGGACATTGTCACATTTGAGAGGATGTGGGACTCTGCAGTTATTGTAGGAGATTTGTGAAGGATTTTTCACAACGTGCAGCTCCATTGACAAATTTGAGAAAAAAAGGAGCCTTCCCATGGAGCATTTTGGCATAAAGAGCTTTTGACAGACTCAAGGAGGTAATGAGTGTCGATGTTTGTAGCTAGGTCCGATCCCTTCTAGGGCCGACCTAGTACTCTTGGCAATTATGTGGCCTGTCAGCCTTAGGCTTATTATTGATTCAATTTGACTTTGTGTAAGTCTGGCCCTGATTGAGCGTCATATGTAACTTGTCATTAAGCAAGACCTATATGTAACTTGTAATTAAGCAAGACCTGTATGTAACTTGTAATTGTATTGGACAAGACCTATATGAGTGTAACTTGTAATCTATAGGTCTGACCTTATTCTTGGCGCCAAAACAATAAAGCTGACCTAGGTAAATTGGGAGGCTATGTCACATATATATACAAAGCATCATTCATGCTTATGACATATACATTCCACATAGAGATCTCCTTCAGCAACAATCAGAGAATACATTCATTCAGCAGTGATCAGCGAATACCATCTATAGTCAGCAAATATCTCCTAAGGACAGCAAACTACCTCTTAGGTACAGCAAACTTCTTCCAAGACAGCGAGTCCATTGAGAGGCTGTGAATCTTCTTCATTATGTTTGTCTTCCTTGATCAGCATTCAAGTGTTTTGCAGATAAGTCCATAATACTGTTGTGCCCTAGTTTTGAATCTATCACTCTACTTTGCATATTCTGTTGGTCAAGTGCTTCAAGTGTTGAAGCAGGCTTGTAAAGATTTATACTGATTTTGCCTAATAAGATCTGAGATTATTGCTGGGTTTTTCAACTCCAAGAGGGAGGTTTCCCAGGGTATTCTAGTGTTCTTTATGTGCATTGAATTTTTGGTTTTCTAATTTTGCTATCTATATATTACAGTCTGATCCTAAAATTAACATGGTATCAGAGCTTGGTTTGAATTGATTGTGATCAGATTGTTGCAGTACTTCACCTTCTTCTCACCATTTCCAGCATTGAAGATGATGACAGGTTTAAAAGTTGAAGATAGACTTGACGGAGCTTTGAACTTCACCTCGTGGAAGGTTAGAGTTCTTATTGCACTTGAAGAGAATGATCTACTTCAGTTTGTAGAAGGAAAAGATCAGCCTGAGCCTGAAGAACAAGTGGAGAAACTCCAATTCAAGAAGAATGCAATCAAAGCCAAGAGGATCCTGATTGACTCCGTGAAGGATCATCTTGTTCCTATCATCTCCAAGATGTTTTCAGACAGAGATATGTTCAAAACATTGGAAGGGATGTATGAGATCAACAACACAAATAGAGCACTTGCATTGAGGCAGCAACTTTACCAGGTCAAGATGGCAAAGGGAGAATCAATCATATCCTTCTTCATGAAGATTGCAGAATTGAGAGATCAGCTTAGCGCCATTGGAGATGAAGTTGTGGACAAGGATCTTGTCATGCTAGCGCTGAATGGCCTTCCTCACTCTTGGGAGCCATTTATCCAAGGCATAATTGGGAGATCCAAATTTCCCAAATTTGATCACCTTTGTGCTTATTGTATTCAAGAAGAGTCAAGGTTGATATCAAGAGGAATTGAGCATAATCATTATGATGTGAAAAATCAAGTCCTTGCTACACACACTTCTATGGAAAGAGGCAAAAGAAGAAAGAGGGATAGAGATAGAGGTCCAAATCCTGTTCCGAAAAAGAAGAACTTATCTCACATTCAATGTTTTAGGTGTGACAAGTATGGCCACATTGCTTGAGAGTGCAAATCTAGGTCTACTCCTCTAGCTTCTTCTGTGGAAGTTGACATAGAGACACCCAAGGAGGAGCCAAAGTCAAATGTCAACTCAGAAGGGTTCTTGTTCTAGAAGGAGAAAATGTCATTTTTCAGCTTCAGAGGGAGCCTAACATTTCAGCTTTAGAGGGAGCCTAACATTTTCAGCTTCAGAGGGAGTCTGACATTTCAGCTTCAAAGGGAGTGTGACATTCCAACTTCAGAGGGAGCCACGTCATCATGAAGATTTGGTTAACGCATTTTTCTCTGTTTTGGAGAAATTTGAGGTGAAAGCCCTTATTAATGAGTTCTTCTCTGTGAGGGAGAAGTTATAGGTGCAATCCCTTGTTAATGAGTTCTCCTCTGTGAGGGAGAAATTCGAGGTGCAATCCCTTGTTAATGAGTTCTTCTCTATGAGGGAGAAGTTCGAGGTGCAATCCCTTGTTAATGCATTCTTCTTTGCGAGAGAAGTTTGAACTGAAAGCCCTTGTTCCGCCCTCTGCGAGTAGGCATGGTGGTAATGCACTCTTCTCTGGGAGAAGTTTGAGGTGAAATCCCTCTTCCACCCTCTACGAGTAGGCATGGTGGATCCACCCTCTACGAGTAGGTATGGTGGATGTCATGGAAGAAATTCCATAACTTAGCACTTGTGCTTGTTCAACCTCTAGGAGTAGCTATGGGGAACATCATCCATGGGAGTAGCCATGGTGGTTGTATTCGTTTGCATTTTTAATGGGAGTAGCCATGTGGCTCAGATCTTGAGAAGGTCTCCTCCCTAGCTAAGAGGGAGTGTTGATATTTGTAGCTAGGTCGGATCCCTTCTAGGGCCGACCTAGTACTCTTGGCAATTAAGTGGCATGTCGGCCTTAGGCTTATTATTGATTCAATTTGACTTTGTGTAAGTCTAGCCCTAATTGGGCGTCATATGTAACTTGTCATTAAGCAAGACCTATATGTAACTTGTAATTATATTGGACAAGACCTATATGAATGTAACTTGTAATCTATAGGTCTGATCCTATTCTTGGGGCCAAAACAATAAAGCCGACCTAGGTAAATTGGGAGGCTATGTCACATATATATATACAAAGCATCATTCATGCTTATGACATATACATTCCACACAGCAATCTCCTTCAGCAACAATCAGAGAATACATTCATTCAACAGTGATCAGCGAATACCATCTATAGTCAGCAAATATCTTCTTAGGACAACAAATTCTCTCCTAAGGACAGCGAACTACCTCTTAGGGACAGCAAACTTCTTCCAAGACAGCGAGTCCATTCAGAGGCTGCGAATATTCTTCATTATCAGCAAATGGTGTTTGTCTTCCTTGATCAGCATTCAAGTGTTTTGCAGATAAGTCCATAATACTGATGTGCCCTAGTTTTGAATCTATCACTCTATTGTGCATATTCTACTGGTCAAGTGCTTCAAGTGTTGAAGCAGACTTGTAAAGATTTATACTGATTTTGCCTAATAAGATCTGAGATTATTGCTGGGTTTTTCACCTCCAAGAGGGAGGTTTTCCCAGGGTATTTTGGTGTTCTTTATGTGCATTGATTTTTTGGTTTTCTGATTTTGCTATATATATATATATATATATATATATATATATATATATATATATATATATATATATATATATTACAGTCTGATCCTAAAACTAACAATGAGCTCATGTCCCGTTTTGGCTAATCAAAATTCTTCACTTCCTTTTGTTTTAGAATATGATACTTTAGGAGGAGGAATTGGAGCAGTTTTGATGCAAAATAGAAACCCTATAGCATTTGAGAGTAGGAAGCTCAAGCAGACAAAGAGGAGCTTCTCTATTTATGACAAGTAGATGTTGGCCATCATGGATGCACTAGCCAAATTCAAGCAATACTTAGTTTGTGGGAAGTTTGTAATTAAAACAGACCATAATATCTTGAAATTCTTCCTCAGTATAAAGGAATTGAATGACAAACAACAAAAATGGATAAGTATGCTACAAACCTATGATTTTGTTGAGTATGTCATGGGAAAGAATAATGTGGTGGCTGATGCACTCTCTAAGAAGCCTTATTTCTGCTCTATGATATATCTGCTGATTGGAAAGCTTCTATAATAGCTGAATATGTCAAAAACACAATTGTTATTAACATTTTGAAATTAAATTTATAGGGTGACAAGCGCAAAGTTGTGTATGAGCTCATTCTTTATAAGGATCGGATGTATCTTGTACCAAAATTGAATGTGAAAGAGATAACTTTTAAGGGAGTGTCATGACACGCCACTTGTTGGTCATCCATGGTTACTTCAAGACATACAAACAAGCAAGCATTTTTCATGGAAGGGGCTCAAGGATTGAATAACGGTTTGGTGCCTACAAAGTTTGTAAGAAGATTTTATATAAAAGATATATTTTTGTCGTGGTTTTCTCTTGGAAGGTTTTCCACAAAAATCTCATGTTCTACTTGTGTTGTGCAAGTGTTACATCTTATGTTGTTGAATTTGTGTAATTGATATGCTTATGGTATTAAGTTTTAAAACGTAAAAATTGTTGTTATAGTGTTTTCCCACCCCCTCCCCCTCTTAGTATAACTGTATGCTCATCACACTTGATGTTACTGACATTTCATTTGTGTGTGTGTAGACCTAGATGATCTTCATTTAGGAAATGGTTATCATGATGTCATGTGTGACTCAATATCACGGTTCAATGGGAGTTGTTGACAGTAATGTGGATTCACCATTTGATGGTGGATGATCTTCTTTAGTATTGAAAATGTTTTGGAGGAGCTCTTAGATCCTACTGCTGCAAAAGGGTCTTTCACATTTTCAGGTTCACTATTAATAGATGGTTATCTTCATGTGGATTGGAGATGTTGATATCTTGGAGCCATTAAGGACTCATGGAGTCTTCGGTTGAGGTGTCGTTTATGCTTTGTCATTTGACATGTTATCCTTGTTTGGTAGGATGTTTACTATTATGTCACAGTATACTCTCAATTGCGTGTTTAGAGTTCTAGCATGATACAAGTGTTTGAAATGTTCATTTAAAGCATGTGGTCTCCTAGGAGGAGATGGTTAGATAATGATGACATGTTTATGTTCCTGATTGCACAAATGGGATTTTGACTTTGACCTTGTTTGGTTCTTTTTGTATTGACTGCATGGTCATTTGCTTGATCACTTCCTGATGGTGCTATGTTGCATTTGGAGTTTGGAATGGATTGATTGGTTACAAGCGCACATGGATTCATAGAGACTCAAACAAGGCTTAGATTTCTCTTATGATTAGAGACATGATGTTGAGATGGGTACTCTTGGTGAGTTTTCAGCAAGAAGACCAAGGAGCCTACACCTTGGTTGGACTTGAGTTCAACATGGACCTATGAGGAGATTGTTCTTGGATGAGTCATGATAAATTCAATATCTTGGAGGAGCATTCTTATTCTCCACTCGTGGTCTACTTGACAATTTATCACTTATGATGTAATACCCATTGTTACTTCCAGATGCGTTATGATTCATGCTTTGTCTTCTCATCCATATGAATCTTGAGCTACAATTATTTGATTCTAGATGGTTCATTTGAGAAGCATTGGCATGTTTATCGCCTTATGCATTGTTAGGCATTTATGATAATGGAATTCATTGATGTTGAGTTTAGGAGATGGTATTGGTCTTATTCCCTTGGATTTGCAATGTAATTTGTTTGATCTTCTTGATTAGAGAGGCTTCCATTCATGCTTATTACAACAGCTTGGGTTTTATTATGGTTTTTCTCTTGGGATGTTGTGAAGAATATCACACTTGACACAATAATATTTAGAGGTGTATATAGAAGGAAATTCTATATGTGTTGATCTTTAGTTGCTCTCTTTGCTCTTGGTTATCTTCTTGGATGTTTGGTTTCACATGACATTGGTTTTGAGGTCTTGGTCAGAGCTATGGTGATCACTAGTTTGTGGTCATGTGTTGTCACTCGGCTTATTGGATGATGAGATGGAGGTTACTTTATCTCTTTCCTTTTTTGGGTGTGGAGAACATGGGAGAGCTATGGAGACTTGTGGTGACAGTTGTACTTACATGTTATTCACTTATAGGTTTTCCATATCATTGTGGATGTTCCTTGATACTACATATTGTTGTTTACACCTTCTATGTGATGCTATTGGTTACCCTTTGTTCAATAAAATTTGGAAATATTTTGCAAGGTCAGCAAAAGAAAAAAGGTACATCAAGCTCTCCAAAACAATACCCCTTCCCTCTAAGGTAGCATACTCAATCTTTTTCACAGTAAGTGTTCCATATTTTCCTTGGATGTGTATGAGTTGGCCCATACAGCTTTAACTGTGATGAGCAAGACTGTGTGCATATGTTGCCTCGTGATCCTCCTTGTAAGAATATCAATTCACCCATATTTGTGATTTTCTTGCATCATCAGTTTTTCTTCAAAAAACTTGTCTTTGAGCAAAAGTCGTCTGAAGTTTGGTGTAAGAACCTACCAAGGGTTCTCAACTCCGACAACAGAGGTTTATTTGAACCTGTTGCGTTTTATGTTTTGTATTTTGCAATTTCTAACAACAAGGCTAATTTTGAACAAATAGTATGCAAAAAGCAACATTGGAAAGAGCTGGAAATTAATTGAACTTCATAAAATTAGGATATTATCAACCCTTATTACATCCAATTGCATAAACACCTTCAATAAAGAAACCAGACAAGGAAGATTTATTGTCAAATACCTCAAATTTATGAAACCCCTTATTTATCCTTGCTGCCGTACAGCAGCAAATAATGACAGCAAATTTATTTATCAGTCCAAACTACCTGGAATTGTGAGTTTAGCAGCTCAAACTGAAGCTACCAGCTAGGCGTCTCCTTTAAGATTTATTCCAGAATTTTTGGACTCCTCCTTCAACAAAATCGTACCCTTTCAAGGAAGAAAGGTACGGCAGATCTGCAGGCTGTACATGCACAAAAACCCCAGCTGTAAACACACTTATTTCTGCCTCTGTTCTGACTCTGTGGCTGCAATCAATCCTTTGCATAAAATGAATAAAAACCCTTTCTAATCTGCCCAATCTTGGTTCCTAGATAAAACCAACTAAAAGCAAAATCAACTGATATTTCACAGCCTCTAATGCTGATGCACAGAAATCCACCGTTTTCCTGTACCAATACTTTCAGATCATCTGCAAGAATAAACCCCTGCTGAAACCCTCAAGCCAAAGTCTCCTCAGAGCAAACTCAATATCAAATCTTCACATAATGAAAAGAAGACCTAAAAACTTCTTTTATCTCTTCCCTTTAGGGTTTGGCACGATTCCCAAGAAAAGTACGATTTGGCATTAAATGATGTTTTAACTTTTAATAATTATTTTTGACTATTGAAGCTTCAAAAATAAATCTCTTTTCAGTTTAATATTAAAGTGGCCCCATCCGATGAGAAATAGACCCTCACTTAAGTTATAACTTAAAGTGACTTAAAAATATTAAAACATTAAAGTTCACCATTTAATATTTAATTAAAGTAATTAAATATTAATATCTCTCTAAGTATCCATCAGAATTGTCTGCCGTCAGAACTGCAGACTGCCAAGCCATACTCTGCCACTACCCAACCCATGGCTAAAAATAGCAGTACTGCTAAAAATAGAAAGTGTCTCAAATGGAGTCCTGGAGACCTCAAATGAAAGTTACTCCTGTAATGCTCTCTGAAGATGAAGAATCAATCTCCGAGAGACCCTCTAACCAACCTCATCAGCCTAGAAGGGGACATCACAGTCCACCCCTCCTGAAATTGCTTGTCCTCGAGCAATCTCAACTCCGAATGCTGTAAAATCTCCTCGCTCTCCCAAGTAGCATCCTCTACCAGCAAATCCTTCCATTTCACCAAGTACTTTGTGATAGTACGTCTTCTGAAATTCCTCTCCCTGAACTCAATGATAGCCTCAGGTACAAGTATCAACTTCCCCTCATCATCCAGGGGTGGTAAAACTGTAGAAGAAACAATATGGCGTCCCAACGCCTTTTTGAGACATGACACGTGAAACACATTGTGTACTTTGCTATCTGCCGGTAAATCCAACTCATAAGCCACCTCATCTATACGCCTGGTCACTCTGAAAGGGCCATAATATCATGGCTTGAGCTTCTCTGCTCCACTCCTCCTGAGAGTAGACTGCCGATATGGCTGCAACGTCAAGTACACCATGTCTCCTACCTCAAATGACCTCTCTGTCCTCTTCTGATCAGCATATTGCTTTTGTTGATTATGTGCCTTGGCTATATTCTCCTTAAGAGTCTTCACAATGTCCTGGCTCTCCTGTAGCATGTCTCCTGCACTAGGCACCCTACTATCACTCAGCAATAAGTCAATGAAACTAGGAGGCTCATACCCGTACAAAGTTGTAAATGGTGTCATCTGAATGGACATGTGGTGAGTGGTATTGTAACAATACTCACAGAGGTAAATCCACTTCACCCACGCCTTTTGCTACCCTGAAATATAGTTCCTAAGGTATCCCTCCACCCATTTATTAACTATCTCAATCTGACCATCAGTCTGAGGGTGGTAACAGGTGCTCAGTGTAAGCTCAGTCCCACAGTCTAAAAAGCTCCTACCAAAAGTGGCTCAAAAATCGAGTATCCCTATCACTGACAATAGTCCGAGGCAAGCCATGTAGTTTGAATACCTCTCTGAAGAACAACTCTGCTACATGAATAGCTGAATAAGTGGTGGTAATCGGATAGAAGTGGGCATACTTCATCAAACGATCCACAACCACAAATATGCAATCACGTCCCTGTGCTCTTGACAACCCTGTGATGAAATCCATAGATAGACATTCCCACTTCCTATGAGGAATTGGAAGTGGCTGAAGTAAACCACTAGGGTATGTATGCTCCTGTTTATTCTGCTAACAAACAAGGCACTCTCTAACATACTATAGAACATCCGCCTTGAGCCCTTTCCAAGTGAAGCGCTCACGAACCTGTCTATAGGTTTTGAAAAACCAAGGATGTCCTGTCATCGGTTCATCATGAAAGAACCGTAGTACCCTACTCCTCAACTCTAATCCTAGGATCAAGTACACTCTCCCCTTGTAAATGATCAAGTCATTTACAACTGTATACCTATTGTCCACTACTGATCCCTCTATCACACCTGCAGCCCAGCTATCTTTGGCATACTCTGCCAATATAATATGCTGCCAATCCTCTGCCATCTGGACCATAGAACTCAGGTGGGGACGACGTGACAAGGCATCTGCAACTACATTCTATGTGCCTTTGATATAGGAAATATCAAAGTTATAAGCCTGAAGTTTGCTGACCCACTTTTGTTGCCTATCATTTAAGTCACGCTGCCCAAGGAAATGTCTCAAACTATTGTGGTCAGTCTTAATGCAGAACTTGCTGCCCACTAAGTACTGTCTAAACTTGGCTAGTGCATGCATTATGGCCAACATTTCCTTATCATAAATGTTGTAAATCCTCTCAGGGCCATGGAGTTTCCTACTCTCATATGCAATAGGGTGCTTGTCTTGCATAAGCACCGCCCCAATGCCCTCACCAAAGGCATCACATTGTAACTCAAATGACTTCGAGAAGTCAGGTGTAGCAAGTACTGGACATGAAGTCATGAGCTCCTTGAACCTATCAAAACACTCCTAGGCCTCAGGAGTCCATAGGAAGGCACCCTTCTTCATCAAGTTTGTCAAAGGTGTTGCAAGGCGTGAATAACCGTTAACAAAACGGTGATAGAAACCACATAGGCCCAAGAACCCACGCAACTGAGTAAGGTTCACTGGAGTAGGCCAATCTACAATAGCACAGATCTTCTCTGGATCCATCTACACTCCCTCTGCACTAATAATATGGCCCAAGTACAATAACTCAATCATTCCAAGGTCACATTTGGATTCCTTGGCATACAAGGACTCCATACCCAGAATGCTCAAAACTGTATGTAAGTGACTGAGGTGTTCCTCCCAAGTACGACTGTAAACCAGTATATCATCAAAGAACACCAATACTGATTTCCTCAACTGATGTCTGAAGACTTTGTTCATTGTGGACCGGAAAGTAGCAGGTGCATTGGTTAGCCCAAATGGCATAACCACAAACTCAAATGTCCATAATGACAACTAAAAGCAATCTTCTCAATATCCTACTCACGGACACTAATCTGGTGATAGCCTGATCTCAAATCAATCTTTGAAAAATAACAAGCACCATGTAACTCATCTATGAGCTCATCAATACGCGGAATGGGATATCTGTTTTTGATCGTTCGCTTATTAAGGACCCTGTAATCAATACACATCTGCAATGTACCATCATTCTTCTTCACCAAAACAACTGAAGAAACAAAGGGGGACTTACTAGGCCGAATATGTCCCATAGCCAGAAGCTCTTGTATGGTTTTCTCTATTTCATCTTTCAGGCGCTTCGGATGTCTGTATGGAGTAATCATCACTGGCTTTGCACCCTCCCCTAGCTCAATGATGTGCTCAAAACCCCTATCTGGTGGCCTCCCTGATGGTATGTCACTGAAAACCTTATTATGTTTGGTTCTTAGTATCTGAATGTCAGGATGATATTACTTTCTGAGCATCCTCCTATATAGGCATAATCATACACTCTGCTGCCCACTTAGTTTGATCGTGGCGTACAAGCCTCTCCATCCGCCTGAGTGTAATCATCCTAAAGTTGTTGTCCTTAATAGCTTTCAGCATATATGTCTTTCCATCAACAGTGAAAGACATCTCCATCTCCTGCAAGTCAAGTGTAAACCTGCCTAGTTCATGCAACCACCTCATACCAAGGACCAAATCTGTATCACCCATCTAAACCACATAGAAATCAGTTTTGAACTCATAATTGTTTACACACAATGGGAGTTGTGTAATCATCCTGTTACACTTTAAAGTGTAACCATCTGCCACCCTCACACGAATGCCCTCAAACTCCTCTGTTTGGATTCCTCTCTTCTCCACTAACCTGGCATCAATAAAGTTATGTGTGGCTCCGGTATCTAGTAAGGTAATAACTTTCTGACCAGCAAGTACTCCTCTCATTCTGAATGACCCTTCCTGCTGAACACTAGTGAGAAGTGCCTCCTTAAGGTGTTCATCGCCTTCTGCATCCATCTTGTCAAGTCTCGAAGGACCCTGCGTGTGATTTTCAGCCTCTAAATCATCATAACCAGCAGGCTGACCTTCTTGATCAGATTCTGAATCTTCATAATATGCCCACATTACTATGTTTGCCTTGCCCTTAGGCCTCAAAGGACAGTCATGGTTCGTATCATATGGACCTTTGCAATAAAAACATAGTTTTTTTTGCCTCAAATCGTTAAGTGCCTCACGATCTAAGGGGGGAGTTGTCGTCTTCCTTTGTAATCATTTCTAAAGTCTGATTTTTCCTTCCCTTCGCTGTAATTCTTATTATCTTTGAAAGACATTGATCCTTTTGACCCAAATTTATTTTGTGTGGCTGTCACATCCATACTTCGTGCCTTTTTAATGGCAAGTAGAAGTGTTGGGGGATCAAATGCTTTGACCCAACCTCTCAAAGGCTCCATGAGTCCCTCTATAAACAAGACTACTAGCCACTGATTTGACATGTTATTTACCATGTATGACAATTTCAAAAACTCTGAAACATACACCTCCAAGTTCCCTATTTGTTTCAGTTGTGCTAACTCACGGAAGTAAGACTCTGGGTCTTTCTTATCAAACCTCTCCACTAACAAATCAGCAAACTCCTGATAGGTGATAATCTCATCATGTTGGAGAGTGATGAGTCCATTATGCCACCACTCATGTGCAGTACCGGCCAAATGTAAGGTTGCAAACTTCACTGCATCCCTTTCAATCATGGGTCTCTGTGTGAAGTATGTATCCAGTTTATGGATCCAGGACCTAGCTGTAACTGCACCGCTGCCATCATAATAAGGTAGAGTGAGCTTGCTTGTGGCAAACTCAAGATCTCTATGTTGGAAACGAGGCCTCCTCTCTTGCCTGTTTCTCTCTACCTCCCGTTTTTGCCTCATGAACTTATCAAAATTCAGATTTTACCTAACATCAAGTGGAAGAAGACTCCACTCATCATGTACCGTCATGACATTATCAACAAAGACAAGCTCTGCCTCAGCTCTAGCAACATCCTCAGGTTCCTCTACCAAGAAATTAGGCCTTGAAGGCCTGTCAACTGTGCATGTAGCTGCCCTGTGAGGTCTAGGAATATTGGCTACACTCCTATTATCCGTTGGTTCCTCATTGCGTCGGTTTGGAGGATTCATATGCTCCATCATGGTGGTGAGTGCCTGTAAAGCTTGAGCAACCTGCTGCTGCCCCGTAGCCATAGTCCTAAAAAATTCTCGTCTCCTCATCCTCAGCTCTGTGGCCTCTGAGTGGGCCGTCTGTATGCCTATCACCCATAGTGTCTGACTACCTGTTAAGACTTTGTTCTCCTTCAAGGAGGGCTCTTCTGCGTGTGTAATACCTATGTGAACCCGCTTCCTGTGACTGCATGTAACTTCTAAACCCTTAGGATGGCAAGATTTAGCTCTGATACCACTGTAAGAACCTACCAAAGGTTCTCAACTCAGAAAATGGAGGTTTAGTTGAACCTGTTGCGTTTTATGTTTTGTATTTTGCAATTTCTAACAAGAAGGCTAGTTTTAAACAAATAGTATGCAAAAAGCAACATTGGAAAGAGCTGGAAATTAATTGAACTTCATAAAATTAGGATTATCAAACCCTTGTTACATCCAATTTACATAAACACCTTCAATAAAGAAATCAGACAAGACCAGGAAGATTTATTGTCAAATACCTCAAATTTATGAAACCCCTTATTTATCCTTGCTGCCGTACAGCAGCAAATAATGATAGCAAATTTATTTATCAATCCAAACTACCCGGAATGGTGAGTTTAGCAGTTCAAACTGAAGCTACCAGCTAAGCGTCTCCTTTAGGATTTATTCCAGAATTTTTGGACGACTCCTTCAACAAAATCGTACCCTTTCAAGGAAAAAAGGTACGGCAGATCTGCAGGTTGTACATGCACAAAAACCCCAACTGTAAACACACTTATTTCTGCCTCTGTTATGACTCTGTGGCTGCAATCAATCCTTTGCATAAAATGAATAAAAACCCTTTCTAATCTGCCCAATCTTAATTCCTGGATAAAACCAACTGAAAGCAAAATCAACTGATATTTCACAACCTCTAATGCTGATGCATAGAAATCCACCGTTTTCCTGTACCGATACTTTCAGATCATCTGCAGGAAGAAACCCTTGCTGAAACCCTCAAGCCAAAGTCTCCTCAGAGCAAACTCAATATCAAATCTTCACATAATGAAAAGAAGACCTAAAAACTTCTTTTATCTCTTCCCTTTAGGGTTTGGCGTGATTCCCAAGAAAAGTACGATTTGGCATTAAATGATGTTTTAACTTTTAATATTTATTTTTGACTATTGAAGCTTCAAAAATAAATCCTTTTCAGTTTAATATAAAAGTGGCCCCATCCGATGAGAAAGACCCTCACTTAAGTTATAACTTAAAGTGACTTAAAAATATTAAAACATTAAAGTTCGCCATTTAATATTTAATTAACGTAATTAAATATTAATATCTCTCTAAGTATCCATCAGAATTGCCTGCCGTCAGAACTGGAGACTGCCAAGTCATACTTTGCCACTGCCTAACCCACTGACTAAAAATAGCAGGATTGCCAAAAATAGAAAGTGTCTCAAACGGAGTCCTGGAGACCTCAAATGAAAGCCAGCCCTATAATGCTCACTTTGAAGATGAAGAATCAATCTCCGGGAGACCCTCTAACCAACCTCATCAGCCTACAAGGGTCAGTGATAAGCTAATCTACTCAGCTGACAGATGTCAACTAGAAGGGGACATCACATTTGGTGTTGTGTTTCTAATGAACTTGATGGGGTTATTTGGGACCCATGGCCTGAAGATCTGTACCTTTCCCACATATCCATTCAATGTTAGTTGTTCTTTTCCAAGAAAAGCTCATGTGAAGATTTTTTCAGGGTAAAATTTAGCTTTGCTTCAACTTTCTTGGTATTCTAATGATGAAAACCAAAGAATAAGCTGTCCTTGAACTCATTTGTGCACATAAAGATATCTTGTGGGTGCAAGGTTATTTTTGAATCCTAACATCAATTTTTTTCTTCCCCATCATGAGCTTGTTACTATTTTGTTTTCCATTTTCTTTAGATGTCTTGAATTGCCAATGCGGTTGGCTTTTGTAACCTCAAGCCAATTCATAATATGGATGGATAAATTTACTTGCCAATGGCTTGGATGGCTATGCACCACCTTGGACGGGAACATTGGGCCATCCTCACTTCAGTATCATAACTCTTCAAGATCAACACAATCTAATGCCTGATTAGAGTTGGGAACTTCTCTTTGCCTGAAAGTTCCGAAATTTCAATGGACTTTTGGAATAAACTGCTATCTCAAAAGTTGTGAACTGTTGAAGTCTTGCACACTTGTCATAGGAACTTTGAACTGCATAGAAGTGTAAGTTTTGGCTGATTTAAAACATCCTCATCAATAGTATAAGATACAATTACTGTACTTGATGAACTTTTCCTTAAGGCTTTAAAAATGGACATTTAAACTATAAGATTGATTACTTCCCTTATTTATGTGTTGTTAAAGAGGGAGTTACCAACTAAAATAGGACTATATTTTACTTGTAATTATGACAGTCCTCCCTTATTTATGTGTTGTTAGGGAGGGTGTTACCGACTAAAATAGAAGGACTAGATTTTACTTGTAATTATGACAGCCCTATGTTGCGGAACCAACTTAAATATATGAATCTACTAAAGGCACTATTGATGTGTATTTTGTACACAGCCAAACACAAAATAAAATACCTAAAGGTACCTTATCCTCTCTTGAATAAAGTCTCCGAATGCTGAAGATGTCGCGAAAAGGATCAATCGGGATGACTTCAAGGTTCTTTGCTGTAGGATCTCTACGTGTGGATAAGCACCAGTGGTATGATGTGATTTGCTGGAATCACAAGGGGACTTACACTTGATGACTGAACGTCTGATTTGCTAGAATCACGAGTCCTATTTACTAACTGGAAGACAAACAAATGGCAAAAGATGCAAGGTTCGGGAAGTCTACTCTACTACCTAGAATGCGAGAAGATGGATGAATGACTAGGTGGAGTTCTACTGGGCTAGGTCTCACCATCAGGCTTGAACAATTCGACACCAGCTCAATGCTATCTTCTAAGGGGTGCTTCCAATATGTTCAAATCGTACACCATCAAACACTGATCACCATTCAAGATAATGCATGAAACAATAGACGTGTAACGACTTAAGATTAAGCTCATTTTATTCCAGTTGACCACGCAAGGCGCACTTACCATCAACAAGAGGCTAGTGGTTTGGATTAGACCGATTCCACATAGATGCATTCAACAATTTCCTTCATTCAATCTAATCATCTACCATCTAGAATTGAAGATTCAACAAGAAACCATGCATATTGCAAGAAACGACACACTTCACCATTACTTCAATGAAAATGGAGTTTATTTACAATCAATGGCAACAATTTCTTGCCTTGTCCTCCTATTCTACTCTAATTGCTATTTTGTCAACTGACTACTCACCTTCTAATTATTGACTAACTATTTTCTATTACCCTTTACAAATGAAGAGTCGGGGTTTATATAGTGCCCTTAATACAATTCAATGGCTAAGATCAATTTGAGATCAATGGCCAAGATTCTACAGTGAAAACCCTAATTAGGGTTTGTTACAACAAACTTAATTCTGACCAATGAAATAATTGTATTACTTGGACACATGTCTTCTCTGGAATATTCGACCAATGGATAGCTAGGGTAGGTACATCGAAGTTTGTGCCATCTCCCATGAGTCAGGTACATTGAATCTGGACACGTCGAGGTGGACCAATCCGACTGGAGGAGTGATGACTGGGATGCCACCTTGTCTGATACTTGCAACTTGGTAGATATCCAATTCGATGATGCTGAGAAGCTAGCTTTAATTAATTCATCTGAAACTATCTGCTTCTTCAACGAACCCTTGCTCTGACTTCTCTTGTCTTAGATGTGCAAGATGATGATGTACCTCGCCTTGGAATGCTGGATTGGAAGAGGTTATTCCTGATGATGCTTGACCGAAGAAGGCCGTCCTTGTCGATGCTAGATTGGGGAGGTCGTCCTTGTCCTGACTTGATCTTCTTTGATGAGGGTCCTCTGTTTGATGCCTACACAAAAGATTTAAAGTTAGTCTTTGAGCATCAAACCTTAAAGAATGAAATTTAAGACCTTTCAAGGGTATAACTTAAGATATTAATTTGAAAAAGACATGATAAATCAAGAATTATACATTTTCAAATTAATTATGAATGGAAATTGGATTTTCAAGACTTAGACTTTACAAAATTGCTATGAAATCACAATAAGTCTTGAATAAGAGCTCCAAACAATTTGATTCTTCATACCTTCTCCTTTGAAAGCCTAACTACACAACCTTGGAAAATGATGAAAGAAGACCAGATTTTGCTGGACAAGGGTTGAATTGTGGTCTTCCTTTGGATGAATTACGCCTCCATTAGCCTTCAAAAGAGCTTCTCCTTCTTTAGCCTCCAACACTTAGCAAAATTTCGCCTCCACTCAAATTGCTCCTCAATTTTGCACTTAGAAGGATGAATGAATGATTAAAACTTGAACAAAGCATCCCCATTATATAGAGCGCTCACCTCTTGTTTCCCCAAGGCCGACTTGCTAATAAGGAGGTAAAAAATAAATAAAACCTTTAAAAAAGGTGGGCCGACTTGCTAATAAAGGCAAAAAAATAATGCCTTGAGCGCTCATTGATAAATTTGAAATTAAAAAAATTAATTTTAGACGCCTCTAAGATGCCCTTTTGATTATTTCAAGGTCAAAAATTAATTTATTAAATTAAAAATGCCCCAAATTTAATGCGAATTTGATTTAGTCTTTCCAAATGTCTCGAACTTAGCAATTTTGGGGGATTCGAGGAATATCAATGTTTGATTAAGGCCTCAATGAAGATTGACAATAATTTCGCCCTGGAACCTCAGCAAGGGTCAGGAGCGATTTTCCAAATTAGGCCTTGAATATCCTATTTTTGCAAATCCGAAATATCACCAAGGCACTCCAAATGGCATCTTTTACTGTAGTTTGGGCTTGATTTCACTTGAATTTTGGAGGAAAAGTGTATTTAGTGTTTTTCGCCCTGGGCCCTCAGCAAGGGTCAGGAGCGATTTTCCAAATTTGCTCTTACTCCTCCATCATTTAGCTCCAATCTATTTCACAAGGTTAAGCAATGATCCTCTCCATTCATTCCATGCATGCTTGGTTTGTTATGCAAGGCAAAATAGGGGATTTTCAAATTTTCGCCCTGGACCCTCTGGAAGGGCCAAGAGCGAATTTTGAGTTTTAAGCTTATTTCTTCATGCTTTTAACTTGAAATCCCCTCTAAGGCAAAGAACATCATGCCTCTCTCTCATCCAAATCATGAATAGCAAGATCTTGTCTTAATTTTGCAAGAAAAAGGGGAGAACTTGGAAATTTCACCCTAGACCCTCTAGAAGGGTCAAGAGCGAATTTCTTCCTTGGCTTCAAAACTTGCATTCATGGCAATCCATTTTCACTCTAAGACAATCCAAATGTTGTTTCAAACCCATGCCTAAGCTTAGCTTCACTCAAACTTTGGAGGAAAAGATAGGTTTTAGGATTTTCGCCCTGGACCCTCTGGAAGGGTCAGGAGCGAATTTCCTTTTCTAAGCTGGGTTGCTTCCTCTTGACCATCCAAATTATCTTCAAAGGACAAAACATGCTTCCTCACACTCCTTCAAGCCATAAAAAACCAAAAAATTGCTTTGACCTTGTAAGAAAAAGGTGATTTTAAGGAATTTTGCTCTGGACCCTCTAGAAGGGTCAGGAGCGAAATTCACAATTGGGCTCAATTCTTCCACCTTTTGATAATTTCTTCCAACCTTAACATATTCTCAGGGGCAATTCCTTCTGTGTTCCATCTTATCCCTCACTTGGTTTAGCCAAGCAAAAAAAGGGGTTCTTGAGAAAATTCGCTTTGGGCCCTCTGGAAGGGTCAGGAGTGATTTTCACCATTTGGCTCAATTCCTTCACTTTTCAATGATTTCTAAACATGCCTAAGGGTTTGAATATGCTCATTCTTCCTTTCATGATGCCTTAGACTTCTTCATTTGACCAAACAAGGCAAGAAATACCCCTCAGAGATTTTCGCTCTGGACCCTCTGGAAGGGTCAGGAGCGAAAATTAGGTTTTAAGCAAAATCCTTCATTCTTCAAAGTTGATACTTCTTCAGGAGGCAAAAACAAGCTATTCTTCTTCCATTCATGCCTATGCTTTGACCTTTTTCATTGCAACATGAGAGCTATTGGGAATTTCGCTCTGGACCCCTTGGAAGGGTCAGGAGCGAAATTCACCATTTTGTCCAAAAATCTTCATTTCGCATGCTTCCAAATCTTTAAATGATGTCCAATCTTCACTCCAAGAGACCCTGCACATCACAATTTAGCCAAAATTAGTGAAAAATAAGCTCAAATAAGATTTTCGCTCTGGACCCTTTGGAAGGGTCAGGAGCGAAATCTTCATTCTAGGCCAAATTGCTCAGTGTTAAAGTTTCAAACCACTTCACAAGGCAAAACTAGATCATTTTCCAAGTTAGGAACAAGGTTTCAAGTTCAAACAAGGTGGCAAATGAAGTTTATGATGAATTTCGCTCTGGACCCTTTGGAAGGGTCAGGAGCGAAATTCCTCTTCCAGGCTAGAATCCATCAATTTTCAAGGTTTTCAAACAATTCCAAAGTCCAAACATGTCCACATTTCCCTTCAAAATGCCTTGCAAATCCAAATTTGATCAAATAAGGCAAGAAATGAATCCTAGGTTGATTTTCGCCCTGGACCCTCTGGAAGGGTCAGGAGCGAAATTTGACATTTTTAGACTCTCCGTTAGGATAATTTTATGGAATATAACCTTATACTTTAAGTTATATTCCATATATACTTTCAGGATGTTTGAGAGTGGTTTCAGACCTCAAGGAGTTATATTGCAAAATCTAGTTTTTGGAGGATTCTTCAGTTTTCCAAACAGTCAAATTTCAGGATCAAGACATTCTAGACTTAGCCAAATTTCAGGATCAAGACTTTCCAGACAGCCAAATTTCAGGATCAGGACTTTCCAGACAGCCAAATTTTAGGATTAGGACATTCCAGACTTCATCACTCACCAACTTGACCTAACTCAAGCAGAACCTGCTATCCAGGTGATCCCCCTGGCGACACTCGAAAGCTAAAGGCTAACAGACAAAACCCTAAAAGACCTAGAAAACAAACCCTAGAAAGCAAAAAGCAGGGGTCCCCATTTGCAATGGGGCGATGTGTGAATACGTCACAACGGGCACCATGTTCAATATTTTCATAATTGTGTGCTCTAAGCATGCTGACCTTAAAAGAGTTTTATACCCTCACCCTTGACCTAATTTGAACCCTGAAATCCCACCTTGTCAAAATTAGAAATATGGAAATCACAAAATCCATTCTATAACAAAGGGTATTTTTCTCTCTAGGTGAGACCCAAGTTCTAATCCCCAACAACAACAACAAAATCCATAACTTCATCCAATAAGTGGCAAGGTTGTGGCATAACACTTACAGAGTACATATAAATATCACCCATATTAACTATTTTCTAAAGAGTGTGATCCAATAATACCCTTCAGGGAGCAGGCTAATGATCTCAGCATCGCCTAAGATTTCCCAAGAAAAAAAATGCCACAATACAAGGTTGTCAATTATTGAGCAAGTTCAACATTGTTTCTGATGAACACATCTGAAAAGCAAACATCCGGTACCAAATAAAAAAAAATTGAAACCTCATAGTTCTTGACCTACAGTAGCTATGTTCAAATCATATGAATTCAACTTCCATTGAATTCAGATCCCAGCAAGGAATCTTGCTTCAGGCTATTGCTTTCAGACAGAATTCAGTATGGATTGTGAATTGTTGTACTTTAGGATAAATTTCAATAACAATCAAGATCATTCCATTGCAGAAAACTACTGAGCTCTGATTTATTTAAAAAGGGGTATTGATCATTTTCATTTTTAAAAAAAGTTAGTATTGGTTCTTTGAGAAAATGTGAAAAGTGTAAAAGGATTCATACCGTGTTTGTGTCCAGGATGAGGACTTTCATGCCTGAAATGTCTCGGAGCATCCTGCTTACATAATCCCTTACTGCAGTTACCAGCACCATCTTTTTGCCTCAGTGTCAACTAATCCAATTCTCTAGAATACTGATAAGTCTAGCACTTGCAAATTTAGGAGGTGCGAAGAATGTGCCAATAGGAAATTTAAAGGAATGCCATCACCATCATCTCCCTGCATTCGACCATCATTATCCTCATCCTTATTTCCTTCAAGACTTTCTACAAGCTAAAGTATTTTGTTACGCCTGAAAACTATAAACATATGCAGATAGTTAGACCCTATAAAGATAGGAACTACAAAATACCATTCAATGTCATTTTGTAATAAAATACATGAAATACCACGTTATGCCAACAGATACAAATATTACTCACCCACAGAACTTAATACAATTAAACTTACTTCTAGAAAACATGAAAATGTTCGCTACCAATTAAATGATTTGACATTTAAACTAAGTCACCTTACCACACCATCACCAACTTGTATATACATCCTATATCTTTGTTGAACTAAAATCCATATTGAAAGTCCCAAATGTCACAAGAAGAAACATAGTCATCTCCACAACGTAGAGGTCACTGATGTACTATAAACTTAATCTCTTTCGAGCATGCTATTCGATTTATCTTAATTTGGTAAGTGATGGAAACAATAAGAGCTTTAAAACAATCAATAAGACTTACAGCCACTTCAAATTAAGATTAACAACTTCAATCATTATCTATATTTCAAGAGTAATCTATTATGGTTCCTCTTTTTTCCTTCTCAAAAATGAACCTTATACAAAGAGCTCATTATTTTTCTTTTGTGTGCTCACAATTACTAACTTTCAGTCTTTCAACGATAAGGTGAACCTCTAAACTGAATTGCAAATGTATCAAGAATGAAACTTAAAAAAAATATAGAATAAAGTATTTAAATTCTAGATAAATTATCTACCCAATCTACATATCAAGATCTATTTCAAAATGTGAGTTAAGTCTTAAGATCCCATTGAAAGTACATACATCAATTTTATTTGCAGGTCAATAATTACACTTGTATTTTGCAAACAGAATAAACAAATAAACTTATATGAAGTTGTTGCAAACTCTCACTATCCCATCAATTATGGGGGGCTGAGATTACTCTTCCTAAGCAATCACTACTCCACAATTTTATTTAATTTTTTTGAATTCTATTATTTGCAGTTTTGACATGCAACAAATTACATGGGACGACATGCAACAGTAATAAGGAGCAAAGCCGTGAGCTCAAATACTAGAAAGACATACCAAGGACCAAAATTGATCTAAATATTGGTCCAACACTGTAATGTCCCATTTCACCAACCCTTGAAAGTTCGAAACTCCGCTAATTGCTTTATAAAACCTATTCAAGACAGAGTTTCAACCATTTCCTTGACTCAAAACAAAGTTAAGCCCCATCCCAACTCCCTGAACCCAACAGCCAGCTTAAGTCCTTGTTAAAATTTCATCTAAGTTTTGTTCCGTTGGAGTTTCAAAATTTTCCATCCCCTAGTACACTATTCCTTTGGCATTCCCAAGCAGCAATGCCCGAATGTCTATTAAAATTCTAATCCTTTGTATCCGCTGGACATTCTGACTTCCTCATCTACGTTCTTACTTCCTCATCTATACTATCCCTTGGTACCCGTTTCCCTTCATCTTCACTTCCCGAGCTCCAATACCTTGCACTCCAAAAGGTTGCTAAGTCTTAAAAAGTCAAACTTTCAACCTTGCCTTAATTGGGTACCCATTTCCACCAACCCTCAGAAGTTCGAAACTCCACCAATTGCTCTATATAACACATCCTAGTCAAATCGGCCATTTCCTTGACTTAGTACCAAGTCAAGCCCCATCTAGACTCCCCAATCCCAACATCACAACACCTTTTTCCTATCAAAATTCCCCTTTTGGCCTTCCCCCATCTCACATCTCCTCTAGCATGACTTCCCTATCACCCTTGATTCTTTGAGGCTTCAATCCTTGGCATGTAGTTTATGTTTAGTGGGGTTTTCGTCCAACTCAACAAGTCAGCCCCCTCGTGGACACGTGGCTTCTCAATCGTGGGTAGGTCCCAGCCCTAGGTACACGCCCAACAAGCCACTGCAGCATTTAGATTGGGACATCACAGTTCACCACGCTCCATAGGGCTCGACCTCGAGACCTTGGCTCTGATACCAAGCAAGGCAACAACTATGCAAAAAGCCCAAACTGGTGATGAAAGACACCCGCTAGCATTAAGAGTAGGGTTTTCGTCCCACTCAGCAGGTCAGCCCCCTAATGGACACGTAGCTGCTCAATTGTGGATGGGTCCCAATCATAGGTACACGCCCAACAGGAATCCGCACCACCACAACATTTAGATTGGGACATCACAAAACTTCTCATATGGATTATGCTTGCATATGTTAGCCAGCCATATAGAGGTTATTGCAACCAGTAATATTTGACCTAGTGACAACTTTTGGAGTCAAGTATTGTATTGGGTTTGGCTGCTGCCATTTTAGTTGCTCATTCTACTATACCTATTAAGATATACCTCTAGGAACACCCTCTTGAGTCTAAGTTGAGCTCAAAGAGTAGGAGAAAAAACCCACTCTCATAGAGTTGACCTTCAACCCTCCATGATCTATGGTTGAGCAGGTTTTACTTTCATGATAACAACTTTGATCTTGAAAGTAAAAAAATTCTATTTTCAAAATTTGTGTCCATTAATAGGAAGGTGTGCCCTATTAATAGTTGTTTCTTCTATTTTCAAAGAATGGCATCCATTCATGCAAATGTGTGCACCTTTAGACTCTTGCACGATTTTTTAAGTCAAAATCCAATCGAACCTTAATAAACACATGACAATCAATAGACATGCACCCTTTGACTTTAAAACATTTGTATTTTCTTAAATAGCATCACAATCTTTTGTTTTTGAAAACTAGTCTCTTTGTTTTAGGGTGCACACCTATATATGGTGCTACCACTGTTTACTTAAACAAAATTTGATTCTTTTATTTCTTGGGCTAGCAAGATCCAATTCTAATACTATTGTAATGTCCCTTTTAAATTTTCCTTTTTTTTCTTTAAATAATAAAATCTAAGTGACAATTATAGCAGCATAGTCAATTATAAATATGATATCAACTTCAAAAAACTGTAATTTTGATAGTGTATTTTGATTCAAATATAATATTTAGAATATATTTTAGAAATGAGGGAACTTATCCTTTGTATTTGCTGCTGATTGTCTCAAATCTGCAGTGATCTATCTTCACTAAAATGTCATTGAATTGTCCCCAAATCTGCTTGAATCAAGGGTTTTCATCCACTAACACGGCAATGAAAATAAGGGGGTTTTCATCATCTAATTTCAAGCCTTGAGGGGTTTCATCCTTGAGTTGTTGTACCGTCCATGCTCCACAAGGAGTAATAATTAGATATAAAATGTGTTCAATAATGATCCTCTTTGCTTGGTCTCTCTTAAATGCCTTTTTCTTTCAACGAACATAACCCTTCACATGCACCTTGATATTATTATATATTACTTTAATTATTATTATTTTATTTATCTATTACTTAAACTTCGCTTAGACATAGTTTAAGTTTGAGAGGAAAGCTTAGCGCCTCGAAGAGAAATTTACCAACCAAAAACAAAAGCTAACCTTTGTAGCTTAAAAATCAACAAACAATTGGATCCAAAATTAGACCATAATAAGGGAAGACCAAAAAAAAATATGTTAAAAATCAAAAAGTTGATCCATACATATCGACAAGGAGGCAAATAACAAACTACTATGCATCAATCCCTCTTTCAAAGGAAAAAAAGAAAATTAATTAAAAATCTCACCTTTATTCTCCTTTCTAAACCCAATCTACAAGCCACTCAGGATACAAACTCTCATCAGTACAACAACAAAAAAAACTTGTCTTTATCCATAAAGTATAGGTCACAAAAACTTGAGATTTTAATCCACTTAAAATAGGATTAACTGTCCCAATTGCCAAAAAATATCAAATACAATTTATCCAGAAGTAAATAATGAATAAGCAAACCATTTAATGTTTGGCCGAATAGAAACTTCAAAAGTATGAGAGCAGAAATGAAATGCTGTCACTTGACTAGGAAAGATCTTTTTTGACTCCTCTGATAAAAATCAAGCCAAAAAACTCAAAACCCCAAATCAAACAAGAGTCGAGAAAATTTTCACAAAAATAACCTCAAGAAAAAGAGA